>NC_047588.1:39830854-40451925 GCF_011004845.1 Esox lucius
TGAATGCTACCGATGAATCCCCACTCGCTATGTAAACATATTGGATGAAATAAAGGGGAATCCAACAAACAGGATAATGAAAAATCACAATGGCTAGAGTTTTTGCTGCTTTTTTCTCAGATGAATTTGCCTGTACAGCTGTAACACTAGACAGAGTACAAGGCCCATTTGATAATATTTTCCTGGCCTGAGATCTGGCCACGAAAAGTATTTTCAAATAAAGTGTAATGATAATAGAGCATGGGATAATGAATGAAATAACAAGGTCAATTACCATACTCCTGACAAATCCTTGAACAAAATAACATTCTTCAAAACATTTACTAGGTACCTGTACATTTACAGATACTTTAATTAGAACAGCATTATATATGATACAGCAACACCAGGTAATGGCTATACAGCATTTAGTTCTTGTGGTTGTTATTTTTGAGTGGTACATTAATGGATCACACACAGCAACGTAGCGGTCAATAGATATTAAGACTAAACTGCCGAGAGATAAAGAAGTACACAAATAATTAGTGTAAATAAGCAATGCACAGAAATATTCCCCAAGAACCCAGCATGGTTCTAGTGTTGCTACAGTCATTGCTGGTATCACAATGAGTCCCACCAGGAGATCTGACACAGCCAGAGAGAGGATGAGCAGGTTGGTTGGAGTTTGGAGCTGCTTGATTTGAGAAATAGAGATGATCACCAGTAGGTTCAAAAATACTGTAACCGCTGAAATCAATGAGAAAAATATGTACAGTGTCATGTAGGTAGACATTGACAGTAAATCCTTTCTGCAAGAAGAGTTTCCATCTTGATAACAGTACGGGTCATCTTCATGTTCCTCCATTTGTAATAAAGGGTAAAATGCTGAGCTCCTCCTCCTGCTTGTTCCTGTGTGTGACCCTGTCAGCTCAGCCTTCTGACAAACTCAGAACTCTTCCTCTCTTTTTATCCCTGAGTTTCACTCCCTCCTCAGAGTATCCCTACACACAAACACTCACAAGGGAGCACACCAACAACAACAAAGGACAAACAAATAATCTGTGAAGATGTGATGCAATGTACGACAGGATTGGATGTTGCTGTGTCCGCTTTGTCTGTCCCTCATCCTCACAGACAGATAGATATGGAAATACATCTCTTTGCAGATTCTGAGTAATTTAATATAGGACAATATAGGGCGTGTGATATTATGGTCGTCCTAAGTCAATAGGAAATATTGTGACCATCCTTGAAAATATGGAAGTTGCAGGGAAGCACCCAAGGCCTGCTCTGTGGCCTGCCGCTGCCCAGAGTCCTGCCTGGCCTGTTCTATTGCTGCCGCTGCTCTAAGCTCTGTTCCGTGGCCCGTCCTCTGCTGTGATGCCCCGTCCTGCCTCGGGGGAAGGAGCCTCTATCTGCTGCCCCCTCCTGTGGTGGCGCACTCTGCTGTCCTGGTGTCCCCTGCTGTCCTGGCTCCCCTAGCTGGTCTGGAGGACTTCAGAGGCCATCCACCACCTGTCCCAGACCCTACTCCAGGCCTGGAGGCCTTGGCAGGTTGTCCCAGCCACCACCTGGCTGACCACATTGATTGCATTGTGTCCCAGATGACCCACATTAAGGTGATGTCTTATATGATTGATGTTGGACATCCTCACAATGTGTGGGTCATGAAGAGAACATGAACTCTGCTTGGATCAATTCACAAGTGAGGTGATTTTTGCCATAATCTTTAGTTTTTAGTGTGAATTTAACTGCCATTTATTGCCAACGAGAGTGGAATCCGAGGTCGGCCATTTCCGATCCTCAAATATACCAGAGATGAGGATTAATCAGATGTAAATTGTGTCGAAATACATGAGACACAAATTTATCTGAAAGACAAAAAATGACTGTTCTAATCCCACATAAACCCATCAAATTGCTTTTACTTCCATGTGTCAAGGTTTATGCAATACAGTTAAATTTTTTCAGAAAGTTCTCTCTAAACTATAATGTTCAGACAAGTGGTCTTGTGTTGTAAGAATGCACTATGGATCTCTCTCTCCAAAATACACTCTCTCCTGCTAATTCACAAGCTTCCATTCATTTGTTAAATAGACAATTGCTTGAGCATATACCTTATAGGCGGAAATCTCGGTTGGGACGGGGACACACACCCTGTCCTGGGGAAAACTATGATCCCCCCCCCCCCCCCCCCCCCAATATATCACTGTAAATATAACTATTTCATTTTAATAATATTGGGAAGACGCAATTAACACACTTGTGCTGATTGTAGACACTTAATAGCGTGGTTTTAAGTTTCAAAAATACCACTCAATTCAATAAAACATGTTTCTAACCGTCACCAGCCTTCATTTTCGCTGCATTGACTTACAGGTCAGACTTTATCTTCGCTAGCGGTTAGCTGACATTTGCTAGCAAGGTACAGTAACATCAAACATTGCAGATGTTTGAATTTGAGTCAATGATAGAAGCTTTAAATGCTATTTATGTAGTGTTTCTTAGCTCGCAAGGTGACAGTGTTCATGTCTACTGTCTGAAAGACTCTCAATGCGTGAGGTTAATCCAATACGTTTGTTTTGTGTTGGTAGGGTTCACATACAATATCTGAATTTGCAGCGCTACAGTAGTGGGCAAACTAAACATTAGTGTATTACGGCACTACTTTTGATGTCCCACTCAAGAATTGCCCTTGTGAAAAGTGTCCCCTCCAAACTTCAGATCAGATTTTCAACCCCTGGGCCCCAGGCCTCTGCACATATAGGTCTATAAAGGTACATGTGAGATGTCTTATAGTAGGCTAGAATAATTACATTAACTTGCTTCCAGAGCTGCTATGCTTCTGAAAGTAATTTTTCCGTCACCTCACACAAAGTCAGCAGTGTATGTAATATCCATTGCAACTGCAAATAATATATTGTAGCCAAAGGAAACAATGTTGCAAGCTCAGTAGAAGCATAAACCAGACAAGACATGTGTAAACATGTAAACACAGGGCCCAGCTGTAAAGGAGACCTTGGTCTCGGTCTGTGTATAATAATACACTAGTATTTCAGATATTAGCACACCAATCCGAGATCCGTGGCCACCATTATCCGACTCAGTTGAATAATGGATCAGATCTCAAATTGGATTTTGTATATATCCATGAAGAAATGTTATTAGTTAATGATCAGCAATGGTCTAGGTCTTTAGGCAGTGGTGTAGTCTATGTGAAACCCAGGCATGTTCGTGAGGATTTCCCCTATGCCCACGAAACACAGTGTTTAGATATTCATTGGCGAGGCCTAACAGATGATCATTCCCTCCACCAATGAGAGACTGGAAGAATTAAGATGGATCTTTTAAACTTTCCCGGATGTTAAAGCAAAAGAGGATGTTGATGGGTCATTTAAGTACAAACCCAATTCCAAAAAATTTGGGACACTGTACAATTGTGAATAAAAACAGAATGCAATGATGTGGAAGTTTCAAATGTCAATACTTTATTCAGAATACAACATAGATGATGTTTAAACTGAGAAAATGTATCAATTTAAGGGAAACATAAGTTGATTTTAAATTTCACGGCATCAACACATCTCAAAAAAGTTGGGACATGGCCATGTTTACCATTGTGTGGCATATGATGATTTATGATGCTCCAAATGTTTTCTATGGGTGAAAGATCTGGACTGTAGGCCGGCCATTTCACTACCCGGATCCTTCTTCTATGCAGCCATGACATTGTAATTGATGCAGTATGTGGTCCGGCATTGTCATGTTGGAAAATGCAAGGTCTTCCCTGAAAGAGACGACGTCTGGATGGGAGCATATGTTGTTCTAGAACTTGGATATAACTGTCAGCATTGATGGTGCCTTTCCAGATGTGTAGGCTGCCCTTGCCACACGCACTCATGCAGCCCCATACCATCAGAGATGCAGGCTTCTGAACTGAGTGCTGATAACTTGGGTTGTCCTTGTCCTCTTCAGTCCAGATGACATGGCATCCCAGTTTTTCAAAATAAACTTCAAATTTTGATTCGTCTGACCACAGAACACTTTTCCACTTTGCCACAGTCTATTTTAAATGATCTTTGGCCCAGAGAAAACGCCTGTGCTTCTGGATCCTGTTTTGATACGGCTTATTTTCTTACCTATAGAGTTTTAGCCGGCAACGGTGAATGGCACGGTGGATGGTGTTCACAGACAATGTTTTCTGGAAGTATTCCTGAGCCCTTGTTGTGATTTCCATTACAGTATCATTCCTGTATGTGATGCAGTACAATTTGTACAGTGTCCCAACTTTTTTGGAATCGGGTTAGTATTCAAGGCAGTGATCAATGTCAGTTTTTAAATTGACCAGTTCAAAATAATTTTTTTCCCATTTAGTTTCAAAGAATGCTTGTAGTGTTTTTAGAAAGTTTACTGAACAACATTCTAAATGTAATATTGTATTACATGTTTTTAATTTCAAAGGCTTTACAATCAAAACTTAATCAGCAAAGCTGAAAAACAGAAATGGTTGTGATTTTGTAATAAAGTTGAAATATTGTTTTAATTACTTAAATGCACCTAGCAAAGGTGATTTTATTAATCATTAACTTTGGTTGGAACCTATTTTGAGAAATTTCCTGGGCACTAAAATGTGTATTTGTGTAAAATGAGTTTGATCAATTGAAACGGCTTTCTATCAGTTTGCACTGAATGTCATATTTCTACAAACCCATCTTAAATCATTCAGTGGACATGCCCAAGTCATAACAGAAGTCCCAACCTATCATATCGCCTTATCATACATCATACAAGTAGGTCTGCCTGGTTCTGCCTGGTCATTACGGAAGTCCCAACCTATCATATCGCCTTATCATACATCATACAAGTAGGTCTGCCTGGTTCTGCCTGGTCATTACGGAAGTCCCAACCTATCATATCGCCTTATCATACATCATACAGGTAGGTCTGCCTGGTTCTGCCTGGTCATTACGGAAGTCCCAACCTATCATATCGCCTTATCATACATCAAACAGGTAGGTCTTCCTGGTTCTGCCTGGTCATTACGGAAGTCCCAACCTATCATATCGCCTTATCATACATCATACAGGTAGTTCTGCCTGTCAAAAACTTTGACTGTCCTGCCAACCACGGTAATAAATCCCAAAAGTAATAGAAGCCATCGTCATTTACTACAGATAACAGATTTAGCTAATGTGTGGAATATGTTTTTCAACAAACTGCTCTAAGACTTTTTTTTGGGTGGCAGACATATTCTCAATATATCTATCAGTTTGCATTCATTGTGTAGTTTCACACTCACAGTACTATCTCTGCTCTCCTAAACCACCTTGGACTAGTTAATACTAGTCTTGTTCGGAAAGGAATGAGGAGACAAGTCACACCCCTGTTTAAAATTCAGTCTTGAAAAGGTAAAAGCAGGATTTTATGCAATGCATCTTAAAAAAATCACAATCCTATTGCAGGTGGTTGGATTATAATTGTATATAATAAATAAATCAACAGCAAGTACAATTTATTTGGACAAACAGTACAATTGCAAATATTGTCTCAAAATCACTCTAGAACACATCATCAAAATCACAGTGTGCACTATTCCTAGAGGTTTTTCCATTCTCTTAGCTGGTCCAGTAATTATTATTAGAATTAAATGTATGCGTCTTAGAAACCTTATTAATTATTTAAATAACACACAAATGAAATGTATTCGTAAATGTAAAGATCTCTTGCTTGCATTTTACAGTTACTGTTTGTTTTTTCTTGTTCTAGAGACTCAGCGGATAACTTCTATGTGTAGCATTGGTATTAAGACCCAACATATCTGATATCAGCCCCATTCTATTATGTTATACTTGCTGAAAGCAGTGTGTCCTAATTGAGCCACTAGATTCAAAGGTTCTTGACTATTAGAATACTCAAATATTAATTAAAAACATGGAACAACCACAGAATTTGGTGTTTGGAATATCAAGAACAGTCTAAAATCAATACTGCCATTCATATAACAAGCTTGTGTGATTCCTTTATATCAATCTGATTCAATCAGTTTGTAAAATTTAGGAATAAAACATTGGAACTATCCATGACCTAAGTTCAGGGTTAAAATACGTTTTGCTGTCACTTTGAACCATGGATAAAATAAAGCATAAATTATTGGATTAATAAAAGAATTAAAAACTAGCAGAAACAGTATGAAAGCTAATGAAGTATCACCACTTTGTAAGTAAACATATTGGATAAAATACACTGGAATCCAACACATGAGATAGTGAAAAATCACAACAGCTAGAGTTTTTGTTGCTTTTCTCTCAGACTTACTTGCCTGTACTGTTGTAGCACCAGATACAGTGGCAGCCCCTTTAGAAAAAACCTTTCTGGCCTGTGATCTGGCCACAAAAAATATTTTTAAATAAAGTGTTATAATAATAGAGCATGGGAGAACCATTGTGAAAACAAAGTCAAATATCATACTCCAAACAAATCCTTCAACAAAATAACATTCTACAAAACATCTACTGGGTACCTGTACATTTACAGATATTTTAATTAGAACAGCATTATATATGATAGAACTACACCAGGTAATGACTATACAGTAACTCATTCTGTTTGTTGTTATTCTTGAGAAGTACATTAATGGATCACACACAGCAACATAGCGGTCGATAGATATTAAGACCAAATTGCCAAGAGATATTGAAGTACATGTATAAGTTACATAAATAAGCAATGCACAAAAATATTCTCCAAGAACCCAGCATGGCTCCAATATTGCGACAGTAATTGCAGGTATCACGATGAGTCCCACCAGGAGATCTGACACAGCCAGAGAGAGGATGAGCAGGTTGGTTGGAGTGTGGAGATGCTTGAAGTGAGAGATAGAGATGATCACCAGTAGGTTTAAAAATACTGTAACAACTGAAATCAATGAGAAGAAGATGTATAGTGTTATGTAAATATATGTTGACAGTGAATCCTTTCTGCAAGAAGAGTTTCCATCTTGAAAACAGTATTGGTCATCTCCATGTTCCTCCATTTGTAATAACAGTGAAAAATTCAGAGGTTTTCTTCCTTGGTCCTGTGCGTGACCTTGTCAGGTCAGCCTTCCGACCAACCCTGAGCTTTGCCTCTCTTTTATCCTTTACTGAATGACACCCACTCCTCCCTCTGAGTCTGAATATACAAATGCGCGCACACACACACACACAGCAGAAACATATGCATCACTCAAGCAAAAAATACAATAAAAATAATTGACCATTGTTGTGGAAATTCTAATTCACAACAAACAATAAAAAAAAATACTTTCTGGAAAAATTATGTAATTTATGACAGGTTTAGATGGATGTAAAAGACAGCATACAATAACAGTATTATTAACTTATTAACGGTATAGCTAATCATCAGGTAAAGCTAGCAACTTAATGATCAAGCTAGAAACCAGGAAATGTTAGCGGCTGTAGCTGGTTAGCTAACTTTACCTGGCTAGCTAACGTTAACAGTAACTGCAATAGCTACAGCAAGGCCGTAACTACAATATATATTGGGGGACACACATCCCCCCCTATATTCAAATATGCTCGAAATGTCCCCCCCCCCAATATATTGATACATAAATGATTAAATATGAATGTGAAATACTAAGACAGAGTAAACAAAAAAAGACTAGTTATTCCTCCCGCTCCTCTTTGTCCCAAACCTGCCATAGGCGAACTGTTCGAACAGGTGGTAATGGATTGTGTTGGACAATTACCGAAAACAAAAGCTGGTAACCAGTTTCTGTTGATGATTATGTGTGTGGCCACATGATACCCAGAGGCCATTCTGAAGGATTACTGCTCCGGTGATGAGCAAAGCCTTGATTAAATTATTTTCAACATTTGGGTTACCTAAGGAGGTACAAACTGAAAAAGTACACATTTTCTTTCTATGGTTTTCAAACATTTGTTAAAGCCCTTGTCAATAACGCATCCTGTGTCAAGCGCATATCACCCAGAGTCTCAGAGTGCGCTTGAATGGTGGCATTAGACGCTGAAATCTATGCTCCATGAATAAGGTTTGGAATCCGAGAAGGATTGGGAGGGCATTACTCTAGTTTTGTTTGCTGTCCGTGAGACGGAACAGGAATCCCTAGGGTTCAGCCCGGCTGAACTGGTGTTTGGACACACAGTCAGAGGACCTATGAAAGTCCTTAAGGATCAGTTTGTTATCAGAAGGATTGTGTGCAAAGGACAATGTATTAGACTACGTGAGTCGCTTTCGTGAGTGCCTACATGGTGTCTGTGCACTGGCAAAGGAAGCCCTGTCTTCCTCGCAGAGATGTAAGAAACGTCATTATGATAAACATGCTGTTTCTCGTCCTCTGCAGCCGGGTGACCAGGTTCTTGTGTTGTTGCCTGTACCAGGAGCATTATTGTCAGCCCATATCTCGGGTCTTTATATGATTGAAAAGAAACTAAGTAAAACTGATTACATGATACAAACTCCTGATAGAAAACGTCAATCCCGTGTGTGCCACATTAACATGTTAAAGACGTACCACACCATACCCATCACCCAAATAGACAGTCCAGAGTTGGCGGCAGAAACTGCCGTCTCCTCTATTGCTACTGCTGGTATAGTGGACGTGCATATTAATGAAGCTGGCAAAGAAGGTTTGGAGTTGGGCAATACTAAGCAGCTGTGCGTGTTGTGGAAATGTTTCTAACCAATGTATTCTCACTGATTAAAGGACTGAGAGCCCCTTATTCAAATTAGAAAAGGAATGTGGAGGATCTGGTATTTGCATAGGGGGCATCTATTGTCTGTCCAGATGCTGTAAGAACTCTTAGAATTGAAGAAGTTACCTATGTGGGGAAGGAGAGCTTGTCCTTTGTGTGAAGCTCAGGTAGTAACATAACAAAGGGAATGTGTTTTATTGACATAGGACTGCTGGACAGCATCTTACCACACCCCTCTTTACTGTAATAAATACGGATTGTGCATGTGTGGAGTCAGAGACTCCTCGAACGATTATGTTTGTAAGCGGTTGACGCGTCTCTCTTATTTGCAAATAAAAACTGTTAATTGTGCCCAGAGAATATTGTCTCTGTTTCTTACTCCTTTAAGAGTGTCGATCAATGGAATTACCATGACATGAACCACCAACTCAGAAATGTTGCTGTCTCTTCCATCTAGTCTAGGTCATTTAACCGAGGGACAGGCAGATAACATTGTGAAGCTGTTACAAGGCTATCCTTGGCTTTTTAGTGATGTTCCTAAATGCACAAACATGTTAGAGCATAAATGTTGAAAATGCTGCACCTACCAAGCAACATGCCTATTGGGTCAATGCTTCCAAACGGAAGATAATGAAGGAAGAAGTAAATTACTTGCTGGAGAATGACCTGGCTGTGCCAAGTTTAAGTCCACTGAGTTCTCTGTGCATTCTGGTTCCCAAACTTGATGGCACATCCAGGTTATGTACGGATTATCGAAAGGTCAATGCTGTCACAGTGCCTGACTCGTACCCGTTGCCCAGACTGGACGACTGTATTGACACTGTGGGTGCTGCTACTCATGTAACAAAGTTAGATCTCCTAAAAGGTTACTGGCAGGTGCCGTTAACCCCACGTGCCTCTGACATCTCAGCCTTTGTGACCCCGGACAACTTCCTGGAATACAATAAAATGTCATGGCTTTGGAATGCGAAACGCACCAGCCACCTTCCAACAGAAGGTATTACCTGGAGTCCCTAACTGTAGTGCCTACATTGATGACCTGATGGTCTGTTCAACCGAGTGGACAGATCATGTCCGTACACTAAAGATAGTGTGTGAACGTCTACCAGCTGCTTCTCTTACCTGAACTTGGCAAAGTGTGAGTTTGTGAAAGCCACCGTTACGTATCATGGCAAACAAGTTGGCCAGGGTCAGGTGTGCCCTGTTGAAACCAAGGTCTCAGCTATTACTACCTTCCCTGCACCTACTAGCAGACGATAACTATGCTGTTCTTTAGGAATGGTTGACTAATAACAGATGAGAGCTACGCCGTTCTTTAGGAATGGTTGGCTACCAGACGAGAGCTACGCCGTTTTTTCGGAATGGTTGGCTACTACCGTCGTTTCTGTCAGAACTTCTCTGCAGTAGTCGCTCCGCTGATGGATTTACTCAGTCCAGCGAGAACATTTGTCTGGTCTACAGATTGTCAAGCTGCTTTCAACACTGCCAAAGCACTGCTGTGTAGTAACCCTGTTCTAGCTGCTCCGGATTTCGAGCAACCTTTCAAACAAGAGGTAGATGCTAGTGCCAGAGGTGCTGGTACTGTTCTTCTTCCGGCAGACCAAATTGGAGTGGACCATCCTGTGTTATTTTTCTCTGAAATGTATCCAGTGTCAGACCAACTATTCAACCATTGAACAAGAAGCTCTTGCTTTGTTGTTGCTCTGCAGTACTTCGAAGTCTATGTTGGTTCCAGTGCTCTGCCAGTGATAGTGTTTACAGACCTTAAAACCCCTTAGTTTTTCTCCACCGTATGTACAACCAGAACCAACGCCTTATGCATTGGGCAAAACTATAATTTGTTACAAAGAGGGTTCTGAAAAGGTACTGGCAGATGCTTTGTCTCGTGTTTAGTGACATAACATTTATTTTCTATCCTGTGTGGATGCCTTTGCACGTTGAATAGTATTCTATATTCTTTTCATGTCTTGAGTCGCATACCATAGTAGGTTTGCTCTTTTAAGTGTGGGAGTGTTACGCATGCAGGTACCCATTTGTGTTTTTCCCCTCCTGACATCTCCCCAGGTGTTCTTTATGTTCTTGATTGTGCTCGTTGGTGTTTCCCACCTGGCAGTCATGGGTGCATTGCCTGACTGCTGAGGTGGAGCAATCAGTGGACAGTCCTCCTAATTGCACCACCTGTTCCTTTTATCCTTTAACCAATTACATCACACATCCCTGGTTTAAAAACCCAGTCAGCTGGTTCTCCCATGGAGTCTCTTACGCTTTATCCCACACAAGTGGACATGGACACATACCCTTTTGATTGGCAGACTCTTTGTTCATTCATACATCACTTAGTTTTGGCGCATACATCTCACTCTGTCCTGTTTCATGTGAGTATGTATTGCTGTGGTGTTTTGTTTGGTGTTTTGCCTAGTCAGTTGTTTAGTCCCTGTTCAACCTGTTTTGTGTGTCCCTGGGAAGTTTTTTATTTTATTATTATTTATTTTGTTTGAGTCTTTGAGTTTAGGGTTATGTCAAAGGGTGGGGGGCAGGGGAATATTCTGTTTTTGGACTGGGGTAACCAACTTACTATAGGTCAGTTGTAATACTGGTCCTGGAGCAACATTAATTCTGATGTTGTAGGAACAACAACACCAACACGGTGATATCAGATTGTGTGACTACTGACGGTCAAAACATAAAAAAAGACCCCCAGACCCCCGGCTGATTTGGTTCTCCCCAATGTTGACTCCATGGCTACGGCTAATTAGCAATGCAAACAACTTTCTGAGAATGTATACTGTTAACAACAACACGTTTGGTGTCTGTTTCACTAGTGCATTGATCCGGATTGTAAGTTGAGCTCAGCTTGACGACTGAGGTAGCTTGCTGTTTAGGGAGTTTAAAAGGGGTGTCTGTAATGGAGTTAGAAACATGACATAAGCTCTCCCCACAGCTTGCTTGAAATGTCACCAATGTGGCTATGCATTTGGAACCTTTTGTATACACTACAAAAGGTTCCTTAAAACGTTAGAATTGTATTGTTTTCAAAAGATAAGCAATTTTTTTCTCCATTAAAACAACCTCAAATTGATCAGAAATATATTGTAGACAATGTTAATGTTTTAAATTACTATTGTAGCTAGAAATGACTGATTGTTAAGGGAATATAAACTAAAGGATTATTAGGAACACCATACTAATACTGGGTTTGACCCCGTTTCACCTTCAGAACTGCCTTAATTCTACGTGGCATTGATTCAAAAAGGTGCTGAAAGCATTCTTTAGAAATGTTGGCCCATATTGATAGGATAGCATCTTGCAGTTGATGGAGATCTGTGGGATGCACATCCAGGGCACGAAGCTCCCGTTCCACCACATCCCAAAGATGCTCTATTGGGTTGAGATCTGGTGACTGTGTGGGCCATTTCAGTACAGTGAACTCATTGTCATGTTCAAGAAACCAATTTGAAATGATTCGAGCTTTGTGACATGGTGCATTATCCTGCTGGACGTAGCCATCAGAGGATGGGTAGATGG
The DNA here is from genome assembly GCF_011004845.1 of Esox lucius. NCBI lineage: Eukaryota > Metazoa > Chordata > Actinopteri > Esociformes > Esocidae > Esox > Esox lucius. The sequence goes on from NC_047588.1 coordinate 39,843,076, forward strand.
TGGTCATAAAGGGATGGACATGGTCAGAAACAATGCTCAGGTAGGCCGTGGCATTTAAACGATGCCCAATTGGCACTAAGGGGCCTAAAGTGTGCAAAGAAAACATCCCCCATACCATTACACCACCACCAGCCTGCACATTGGTTCTCATTCTGTTTACGCCAAATTCTGACTCTACCATCTGAATGTCTCAACAGAAATCGAGACTCATCAGACCAGGCAACATTCTTCCAGTCTTCAACTGTCTAATTTTGGTGAGCTCGTGCAAATTGTAGCCTCTTTTTTTCCTATTTGTAGTGGAGATTAGTGGTACCCGGTGGGGTCTTCTGCTGTCGTAGCCCATCCGCCTCAAGGTTGTGCGTGTTGTGGCTTCACAAATGCTTTGCTGCATACCTCAGTTGTAACAAGTGGTTATTTCAGTCAAAGTTGCTCTTCTATCAGCTTGAATCAGTCGGCCCATTCTCCTCTGACCTCTAGCATCATCAAGGCATTTTCGCCCACAGGACTGCCCCATACTGGATGTTTTTTCCTATTCACACCATTCTTTGTAAACCTTAGAAATGGTTGTGCATGAAAATCCCAGTAACTGGGCAGATTGTGAAATACTCAGACCGCCCCTTCTGGCACCAACAACCATGCCACGTTCAAAATTGCTTACATCACCTTTCTTTCCCATTCTGACATTCAGTTTGGAGATTGTCTTGACCAGGACCACACCCCTAAATGCATTGAAGCAACTGCCATGTGATTGGTTGATTAGATGATTGCATTAATGAGAAATTGAACAGGTGTTCCTAATAATTCTTTAGGCGAGTGTATAGATTAGTTCAGAATCTGGAGCATCAGCAATAGTGGGTTCAATTACAGGCTCAAAATGGCCAGAAACAACAAACTTTCTCCTGAAACATGTCAATCTATTCTTGTTCTGAGATATTAAGGCTGTTCCATGCGAGAAATTGCCAAGAAGCTGAAGATCTCGTACAACACTGTGTACTACTCCATTCACAGGACAGCACAAACTGTCTTTAACCAGAATAGTAAAAGGAGTGAGAGGCCATGGTGCACAACTGAGCAGGAGGATAAATGCCTTAGTGTCTAGTTTGAGAAACAGAGGCTTCACAAGTCCTCAGCTGGCAGCTTCATTAACTTAAATACTACCCATAAAATACCAGTCTCAATGTCAACAGTAAAGTTGCACTGTTGCAACACTCTAAACTATGCAAGAACTACTTATGGAAGAAGAAGTCAGCTGGCATTCTGTCTGTAATTGAGTGATCAGCACAGTCCGTCTAAACCAGAGGTGTCAAACCGGTTCCAAGGAGGGCAGAGTATCTGCATGTTTTCGCTCTCACCTTGTCCTTGACTGATTAATTAGGTCACTAATTGTTTAGTTTCCACCCTCACCTGGTTGTTTAGGTGTGAACTGGGAACCAATTTATAGGAAAAACTAAAACCTGCAGACACTCGGCCCTCCGTGGAACCGGTTTGACACCCCTGCTCTAAACCCGGTTGAGCTGTTGTGGGATTTATGGTATGTAAGATGTGCCCATCAAGCCAATCTACACTTGTGGAATGTCTGCAAGGCTTATTTCTAACCTTGTCAAATGCTGTATTTCCCATCATTTTTGCTGTACCTGTTCCTATTAATATCTCTCATATGTCCATACTCATTTTATATAGGTTCTTTTAATGGAAAACACTGACTATGTAACCCAAATCCTTTGAACGGTTGTGTACCGCAAACGGTTGGAACGTTGTCAAGAAAGGCTTTCATGCATGATGTGAAGCAGAGGACTGTCTGCGCAATGCTGTCAGGTCTATACTGTTAGCAACAGCACGTTTTACATCTCTTTCACATGCACCTTTCTTCACATTTATATAGTGGCATACAGGATTTTCCCATGTGAGCATTTTCGCTATCGAATAACATTGCTTTTTTTATCTGATGTTAGGCTACATGAAACGTGTTAGGCTACACTGGCGCTCGCAAGTCTACTAGCTTCCACCGACCCAATGCCTCGTCTTCATCCAACTCTCGTCCTCATCCAACCCAATGTCTCTTCATAACCCACATCAAGTTTTCATTCCCATAACCATCGTGTGTATCCCTCTGTACCCCTTTTCGCTTATTGTCACTTGGTATGGTCCTTTTTACGCACTATTGTAGTTACGCCCTGTTTTAGTTACAAGCACTCAGCCCTTTCATTTTTTGGGGGGGATTTTTGTCAAATGCTTGCTAAGGTTAACTTTAGGGTTAGGTTTAGAGTTAGGGTTAACGTACAGTTAGCGAAAGGGTTAAGTATAAGATGAGGTTTATTAATGTTAAGCTAACAGGTAAAGTATTAGTGATAGTCTGTCGAGTCTCTACACATCTGCAGATTGACTGTCCAAGTAAACCGAACTGTCCAAGTTTCCGAAATTGGTTATGTCGTTGATGAGCCAGGACGGAAGAGCTTCGACTGGGCTAAACAGAACCCATTGGGATGGAAGAGCTTCGACTGGGCTAAGCAGAACCCATGGGGACGGCCAAGACACAGGAGGTAGCATAACAAAGAACAAGCCACTGATCAAAATCCTTTGAAAGACATCTATTGAACATATATTCAATGTCATTTCAACCAGGCAGACATCTTTTCAACTTTATTTGCTCTGCGGGCTTGGCCAGGGTTGTGGGACATGGCCAAGGCCATGGACATGGCCATGGCCAAGTCATGACAGTCTCTGGTTTGCATTTGTTTTGTTTGTTTTTGGGGGATTTCGTAGATGCCTTTGTTAATAAAATGCCTTCAGGCATTGCACCCACTATCCATGTCATTTTCCAAGCTCTGCCCTCTATGCAATCAATCAATCACATTTATTTATAAAGCCCTTTTTACAACAGCAGTTGTCACAAAGTGCTTTACAGAGACACTCAGCCTTAAACCCCAAGGAGCAAACAACAGTAGTGTTGCATTTCAGTGCTACGTGAAATTATTTGAGATGTTAGAAGTAATACTTTGATAATCTATCCTTTCTGAGTATTGGGATCACAGTTCCATGCCTCATTTTTGGTTGTTTGCTTGAACCGGCTGCAGTGTGCACTGGCACCCTCCCTGGACAGTTTCCCCTGTACTGATCCACTTGTCCATGTCTCCACAATTTACAAAGACAACAACGACATGGTGAAGGACATGGTGATAAATAAGAACGGCTAGAGATGAGTCAGATTAGCTGAGTCATTCTCACAGAAGTGGATTTGATGTAAATATTTACACAATACTTTTTCACAATATCTTCTCTTGGAGCACTGACATTAGAATATTTAGATATTAGAATTATTTTGACCAATTTCCACGAAATAAATGTAAAATATGAGCTAAGTATATAGGTGTTTTAGCCGTATGAGCCATTTAGCCTATTAATTTGAATGCCACATTTTTAACGAGTGTTTGAGAATTCTAAAGGCATGTCAATACATTTTTTACTAATTTTACTATTCCTAAAGGATGATGCATCATGGGTAAATCTGTACATTGGTTCAGTGGAAAATACAGAAACTTAAGATGGTACATAATGGGACATGTTGAAAGGCTGGGATTTGTGGAAGTTTGGATGGGAAATCTACTGTATTGTAACTAGATTTTAATGATATTGCCAGCTTTGACAAGTAGCCCCCAATATATATCTCATTCTTTTATTTGATATATTTATTTGACTCTTTTGATCTGATTGGACAAAACCCCCAAAAAGAGAAACAAAATTGGTTTGCTTATCTAAACGTAGTCACATGTCCTTTATTGAGCCACTAGGGAGCGATGGTAAACAAGATGTGATTCTAGAATATCTGTATCCTATTTTCCTTTACACAATATGGAGATTTCACAGACATAGGTATTTAGAATATACAAACAAGAATAAATACTGACTTTTATTACAAAAAGAATCCTATTAATTCCAATCGAACAGTTATTCTGTACAAAGTAATTTAGCAGACACAGAACAAATTACAGTAAGTTCACTGTTTGTGTAATATAAATAAACTGTTCCAAAAACAATATAGAATAGTACAGCTATGGTAAATCTCCGTTAGTTGAATGAAAACATGAAAGTGTGAGTTAACTATTACTTTGCTTAAGCTTTAAAATACGTTTAGCTGTCTCTTTGAACCATGGATAAAAGAAAGCATAAATAATTGGATTAATAAAGGAATTGATAAAAGGAAGGAAGCTGATAAATGATGCAAATTTGTAATTTGAAAACATACAAAATATATAAGTAAATGGATTCCAAAAAAGTATATAATTAAACACAATAATACCGATAGTTTTTGTTGCTTTTTTCTCAGATCTACTTGCCTGTACAGTCTTATCACCAGACACAGTGGCAGAAAATACCTTTCGGGCCTGTGATCTGGCAACAACAAATATCTTCAAATTAAGTGGTATTATAGCAGAACACGGGACAACATTTGAAATTACAAGGTCAATGATATTAACCCAGACAAATCCTTCAACAAAATAACATTCTTCAAAACACCCACTGGGTACTTGTACATTTACAGACATTTTTATAAGAGCTGCATTGTATATTATAGAACAACACCAGGTGATGGCTAAACAACACATAGTTGTTGTTACTGTTATTTTCAAGTGGTACATTAATGGATCACACACAGCAACATAACGGTCAATAGACATCAATACCAAATTGCCAAGAGACAAAGAAGTACAAATAAAAGAAGTGAACATAAGCAATGCACAGAAATATTTCCCAAGAACCCAGCATGGCTCCATTATTGCTACAGTATTTGCTGGTATCACAATGAGTCCCACCAGGAGATCTGACAAAGCCAGAGAGAGGATGAGCAGGTTAGTTGGAGTTTGGACCTGCCTGATTTGTGAGATGGAGATGATCACCAGTAGGTTTAAAAATACTGTAACCGCTGAAATCAATGAGAAAAAGATATACAGTGTTATGTAAATAGATGTTGATAATGTATACTTTCTGCAAGAAGAGTTTCCATCCTGAAAACAGTATTGGTCATCTTCATGTTCCTCCATTTGTAATAAAGGGTTAAATGCTGAGGTTCTCCTGCTTGGTCCTGTGTGTGACCCTGTCAGTTCATTCTTCTGACGAACTCTGAGCTCTGCCTCCCTTTTATCTTTGACCGACTGGCAGCATCTTCCCTACTTCCCTATTTACATACAAACACACACACCACCACCACCAAAACATACAGTACACACATATCACGCACAAGGGAGCACACATACAAATCATTTGTAAAAACATGATGTCATGTATGATCGGAATGGATGTTCCAGAGTGCACATAGCAACTCCTTTAGCCATACTGATATTTAGAGATGTTACATTTCCTTAAATTCTGAGCATTTCATTGGTGATGATAAAATGTAGGAGAGGGTTTGGTCTCTGGCCTAGGTTTTATCCATGAAAAGTGATCATATATGACCATAATATGCGGGTAGTCCTTAGTAAATGTAGCTACTCTTTCATCCTAAGACAATATATACAGCCCCAGAAAAAAATAATAGACCACTGCACCATTTTCGTTCCTTTCCAAAAAAGTTGAAAAGGAAAGTTTTGAGTGAGGAACAGAAGCGTTCAATTTGCAGTGGTCTCTTAATTTTAACCATTCTGTTCCTCACTCAAAACCTTCCATTTCTACTTTTTTGGAAAGGAAAGAAAAAGGTGCAGTGGTCTCTTTATATTAACATTGCTGTATGCATATTTTGACCCAGTGGATTTGGTCAGATTTTCAGAAGAAACATAATAAAGTCATAAGAAAACCAGATTTCATGCATGTTTTTTGTGACAAAGAAGTGTGTGCTCCAATGATTCCATCAAAGATAAATACAATGAGGGAAAAAGTATTTGATCCCCTGCTGATTTTGTACATTTGTCCACTGACAAAGAAATTATCAGTCTATAATTTTAAAGGTAGGTTTATATGAACAGTGAGAGACAGAATAACAACAAAAAATCCATAAAAACGCATGTCAAGATTTTTATAAATTGCTTTGCATTTTAATGAGTGAAATAAGTATTTGACCCTTGTTGGCAATCACAGAGGTAAGACCTTTCTTGTAGTTGGCCACCAGGTTTGCACACATCTCAGTAGGGATTTTGTCCCGCTCTTCTTTGCAGATCTTCTCCAAGTCATTAACCCTTGGTAGCCTATGGGGCTTTCGGCCGGATTTCACTACTGGGACATTTTGGGTCCTAGATTCATTTCTGTAACAGATACAACCTATTATGATGTATCCTGGTAATAGCAACCCCTCTGGCTACAATAAAAACACATAAAAACAGACTTCTGGGTCACTATTCATAAAACTCATCTGTTTGAAAGGCAAAAAAATTGTTTTCGGAAAACATTTCTGCCATCCAGCATCAAGATTTTTTTTTTTTAAAGCATTATGAGATTTTGTGTCAATGGTATTTCCTCATACTTTCATGCCTTTACTATCAAATTACACTGTAATTGGGTTGACAATAATGAAATAATTATATAATAGAAGGTAAAAAATATAGGCACCCCCAAAAAATGTGGTTCTTCAACCTAGAAAGCACTAGATCGCTAGTTACGTTTGGACTTATATATTTTATAAACTCAGAAAAATTACCAAGTTCTTTAAAAACTCAAGAACATCCCCATACTATTTTGACTAAATATAAATTTTTATATCTTATATATAATACAAATGATGTATTATGGTTCAAAACATCATATATAGTGATGTACACGCTTGTAATATTTATTCTGATGTACAAATGAGCCTTTCTAAGATGAATAGGCAATGTCGTTGCCTGGTGAGAAGTTCTCATAGCAACCCAAACTATACAACTATACAACCCATATTATACACGGAAAACCCCAATTATACACGGAACGCTTCAGGAAAGTGGCTACAAATAATATACCATTGGAATCGGACGATTATGGCGAATCAATTTTTCGAAATATTTATGCAAATGAGCACTGTCCGCGAAATCGCGGACGTCGACCATGGATGGTTAAGGGTTCGAGGCTGACTTGAACAACCCATACCCCTGGTGGGGAACCTTCAGCTCCCTCCACAGATTTAGGTCTGGAGACTGGTTAGGCCACTTCAAGGCCTTAATGTGCTTCTTCTTGAGCCACTCCTTTGTTGCCTTGGTCATGTGTTTTGGGTCATTGTCATGGTGGAATACACATCCACGACCCATTTTCAGTGCCCTAGCTGAGGGAAGGAGGATCTCACCCAAGACTTGACGGTACATAGCCCCAACCATCGTCCCTTTGATGCGGTGAAATTGTCCTCTCTCCTTAGCAGAAAAACACCCCCAAAGCATAATGTTTCCACCTCCATGTTTGACGGTGGGGTGGTGTTCTTGGGGTCATAGGCACCATTCCTCCTCTGCCAAAGAGATCGATTTTGTTCTCATCTGACCACAACATTTTCACCCAGTTCTCGACTGAATCATTCGTTGGCAAACTTCAGATGGGCCTGTATACATTTATTTGCATTTTAATGAGGGAAATAAGTATTTGATCCCCTCTCAATCCAAAAGATTTCTGGCTCCCTGGTGTCTGTTATACAGGTAGCTGAGATTAGGTGCACTTCCTTTAAGAGCGTGCTCTTAATCTCAGCTCGGATTTGTTTTGTTGTTATTCTTTCTCTCACTGGTCAAATAAACCTACAATTAAAAATATTGACTGATCATTTTTTTGTCAGTGGGCAAACGTACAAAATCAGCAGGGGTTCAAATACTTTTTTCCCTCACTGTAAGAGATGTAGTAATTATTGGAAACTCAAACTCCCATGACATACATGTCCTTTACAAGTGTATGTCAACTTTTGTGTGACAACTACGTCGTCTGCTGCCTCACGTCCCCCTGCAGCAGACAGGCTCCAGCGTTCGACGTCACCGGCCTTCTGACACCACCGCCCATCTCATTATGCATTTCACCTGTGTCTTGTTTAGCGCACCTGGTTCTCATCCTCATCAATCCCCCCAGTATATATGTTCCCTCTGCTTCCCCTGTCTTTGTGTGTTATTGTCTCTCTTTATGCAAGAGTACTGTTGAGTTTCCCTGCTGTCTCTTCAATTAAACACTACAAATTTGCATCGCCTCGTTCTCCTGCTTCTCCTTCCCTCAAAGCCATAACATTTTGACCACAACTGTATGTCGTAATGCTCAATACGTCCATGCGCAGTGTTTTAGATTGTCCTGGAAGGAGTATTAAATCACTGACTGTTTTAAGAACGCTCTCTCCAAAGCTAGCTTGAATCGTCGCTGATTGGGCTATGAAATTGTATAGATGAAGCGGTTGAAAAGTTGTCAAAGAAAGCAATCACATAGCAGAGGACTTGAGTTTGCGCCCAGTGTGGATCCTGTCAGGGAGGAAAGCCCTGTTAGCAACAGTATGTTTGACTTCAGTTTTACTGGTGCCATGACCCACATCGTAAGCTGAGCTCAAATCAAGTGTAGCCAGAGTAGCTTGCTGCGTAATGAGTTTAGAAGGGGTGAGTGGACGTCTTTAAGACGAAATCTCATTCCACAGTTAGCTCGAAATGTCATCGATCAAGCTATATAATTGGTACTTTGTGTATAGCTCAAATGTTTGGCACGTTTTCAAGAAGAGAACCTGAGTTCTCCCAGGGAGGCAAACTGTAAGGAAGGAAGTGATACTGTTAGTAACAGCACGTTTGACATCATATTCCTTTATCTCTTAATTAACATGGCGCACTCCATCAAACAACAGCGGTTACTGATGATACCAGACTTTTTGAGGTGCTAGTGTGAGATTCGTTTTGTTGCTTTTTTTACAGTGTTATTTTTGTTGCTTTTTCCCCCAATCCTATTTATACATGGAGCAGGACCAGACATCATATGTCACCTCTCATTGTAGTCCAATGCACTCTGAGGGGGAAATGTCCTTTAGAATCACAGTAGTGGTGGGGAGTATCTGTCAGGAAAGTGTACCCCTTCAAAATATCTATGACGATATCAAAGGTGAGCGTCCCATGACACAAGGCCACTTTCGCAGGCACAGTTAAAGCCTAGTGTAGGATAAAAAATGTAAAAACTCAATGGAGTTTTCTATCAAACTAGATTTGTTTGTACTAGACCAGGCTTAGTCCGTGTCTGGGAAGCCGGTCCATGTGTCTAAGTTGGTTTACTAATTTGTGCTGTCAGTACTAAACAACAAGTTGTATTCTTGCTTCTCTCCCTGCAAATATTTATTATGAATTCATTATGCATTTTTAATAATACCATCATCTCTTTCACACTGCCGGCAAATCTCTGTCCTCAAAACTTTGCCTGAATACACTTCATATCGTGTCGACTTACATGAGGAAAACTATGCTGACCTAGAGAGACAACCAATGGTTAAGGCTGTGCACGAGAATAGCTCCTCCAAAGTAAAATGCTCTGTTCGTGGTGTTCTCCTTGCATAGCCTCCGTTCTTGGACCACACCCACAGTGCCAAGTAGTCAGGCTGGGTCCATCCTAGGTCGAGCCTCGGTGGCATCCATTTTCATGAACACAAAGCAAACAAGATTCTCCCCTGGTCTGAATGTTGCAGAGGTCCCCCTTTTTGAGGTTGTGTTTCTGTGAGCCACTCAGCACAGCGCAAGAAGAGAGCGCTCAAATGCATGCCCAGGGTTTGAAGACCAATTCAGTCACATCCCGAGGCACAGGCATTTTTCACACCGGTTGTCCTCTTCTCACCAGTGCTGCCCTACTGTGCATTTTTTTCCTTTTTTGCCTTGTTTGAAATGTCTCTGCTTACCGGCAGCAGATGCAATTTAATTGTCCAACTTGATTGATAATTTTGTCTGGTATGAGGGTGGTGGAACTGGATTTTGACCCGGTTTATCGATGATTACCAAGTTAATGTAACAGATTAATTTTAAAGGTAAAGAGAGTATACAATGGCATGACAAGTATCAAAGATTGCAGATCTTCCGAGATTAGAGGTTGCGATAGAGATTTGAGGATGCATGTAGAGAGGCTGGGCAAAAAGCAAGACAACACCTTTTCCACAACCTACTCTGTTTTACATCCCCATGGCAGGGCAGGTGGGGTGCTCCAGGTCAACAGTGGTGAGTACCTATCGAGGACCGAGGAGGGACAAACCACAAACTGGTGGGGGTGTTGGGTGCCCAAGGCACATTGATGAGCGAGGGCAATGAAGGCTATCCTGTCGGGTCTGAACCCACAGAAGGTTTACTTTGTCACAGAAGTCACAGAAAATGTTGGTTACGGGAGAAATGTGTCACAACACACAGTGCATCACACCCTGCTGAGTATGGGTTTGCTGCAGATTGGACAGGGAGCCTGTGATATCGACTGTCCACCATCCAAGGCACCTGGAATGCAGTCGGAACTGGACCTTGGAGCTGGCAACCCTCTTTTTACAAGAAACCCACCAGAAGAATGATTCCTCTATCAGACAAGATGTAGGTGTGTGGGGCAGTAATCACAATACAGCAGGAAATTCCAATCCAGTAGTGCTGATAGGGGTGGCCACTATCTTATCATAGTTGGGAAGATACACTAAAATCACAACAACATTTTGAGGGGAATGTGTCCTAAATTAAAAAAAAACAAGGTCCTCCTCCGAATTAATGCCGCAAGAGAAACAGACAAAGGAGAAGTTGTGCTGGTTGATTTGCACTTCACCCGGATGACCCTAATCGACGGACAGATGTGGGAGGTTGAACCACTAAACGGGGCACTGTGAACAGAACGGGCAACAAGGGCATGGGCACTGATCCTACTTGTTCACCTCCCTGAACCAGAAGTCTGACTCTGCACCTGAAGTCCAAAGTGTGTGTTTGGAATAATATGATGTTAACTCCAGTCCAGGAGGACTGAAACGCAACTTCAACCTTGTGTTTTAAGCAGGTTCTAAATCAAGCCATAAATGTGACGGGTTTTAGTAAACCCGTGAGGAAAAGGGGCCCAAGCTAACAAGGTGAAAAACCCTGCTGCTCTGACCCTGAGCAAGACAGATGACCTTTACTGCACCCATGTTTAATAGCCTGTGCAAAAGTGCTAAATGTTGTTATCTATGTAAATGAACAAGTTCCAACAATGCTTTTGGAAACAGAGACATTTAGTGACCGATGGTATTAAACCAATGGCTTTACATATGTTTTGCAATAGGCAATAAAGTTTAGTCAGAATGTTATTACCAATTTATTAATTATGACCAGAGAACAGTATACTGTAGCACATAACATAGTGGTAAGAGTTGTAAGATTCCTTGAATAATCCTAATACCATTAATTCACTTAATACCTAAATATTTAACACTGTACCATTGCAATTTATAACTCAAATAACTGCTGTTGGCAATAGAACAAGTTAGGATTTATAGTAAGCTTTTTTTGGATTGCATGAATAACAACAGTCATAGTGTGATATCGGTAATGACTAAGCAAACAAAACAACAGCAAATGTGCTGGTTCTAATTCCTTAGTAGCACAGCTCAGAGATCTAAAGAAACTCAACTAATCGTTGAAGATGAGTTGAAAAATACATAAAAAAACACATTGAAAAACAAAACAATGACCCTCATTTTCGGAACCTTTTAGCTACAAATATTCTATAGAATATATGTAATTGTAACCAGATTATTAACAATATAAAACTTAAAGAATACACCATTGAGTGTTACATGATATGTAGTATTATACATTTCCACTTCACAACACTTGTTGAAGGCTTTCTGTCCCAATTGTGTCCATGCTATGCGTAAGTAAATTACATGGTAGAACCAAAGATTGTAGTATTTCAAATGTGCAACTCTAAGATTAATATTTATTTTATATAAAACAATGGATGCCTAATAATTCCTTCTCCAAGTCAATCAAAAGAAATCCAGCCAAATCATTTTGGATCAACGTATGTTCTTAGAACAACATCACATGTAATTATGATGACAGGTAACTGATGTAAATAATGTACAGGAAGGGTATTGTTGCACAATAGAAGCAATTCCCACAACGACTAATTAAAATATAAATGGCAAGCCTATGTTACTCTAAGTTAGGGAGTATAAAGCCTCAACTTCAAAGTTAAAATACGTTTAGCTGTCACCTTGAACCACGGATAAAAGAGAGCATAGATTATTGGATTTACAAGAGAATTGAAAAGTAGCGGAAAACATATGAAAGCTGAGGAAGAGTCATTACTTGCATCATAAATTAACTGTAAAAAATACATGGGAATCCAGCAAATTAGATAGTTGAAAACAATAATGACTAGAGTTTTTGTTGCTTTTCTCTCCGACTTATTTGCCTGTACTGTTTTAACACCACTGGCAGCCTCGTTTGAATATAACTTTCTGGCATGTGATCTGGCCACCACAAATATTTTCAAATATAGTGTTATGATAATGGAACATGGGGCAACCAATGAAATAACAAGGTCCATAATGATGCCTGAGATAAATCCTTCAGAAAAATAACATTCTTCAAAACATCTACTGGGTACCTGTACATTAACAAGCACTTTCATAAGAACAACATTATATATGATACAACAACACCAGGTAAGGGCTATACAACACCTAATTCTTGAAGTTGTTATTTTTGAGTGGTACATTAAGGGATCACACACAGCAACATAACGGTCAATAGATATCAAAATTAAATTACCAAGGGATAAAGATGTACATGAAAAACTGGCAAAGAGAAACAACACACAGAAATATTCCCCAAGAACCCAGCATGGTTCCAATATTGCTACAGTCATTGCTGGTATCACAATGAGTCCCACCAGCAGATCTGACACAGCTAGAGAGAGGATGAGCAGGTTGGTTGGAGTGTGGAGCTGCTTGAAGTGAGAGATGGAGATGATCACCAGTAGGTTTAAAAATACTGTCACAACTGAGATTAATGAGAAGAAGGTGTACAGTGTTATGTAAATAAATGTTGACATTGAAGTCTTTCTGCAAGAAGAGTTTCTGTCTTGAAAACAGTATTGGTCATCTTCATGTTCCTCCATTTGTAATAATGGGTAAAATGCTGAGGTTCTCCTGCTTGGTCCTGTGTGTGACCCTGTCAGGTCAGCCTTTCTTACAAACTCCGAGCTCTGCCTCTTTATTTATCCCTGAATGACTGAAAACACATTCACAGTCTTTCTGAATGCACACAGCTAGGATCAACTTCTACACACACACACACACACACCAAAACATACACACCACAAGGACATGCACACTAGTGAACAGAGAGTCAGATAAACAAATCATTAGTAAAAAACATGATGTAATACATGACATGACTGGATGATTTTATTGGATCCTCCCAGTCTGTGATTCACCTTTATGATACACTGACAGATGAATAGAATTTCTCAAATCCAGACTATTTTAATGGGAACAATAGTAAGGCAGCTGTTTTCATCCAAGTCTATTTTACATGGAGAATATTAATGACTGTTCAGGTCATGATAAACATTTTAATGGGAAATAGGATGATGGTGTTGGATGATGTTGGACCAATATTCATATCATTATGTCACGATACATGGTAGCTTTCTTTAAGTAGGATACAATTCCAACTTCCAATTTTCTGTTATTTGACAATGTAAGTTTGAAAACACTTTCGTGGGGAAGCTTGCCCCTTCTCTCCCAGACTGAGAGAGTGCACAGAGAGACAAAAATTACTGCAAGCGATTTATTGACCTTAGATATATTGTAGATATTCATTGTTATTTCCCTTTTGGTCACTCCAATATTGCTTTGGCTGTATGTTTTTGGGTCATTTTCCCACCATGAGACACATTTTTCCCAAGTCCCAGGTCTTCTGCAGACAGAAATTTTCCAGGCCCTGATTCAGGCAACCATCCCCAAAGCATGGTGTTGCCACCACCATGTTTCACGGTTGGGATGGTGTTTTTAGGATGTTGTGCAGTGCTAGGCTTGTGGCAAAACTAGAGCTTGATGCAAAGAAATATATATTGTTCTAAATCAATCAAATGTGTTTTACTTCTTACATTAGCAAATGTCACAAAGTGCTTATAGAGACACAGAAACCCCAATGAGGTAGTAAAAACATCAGTTGATGCCTATGAAAGACTATAGAGGGGCCAGACTCTGAGAGGTGGTCAGATCTCTTCTGACATTTGCTGTGTAATGAATATGAGAGCACATGACCTGTCAAGGCGACTATTAATATTATAAACACACAACAGTGTTGATTAATACATGAAATGCAAACTCTAAATGCCCTATAAAGCATTTATTACCAAACATAATTTTATATTTCCAGTTTTTGAATAATATAGCATTTTGTTTTTTTGTCTTTTAGTATGCAGTTTTACAAATTTGATCTACAACTGTTTAAGTATTAATTTTATTTGGAAGGTTACATATATACACTTTATCTTATCAAATATTATGTTTGTAGCAGAAAGTGAAAATGTAGATATTCATAATGTGACAGGTATAAAGTTAGAACAGAGATTTTTTTAAGTGACAGATATAAAGTCAAGATGGAGATTTTTAAGACTTGACAGGTGTAAAGTCAGGATAGATATTTTTAAAACGTTACAGGTATTAGGTCAGGATGGAGATTTTTAAAATGTGACAGTTATAACGTAAAGATTGAGAGGCACTGGATGTAGCTGGCTCCATACGACAAAAACATTCTGGAGTTAAAGGCATTCGCTGCATTTTCACAGTTCTGACGTTTTTCAATACGTCCTTTTGACCTATCACGCTATATCTTTTAAAATCAGTACTTTTTTCCAGCTCTCTGACTGATAAAAACCAAACCCATTATACTGATGTGGCCATTATAGCTTGTGGAACGCACCGTTAGAACGCCTAGGCACGAGTGACGTAACAATGGCTGGTCAGACCGCGCTGTTATTTGCTCACATTTAGCTCAAACAGCGTTTATAACTTTATTTCCTGACTGTAATTGTTTCAAGACCACACTATGATATTAACCAGGTAGCAAGCATTAAAAAAGGGTTAATTATGAACCAACAGGCAGCCAACACTAGCCGTTATATTTTCTACAATAAACATAATACACAAAAACGAATGATATTAGCGACTACTATAGAGCATCTAACCATTTCCTGAAAGAGCTGACAACTGGTCAAAATCATTGTGTAAAACGTTTCTAGAAGTTACGTTACCCGTTGAGGGCACTGCTATGCTTTTTATCAACCAAAGATAAAGAAAGGTGAGTAACTATATTAGGCTTGCTAATATAATTGAAATAAAAAAATTGATGCATAACTAGGATGCAGCGTGGTGTTTTTGGGAAGCTGCAGATTAAATGTATTGTGACGTCACAATCAAATTCTGGAACTCTGAGTGAGAGCTGAACTCATGCTGGGGGGCCGTTAAGGCATTTTTGAAACTCACGCGTGAAAAGCTTAAGTTTACCTCCATCATAGCGTCTATGAACTGTATTGCTTTTGCCATTGGCCATTTTAACAGCTTGTTAGCCAGTAATAGGATTACTAGTATCAACTAACTTCCTAGGAATAATCAAAAGAATTGAGCAACTGCTAGCGAGACTGAAGATTAACTTTTCCATGCCAGAAACAGTCGCAATATAACCGTAAACAGTTTCATCTTACTATAACGGTACTACTGTATGTTAAGCCAGCATAACGCATACTTTACTTCGCCTGCGAGGATATACATACTCAGGACCAATAGTTCACAAGTCTGCTTCTCTAACCACTTCGCTATTTAACAAGGGGTAGTCAGTCACTCATTCACTCACTCAGTAAGAGACATTCACTCTTCTTGGCCGGCTCAAAAACAGAAATTTAGCCCCAGTGCAATTTCTATCAAAAGATGACGTTAGTCATGAATATTTCTACTTCAAAGAATTAAGGTGTGTTTCTGAATTCAATGATTATTTTTTCTGAGCTCAGGCAGAAGACAGTGTTACACTGTGTAATGCAACCTTGTTGAATTCCCTTCGTTCTGAGGTATATGTTTGACGTATATAGACTCTTTTAGGACAGTCTATATTATAGATACTCTAAATGGTATCTATAAATGAATTGTTAGCCCAAACGGCCGGGACTGATCATGAAGTAAACTGAACATACATAATTATATTACAATTGTATCATACGTCTGTTTCTCGTCTTCCTTAACATGAGAGATAGTAATTGCATATGTTTAAAGTTAGGTTAAGTACAACTGATTATAGACTTTTTTTATTTGTAAGCTTACATATACACTATATGATCAAAAGTATGCGGACACCCAACCATCACACCCATATGAGCTTGATGGACATCCCATTCCAAAACCATGGTCATTAATATGGAGTTGGCCCGCTCTTTGCAGTTATAGCATCAGCCACTCTTCTGGAAAGGCTTTCCACAAGATTCTGGAGTCTCTGTGAATTTCGGCCTTTTCAGCCAAACAAGCATTTGTGAGGTCAGGCACTGATGTTGGGCTAGAAGGCCTTGGCTCGCAATTGCCGTTCCAATTCATCCCAAAGGTGTTCAAATGTTGATGTCCGGGCTGTGTGCAGGCCACACGAGTTCCTCCAAACAAACCTTTCCTGTAGCTAGACGTAAAATGGCATCCACAGCATTTTCAAAGGCACCCCAAATCAGATATGTTTCTAATATTTGGTCTTTTGACAAATCACATTATATCTTTCAACATCAGGAATTTTCTCCAGCTTTCTGATTGGGGAAAATAAACACATTATATTGATGTGGCCTTAAAATGTATTGTGTTCTTTTAATCTCCACCCAACACAAGCCAGAAGAGGACGGGACACCCCTCAGAGTCTGGCTCCACTTTTATTTTATTTATCAGGTGTGTTCCCTTTGCTTGATTTTTGGATTCAAGCTGGTATCTCTACAAGCACTTAAAGACAACTGCAGATGTATTATTTTTTTCATGAAATACATTTTACTGACTGATTCTTTAAAAAGCATAATTTCTGAAAAAAATTAAAATCAGCCACTGTGTTTCCATTTCAAACAAAAGATGGTGATATTTTACAACATAGACACTCATGTACATTTAGAATTTGTTCATCCTATGATGACAACAGTTAACTGAGATATGAAATGTCAGAGCATTGTTACATGAAAGAAGCAATTACAGCAATGTACATATTATACCTTTGTTTGTTTTGAATGAAAATGTTCTGCCGTGCAAAGTCAAAAGCCGATAACTTAGTAATTTTTGGAACATAATATATTGGACAAACTATCTTGTCCACACATATCAGTCCAATACAAACAGGCTACGGGACATCTGCTTTCCACAGGCTGTAAGGCTGCTCAACTTGGGAAACCCTCCTCCCTTGTATCCATAGCCCATGCACACCTGTCACTTTATATCAAAGCTGGTTTAATGGAAGGGAGTGGCTGGAATATTCAGTAGAAAGCAAAAGGCAGCGTCACCGGCTTCTCTAACTGGAAATCTGCCGACGGAAAGCACCAAAGGTTTTGCAAGACATGCATCCAGCAAGGAACATTTGAAATGCAGTGCTCTCTGGAAGGAATACTGTACTCATAGTTCCACAGGCCCTCAGGTCTCCACAACTGTCAATGAGGGGCAACTGGCAAGGAATCACTTATATGTGAGCGTGATTGTGGATGTCAATAAGTTCCATTCATGATTTGATTTAGAAATAGTAGTTTTGTGTTGTTGTTACATAGCAGGATGATAACCTAATGTTTTGAAATAAAAAGATTATCCCCCTCACTATTTTAAACTGCCCCTTCAGACACTTTAGTCTTGGCACCGGGCCTGATGAGCTCAGCAGTCAAAACACAATTACATAGATTGCCTACCTTTTCTTGTAACCTGATTTAAATCCATTGCCAACAACACCTGAGAAGTTAAATCCACAACATGGGTTTTGAGCATTACTCGCTGAAGTCCATAACATGGGTCATTTTTGAGTATCCTACTCTGGCATTCATTCAATTAAATCCAAAACATGAGTCTTGTATTCTTAACTTCTCATTGCGTTAGTAAACATTGCACTCAATAAATGGGTTATGAAATAACAACAAAGCAACTTGAAGTCTTTTTTCTCAGTTCTACACTGGCGAGTTAAGGTACATAACGCATATAGGGCTGTATAGGAATGTAAATTAACTACAAATGCCTTAACTGCAGAGTTAATATTTGTTTTGTTGCCACTTTGAACCATGGATAAAAGAAAGCATAAATTATGGGATTAATAAAGGAATTAACAAGTGGAAGAAATGTGACAAAATATGATGCTAAACTGTTATTTGATGAAAATAAAAAAGTTAAAAAAAATGGATTCCAAAAGAGTAGATAATTGAAAACAACAATACCAAGTGTTTTTGTTGCTTTTCTCTGAGACTTGTTTGCTTGTATAGTTTTAACACCAGACACAGTGGCAACCTTTTTGGAATATACCTGTCTGGCTTGTGATCTGGCCACCAGAAATATTTTCAAATATAGTGTTAATATAATAGAGCACGGGACAACGAATGTTACTACAATGTCCATTATATTAACCCAGAAATGTCCATCAAGTAAATAGCATTCTTCAAAACATCTACTTGGTACCTGTACATCTACATATAAATTTATGAGAGTAGCATCATATATGATACAACAACACCAGGTGATGGAAATACAACACATAGTTCTTCTAGTTGTTATTTTCAAGTGGTACAACAGTGGATCACACACAGCAACATAACGGTCAATTGATAATAAGATCAAATTACCGAGAGAGGAACTTTCACTTAAAGAAGTGGTATACATAAGCAATGCACAGAAATATTCACCAAGTACCCAGCAAGATTCTATTATAGCTACAGTATTTGCTGGTATCACAATGAGTCCCACCAGGAGATCTGACACAGCCAGAGAGAGGATGAGCAGGTTGGTTGGAGTCTGGAGCTGCTTGAAGTGAGAGATGGAGATGATCACAATTAGGTTCAAAAATACTGTCACAATTGAAATTAATGAAAATAAAATGTACATTGTTGTATACATATATAATGATATCGAAGTCTTTCTGCAAGAAGAGTTTCCATCTTGAATACAGTATTGAACATCTTCATGTTCCTCCATTTGTAATAAAAGGTAAAATGCAGAGGTCCTCCTGCTTGGTCCTGTGTGTGACCCTGTCAGGTCAACCTTCTGACAAACTCTGAGCTCTGCTGCTGTTTTATTCCTGACTGAAAAAAACACATTCACATTCTCAGAGTCTTTCTGAATGCACATAGCTAGTGTCAACACACACATACACACACACACACACACACCAAAACATACACACCACAAGGACACGGGAGAACACCAGTGAACAAATCCTTTGCAAAAGACTTGATGTAATACATGACATGACTGGATGATTTGATTGGATCCTGCTAGCCTCTGATTCAGCCTTATGATACACTGACAGATGAATAGAATTTCTCAAATCCTGACTATTTTAATGGGAACAATAGTAAGGCAGCTGTTTTCATCCAAGTCTATTTTACATGGAGAATATTAATGACTGTTCAGGTCATAATAATTTTTTTAATGAGAAATAGGTTGATGGTGTTGGAGGATGTTGGAGCGATATTCACATCATGATGCCACGCTACATGGTAGCTTTCCTTAAGTAGGACCCAATTCCAACTTCAAATGTTCTGTTATTTGACAATGTAAGTTTGAAAACACTTTCATGAGGAAGCTTGCCCCTTCTCTCCCAGACTGAGAGAGTGCACAGAGAGACAGTCCAAATATTACTGCAAGCGATTTATTGACCTTAGATGTATTGTAGATATTCATTGTTATTTCCCTTTTGGTCACTCCAGTATGGTTTTGGCTGTATGTTTTTGGGTCATTGTCCCACCATGAGATACATTTTTCCCAAGTCCCAGGTCTTCTGCAGACAGAAATTGTCCAGTCCCTGATTCAGGCAACCATCCCCAAAGCATGGTGTTGCCACCACAATGCTTCACAGTAGAGATGGAGTTTTTAGGATGTTGTGCAATGCTAGGCTTGTGGCAAACCTAGAGCTTGATGCAAATAAATACACATTGTTCTTAATCAATCAAATGTGTTTTACTTCTTACATTAGCAAATGTCACAAAGTGCTTATAGAGACCCAGAAACCCCAATGAGGTAGTAAAAACATCAGTTGATGCCTATGAAAGACTATAGAGGCGCCAGACTCTGAGAGGTGGTCAGATCTCTTCTGACATTTGCTGGGTAATGAATATGAGAGCACATGACCTGTCAAGGCGACTATTAATATTATAAACACACAACAGTGTTGATTAATACATGAAATGCAAACTATAAATGCCCTATAAAGCATTTATTACCAAACATAATTTTATATTTCCAGTTTTTGCATAATATTGTATTTTGCATTTTGCTATGTTATCTCATAGTATGCATTTTTGTAAATTTGATGTACAACTGTTTCAGTATTTATTTCAATTGGAAGGTTACATATATACATTTTATCTTATCAAATATGATGTCTGTAGCAGAAAGTGAGAATATAAATATTTATAATGTGACAGGTAAAAAGTTAGAATTGAGATTTTTAAAAGGTGACAGATATAATGTCAGTATGGACATTTTTAAGAATTGACCGGTGAAAATTCAGGATGGACATTTTTAAAAGGTGACAGGTATTAGGTCAGGATGGACCTATTTTTTTTAAATGTGACAGTTATAACGTAAAGATTGAGAGGCACTGGATGTAGCTGGCTCCATACGACAAACATTCTGGAGTTTAAGGCTGGTTTGGTTGACAATCTGCTTTCATGTAGTTTAACGTTAAAGTCATTCACTGCATTTTCACAGGCAGCCCAATTCTGTCCTTTTGACCAAACACGTTATATCTTTTAAAATCAGTTATTTTGTCCAGCTCTCTGACTGATAAAAACAAAACCCATTATACTGATGTGGCCATTAACGGACACATGCTCTTATAATCTCCACCCAGCACATGCCAGAAGAGGATGGGACACCTGTAACAGTCCGGCACCTCTTTAACCACTACGCCACGGCATTACACGTTTCAGCAATCGCTAGACTCCATTGAGGATTGTGTTAAACTGACTAACGTTTCTTATTAAGTTTACCTCCACCGTAGCGTCTATTAACTGTATTGCTTTTGCCATTGGCCGTTTTAACAGCTTATTAGCCAGTAATAGGATTACTAGAATCTGCTTACTTCCTAGGAATAATCATAAGAATTGAGCAATACTACTGTATGTTAAGCCAGCATAACACATACTTTGCTTCGCCTGCGAGGATATACATACTCAGGACCTATAGTTCACCAGTCCGCTTCTCTAACCACTTTGAGTGACTGTCTACCCCTTGTTAAATAGCATTCACTCAGTAAGAGAAATTCACTCTTCTTGGCCGGCTCTGCTTACGCGGTCCGGCAAAAAATAGAAATTCAGCCACAGTGCATCATTTTTAATCAAAAGATGATGTTTGTCATGAATATTTCTACTTTAAAGAATTAAGGCGTGTTTCTGAATTCAATGATTATTTTTTTCTGAGCTCAGGCAGAAGACAGTGTTACAGAGTGTAATGCAATCTTGTTGAATTCCCTTCGTTCTGAGGTATATGGTTGACGTATATAAAACCTTTTAGGAGAGTGTGACAGATAAGGAAGTACATAATGACCTGTCCTCTAAATGGTATCTATAAATAAATTGTTAGCCCAAACGGCCCAGAACTGATCATGAAGTAAACTGAACATAAATAATTATATCACTCATCATACGTCTGTTTCTCGTCATCCTTAACATGAGAGATAGTAATTGCGTACGTTTAAGGTTCAGTACAACTGATTATTGACTTTTTTTATTTGTAAACTTACATATACACCATATGATCAAAAGTATGCGGACACCCAACCATCACACACATATGAGCTTGATGGACATCCCATTCCAAAACCATGGTCATTAATATGGAGTTGGCCCGCTCTTTGCAGTTATAGCATCAGCCACTCTTCTGGGAAGGCATTCCACAAGATTCTGGAGTCTCTGTGAATTTCGGCCTATTCAGCCAAGCAAGCACTTGTGAGGTCAGGCACTGATGTTGGACGAGAAAGCCTGGCTCACAATCACTGTTCCAATTCATCCCAAAGGTGTTCAAAGGTTGAGGTCCGGGCTCTGTGCAGGCCACACAAGTTCCTCCAAACGAACCTTTCCTGTAGCTATACGTTAAAGGCATTCACAGCATTTTCAAAGGCAGCCCAATTCAGAAATGTTTCCAATATTTGGTCTTTTGACCAATCAAATTATATCTTTTAACATCAGGTATTTTTTCCAGCTCTCTGATTGGTAGAAATAAACACATATTGATGTGGCCTTAAAAGGCATTGTGTTCTTATAATCTCCACCCAATATAAGCCAGAAGAGGAGGGGACACCCCTCAGAGTCTGGCTTCACTTTTATTTTATTTATCAGTTGTGTTGTTTTTGCTTGATATTTGGATTTGAGCTGGTATCTCTACAAGCACTTAAAGACAACTGCAGATGTATTTTTTTTTTCATGAAAGACATTTGAGTGACTGGTTCTTTAAAAAGCATAATTACTGAAACAAATGTACATCAGCCACTGTGTTGTGGAGTGTGTAGAAAGAACTTGGAGCCAAACGCAGGGAGGCGATAACGAAACTGTATTCTTAATTAAATCAAACACAAAGGCACGCTATCACACGCCGATCAAAACGCTCAAACGAACGTGCCTCTCTCCACAATAGAAAGACATAGAACAATACCACACAAAGACACCCAGAAACACAGGAACTAATATAGGCAACCTAATGAGGGAATGGACACCAGGTGTGTGCAATAACAAGACATGACAGTGCCGTGGGAGGAGGAGCGGCGTGGCTAGAAGACCGGCGACGACGGTAGACCTCGTTACAGTACCCCCCCCTTGACGCGCGGCTCCCGCAGCGGGCCCCCGCCGGCCCCGAGGCCGACCCAGAGGAAGCCGCGCAGGACGATCAGGGCGCCGACGATGGAAGTCGGTGAGGAGCTCAGGATCAAGAATGTCCACCGCCGGCACCCAGCAACGCTCCTCCGGGCCGTACCCCTCCCACTCCACCAGGTACTGCAGGCCCCTCCCCCGGCGCCTCGAGTCGAGGATGGAACGGGCCCTCCTCGATGTCCAGAGGGGGCGGAGGGACCTCCCGCACCTCAGACTGCTGGAGGGGACCAGCCACCACCGGCCTGAGGAGAGACACATGGAACGAGGCATTAATCCTGTAATCAGGTGGAAGTTGCAATTTATAGGTTACCTCGTTCACTCTCCCCAGGACTTTGAACGGCCCTACAAACCGCGGGCCCAGCTTCCGGCAGGGCAGGCGGAGAGGGAGGTTCCGGGTCGAGAGCCAGACCCGGTCGCCCACAGCGTAGACCGGGGTGTCGTTACGCCGGCGGTTAGCAGTGGACTGTGTCGATGTGCTACAGACCAGGAGTCCTCGGCGCGCCGGAACCAGTCGTCCACCGCCGGAACCCCAGTCTCGGGCTGGCTCTGCCAGGGTACCAAGACCGGCTGGTACCCCAGGACACACAGAAAGGGAGTCAAGGACGTGGAGGAGTGGCGGAGTGAATTCTGAGCATACTCTGCCCAGGGCAGGAACTCCGACCACTCCCCCGGCCGGTCCTGGCAATAGGACCGCAGGAACCTCCCCAGGTCTTGGTTCACACGCTCCACCTGCCCATTAGCTTCGGGGTGGAACCCGGAGGTGAGACTGACCGAGACCCCCAACCGGCCCATAAAGGCCTTCCAGACCCGAGACGTGAACTGAGGGCCCCGGTCTGATACAATGTCCTCCGGCACCCCGTAGTGCCGGAAGACATGGGTGAATAGAGCCTCTGCGGTCTGCAGAGCCGTCGGGAGACCAGGGAGGGGAAGGAACCGGCAGGACTTTGAAAACCGATCCACAACAACCAGGACCGTGGTATTGCCTAGTGAGGGGGGGAGATCGGTCAGAAAATCAATGGACAAGTGAGACCATGGTCATTGTGGAACGGGCAAAGGATGTAACTTACCCGCCGGAAGGTGTCTTGGTGCCTTACACTGAGCGTACACCGAACAGGAGGACACGTACGCCCTCACATCCTTAGCCATACCAGGCCACGAGTACTTATCGGTAAGGCAGCGCACAGTACGGTCTATGCCCGGGTGACCCGTGGAAGGGGACGTGTGGGCCCAGTAGATGAGACGGTCACGAACATCCAGCGGGACGTACTGACGATCCGCAGGACACTGAGGTGGCCCAGGATCGCTGCGCAACGCTCGCTGAATGTCCGCGTCCACGTCCCACGCAACCGGCGCCACAATGCACGAGGCGGGCAGAATCGGTGTTTCATCTACCCGCCTTTCAACCGCGTCGCACAACCGTGACAGCGCGTCTGCCTTGGCGTTTTTCGTACCCGGAACGTATGAAAGCGTGAAATCGAACCGGGAAAAAAACAACCCCCTGGCGAGGGTTCAGTCTCCTCGCCGCCCGGATGTACTCCAGGTTACGGTGGTCGGTCCAGACTACAAACGGATGTCTCGCTCCCTCGAGCCAATGTCTCCAAACAGTCAAGGCATTAAACACAGCCAACAGTTCCCTGTCACGACGCCATAGTTGCGCTCTGCCTCACTGAGCTTTCGCGAGTAAAAAGCGCAGGGGCGACGCTTAGGAGGGGTACCCGACAGTTGGGACAATACAGCACCTATCCCCACCTCCGAGGCATCCACCTCCACTATGA
This sequence comes from Esox lucius, assembly GCF_011004845.1. Classification (NCBI taxonomy): domain Eukaryota; kingdom Metazoa; phylum Chordata; class Actinopteri; order Esociformes; family Esocidae; genus Esox; species Esox lucius. The sequence goes on from NC_047588.1 coordinate 39,867,810, forward strand.
ATGGCAGTGACGGATCAGGGTGAGCCAGAACCGGGGCAGCGGTGAACATTCTCTTAAGGGTGCGAAATGCGACGTCTGCCTCGGTCGTCCAGGTGATCCGGCTCGGCCCACCCTTCAACAAGGAAGTAATAGGAGCTGCCACCTTGCCGAAGCCCGGTATAAACCTACGGTAGAAATTGGCAAACCCAATAAATCGCTGCACAGCCTTAACCATGGTGGGAACGGGCCAATTATGCACGGCTGACACGCGATCGACCTCCATTTCCACCCCACCGGCGGAAATCCGAAACCCGAGGAAGGAGACGGCTCGCTGGAAGAACGCGCACTTCTCTGCTTTAGCGTACAGGCCATGCTCCAACAGCCGCTTCAGCACCCTGCGAACGAGAGACACATGCTCAGCACGCGTAGTGGAATACACGAGGATGTCGTCAATGTAAACCACAACTCCGCGCCCCAGCATGTCCCTAAACACATCGTTCACAAAGGACTGAAACACTGCCGGGGCATTCATCAACCCATATGGCATCACCAGGTATTCGTATTGACCCGTGGTGGTGCTGAAGGCCGTTTTCCACTCGTCTCCCTCTCGGATTCTCACCAAATTGTACGCACTCCGGAGGTCCAGTTTCGTGAGGAAGCGCGCCCCATGCATTGACTCAATATATTGGGAAATCAGGGGGATAGGATATGAGTACCAGATCGTCAGTTTTTTTAACGCCCTGTAGTCAATGCACGGACGCAAACCCCCATCCTTCTTCCTCACAAAAAAGAAACTTGAGGAGGCAGGCGAGGTGGAACGGCGGATCTGCCCCTGCCGCAGGGATTCGGCCACATAGGTCTCCATCGCTGCGGTTTCTGCCTGCGACAGGGGATACACATGACAATAAGGCGGCACAGCATCTCCCTTTAGGTTTATAGCACAATCCCCAGACCGACAAACGACTAGCCATGGTCTTCGAAAAGACCAGTGCTAAATCAGCATATTCCGGGGGAATGTGCACTGCAGAGACATTGTCTGGACTTTCCACTGAGGTCGCACCAACGGAAACACCTAGACACCTCTCCTGACACCCCTGAGACCACCCTGTCAACACTCTCTGCGACCAGGAAATAGTTGGGTTGTGTCCCGACAACCATGGAAGACCCAGCACCACAGGGAAAGCAGGAGAGTGAATAACATGAAACTCAATCTGTTCGGTATGGGCGTGCTGTACGGTCATCGTGATAGGGACCGTGACGTGCTCAACGAGACCAGTGCCTAGTGGTTTGCTGTCTAAGCCCGTAATGGACCTAGGTTGAGACAATGGCACCAGCGGAAGGCCACCAAAAGTGTCATGTGCTTCGCAGAGAGCCCTGACAGTGTGTGTGGTCTACTCACCTGACTCAGTGTAGGGGTGTCAGGCTTCCTCCACTCGACCCTCTCTCGCTGGAAACAGTAGGAGGCAGAATGTCCCTTCCTCCCACAAAAGGAACACTCCCTAGGCCGCACTGTCTCCCTTCGTGCGGCGCCTCCCACTTCCATGGGTTCAGGTCCGGCGACGGGGTGTACCGGAGGGGGCTGATCATTCCCGGTGCGTCCGCGGGTGGCTAGCAGATTGTCCAGCCGGATCACCATGTCGACGAGCTGGTCGAATGTCAACATGGCGTCCCGGCATGCCAGCTCCCTACGGACGTCAGACCGTAAGTGGCACCGGAAATGATCAATAAGTGCCCTGTCGTTCCAGCCCGACCCCGCCGCCAGGGTCCTGAACTCCAGGGTGAAGGCCTGTACGCTCCTTGTCCCCTGCCTCAGGTGCACGAGACGCTTGCCGACCTCCTTGCCGTCGGGCGGGTGATCGAACACGGCCCGGAAGAGGCCGACGAACGCCCCGTAGTGGGCCAACTCCGGCCCGTTGGTGGACCAAATGGAGTTGGCCCAGTCCAACGCCTTGCCCCTCAGGCAGGAGACAAGAGTCGAGACCTTCTCCCTATCCCCCGGGTGAGGGCTGAGGGAGGCGAAATATAGCTCCAACTGGAGCAAAAACCCAGAGCACTGGGCTGCGTCTCCGCTGAATCCCTGAGGAAGGCTCAGTTGAATGGTCCTCCTCTGCGACGGTGGAGACGATGGCAGGGGCACTTCGGCCGGGTTGAGTATGGGTGGTTGCTGCTCTGGTGGCAGCCTCGCCTCCAACCGCCGCATAGCCTGGACCATCTCGGTCATGGCCTCCCCCAGGGACGCAATCATGTTGCCATGTTGGTGGAGTAGGTCACTCCCCGCTGACTCCATTCTGGTGTGGTATTCTGTCAGTGGAGTGTGTAGAAAGAACTTGGAGCCAAACGCAGGGAGGCGATAACGAAACTGTATTCTTAATTAAATCAAACACAAAGGCACGCTATCACACAGCGATCAAAACGCTCAAACGAACGTGCCTCTCTCCACAATAGAAAGACTTAGAACAATACCACACAAAGACACCCAGAAACACAGGAACTAATATAGGCAACCTAATGAGGAAATGGACACCAGGTGTGTGCAATAACAAGACATGACAGTGCCGTGGGAGGAGGAGCGGCGTGGCTAGAAGACCGGCGACGACGCGCGCCGAATACCACGTCGGGGGGGATGGCGCGCGTCCTCCACACGCGTCCTCGTTACAAAAACAAAATAAGATGATATTTAACAACATAGACATGTACATTTAGAATTTGTCCATCCTATTATGACAACAGGTAACTGAGATTACAGGAACAGCACTGTACATACTGTGACAATATTATACCTGTGTTTTTTTTTAATGTAAATATACTGCCGTGCAAAGGCAATAGACCGTAACTTCAATTGGGGTTGAAAATTGGACAAATTGGACATATTGGACAAATATCTTGTCCACACATATCAGTCCAATACAAACAGGCTACGGGACAGCTGCTTTCCACAGGCTGTAAGGCTGCTCAACTTGGGAAACCTGTCACTTTATATCAGACACACCTGTCACTTTAAAAATTGCACTACAGTTGTTTAGATGTATAGTTATTATTATTGATTGATTGGGTTATCGTCTTATCCTTTTTTTATTATTATAATTACTGTTACTTTTCAACTTTTAACTGCACTGTCGGGAAGAAGGAAAATCAAGCATTTCATTGTCGTAACTTATTGCAAATGACAAATAAACCTTTGAACGTTGAACACGATATCTTGGACAAGATATCTTCTCACATAAAATATTTTAAGCATGTTATCGGATTGTTAACTTTTGCCACTGTGCAAAAACTATTCAAACATGGTTCTGAAACACAGCGCTGTTATTTCAGATTGAGATCCATGGACAGAGCTGTTTGTTGTGCGCTGTCAAGAGATTCATTTATTACAGTTGAACCTCACGGTACGCTGTACAATATATAAAAAAAAAAGGTTTAAACTTTTAACACTTAAGCTAGCTTGCATGCTAGTTTGCTAGTTCAAGTTTCGTCATCCCATTACTTAGCCGAATAAGGATGAAGGATATCAGAACCACCCCCAAAATGCTCCTTTTGGAGCATTTTGCAAAAGCTGGTTTACTGGATGGGAGAGGCTGGAATATTCAATAGGTAGTGATGCTGCCTTTTGCTTTCTATGTCGGATGGAAAGCACTGGCTTTTCTAAATGGAAATCTGCCGACGGAAAGCACCAAAAGGTTTTGCAAGAGATGCCTCCAACAAGGAACATTTAAAATGCGGTGCTCTCTGGAAGGAATACTGTGCTCGTACCGCCACAGGTGCTGAGGTCTCCACAATTGTCAATGAGGGGCAACTGGCAAGGAATCACTTATATGTGAGCGTGATCATGGATATCAATGAGTTTCTTTTATCACTTGATTTAGAAATAGTAGTTTTGTGTTGTTGTTGCATAGCAGGATGATAACCTAATGTTTTGATATAAAAACAAATTATCCCCCTCACTATTTTAAACTGCCCCTTCAGTCACTTTAGTCTTGGCACCGGGCCTGATGAGCTCAGCAGTCACAATTAAATAGATTGCCTACCTTTTCTTGTAACCTGATATAAATCCATTGCAAACAAAACCTGAGAAGTTAAACCCACAACATGGGTTTTGAGCATTACTTGCTGAAGTCCATAACATGGGTTGTTTTTGAGTATCCTACTCTGGCATTCATCCAATTCAATCCAGAGTCTTGTATACTTTACTATTCATTGCTTTAGTAAACATTGCACTCAATATATGGGTTATAAAATAAGTCCTAATGATTTGTGAGTTGGAAATGCACCTTTGTGACCTTCAAACAGACATTAATGAATTCTCTATTACTTTATGTTTATATTATGTATAGGCCTAATTGTGCCATGATCACTAGATTTTATGTAGATGTTATCATTATAATCATATACTTATTTCATAAAGTGATTAGCAACCAAGTGAGCGATCAAATGGAACTTCTGCCTTGGCATGACCCCTTTTTATTTTGCAGACAATGCAAAGGCAGAGTACATTAACTTTCGAGTAATCCTCAAAGGTCAAAATTGAGCTAAAGATTTTTATGTAGATCAACAACTTCTGCCTACAATCCATTTGTTGGACAACAAAACAACTTGAAGTCATTATTCTCAGTTCTACACTCTGGTGAGTTAAGGTACATAACGCATATAGGGCTTTATAAGAATGCAAATTAACTACAAATGCCTTAACTGCAGAGTTAATATTTGTTTTGTTGCCACTTTGAACCATGGATAAAAGAAAGCATAAATTATGGGATTAATCAAGGAATTAACAAGAGGAAGAAAGGTGACAAAATATGATGCTAAATTGTTATTTGATGAAAATAAAAAAGATGATAAAAAAAATGGATTCCAAAAAACGAGATAATTGAAAACAACAATACCAAGTGTTTTTGTTGCTTTTCTCTCAGACTTGCTTGCTTGTATAGTTTTAACACCAGACACAGTGGCAGCCTTTTTTGAATATACCTGTCTGGCCTGTGATCTGGCCACCATAAATATTTTCAAATATAGTGTTAAAATAATAGAGCATGGGATAACGAATGTTATTACAATGTCCATTATATTAACCCAGAAATGTCCGTCAAGTAAATAGCATTCTTCAAAACATATACTGGGTACCTGTGCATCTACATATATATTTATGAGAGTAGCATCATATATGATACAACAACACCAGGTAATGGAAATACAACACATAGTTCTTCTAGTTGTTATTTTCAAGTGGTAAAATAGTGGATCACACACAGCAACATAACGGTCGAAAGATAATAAGATCAAGTTGCCAAGGGATGAAGAAGCACATAAGAAAATGGCGTAGAGAAGCAACGCACAGAAATATTCCCCAAGAACCCAGCATGATTCCAGTATTGCTACAGTACTTGCTGGTATCACAATGAGTCCCACCAGGAGATCCGACACAGCCAGAGAGAGGATGAGCAGGTTGGTTGGAGTCTGGAGCTGCTTGAAGTGAGAGATGGAGATGATCACCAGTAGGTTCAAAAACACTGTAACTACTGAGATCAATGAGAAGAAGGTGTACAGTGTTATGTAAATAAATGTTGACATTGAAGTCTTTCTGCAAGAAGAGTTTCTGTCTTGAAAACAGTATTGAGCATCTTTAGGTTCCTCCATTTGTAATAAAGGGTAAAATGCTGAGGTCCTCCTGCTTGGTCCTGTGTGTGACCCTGTCAGGTCAGCCTTCTGACAAACTCTGAGCTCTGTTTCTCTTTTTATCCCTGACTGATAGCCAATCCCCCTATTTCCACAGACACACACACACACACACAAACAAGGGATGACAAAAACGAAGAAATTATTGGATAGTACATAATCTGACACTAATGGCTGGTCATGTATCCACCCAGCTGTACTGACAGACATTTTACAATTTCTTAAATTCTGAGCATTTTATTTAAGACAATAAAGATTATGTTTCAAATAATCCAAGGCTGTTCTACATGGGAAATAGGATGTTGGTAGGTGATGTCAGTGTCCCAGTTTTGGATTATAATAGGAGCCATGATGGCTATATACCAACGCCACATGCCAGTCTTCCAGTATGTAAAAAATTTGAAAGTAGAAAGTTCATGAGGCCAGTACGACTGCAGTGCTGCCTCTGCTTTATCCCCTCGAGGGAAGTGTTTTCCCTAGGGCATGGTGCCACGACAGACAGACACATCTATACATTCCACTGGTAATATACACATGCTTAATACATTTTCCTGCCCTCCTCTATTTGCTCTTCTGATTAGATGCAAACTGCATTTCGTTGTACTGTATTTGCACTTTGTACTGTAATGACAATAAAGTTGAATCTAATTAAAAATCTAATCAAAGTCTGCACGCTGCCATTAATTGTTTATCAACCTTTGTTCTAGTACTTGACACAAAATAATGTCTGACTATTTTCAACTTTTATAATATATTCTAGCCAACAATAGTTAAATGAAAAAAGAAATGGAGAATTTCTCAGAATAATTATTTAAAATAAAAAATAAAAACTGACAATGCCTTGAATGCATACATGCACACTTCACACCAGGTTGAGAACGCCCTCCACCGGCCCGGTCCCTCAGCCCTTTTTTTTCATTGTGTTTTTGTTATGCTCGGTGTTCTTTTAATTAAAGATTCAACACAGACTACTCCTGCCTGCACCTGGTTCCTTGCTCCCGCAACACCACCATTCATTACACTGGTCAAAATTGTCCAGAAAATATGTATTGTTTTCAGACCTCAAATAATGCAAAGAATATAAATTCATATTAATTTTTCAACAACAAAATATTAATGTTTAAACATAGAAAGAGTTCAGAAATCCCCTCCTTGAACTGCCACATTAACGTGGTGGAGGGGTTTGAGTACCCGAGTGACCCTAGGAGCTATGTTGTCTGGGGCTATATGCCCCTGGTAGGGTCTCCCAAGGCAAACAGGTCCTAGGCGACGGGTCAGACTAAGAGCGGATCAAAACCCCCTTAATGATGAAAAACATTTTGTGTTCTGTGACGTCGCCCGGTATGGCGCAGCCGGGGCCCCACCCAGGAGCCAGGCCCGGGGTTGGGGCTCGTTCGCAAGCGCCTGGTGGCCGGGCCTTTCCCCATGGGGCCCGGCCGGGCTCAGCCCGAACGAGCGACATGGGGCCGCCTTCCCGTGGGCTCACCACCCACAGGAGGGACCATAAGGGGCCGGTGCGGAGAGGATCGGGCGGCAGTCGAAGGCGGGAGCCTAGACAACCCGATCCCTGGACACGGAAATTAGCTCTAGGGACGTGGAACGTCACCTCGCTGGCGGGGAAGGAGCCTGAGATTGTGCGTGAGGTTGAGAGGTTCTGACTGTTGTTTGTGCCTACGGGCCGAACGGCACTGCAGAGTACCCAACCTTCTTGGAGTCTCTGGGAGGGGTGCTGGAAAGTGCTCCGACTGGGGACTCTATCGTTCTACTGGGGGACTTCAACGCCCACGTGGGCAACGACAGTGACACCTGGAGGGGCGTGATTGGGAGGAACGGTCCATCAGTGCACGTGGCACCAGGACACCCTAGGCCGCAGGTCGATGACCGACTTTGTTGTTGTTTCATCTGACCTGCGGCCGTATGTCTTGGACACTCGGGTGAAGAGAGGGGCGGAGCTGTCAACTGATCACCACCTGGTGGTGAGTTGGATCCGATGGCGGGGGAGGAAGCTGGACAGACTCGGAAGGCCCAAGCGTACTGTAAGTGTCTGCTGGGAACGTCTGGCCGAGTCTCCTGTCAGAGAGATCTTTAACTCCCACCTCCGGCAGAGCTTCGACTGGATCCCGAGGGAGGCTGGAGATATTGAGTCCGAGTGGACCATGTTCTGCACCGCTATTGTCGAAGCGGCCGCTCTGAGCTGTGGCCGTAAGGTCTCCGGTGCCTGTCGAGGCGGCAATCCCCGAACCCAGTGGTGGACACCGGAAGTAAGGGATGCCGTCAAGCTGAAGAAGGAGTCTTATCAGGCCTGGTTGGCTTGTGGGACTCCTGAGGTAGCTGACGGGTACCGACAGGCCAAGCGGACTGCAGCCCGGGTGGTTGTGGAGGCAAAAACTCGGGGCTGGGAGGAGTTCGATGAGGCCATGGAGAAGGACTATCGGCTGGCCTCGAAGAGATTCTGGCAAACCATCCGGCGCCTCAGGAGAGGGAAAAAGTGCCCTTAGAGGTGGGCAGCTGTTGACCTCAACTGGGGATGTCGTCGGAAGGAGTACTTTGAGGATCTCCTCAATCCCGCCGTCACGTCTTCTATTGAGGAAGCAGAGGATGAGGGCTCAGAGGTGGACTCGTCCATCACCCGGGCTGAAGTCAAAGAGGTGGTCAAGAAACTCCTCGGTGGCAAGGCACCGGGGGTGGATGAGATCCGCCCTGAGTACCTCAAGTCTCTGGATGTTGTGGGGCTGTCTTGGTTGACACGCCTGTGCAACATCGCGTAGCAGTCGGGGACAGTGCCTCTGGGATGGCAGACCGGGGTGGTGGTCCCTCTTTTTAAGAAAGGGGGACAGGAGGGTGTGTTCCAACGATAGGGGGATCACACTTCTCAGCCTACCCGGGAAAGTCTATGCCAGGGTTCTGGAGAGGAGAATACGGCCGATAGTAGAACCTCGGATTCAGGAGGAACAGCGTGGTTTTCGTCCAGGCCGTGGAACACTGGACCAGCTCTATACCCTCTACAGGGTGATGGAGGGTTCATGGGAGTTTGCCCAACCAATCCACATGTGTTTTGTGGATTTGGAGAAGGCATTCGACTGTGTCCCTCATGGCATCCTGTGGAGGGTGCTTCGGGAATATGGGGTCCTGGGTCCATTGCTAAGGGCTGTCAGGTCCCTGTAGGAACGAAGCAGGAGCTTGGTCCGCATTGCCGGCAGTAAGTCAGACTTGTTCCCTGTGCATGTTGGACTCCGGCAGGGCTGCCCTTTGTCGCCGGTTCTGTTCGTAATTTTTATGGACAGAGGGTGTCAGGTTTGGGGACCACACGATTTTGTCTCTGTTCTTTGCGGATGATGTTGTCGTGTTGGCCCCTTCAAGCCAGGACCTTCAGCATGCACTTGGACAGTTTGCAGCCGAGTGTGAAGCGGTGGGGATGAAAATCAGTACCTCCAAATCCGAGGCCATGGTCCTCAGTCGGAAAAGGGTGGCTTGCCCACTTCAGGTTGGTGGAGTTTAAGTATCTATGGGTCTTGTTCACGAGTGAGGGAAGGATGGAATGGGAGATTGACAGACGGATCGGTGCAGCTTCTGCAGTAATGCGGTCGATGTATCGGTCTGTCGTGGTGAAGAAAGAGCTGTGCCGCAAGGCGAAGCTCTCAATTTACCGGTCAATCTACGTTCCTACTCTCACCTATGGTCATGAGCTTTGGGTCATGACCGAAAGGACAAGATCCCGGATACAGGCGGCCAAAATGAGCTTTCTCCGCAGGGTGGCTGGGCGATCCCTTAGAGATAGGGTGAGAAGCTCGGTCACCCGGGAGGAGCTCAGAGTAGAGCCGCTGCTCCTCCACATCGAGAGGGGTCAGCTGAGGTGGCTTGGGCATCTGTTTGTGGGTCTTTTTATAAAGGCACTGACAACTTTTGCAAACAGTCCCTGACCAGCCATGCCAATAGCAAACAGCACCTGGTTTGCATGACAGCCAAGCAGGTGGCTGATGATCTGCCTTCAGGGCCCTTGACTGTACTGGTCAGGAATTTATATCAGATGCCCATCTGGTGAATGCACGACTTATAACAACCACGTACCTAGTAACCATTCACCTTGTTCTCCCGGGGATGAATGAGTTAGTGTTTTGTTTAAAAGTCAAATGTTTTGTTGACTTACCTTTTTATTATTTTTTATAATTAGAAATGTGATGAAAGAGATATTTTTAGTAGCCACCACATTGTTAATGAAAGTTTTAGCTTTGGTATTGTCTCTTATTCGCGCTAACGATGTCGCTCTGATATGCTACACTTATAACAATTTTGGCCAAAGTTTATACAGGAATTTCCTTTTTCTAGTTTTCTTTTAAAATAAAACATGATAATGCTCTATTACCTTCTGATTAAATTCACTGAAGATCACATATCACATAACACTTCAGGAGGGCCATTACGCCGCAGATTCTCTGCAAAGGTGCTATTGATGTGCATCCACCTGTCTTAGTATTTAAATAATCTAAACAATGGGACATACGTAAACTATACTATAAACACTATGTATTAGTCTTTTCATGAATGTGATGTATGTCGATTAACTAGGAAACAATTATTTTTTGCAGTAGTGTTAACAAAACAATCCCTTCATTATAATTACTTTTAATCAAAGAATATGTCATTAATTGAAACCTGAATTAGTGTTTATAGAAAAAAATGTAGTGTCTTCTTTTTCTACATACAACTTTATCCTCACAAACTTTGATATTGTAACTATTCAAGCGAAATTGAAATATCCAACTGAGACAAAAGATTTTGTATCAACCGATTGGCATTTAGTATTTCAAGATTGACATTGACCAGTGAATATAATAAAGAAGTTTTACGCAACATCAAAATGTTCTTTTATGAAAGAAGCAACAACAACAAGAATACAATATAGCATAATTACATTCAAAATATACCTGAATATTTTACAAACAAAAACAAAGTATCTACAAACGCTTTAGATTCAGAGTTAAAATACGTTTAGCTGTCACTTTGAACCATGGATAAAAGAAAGCATAAATTATTGGATTAATTAAGGAATTAATAAGTATCAAAAAACATACAAAAGCTGATGTTGAATTTCCACTTGCAACATGAATACATTGGTAAAAATAAATTGGAATATAACACATTAGATAGTTGAAAACAACAATAGCTAGAGTTTTTGATGCTTTTCTCTCAGACTTAATTGCCTGTTCATTTTTAACACCAGACACAGTGGTAGGGCCTTTAGAAAATACCTTTCTGGCCTGTGATCTGGCCACCACAAATATTTTCAAATAAAGTGTTAAAATAATAGAACACGGGATAACCAGTGAAATGAAGAGGTCCACGATGATACCTGAGAAAAATCCTTCGGAAAAATAGCATTCTTCAAAACATCTACTAGGTACGTGAACATTTACAGTGAGATTTAGAAAAACAGCATTATATATGATAGAACAACACCAGATAATAAATATGAACAACTTAATTCTTGGTATTGTTATTTTTGAGTGATACAGTAAGGGATCACAAACCGCAACATAACGGTCAAAGGATATCAAGATCAGATTACCTAGAGATAAAGATGTACATACCAAAAAGGTATAGAGAAGCAACACACAGAAATATTCCCCAGGAACCCAGCATGATTCCATTATTGCTACAGTCATTGATGGTATCACAATGAGTCCCACCAGGTGATCTGACACAGCCAGAGAGAGGATGAGCAGGTTGGTTGGAGTGTGGAGATGCTTGAAGTGAGAGATGGAGATGATGACCAGTAGGTTCAAAAATATTGTAACCACTGAAATCATTGAGAAGAAGATGTACAGTGACATGTACATAGGTGTTGACAGTGAATCCATTTTGCAAGAAGAGTTTCTGTCTTGAAAACAGTATTGAGCATCTTCGTGTTCCTCCATTTGTAATAAAGGGTAAAATGCTGAGGTCCTCCTCCTGCTAGGTCCTGTGTGTGACCCTGTCAGGTCAGCCTTCTGAGATACTCTGAGCTCTGATTCTGCTTTTATCCCTAACTCCAATCCCCCCTTAGAATCTTTCTGACAGCCAATCCCCTGTTAGAGTTTTGCTCCACACAAACCCACATAATGGAGGACACAAACTAAGAAATGATTGGATGGACATAGTATCTGACAGTTACGTCTGGTCAAGCATTCACCCAGCCTTACAGACAGACATTTAACATGTTCTCAAATCTTGTGCATTTTAATAGACAGAAAATAGTATGTTTTTGCCAATCCAAGGTTAAAATAGTAGGCCACACTGGAAACAGGAGGAAGGTTGTAGGTGATGTCAGTGCCCCAGGATGGACCATTATCAGGAGACATGACAGGACATTACCACGCCACATGCCAGATTTCCACTACGTCGAAAAGATGAAAGCAGAAAGATTCTAATTTTTATTAAAGGGACAGAGAGTGTCTGGAGGCCAGAATACTGTATGACTGAGAAACAAAGGAAAACGTTTGATGCAAGACACAGGGCAAAAGATCTGTCACACTTGGAACCAGGACAAAGATTATGGATCAGAAAAGCCCAAACCAAAGGATCTCTTCAAGGAACTTCATCAACACAAATATTCTACAATGTACAGACAGACCTTGGGACTTTGAGATGAAGCACAGCTGACTTTACTCCCTGTACTGACCCAGACAAACGCTGGTGAAACCAAGAAAAATGCCAGAGAGACTGTAACCAGGTTTTGTAGGATTTCTAGACCTCCAAATAGAATGGAATGGTAAATATGTTATGGATATGCTGAAAGTGCTTCTTTCAAGAAATGGGGCAGAATAATCCCCTAAGCAGACTCATAAGGACCAGGTTTTCTAGCCTGTCTTTTAGTTAGAGAAATTAAAACATAATTGTAATGGAAAGAAAATAATGTAAAACAACAGATTAAAAGTTGAGAAAGGGTAAAAATGTTAAATGTACAAAGAAAACAGAAAATTATGTTTACTTAAAATTAGTGTCAGCTTGGTTAAAGGTAAAATAAATAGATTAACTAGTAAAAAAAAGGGGGGGGGGGGTGTAGTGCAATGGTGTTCTACAACAGGGGGCGTCTTTAATACAAGAATTAAGAATTACATGAGGGAGAATAAGAAATATGGAGATGTCCAACAAAGGACATAAATGTGTTCCAATTTCAAAGTTACGTGTATGTTCTGAGTCTTGACTAAAGTCTAACTTAGACTTCTACAAATGTCTTCTGCTGCTCTGCAACTTGTTACATAAAGCAGACTAGTAGTTGTAGATTCAACTCAAATGAACGTTTATAACCACCGTTTAAAAACCCATGCATGGGAAATAAACAACGTTTTCGCGGTGTCACTCTGAAATGTTCAGGTAAACTTTATCCTGCGCTATCATTCTTTAATGTTCCACTTCGATGTGCTAGCTATACAATAAATGCATCCAATTTTGCTAGCGTTAAGGAGCATAGCTTTTAAGTGAAATGTCAAATAGTTAATCAAATAAACCGGTGCTTTGTAGGCTATGTGTCAACTAGAACACACGTACCTAACTTTAAAACACGTAGCAAACTTTCTAGTAGGTTCTTCCTAAGACACGTCTGACTAATGTACAATGTACAAATGCTGGATACTGGAATATGACTTGATAAAAACGTGTTTTGATTGCTCTAGTCTGTATTCAGGATTGACGGTTAGATACAATCAATCCCATGCATGGTTTTAGATACCCTTCTAATTATAATATGACATAAGGAAAATGGGATAACTTACATGAGGAAAATGGGAAATGTCTCATGAGGAAAATTGAAAACTCTTTTAGGCCTGTGAAAATAGTAAAAGTGAGGTGTTGAAAAATATAAATGATAAATGGAAGAGTAAAATCAATTATTGTTGAATTTATTTTGTTGGCTTATAGTTGGCAAAAGAAATGATGAAACACTTTTTTTATATTTCACTATCCTTTTAAATCATTTACTCATCAAATAACCTTTTACTGACATTTGTCTTTCTTTGGTTTTCGTAGTGGAGCTTTGATTGGTGCAAAAGCCAATCAGAGAGGCCCACATGAACATATTTTTGAACTTTGTCACTAGCTTATGTGTGTCATGAACAATTAGTTACAGGTAAGAAACCTAAATAATGTATACATAAGAGGGTAAAACATTTCTGGGAGTGCCACTGTGTACTGCCACACTAGATCTCTGATTAGTAGCTGGCTATTGCAAATCATCTAAAAATATTTTTTCTATTGATGAATGCACAATGAATTCACTAAATTACCCAATTCAATAATAGATATCTGGATATTGACACCTTGGTGGGATAATTTTTGTCCAGAAATTATCCAGCAGGGAAGCTCATTATCCAATGTGTTTAAATATCTACATCTCTCTGCAGGAGGTAAATTGTTTATCGACATCTTTAGGTAAATAGTTTATCGACGTATTTTGATTAGGTATGAAGGTATGAATCAAAATAATAGATACCGGAGCTCAATTTACAGTAATAATTAATAAATGCATGTGGGCTGAGTCCAGAGTCTATTTAAACTTAGTCCAGGTCGGAAGCATGACCAGATGGACAAGGACAGGGACAACACGGGGGAGGGGGATATTCTAATTTCTGCAATAGAGGATACTTCAAAGAGTGTTTAGACTTGGCTTTGAAGTAAAATGTCTCTATTGATTGCATTGACCTTATTAAGAGTGAAGTCTAAACACTCTTTGAAGTATCCTCTATTGCAGAAATTTGAATATCCCCCTCCCCTGTGTTGTCCCTGTCCTTGTCCATCTAGTCATGCTTTCCGACCAGGACTAAGTTTAAATAGACTCTGGATTCAGCCCACTTGCATTTATTAATCATTACAACTTGCACTCTTAAAATTTTCACCCGGCACAGCCAGAAGAGGACTGGTCTCCCCTCTGAACCTGGTTCCTCTCTAGGTTTCTTCCTAAATTTTGGCCTTCTTAGGGAGTTTTTCCTAGCCACAGAAATTCAACACTGTTGTTGTTTTCTCTTCAGGGTTTCAGGCTGGGTGTTTTGTAAAAGCAACTTTTGAGAGGAGGGACAGGGAAAACATTCCTGGGGCCAGAACGTTTCAAACCCACTGGACCCAGTGGGTCAGTGGCCAAAAAAATGTTAACGTTGAGCCCTGCCGTTGAGAACAAAACGGTCAGTGGAAACCAACTTGCATGGATTGCAATTCTAAATGTGCAATCGAGCCAAGTTGAAGATGCAAGGTAGCATGTGCAACTGAAATGCAGGGATAGCAGCCATGAGGTTCCCGAGGAAGACATGTACATGTAACCCCTGAACATGTTTACAGAGCATTACCTGTTAGTCCTCAAATCAGCAATCAACTGATCAGATAAATAACTTCAGTCAAACAGAATCCCGCACCTCAGTTTATTCCTGCACCTATCTTCCATGGATCCGTTATCTGTCGCACATGATTTGTCTTTTTCCATCACTAAAAGCGATCAGAGGCCATAATGTTTCCTGTTCTTGGGTCCCCTTTTAGTAGCCACCTCATCGCTTGATTACTGAGTGAACGTTTTATCTTTGGTATTGTCTCCTATTCATTATTATTACTTTAAATCTAAGTGTATGTTATTGATTGAAACCTGAATATGTGTTTATAGAACAAAATGTTGTGTTTTCTTTTTCTACATACAACTTTATCCTCACAAACTTTGGTGCTGTAACTATTCAAGCAAAAATGAAATATCTTCTCATACATTCTCCAAGTTATTACAATCCAACGGAGACAAAAGATTTTCTATCAACCGATTGGAATTTAGTATTTCAAGATTGACATTGACCGGGTGAAAATAGTAAAGTAGTTTTACACAACATCAAAATATTGTTTTATGAAAGACGCAAAAACAGCAAGAATACAATATAGCATAATTACATTCAAAATATACCTGAATATTTTACAAACAAAAAAGTGTCTACAAACGCCTTAGATTCAGAGTTAAAATACGTTTAACTGTCACTTTGAACCATGGATAAAGGAATGCATAAATTATTGGATTAATTAAGGAATTAATAAGTAGCAGAAAACATACAAAAGCTGATGATGAATTTCCACTTGCAACATGAATACATTGGTATAAGTAAATTGGAATATAACACATTAGATAGTTGAAAACAACAATAGCAAGAGTTTTTGATGCTTTTCTCTCAGACTTAATTGCCTGTTCATTTTTAACACCAGACACAGTGGTAGGGCCTTTAGAAAATACCTTTCTGGCCTGTGATCTGGCCACCACAAATATTTTCAAATAAAGTGTTAAAATAATCGAACACGGGATAACCAGTGAAATAAAGAGGTCCACGATGATACCTGAGAAAAATCCTTCGGAAAAATAGCATTCTTCAAAACATCTACTGGGTACGTGAACATTTACAGTGAGATTTAGAGAAACAACATTGTATATGATAGAACAACACCAGATAATAAATATGAACAACTTAATTCTTGGTATTGTTATTTTTGAGTGATACAGTAAGGGATCACAAACCGCAACATAACGGTCAAAGGATATCAAGACCAGATTACCTAGAGATAAAGATGTACATACCAAATAGGTATAGAGAAGCAACACACAGAAATATTCCCCAGGAACCCAGCATGATTCCATTATTGCTACAGTCATTGATGGTATCACAATGAGTCCCACCAGGTGATCTGACACAGCCAGAGAGAGGATGAGCAGGTTGGTTGGAGTGTGGAGATGCTTGAAGTGAGAGATGGAGATGATCACCAGTAGGTTCAAAAATACTGTAACCACTGAAATCAATGAGAAGAAGATGTACAGTGACATGTACATAGGTGTTGACAGTGAATCCATTTTGCAAGAAGAGTTTCTGTCTTGAAAACAGTATTGAGCATCTTCGTGTTCCTCCATTTGTAATAAAGGGTAAAATGCTGAGGTCCTCCTCCTGCTTGGTCCTGTGTGTGACCCTGTCCGGTCAGCCTTCTGAGATACTCTGAGCTCTGATTCTGCTTTTATCCCTAACTCCAGTCCCCCCTTAGAATCTTTCTGACAGCCAATCCCCTGTTAGAGTCTTGCTCCACACAAACCCACATAATGGAGGACACAAACTAAGAAATGATTGGATGGAACATAGTATCTGACAGTATTGTCTGGTCATGCATTCACCCAGCCTTACAGACAGACATTTAACATGTTCTCAAATCCTGTGCATTTTAATAGACAGAAAATAGTATGTTTTAGCCAATTCAAGGTTGAAATAGTAGGCCACACTGGAAACAGGTGATGTCAGTGATGTCAGTGCCCCAGGATGGACCATAATCAGGACATCACCACGCCACATGCCAGTTTTCCTCTATGTAGAAAAGATGAAAGCAGAAAGATTATAATTATTAAAGAGACAGAGAGTGTCTGGAGGCCAGAATACTGTACGACTGCAGTGCTGTGGTCCTTCCAAAGAAAGGACTACAGACTGAAAGAGAAACAAAGGAAAACATTTGATGCAAGACACAGGGCAAAAGATCTGTCACACTTGGAACCAGGACAAAGAGAATGGATCAGAAAAGCCCAAACCAAAGAATCTGTTCAAGGAACGTCATCAACACAAAGATCCTACAATGTACAGACAGACCTTGGGACTTTGAGATGAAGAACAGCTGATTTTACTCCCTGAACTGACCCAGACAAACACTGGTAAAACCGAGAAAAATGCCAGAGAGACTGTAACCAGGTTTTGTAGGATTTCTAGACCTCCAAATAGAATGGAATTGTAAATATGTTATGGATATGCTGAAAGAGCTTCTTTCAAAAAATGGGGCAGAATAATCTCCTAAGCAGACTTATAAGGACCAGGTTTTCTAGCCTGTCCTTTAGTTATAGGAATTAAAACATAATTGTAAAGGAAATAAAATAATGTAAAACAACAGATTAAAAGCTGAGAAAGGGTAAAGATGTTTAATGTACAAAGAAATCAAAATATAATGTTTGTTTAAAATTAGTGTCAGTCTGGTAAAAGGTAAAACAAATTGATTAAAGTTGTAAAAGAAAGGGGGATGTAGTGGAATGGTGTTCTACAACAGGGGGCATCTTTAATACAAGAAAAAATAATGACATGAGGTAGAATAAGAAATATGGAGACATAAATGTATTCCAACTTCAAGGTTACGTGTATGTTTTGAGTCTTAACTAAAGTCTGCGTTAGACTTCTACAAATGTCTTCTGCTGCGCTGCAACTTGTTACATAAAGCAGACTAGTAGTTGTAGATTCAACTCAAATGAACGTTTATAACCACCTTTTAAAAACAACGTATGGCAGTGTCACTCTGAAGTTTTCAGGTAAAATGTATCCTGCGCTATCATTCTTTAATGTTCCACTTCGATGTGCTAGCTATACAACAATGCACCCAATTTTGCTAGCGTTGTTGAGCACAGCTTTTAGGTAAAATGTCAAATAGTTAATCAAATAAACCGGTGCTTTGTAGGCTATGTGTCAAAACTTGAATACACGTAGCTAACTTTAAAACACGTAGCAAACTTTCTAGTAGGTTCTTCCTAAGACACGTCTGACTAATGTACATTGTACAACAGCTGGATACTGGAATATGACTTGATAAAAACGTGTTTTGATTGCTCAAGTCTGTATTCAGGATTGACGGTTAGATACAAACAATCCCATGCATGGTTTTAGATACCCTTCTAATTATAATGTGACACAAGGAAAATGGGATAACTTACATGAGGAAAATGGTAAATGTCTCATGAGGAAAATTTAAAACTATTTTCGGCATGAGAAAATAGTAAAAGTGAGGTGTTGAAAAATATAAATGATAAATGGAAGAGTAAAATAAATTATTGTTGAATTTATTTTGTTGGCTTATAGTTGGCAAAAGAAATGATCAAACACTTTTTTTATATTTCACTATCATTTTAAATAATTTACTCATCAAATAACCTTTTACTGGCATTTGTCTTTCTTTGGTTTTCGTAGTGGAGCTTTGATTGGTGCAAAAGCCAATCAGAGAGGCCCACATGAACATCTTTTTGAACTTTGTCACTAGCTTATGTGTGTGATGAACATTTAGTTACAGGTAAGAAACCTAAATAATGTATACATAAGAGGGTAAAACATTTCTGGGAATGCCACTGTGTACTGCCACACTAGATCTCTGATTAGTAGATGGCCATTGCAAATGTTTTTCTATTGATGAAAGAACAATGAATTCACTAAATTACCCAGTTCAATAATAGATGTCTGGATATTGACACCATTGCTCTTGGTGGGATCATTTTTGTTCAGAAGTATTCTCCAGCAGGGAAGATCATTATCCAGTGTGTTTAAATATCTACATCTCTCTGCAGGAGGTACATAGTTAACGACGTCTTTAGGTAAATAGTTAACAACATCTTTAGGTAAATAATTAACAACGTCTTTTGATTAGGTATCAAAATAATAGGTACCGGAGCTCAAGTTACAGTAATAATTAATAAATGCATGTGGGCTGAGTCCAGAGTCTATTTAAACTTAGTCCAGGTCGGAAGCATGACCAGATGGACAAGGACAGGGACAACATGGGGGAGGGGGATATTCAAATTTCTGCCATAGAGGATACTTTAAAGAGTGTTTAGACTTCTATCTTAATAAGGTCAATGCAATCAATAGAGACATTTTACTTCAAAGCCATAGCAATAATAAAAATAAGGGAAAATATATTTTGGTGGTCTGTTATATGATTTACACACCTCACAGCCTTGTTATTAAGAATATCAGTAGCAAATATTGGCACATACTGCTCGCTGTGGGCTTGGAGTTATTCTTCAACCCTCCACTATTTACCCATTCCAGGGCCCCGTAGCCTTAGAGATATTTTGGTATGCGCTGATACTTTCGATACATCCATATCCCACAAGGATGATACCCATGGATTCTTCCTTTGTCGCCATTGTGCAGCAAGTACAGGAATAAAGAAATTGCACACATTTAAATCTTTTATCACTAATAAGGAAAACATTACTAAGATGTATTACTTGTGGGTCCAATAATGTATTAATCTTCTCATATGGCCTTGTGGTCTGCGATACATCGGCATTACAATGAAGATCGTAGTGCCATTTGCAGAAATGACTTTAATTTGCCAGTAGCACAACACTTACAAGAAGCCAATCAGACTATTTGTGATCTTCATTGTTGTGGTATATATGGTATCCGTTTGATGCTATTTGATTTCTCTTCAGTGCAATCTTCCAATTGATATCTTTTTCAGCCAGTGCTTAGTTTTTTTATTTTGTGCTCAATGTCTTCTGTTGTTTACTTTGCCACATTGTGTTGTTGAATACACAATTGTGGTTGCACATGTTGATCATATAGTACTTCATTGCTTTCAATTGTTGAGCCAATCAAACAACTTCCTATAAAGGGTGTGTCTCACATTGAAATACTGTAGAGCGCTGATGAAGGCTTAAAGCCAAAACATTTGTTTTGTATATTATTTCCTTTTTTTCACATCTTGCCCCTTTTTTGTTCAGTTTTCATGACAGATTGAATGATTATTTGCAACTTTTTTGCTTCCTTGTTTGTTTTTTTTTCTTTTAAAAATCATGTGCAAGTATTCTGTTAATTCTTTAATGCGTAATCATTTTTTTATTTTTATTTTTCTTTGACCAGTTTCCAACCAATGAGATATACAATCTCATACAACCTCATTCCATGTAGATTTTGCCACTGGAATACAATTACCACTTAATATAATAGGGTGTAAATATGAATGCAATTAAAGTGTTCAGTATATGTGTGTAATTACCCTGAATGTAGTTACAAGATGGCATGGTGTTCTGCCAGGTGTTGTTCTGAACAAAATTATCTTCTTAATTTATTGTAAAGACAAGTTCCTTCGAAATCCAAACGGATGCAATCATGAAAGCTTAATATGCAAATGAAAAGTATGTGTTTCTCAGAATAACCTGTTAAAACAATTAATACCAAAATATTTAATACTGCAAGACTGCATTGTGTAACTTAGCAACTACTTTTGGCAACATAACAAACTGTGTACACCTGAACTTCAATGGTGATTTATAATATATTGCATCAACTACAACAGTCATTGTGTGATGGCGTTAATGACATTGATGCAAACAATACTAATAGAATTGTTATTTTTCTAATTCCTTACACAGGTGGGTGAACCATAACAATAACCTTATACTCTTCACTGATTTTACTGTATACTCTATAGAGACGTGTGTGCACACAAAGCCAATTGTTTCTTCTCTCTCTCAAACCCCAACACATGTTTTTATCCAATCATTTGTTTTTCAAGAAAGAGTAGAATGCTGGTAAATTTAACAATTTTTAAACTATTTCCAAGATACATAACTGAGTTAAACTTGTTATATGTTATTTGGTATGTTGCATTATTGTATATTTGAGCTTTGCTATACTTGTTGAAGGCATTGCGTCCCTAGAGAGTGATGTTATTGATTCATGATCTAGGTAACTGAGAAAAAGATACAGTGTACCATTACATTATTAAGCAATTAATATAACAATAACCTAAAACATATGAATATTTAAAAAAACAAAACAACAACAAAAAAAGTATACATACACATATATATATATATATATATATATATATTGAAAAGGAAAGTTTTGAGTGAGGAAAAGAAGCGTTCCATATGCAGTGGTCTTTTAATTTTAACCCTTCTGTTCCTTACTCAAAACCGTTTTTTGGAAAGGAAAGAAAAAGGTGCAGTGGTCTCTTAATTTATATATATATATATATATATATATATATATATATATATATATATATATATATATATATATATATATATATATATATACAGTTAATTATAAATGCAACACCTTAAGAGTTAAAATATGTTTAGCTGTCACTTTGAACCATGGATAAAACAAAGCATAAATAATTGGATTAAAAAAGGAATTAATAAGCAACAGAAAACATATGAAAGCAGATGATGAATCGCCACTTGCAACATAAATTAAATTGAAAAAATAAATTGGAATCCAACAAATTATATAGTTAAAAACAACAATGCCTAGAGTTTTTGCAGCTTTTCTTTCAGACTTATTTGCTTGTGCAGTTTTGACACCAGACATAGTAGAAACCTCTTGTGAATATACCTTTCTGGCCTGCGATCTGGCCACCACAAATATTTTCATATAAAGTGTTATAATAATAGAGCATGGGACAACCAAGGAAATAACAAGGTCCATTATTATACCATCAGTAAATCCTCCAGAAAAATAACATTCTTCAAAACACCTACTGGGTACCTGTACATTTACCATGATTTTTGTAAGAACAGCATCATATATGATACAACACAACCAGGTAATGGTTATACAACACTTAATCCTTGTAATTGTTATTTTTGAGTGATACATTAAGGGGTCACACACAGCAACATAACGGTCAATAGATATTAAGACTAAATTTCCAAGAGATAAAGACGTACATAAAAAATTGATGTAGAGAAGCAACGGACAGAAATATTCCCCAAATACCCAGCATGACTCCAGTATTGCTACAGTCATTGCTGGTATCACAATGAGTCCCACCAGGAGATCTGACACAGCCAGAGAGAGGATGAGCAGGTTGGTTGGAGTGTGGAGCTGCTTAAAGTGAGAGATGGAGATGATTACCAGTAGGTTCAAAAATACTGTAACAGCGGAAATCAATGACAAGAGGAAGTACATTGTCGTGTACATAGGTGTCGACAGTGAATCATTTCTGCAAGAAGAGTTTCTGTCTTGAAAAGAGTACTGAGCTTCTCCTTGTTTCTCCATTTGAAATAACGATTGAAGTGTGAGGCCCTCCTTCTGCTTGGTTCTGTGTGTGACCCTGACAGGGCAACCTTCTGACAAACTCTGTGATTTGCCCCTCCTTTTATCACCGGATGACTGACAGACAACCCCCCCCCTCCTCTCAGTCTCCCTGTACATACACACATACACCCACTCATGTTATTCAATCCCTGTGTGGACACAGGACCTAACCCTAAACCTGAAGTCCATGTTTGCTGTTCCCTAGTGCAGAAATAATCCTAACCATAAACTTTCCCTAACTCTAACCTTAACTTCTAAAACCTATCCTTTCTCTAAAGTTAAATGTGCAGTCTGGGACTTTTGCTAATAACACATCATTTCTTTAAACAACCTATTTTGAGCTCAATACTGTGTGTAATATGTGGTTTATATTTGCATAATTTATATGTAGATTACCAATTGTACATTATATGGCCATTAAATTCATATTGTGAATAATCCACATAATCTGCGCATCCATGACCATAAATCATTTTGGGGATACAATATGGCACAAAACCACTTTTCCTAGCAATGGGCAAATATACCAGAATGCACCCCGCCGTAACAACAAACCCTAACAATTTTAATTCTGATTCATTGCACTAAACACGTTTATTATTACCTGCATTTCCAAACATATTATTAAATGTCCACCTATTGGGAAGCTTTAATTACCTTGCTGGGTTTAGGGTTTTAATTACCTTGCTGTCCTGCTTTAAGCGTTATGGTGTCATGATTGCGTAGGCAGGACACATGCGCAGGGAGAATGGAGGACATCTAATAATAAGACCAACAAGATACACCGGCAAGCTGCCGTGCCAGGATGTGACATACTGCAGTGGGGAGTCAAAGCCAAACAGAGATTATATTTTGGTTTTAAATATATTTTTATTAACAATATTTAAAGAAGGAAAACCACTGAGACTTAGGTTACTTTTCCAAAGTAACCTGGATTATAGCATAATAACCAGTGCTGCGGGTAATGGGTTAGAAAGTAGTCAGACTCGGTTAACGGTTAACGTGTTCATAATGAAATGTAAGTAAACCCTTACGAGTACATTTGTCAAATAAATAATGCTCTTCTCAATTTCCCTCTGTGCACCCAACGTACCTTTATGTAGCATTTATTTTCTCCAGTAGGAAGTGGTAACAAAATGATGCAAAGAT
The DNA here is from genome assembly GCF_011004845.1 of Esox lucius. Classification (NCBI taxonomy): domain Eukaryota; kingdom Metazoa; phylum Chordata; class Actinopteri; order Esociformes; family Esocidae; genus Esox; species Esox lucius. The sequence continues at coordinate 39,891,437 of NC_047588.1, forward strand.
GGCAGCACCAGAACTTTGTTGTTCACTGCAAGAGATTCCTGATAAAAGAACTAAACGCAAATTATGTTTCTCATTATGGTATATGATTACTTGAGATAATAGGATTGGTCACTCTTCTTGTATAATTATTAATGATTGATAATGTTATATGCTGGTGACTGACCCTGACTATGCAATACCTGACTATGTAATTATATGCTAACGCATTAAATGTCTGCCTTCTGGGCATAAGTGACCAACACGTGAATATAGAATCCAAGGACTTATCTTAAAATAACTAAATAACTTAACGCCTTACGTTATACAGCAAGTAACTAATAACGTAGCTAGATACTGTATGGTAACTGTAAATACTAACTGTAATAAGTTAACGTTCCCCAACGCTCAGTGGTGTAGTGGTGCCTGGAGAAGTGATTATACTTCAATTTTGTCATTTTTTTTTATTTTTACAAATGGCTCATTTTTTTTTTTTAAATGTGCTCTTGTGTAACAAAATATACAAGAAACCATGACATGGACTTTGAATGCCCAAACATGATGAATCCCAATTGGTCTTTTAGTCCAATCCAACCCAAGCTGTACTACTTTGGCCTGGGAATGTGTTTCCAATTGTTTCCTAACACACCGTGGGGGGGGACACCTGGGTGCACTCAACCACACATAACACACACATTTTGCACATTATATATGAATACATTTCCAAAACTCAAAAATCATCAACCGTAAAGTTATCTAGAAACATTAGCTAGTAAGGCAGTTAACGATGGGGTAGGCTACTGCCAAACCGCACAATTGACAAACTGATATACGTAAAATATCGAATTCACTGATATAACCATGGAGGATCTGGTTGGTTAAAATTTCCTTCGTCGTCCGGAGCGCTATCACCTTCCGCTGAGGGAGCACTGTTGTCATTGGCTGAGGGAAGTGCACCAGGAGAGCTGACAGTTGCAGTAGAGAGAAAAACGTTCTTCTCCCACTCCAATTTGTTGTCCAGATTGTCTGTGGCTCGACTACGTTTATTTGTTTGGACAAATGACAACGTTGTTTGATGAGTTCACTTCATAATGTATTTCAGAAGTAACATTAAGCCTATGATCAGATATTTGATTATATCTTTTCATGTGACAACACTGAAGAAATGACACTTAGCTACAATGTAAAGTAGTGAGTGTACAGCTTGTATAACAGTGTACATTTGCTGTCTCCTCAAAATAACTCAACACATAGCCATTAATGACTAAACTGCTGAGGCTGATCTGAAAAAAATAATTGTTGCTCTACATAAAGATGGCCTAGGCTATAAGAAGATTGTCAAGACCTTGAAACTGAGCTGCAGCACGGTGGCCAAGACCATACAGTGCTTTAACCGGGCAGGTTCCACTCAGAACAGGCCTCTCCATGGTCGACCAAAGAAGTTGAGTGCTCATGCTCGGTGTAATTTCCAGAAGTTGTCTTTGAGAAATTGACGTATGATTGCTGCCAGCATTGCTGCAGAGGTTGAAGGGGTGGGGGGATCAGCCTGTCAGTCCTCAGACCATACGCCACACTGCATCAAATTGGTCTGCACGGCTGTCATCTCAGAAGGAAGCCTCTTCTAAAGATGATGCACAAGAAAGCCTGCAAACACTTTGCTGAAGACAAGCAGACTAACGTCATGGATTACTGGAACCATGTCCTGTGGTCTGATGAGACCAAGATAAACCTATTTGGTTCAGATGGTGTCAAGCGTTGTGGCGGCAACCAGGGGAGGAGTACAAAGACAAGTGTGTCTTGCCTACAGTCAAGCATGGTGGTGGGAGTGTCACGGTCTGGGGCTGCATGAGTGCTGGGGACCATGAATGCCAACATGTACTGTGACATACTGAAGCAGAGCGTGATCCCCTCCCTTCAGAGACTGGGCTGCAGGGCAGTATTCCAACATGATAACGAACCCAAACACATCTCCAAGAGTACCACTGCCTTGCTAAAGAAGCTGAGGGTAAAGGTGATGGACTGGCCAAGCATGTCTCCAGACCTAAACCCTATTGAGCATCTGTGGGGCCTCCTCAAACGGGGTATACTCACTTTTTTTGCCAGCAGTTTAGACATTAATGGCTGTGTGTTGAGTTATTTTGACGGGACAGCAAATGCACACTGTTATACAAGCTATACACTCACTATTTCACATTGTTGCAAAGTGTCCTTTCTTCAGTGTTGTCACATGAAAAGATATTATCAAATATTTGCAAAAATGTGAGGGGTGTACTCACTTTTGTGAGATACTGTATATGTTTACCTCGGGGACCTCATTGCTGCTATATCTGCATCCTGGTTGCACATGTCACCCTACTCCTTCAATTTGCCTTGACTGCACATTTTGAATGCCATTTAGAAGTGCCATTTGTACCCACACTATTTATCCCACTTGTAACATTCACTAATGCCCTCATCTATTTCCCATATATGCACATTTAGTATTGCCATTTGAACTGTATTTGCCTTCATTGCACATCTTTACATTCCACTTGTCACAGACCAATCTGATCTCAGAGGACTATGTAGACTATTTTATGTAAATCTATGGCAACCGTATCATATGTTACGTTACGTTAGGTTGCATAACAATGCGCTACCAATACGTTTTGGTTTGGCTAAAACGTACCGTATGTTACGAACGCTATGAAAACGTATAATATGTTACAAATGCTATGAAAACTTACAGTATGTTACAAACGCCAGACAAGCGTATCATATTACGAATGGTACAAAAACATATCATACATTACAAATATGCACAAAACATCCAAGCGGTGTTTCAAACTTGCAACATTCTGCTCGGCAGCTGGACGCCCTACCATCTGCTTCACACAGGTATTATGGATTTGGAAGGATGAATAATGGCCTTACCAAGGTCGTTACAATATGTTAGGTATCAGAGCACTTGGGTTAGGGTTAGTGTTTGGGGTAAGGTTAGAAAACAAAAATGGTTAGGTTAAGGTTTGGTACAGAACATATTACTGTATGTAGATACGTCACTCATTTCTGAAATAAAATTTTGCCAAGACACACTGCAAGTTTGTTTGCTCTTGTTACCTTAATGCAGCTCTTTTTCAATGTGAAATCTGCGTAATTATTTGAATTAACATTTATGAACATCAGTTGTTTGTATTTTAGGATGTATTTTTATTACTTGTAAAGTTAATATATGTGTACCTGTTCTGATAATTTAATGGAATGTTAAATACATGTTCCATACTAGTTTTAATATTTTCCTTAAAAATACAAATGCTATATATCATGTCTGCATACTCAAAATCACAGCCTAAAAATATTAGCCTGAAAAATCAAATACAGTACTATGTTTGAGTGGTTTAAGATTTGTATTCATTTACCAGAGCAACATATAGTTAAAGGTATTATTGAGGTAAGTGAGACTACAGTGTCTGTTTGATGTTCAAAATATGCAAAACAAATAGGCAACAATGGTTTATGCTCTCTCGAAATTATCACAATCCAGCCAATTTGGCCTAATCATTTAGTATCAACACCGGTGTCAGAGCATTGGCACATGTAAGAAACAAACAGCAATAACTATATCAAACCTATGCCTGAGAGAAAAAACACATAACTATAAAGGACTGAACTTCATACTTAAAATACGTTTAGCTGTTATGTTCAGCCATGGATAAAATAAAGCATAAATTATTGGATTTGCCAAGGAATTAACAAGTGGCAGAAAGAATGTGAAAGCTGATGTTGAATCTTTACTTGCAACATAAATTACTTTGATAAAATAAATTGGAATCCAACAAATGAGGAAATTAGAAACTACAATACCTAGAGTTTTTGCTGCTTTTCTTTCAGACTTATTTGCCTGTACAGTTTTAACACCGGACACAGTGGCAGCCCCTTTAGAAAATACCTTTCTAGCCTGTGATCTGGCTACTACAAATATTTTCATATACAGTGTTAAGATAGTAGAGCATGGAAAAATCCTTGAAATAACAAGGTCAACAATATTATGCCAATTAAAACTTTCAACCAAATAACATTCTTCAAAACACATAGGCACCTGAACGTTTACTGCTATGTTTATAAAAAACACATTGTATATGACACAACAACTCCAGTTAATGGATATGTAGCACTTCATTCTTGTTATTGTTATTTTAGAGAGGTACAATAGTGGATCACACACAGCTACATAACGATCAATAGATATCAAGACCAGATTGCCGAGAGATGAAGAACTACATAAAAAAGTGATGAACATGAGCAATGCACAGAAGGGTAAAAATGTTTAATGTACAAAGAAATCAAAATATAATGTTTGTTTAAAATTAGTGTCAGTCTGGTAAAAGGTAAAACAAATTGATTAAAGTAGTAAAAGAAAGGGGGATGTAGTGGAATGGTGTTCTACAACAGGGGGCGTCTTTAATACAAGAAAAAAGAATGACCTGAGGTAGAATAAGAAATATGGAGACATAAATGTGTTCCAACTTCAAGGTTACGTGTATGTTTTGAGTCTTAACTAAAGTCTGCGTTAGACTTCTACAAATGTCTTCTGCTGCACTGCAACTTGTTACATAAAGCAGACTAGTAGTTGTAGATTCAACTCAAATGAACGTTTATAACCACCGTTTAAAAACAACGTATGGCGGTGTCACTCTGAAGTTTTCAAGTAAAATTTATCCTGCGCTATCATTCTTTAATGTTCCACTTCGATGTGCTAGCTATACAATAAATGCACCCAATTTTGCTAGCGTTGTTGAGCACAGCTTTTAGGTAAAATGTCAAATAGTTAATCAAATAAACCGGTGCTTTGTAGGCTATGTGTCAAAACTTGAATACACGTAGCTAACTTTAAAACATGTAGCAAACTTTCTAGTAGGTTCTTCCTAAGACACGTCTGACTAATGTACATTGTACAACAGCTGGATACTGGAATATGACTTGATAAAAACGTGTTTTGATTGCTCAAGTCTGTATTCAGAATTGACGGTTAGATACAAACAATCCCATGCATGGTATTAGATACCCTTCTAATTATAATGTGACACAAGGAAAATGGGATAACTTACATGAGGAAAATGGTAAATGTCTCATGAGGAAAATTTAAAACTCTTTTAGGCCTGAGAAAATAGCAAGAGTGGTGTTGAAAATATAAAAGGAGAGTAAATGATTAATGGAAGAGTAAAATAAATTATTGTTGAATTTATTTTGTCGGCAAAAGATATTTTTTATATTTCACTATCTTTTTAAATAATTTACTCATCAAATAACCTTTTACTGGCATTTGTCTTTATTTGGTTTTCATATTGGAGCTTTGATTGGCGCAAAAGCCAATCAGAGAGGCCCACATGAACATCTTTTTGAACTTTGTCACTAGCTTATGTGTGTGATGAACATATAGTTACAGGAAAAAACCTAAATAATGTATACATAAGAGGGTAAAACATTTCTGGGAGTGCCACTGTGTACTGCCACACTAGATCTCTGATTAGTAGCTGCCCATTGCAAATGTTTTTCTATTGATGAAAGAACAATGAATTCACTAAATTACCCAGTTCAATAATAGATGTCTGGATATTGACACCATTGCTCTTGGTGGGATCATTTTTGTTCAGAAATATTCTCCAGCAGGGAAGCTCATTATCCAATGTGTTTAAATATCTACATCTCTCTGCAGGAGGTACATAGTTAACGCTGTCTTTAGGTAAATAGTTTATCGACATCTTTAGGTAAATAGTTAACGACGTCTTTAGGTAAATAGTTAACAACGTCTTTAGGTAAATAATCAAAATAATAGGTACCGGAGCTCAAGTTTCAGTAATAATTAATAAATGCATGTGGGCTGAGTCCAGAGTCTATTTAAACTTAGTCCAGGTCGGAAGCATGACCAGATGGACAAGGACAGGGACAACATGGGGGAGGGGGATATTCAAATTTCTGCAATAGAGGATACTTCAAAGAGTGTTTAGACTTCTATTTTAATAAGGTCAATGCAATCAATAGAGACATTTTACTTCAAAGCCATAGCAATAATAAAATAAGGGAAAATATATTTTGATGGTCTGTTGTATGATTTACACACCTCAAAGCCTTGTTATTAAGAATATCAGTAGCAATTAATGGCACATACTGCTCGCTGTGGGCTTGGAGTTATTCTTCAACCCTCCACTATTTACCCATTCCAGGGCCCGTAGCCTTAGAGATATTTTGGTATGCGCTGATACTTTCAATACATCCATATCCCACAAGGATGATGCCCATGGATTCTTCCTTTGTCGCCATTGTGCAGCAAGTACAGGAATAAAGAAATTGCACACATTTAAATCCTTTATCACTAATAAGGAAAACATTACTAAGATGTATTACTTGTGGGTCCAATAATGTAGTAATCTTCTCATATGGCCTTGTGGTCTGCAATACATCGGCATTACAATGAAGATCGTAGTGCCATTTGCAGAAATGACTTACATTTTCCAGTAGCACAACACTTACAAGAAGCCAATCAGACTATTTGTGATCTTCATTGTTGTGGTGTTGACCGTGTGTTTTCTATCCATAGACGGCACAACGCTGAGGAGTGTCTTCTCCAATGTGAAGCTAGGAGTTTTATGAAGAACTTTATGAAGAACTTGACCTTGCATGTCTTCTTTAATCTCCTATTTTCAAATTTCTATTTCATTGTCCTTACAGTTGGCCTCTGTGTTCTATGTATTCAGTATTTTCTTTGCCATATGCATTACGGTTTTTTATATGGTATCCGTTTGGTGCTATTTGATTTCTCTTCAGTGCCATCTTCCAATTGATATCTTTTTCAGCCAGTGCTTAACTTTTTTATTTTGTGCTCAATGTCTTCTGTTGTTTACTTTGCCACATTGTGTTGTTGAATACACAATTGTGGTTGCACATGTAGATCATATAGTACTTCATTGCTTTCAATTGTTGAGCCAATCATACAACTTCCCTGTATTTCAATGTGTCTCACATTGAAATACTGTAGAGCTCTGATGAAGGCTTAAAGCCAAAACATTTGTTTTGTATATTATTTCCTTTTTTTCACACCTTGCCCTTTTTTGTTCAGTTTTCATAATGGATTGAATGATTATTTGCAACATCTTTGCTTCCTTGTTTTTTTTTTTTTCCTTTCAAAAATCATGTGCAAGTATTCTGTTAATTTTTTAAGGCGTAGTCATTATTATTTTTTTTTTCTTTGACCAGTTTCCAACCAACAATCTCATACAACCTCATTCCATGTAGATTTTGCCACTGGAATACAATTACTACTTAATATAATTGGGTGTAAATATGAATGCAATTAAAGTGTTCAGTATATGTGTGTTATTTCCCTGAATGTAGTTACAGGATGGCATGGTGTTCTGCCAGGTGTTGTTCTGAACAAAATTATCTTCTTAATTTATTGTAAAGACAAGTTGCTTCGAAATCCAAACAGATGCAATCATGAAAGCTTTATGTGCAAATGAAAAGTATGTGTAAAAGTATGTGATTTATAATACTGTATATTGCATCAACTACAACAGTCATTGTGTGATGGTGTTAAAGACATTGATGCAAACAATACTAATATAATTGTTATTTTTCTAATTCCTTACACAGCTGGGTGAACCATAACAATAATTTTATACTCTTCACTGATTTTGCTGTATACTCTATAGAGCCGTGTGGGCACATAAAGCCAATTGTTTCTTCTCTCTCTCAAACCCCAACACATGTTTTTATCCAATCATTTGTTTTTCAAGAAAGAGTAGAATGCTGGTAAATGTAACAATTTTTTAACAATTTCCAAGATACATAACTGAGTTAAACTTATGTTATATGTTATTTGGTATGTTGCATTATTGTACATTTAAGCTTTACTACACTTATTTTAGGCATTGCGTCCCTAGAGAGTGATGTTATTGATTCATGATCTAGGTAACTGAGAAAAAGATACAGTGTACCATTACATTATAAAGCAATTAATATAACAAAAACCAAAAAAATATAAATATCTAAAAAACAAAACAACAACAAAAAAAGTATACATATTTATATATATATATTGAAAAGGAAAGTTTTGAGTGAGGAAAAGAAGCGTTCAATATGCAGTGGTCTTTTAATTTTAAGGCTTCTGCTCCTTGCTCAAAACCATTTTTTGGAAAGGAAAGAAAAAGTTGCAGTGGTCTCTTAATTTTTATATATATATATATATATATATATATATATATATATATATATATATATATATATATATATATATGAATATGAATATATATACACATACAGTGAATTATAAATGCAACACCTTAAGAGTTAAAATATGTTTAGCTGTCACTTTGAACCATGGATAAAAGAAAGCATAAATGATTGGATTAAAAAAGGAATTAATAAGCAGCAGAAAACATATGAAAGCAGATGATGAATCGCCACTTGCAACATAAATTAAATTGAAAAAATAAATTGGAATCCAACAAATTATATAGTTAAAAACAACAATGCCTAGAGTTCTTGCTGCTTTTCTTTCAGACTTATTTGCCTGTGCAGTTTTGACACCAGACACAGTAGAAGCCTCTTGTGAATATACCTTTCTGGCCTGCGATCTGGCCACCACAAATATTTTCATATAAAGTGTTATAATAATAGAGCATGGGACAACCAAGGAAATAACAAGGTCCATTATTATACCATCAGTAAATCCTCCAGAAAAATAACATTCTTCAAAACACCTACTGGGTACCTGTACATTTACCATGATTTTTGTAAGAACAGCATCATATATGATACAACACAACCAGGTAATGGTTATACAACACTTAATCCTTGTAATTGTTATTTTTGAGTGATACATTAAGGGGTCACACACAGCAACATAACGGTCAACAGATATTAAGACTAAATTTCCCAGAGATAAAGACATACATAAAAAACTTATGTAGAGAAGCAACGGACAGAAATATTCCCCAAATACCCAGCATGACTCCAGTATTGCTACAGTCATTGCTGGTATCACAATGAGTCCCACCAGGAGATCTGACACAGCCAGAGAGAGGATGAGCAGGTTGGTTGGAGTCTGGAGCTGCTTAAAGTGAGAGATGGAGATGATCACCAGTAGGTTCAAAAATACTGTAACAGCGGAAATCAATGACAAGAGGAAGTACATTGTCGTGTACATAGGTGTCGACAGTGAATCATTTCTGCAAGAAGAGTTTCTGTCTTGAAAAGAGTACTGAGCTTCTCCTTGATTCTTCATTTGAAATAACAAATGAAATGTGAGGCCCTCCTTCTGCTTGGTTCTGTGTGTGACCCTGACAGGGCAACCTTCTGACAAACTCTGTGATTTGCCCCTCCTTTTATCACCGGCTGACAGACACCCCCCCCCCCTCTCAGTCTCCCTGTACATACACACATACACCCACTCATGTTATTCAATCCCTGTGTGGACACAGGACCTAACCCTAAACCTGAAGTCCATGTTTGCTGTTCCCTAGTGCAGAAATAATCCTAACCATAAACTTTCCCTAACTCTAACCTTAACTTCTAAAACCTATCCTTTCTCTAAAGTTAAATGTGCGGTCTGGGACTTTTGCTAATAACACATAATTTCTTTAAACAACCTATTTTGAGCTCAATAATGTGTGTAATATGTGGTTTCTATTTGCATAATTTTTATGTAGATTACCAATTGTACATTATATGGCCATTAAATTCATATTGTGAATAATCCACATAATCTGCGCATCCATGAACATTAATCATTTTGGGGATACAATGTGACACAATAGCACCACTTTTCCTAGCAATGCCCAAATATACCAGAATGCACCCCGCCGTAACAACAAACCCTAACAATTTTAATTCTGATTCATTGAACTAAACACGTTTTATTATTACCTGCGTTTCCAAACATATTATTAAATGTCCACCTATTGGGAAGCTTTAATTACCTTGCTGGGCTTAGGGTTTTAATTACCTTGCTGTCCTGCTTTAAGCGTTATGGTGTCATGATTGCGTAGGCAGGACACATGCGCAGGGAGAATGGAGGACATCTAATAATAAGACCAACAAGATACACCGGCAAGCTGCCGTGCCAGGATGTGACATACTGCAGTGGGGAGTCAAAGACAAACAGAGATCATATTTTGGTTTTAAATATATTTTTATTAACAATATTTAAAGAAGGAAAACCACTGAGACTTAGTTTACTTTTCCGGGTAATGGTTTAGAAAGTAGTCAGACTCGGTTAACGGTTAACGTGTTCATAATGAAATGTAAGTAAACTCTTACGAGTACATTTGTCAAATAAATAATGCGCTTCTCAATTTCCCTCAGGGCACCCAACGTACCTTTATGTAGCATTTATTTTCTCCAGTAGGAAGTGGTAACAAAATGATACAAAGACGGCAGCACCAGAACTTTGTTGTTCACTGCAAGAGATTCCTGATAAAAGAACTAAACGCAAATTATGTTTCTCATTATGGTATATGATTACTTGAGATAATAGGATTGGTCACTCTTCCTGTATAATTATTAATGATTGATAATGTTATATGCTGGTGACTGACCCTGACTATGCAATACCTGACTATGTAATTATATGCTAATGCATTAAATGTCTGCCTTCTGGGCATAAGTGACCAACACGTGAATATAGAATCCAAGGACTTATCTTAAAATAACTAAATAACTTAACGCCTTACGTTATACAGCAAGTAACTAATAACGTAGCTAGATACTGTATGGTAACTGTAAATACTAACTGTAATAAGTTAACGTTCCCCAACGCTCAGTGGTGTAGTGGTGCCTGGAGAAGTGATTATACTTCAATTTTGTCATTTTTTTAAATTTTTACAAATGGCTCATTTTTTTTTTTAAATGTGCTCTTGTGTAACAAAATATACAAGAAACCATGACATGGACTTTGAATGCCCAAACATGATGAATCCCAATTGGTCTTTTAGTCCAATCCAACCCAAGCTGTACTACTTTGGCCTGGGAATGTGTTTCCAATTGTTTCCTAACACACCGTGGGGGGGGACACCTGGGTGCACTCAACCACACATAACACACACATTTTGCACATTATATATGAATACATTTCCAAAACTCAAAAATCATCAACCGTAAAGTTATCTAGAAACATTAGCTAGTAAGGCAGTTAACGATGGAGTAGGCTTCTGCCAAACCGCACAATTGACAAACTGATATACGTAAAATATCGAATTTACTGATATAACCATGGAGGATCTGGTTGGTTAAAATTTCCTTTGTCGTCCGGAGTGCTATCACCTTCCGCTGAGGGAGCACTGTTGTCATTGGCTGAGGGAAGTGCACCAGGAGAGCTGACAGTTGCAGTAGAGAGAAAAACGTTCTTCTCCCACTCCAATTTGTTGTCCAGATTGTCTGTGGCTCGACTACGTTTATTTGTTTGGACAAATGACAACGTTGTTTGATGAGTTCACTTCATAATGTATTTCAGAAGTAACATTAAGCCTATGATCAGATATTTGATTATATCTTTTCATGTGACAACACTGAAGAAATGACACTTAGCTACAATGTAAAGTAGTGAGTGTACAGCTTGTATAACAGTGTACATTTGCTGTCTCCTCAAAATAACTCAACACATAGCCATTAATGACTAAACTGCTGAGGCTGATCTGAAAAAAATAATTGTTGCTCTACATAAAGATGGCCTAGGCTATAAGAAGATTGTCAAGACCTTGAAACTGAGCTGCAGCACGGTGGCCAAGACCATACAGTGCTTTAACCGGGCAGGTTCCACTCAGAACAGGCCTCTCCATGGTCGACCAAAGAAGTTGAGTGCTCATGCTCGATGTAATTTCCAGAGGTTGTCTTTGAGAAATTGACGTATGATTGCTGCCAGCATTGCTGCAGAGGTTGAAGGGGTGGGGGGATCAGCCTGTCAGTCCTCAGACCATACGCCACACTGCATCAAATTGGTCTGCACGGCTGTCATCTCAGAAGGAAGCCTCTTCTAAAGATGATGCACAAGAAAGCCTGCAAACAGTTTGCTGAAGACAAGCAGACTAACGTCATGGATTACTGGAACCATGTCCTGTGGTCTGATGAGACCAAGATAAACCTATTTGGTTCAGATGGTGTCAAGCGTTGTGGCGGCAACCAGGGGAGGAGTACAAAGACAAGTGTGTCTTGCCTACAGTCAAGCATGGTGGTGGGAGTGTCACGGTCTGGGGCTGCATGAGTGCTGGGGACCATGAATGCCAACATGTACTGTGACATACTGAAGCAGAGTGTGATCCCCTCCCTTCAGAGACTGGGCTGTAGGGCAGTATTCCAACATGATAACGAACCCAAACACATCTCCAAGAGTACCACTGCCTTGCTAAAGAAGCTGAGGGTAAAGGTGATGGACTGGCCAAGCATGTCTCCAGACCTAAACCCTATTGAGCATCTGTGGGGCCTCCTCAAACGGGGTATACTCACTTTTTTTGCCAGCAGTTTAGACATTAATGGCTGTGTGTTGAGTTATTTTGACGGGACAGCAAATGCACACTGTTATACAAGCTATACACTCACTATTTCACATTGTTGCAAAGTGTCCTTTCTTCAGTGTTGTCACATGAAAAGATATTATCAAATATTTGCAAAAATGTGAGGGGTGTACTCACTTTTGTGAGATACTGTATATGTTTACCTCGGGGACCTCATTGCTGCTATATCTGCATCCTGGTTGCACATGCCACCCTACTCCTTCAATTTGCCTTGACTGCACATTTTGAATGCCATTTAGAAGTGCCATTTGTACCCACACTATTTATCCCACTTGTAACATTCACTAATACATTCACTAATGCCCTCATCTATTTCCCATATATGCACATTTAGTATTGCCATTTGAACTGTATTTGCCTTCATTGCACATCTTTACATTCCACTTGTCACAGACCAATCTGATCTCAGAGGACTATGTAGACTATTTTATGTAAATCTATGGCAACCGTATCATATGTTACGTTACGTTAGGTTGCATAACAATGCGCTACCAATACGTTTCGGTTTGGCTAAAACGTACCGTATGTTACGAACGCTATGAAAACGTATAATATGTTACAAATGCTATGAAAACTTACAGTATGGTACAAACGCCAGACAAGCGTATCATATTACGAATGGTACAAAAACATATCATACATTACAAATATGCACAAAACATCCAAGCGGTGTTTCAAACTGGCAACATTCTGCTCGGCAGCTGGACGCCCTACCATCTGCTTCACACAGGTATTATGGATTTGGAAGGATGAATAATGGCCTTACCATGTTTATAAAAAACACATTGTATATGACACAACAACTCCAGTTAATGGATATGTAGCACTTCATTCTTGTTATTGTTATTTTAGAGAGGTACAATAGTGGATCACACACAGCTACATAACGATCAATAGATATCAAGACCAGATTGCCGAGAGATGAAGAACTACATAAAAAAGTGATGAACATGAGCAATGCACAGAAATATTCCCCAAGAATCCAGCATGGCTCCAGTATTGCTATAGTATTTGCTGGTATCACAATGAGTCCCACCAGGAGATCTGACACAGCCAGAGAGAGGATGAGCAGGTTGGTTGGAGTGTGGAGATGCATGAAGTGAGAAATGGAGATGATTACCAGTAGGTTCAGACATACTGCTACCACTGAAATCAATGAGAAGAAGATGTACAATGTTATGTAAATAGATGTTGATATTGAATCCTTTCTGCAAGAAGTTTGTTTAAAAAAAATTTAGAATCATTGTGTTCCTCCATTTGTAATAAAGGGTAAAATGCTGATGTCCTCCTGTCTGGTCCTGTGTCAGGTCAGCCTTCTGACAAACTCTCCTCTTATTTTAAAGTGCCTGACAACAACTCCCACCACCACCCAGTATCTGTTTTCTCACACACACATACTGCACGCGGACATTACGGGTCAGATGTTTTAGAACAACCCCACTCGTCATTTTTTATTGACATTCAAGCAGCTCAACCTGAAATGGTTCAAAAGTTTATCGTCAACTGCTTAGCAGTTAACTGAGATTTAAAAATAAAGGGAATGGTCACTAAAAATAATGTACATTTCAGAGCAATGGAAGTACATTTTGTCCTGAAAGTTGATGCCAACAATTCATACGTCTCCCAACTTTTGTTGCATTACTGCATTACTGCCTGGTACCGCAGCTGCTCCACTGGTGACCACAAGGCCCTGCAGAGGGTGGGAAAGTTTGTGTAGCGCGTCATTGGCTGCCATCTCCACTCTGTGCAAGGCATCTACAACACACAATGCCTTAGAAAAGCAAGAAATATCATAAATGACTACAGCCACCCAGGCTATGGTCTGTTCACACTGCTGTCGTCTGGTAGATGCTACCGGAGCATCAGGACATGCACTTCCAGACTCATAACGACTATATTTATAATGTTTTATATTCCTTTTATATTGTACATAAACCCCTTTTCTACACTCATTGGAATTGCTGCTAAAAAATGGCACAAAGTAAATTTTAGAAAACACCCAGTCTGAAACCCCAAGGGGGCAATACACAGTATTAAGAACTAAGGGTATGCAGACTTTTGAGCACAAATGTCTGAAAACTAATGGCGGGCTGTGTGACGGTATATTTTCTAAACTTACGGTTGTTTAACTGTCATCATTGGTGACTCAAGTCGCAGACTTCTACTGAAGTCGCTCCTATGTCACCAATAAACTGACTTGCGATCTGTTCAAATTACTTGAGATTTAACTTGGACTTGTAGTCAATGGACTGGAATGGAAGAGAAATACAGAATTATTTCAAGCAATTATACTTGAAAGTCACCTAGGTAACATTAGCGACAGTGCTTAGATCCATTCATAGTAGCATTTTACAAATATTTTTTACATTCAGTGAGAAGCCTAATGTTAGCTCGCCATCAAGATATGGGCCTGTTTCAAATCTTTGTCAGCCAGTTAGTTACAGTAGCTAATAACTAGCTCACACATATAATCATATAGAACACAAAGAGCTGTTAGCTCATGGCTAACCTATGTAAAATAGTCAGACAATTTGGCTAATGGCCCCAGCTTCAACATGATCATACTTCAATAAAATGCATGTTTGCTATAATAAATGTTACAATAACAGTTATAGTGTATTAGATTATCAACTGCTGATTTAAAATGGCCCATAAAATTATAGTCATCCCCAAAAAGTGCACCTTAAGTTGAAAGGACTTGCTTTGGACTAATAGTCTGTAACTATAGCCTTTAATGCTTAAAAGACTTGAGACTTGACTTGGACTTACATGCAGAGACTTGAGACTTGACTCGGACTTGCATGCGGTGACTTGAGACTTGACTTGGACTTGCATGCGGTGACTTGAGACTTGACTCGGACTTACATGCAGAGACTTGAGACTTGACTCTAACTTGCATGCGGTGACTTGAGACTTGACTCGGACTTGTCTGTTAACAGTGCATTTAACATTTTTACTTTACTATAAAATGGGGACTACAAAAAGCATTAGATCAGGTGTGTTGGGCTCTGTGTCGTTGTTTTTGTGACATCGTGGACATGTTCCTTTTAAGATTTGTTCATTAGAAAGTTAAAGCCCAGCATTGCTCATGTTAAAACAAGCTTTAGGCCAAGACAACCCTCAATTCATTTCAACGATCAAAACCTCAGACACAGAGATTAATGGGGCCTCTATTCTAAAGATGCATTTTCATTTTCAGCTGTCTGTTCAGAGGAACAATATGTCCTCAGCTGAGGTTTAAATGGATATTGACAAAGTTTGACTTAATTGGACTCCCCAGCCAGGGTTCTTACACACAAACCAAACTCTGCCTCCATTCACATTACAGGACCTTCCTTAGCTTCAAGTTCTTCCCTTACTATAAGATCCTGTTCCTTTCATTCCCCAACATCCACATACATTCTTGAATCAGTTTCAGTACTTACTTATGGGGACAGTGATGTAATAATTATATGACCTCCCTGCTGAACTTTATCATGTCAGAGCTGGGTCATGGCCCTGTTCTCTGAAGGTGTCTCAGTGTAAGTTTAGTTTAGCAAATAGGACACATTTCCAATTCACATATTTCTATAATACCAATTCATCAACCAATCAAATACATTTTCCAAAGCCTTTTTTTGCATCAGCAGTTGTCACACAGTGCTTGTAAAAAACAACCAGCATGAAACCCCAAAGAGAAAGCATCACATGGTGGATGTACAGTGGTTAAGAACCCCATAACACGGTCAAAACTTAGAAATAAACTCCTGCATGCGTACAAGAAGACAAATGTGAATGCAAATTTTTTTATTATAATGTGTATCATTCAAACAGCGACAATTGCATCAGCAAAATCAAACTGTTCTTTCTGATGTCACTTTTGTCTATAATGGTTAAGTACACTTCTCGTTAATCATTGGTTTGTTTGTTATGGTTTGTTATTGTTTGAGTTCCTCACACCAGAGGTTTCTGTCATCATCTGTAGGAAAGTCTTAGAAAATACAGCTCCAATTCTCTCAGGAGTTTCACCAATTAAAGGTGTTTGAGACACACATGCTTTAATCCAGGGCCTCAACAAGGCGTTAATACAACACTCAAATCCAACCTTCACCAAACTTTAGTGCTGTAGACATCTATCGTGTTTTGTTTGGCCATAGTATGACACTCATTAATATACATTGTGCTTTCAAGACGACTGACTGTCCAGAATAGACTGGACCAAATCCATGCATCTCAACCCCATTTACATTTGAGTGTCATGTGTCATCAATTTGCAACCCATGTGCATCTGTTTAGCTTCTTGTCTCAAAGGTAGTTAGGAAATGACAAAAACATAGACATTTGTATTAGAACATTAAGCATCCAACATAACAGCATTATGAATTTTATGACCTGGCTTTCCCAAAATATTTTTCTATCCACTTAGGGAAGCTTTAATTACCTTGTCGGGCTTTGACTGGCAGAAATGTCCTTTTATAAATGTTCAAATAATACACTGACTTTGCTAATGAGCATCCACTTTTATTAGATGATATTAAATAAAACAGTGGAATATGCAATGCAGTTTACCAGTCGTTCAATGCATGTGATGACTGCAGATTAGGTTCAGCTTTATTTAGGATAGTCAAAATTACCATATGTAGGTGTGCTAGATATATTTATACTATCAACAAACTATCAAAAACAGAGTAAATATAAAAGGTTATAATAAAGGTTAGGTTCAGTTAGTGTTCGGGTTAGAGAAAGGGTTAAGGTTAAAGGTTAGAGAAAGGATTAGGTTTATGGGTTAATTTTAGTAGATGTCACGCACGCCTCCCGGTGGAGAGAGCGCAACACCCCGCAACACTTGAAGCCCCCGTAGAATGGCGGGAATGGGAATGGGGTCGTGGGTGCAAGTATGGATGACAGAGGCAGGACTACCGTTCACAAGATTCATTTATCACAACGGTAATTTAGGGAAAAGGGGCTGGACGGGACCAAAGCAAAGAACTAAACCCAAACTCCTAACCCTAACCAAACCCCTAACCCTAACCAAACCCCTAACCCTAACCAAACCCCTAAACCTAACCAAACCCCTAACCCTACTTTACCTGCCAAACAAAGAGCTGACCTAACTAGCACCTCTAGTTCCGGTGCTCCAAACAAAATACAGGGGGTGGTCCGCCCAGGTCTGACCTAGTGTTTTTAGACAGAGTAAAGCTATGGGAGGTGTTTGCCCCAGGGCCTCTTGTCTAGAGCGCAATGGCTTTCCCCTTCCCCCTGGAAACAAATGAAAAAGGTTGTAACCCAAATAATAGTCACAATACAAACTATAATGCAAATGCACTGCTCTCACACAGATCTCACAATCAAAGCACTAATTCACAAATGTTCTTCCAACTCACAAACAGCAACAAATACCAAACAACAGCAGAGCAGCAGCAGCAGCGAGAGCTGGAGGGAGATTTCAGAACTCTGTGGCTTATATGCAGCCTGAACCAGCTGCAACCACTGACGAGCGGGCGGAAGTCAGCTCTCCAATCGGCCCTGATTCAAGGAAACATCCCCACAGCATGATGCTGCCACCACAATGTTTCATGGTGGGGTTTGTGTTCTCAGGATGATGTGTAGTAATAAGCTTGATGCAAGAGGCTCTTTTTCTTCTAAATCAATCAAATGTATTTAAGCTCTTTCATTAGCAATTGTCACAAGGGACTTATAGAGATCTAACCCAGAAACAGAGGGGTAGTCCTCTTCTGACGTGCTGGGTGAAGTATATGACCTTTAAGTGCCACAAATGTTTTTAGATGACAAGTGGGTTATTAAAAACATGTAGGGCTGCAACATGTTTTTTGAAAGATGTTGCAGGCTACACTGGAGGGATGTTACGTATGATCAAAACCTTCAAAAGTAGCCTTTACTTCAGAGTTAAAATACGTTTAGCTGTCACTTTGAACCATGGATAAAAGAAAGCATAAATGATTGGATTAATAAAGGAATTAACAAGTGGCAGGAAAACTAGGAACATTGATGACGAATTTGCACTTGAATCATAAATTAATTGGATAAAATAAATCGGAATCCAGCAAATGAGATAGTTAAAAACAACAATAGCAAGTGTTTTTGCTGCTTTTCTTTCTGACTTATTTGCCTGTACAGTTTTTACACCAAACACAGTGGCAGCCCCTTTAGAAAATACCTTTCTGCTCTGTGATCTGGCTACCACAAATATTTTCAAATAAAGTGTTATAATGATTGAGGATGGGGCATCCATTGAAATTACATTGTCTATGATATTTACCCAGAAATCCTTTTCAACAAAATAACATTCTTCAAAACATCTAATGGGTACCTGTACATTTACTGACATTTTTATTAACACAGCATCATATATGATAGAACAACACCAGTTAATGGATATACAAAGCCAAGTTCTTGTTTTTGTTACTTTTGAGGGGTACAATAAAGGGTTGCACACAGCCACATAGCGGTCAATAGATATCAAAACCAAATGTCCAAGAGATGAAGAAGTACACAAAAAGGTGGTGTACATAAGTAATGGACAGAAATATTCCCCAAGAACCCAACATGGTTCCATTATTGCTACTGTATTTGCTGGTATCACAATGAGTCCCACCAGGAGATCTGACACAGCCAGAGAGAGGATGAGCAGGTTGGTTGGAGTGTGGAGCTGCTTGAAATGAGAGATGGAGATGATCACCAGTAAGTTCAAAAATACAGTAACTGCTGAAATCAATGAGAAGAAGATGTACAGTGATGTATAAACAGACGTGGATGCTGAAGCCTTCTTGCAAGTTGAGTTTCCATCCTGAAAACAGTATTGGTCATCTTCATGTTCCTCCATTTGTAATAAAGGGTAAAATGCTGAGGTCCTCCTCCTGCTTGGTCCTGTGTGTGACCCTGTCAGGTCAGCCTTGTGACAAACTCTGAGCTCTGCTTCTCTTTTTATTACTCAATGCTGCCCCCCCCCCCCCAAGTCCCTCTGCTCACAAACACACATACTGTACATGTACATTATACAGACCGTCTGTTAACTATGTGTTTCTGTTCTCCTCCACATTTTTTGAGACACACAAGAGCAGCTTCACCTCAGAGCTCTTCTGTAACTCTTCTGTAGATAGTTTGACACTTGGCCTTGGAACAGGGCTTGATTTTGTCATTTATTAATCTCAAGCAAGCGATGGCAAAATACAAGATCTCAGATTTCTGCTCTCTACGAGCACATGCCAAACACATGAAACACAGTAGTCAGTGATTTCTTTACATAGAGTGTGATTTACCTGAATGATCTTTTGAACGAGGTCAACACCAGGAAAGTCTATGGCAACATCCCTATTAAAAACCCTGGGGTGGCCAGGAGATAAATGTTGCTACTGATAAAGCCAGGATTTAATCTCTTCAGCCACTTTCTTAGGAGTTAAAAACATGCCCAAACATGTGCCAACGCCAGTGCCACTGGAGTGGTCAAGAATGATCACCACACTGGCCTGAAGTTTACAAACAAATGTGTTTGCCAATTTGGTTTTCCTTGTCTGCAATATGACTTACTTTATGGTCACCCTCATGATCAGTTTCCAAAAAAAGCAAAAATACCTGAGCAAAGATATTTTACCTCTGGTCTGACCCATAGTTGGCATTTTATAATTCACCCATGCATCTTTACCATCTTGGATAATTTCCTTAATCAGTGTTTCACCATTGTTTTTATTAAACAGCTCGGGCATTAATCAAAACAGTCTCACTTTTGAATTTACAGTCCCCTCCAAAAGTATTGTAACGGCAAGGCAAATAAATAAAAGCTGAAATTCTGAACTCTTGTCTCATACTAATCTTTTGACCTTAATCCTAAATGTATTCAGGTTTGGGTCAGGATTACAAAGCAAATCACTTCAAGCATATTTCTGTTGTGACAAAACCACTCGCCAGAACAGGTTACAGCTTCCTCACTGGAGCAGTGGGTAGAGTGCCTGTCCAGGATGTGGAAGGTTGCTGGTTTGAACCACTGTTACTGCATTTTTGTTTTTCATTCCGACTCGAACGTTATTTTATTGCACGTAATATATCTTACAAAATCCCCTGCCTAAAATGAGCGTAAAATAGTCTATTTCATCCTTCTGAAACCAGGTTGCAAAAGCTTATTTGTGTTAATAATGCAATTAACATGACGGGGCCTTGTAAATGCTAAAATAGTGCTATAATAGATATTTTGTGTGACTGTTGCAGTAAACTTGTAGATGTTATCCAATTAATTATCAATTCTGCTTTCGCAGAACAGTCTTGTAGTTTATTATCCGCTTCATCTGGCTGTTTCTGTATTTAGCACGTTACAGGTACTTCCTGTTTCAGTTTTTGATTTCACAATGGAATGGTGGTCAGATTTCTCAAAGGTCGGCCTTGAGTAAATCTTTCTGAGCAGAGTGAAATAGATCCACTAGTTGCCACAAGTAGTACAGTTGACTTGTTCATAAAATTTTTGTAAAACAGACTTCAGTGTGTGTGCTGGCCAGTTGGTATGTAAGCTGACCATAAGATGAGATGGCATTACTTTACGGTGAACGTTTCATAGCTCATGCAATCAAAACGAATCGGGGCACTCATAGGAACAGAGACGTCTGAAAATACATGTGAACTGAACTATAAATGATAGTACTATAACTGTTCGATGGAGACTTAAGCGTTGTCATCTCACTAAAACAGACCCTGGTATGACAGATTGTATAATAACCACACCAATTTGGACCTGGTCATCCCCTAAATTGGGTTTTAGTTTATTTTTTGAAATAAAATCAAGTAAGAGATTTCCAATTCAGTGGAATCTAAAACATATGTCATCTTGTTAACATCATAAACATTTCACAAAGTTTTTTACTATTTAACATTAGAACCCCCAGGCCTTTCAGAGCCCCTTTCAGAGCCCCTTTCAGAGCTCCAGTACCCGCCTGAGCAGAATGCCGTGTCTGGTTATTTCTTGGGTCTGCTGCTGATGGCAACGGTTGGATGCACAGTGATGAGAAGGCAAACACTCTTGTTCTCCATTTCTTGTAAGGAGGCTCAGGCTTTGGCAGCTCAGTATCAGTATCAGAATCAGAATCAGATGAAAACTTGCCATTCAACACGTTGATTTCGGGATATTTTTCTGATCCTCCATCTGACTCCATCTCATCTAAATTTTGTAGCGTCTGCAATTCTGTGAGGGCGTCAAATCGTTGGTTTCGGTGTGCCATTGTGAACTAAGCACTGTAAATTGTGTCTGAGTTGTGTCTGACTTGCTCACCGAGTTCAGATTATATACAGTCCTTTTAATTCTCAGACTTCCTCCACGTACCTCAGATTCAGAATCAGAATGAGTTTTTATTGCAGAGTAAGTTTCACAACAAACCAGGAATTTGTTCTGGCTGTTGCTGCAACAATTTATACAAAAGGAAACGAATAAGAACAGTGGACTGAGCATAAAAATAGTAGACTGTGCATTAATAAATTACTATAAATAACTAAAAAGTATATGACAGTTGCAAGATTTTGTCCAATTGAGGTTTGTGTGCTGTATGTACGTGGAGAGGGGATGTAGATTTGTCCAGTTGAGGTTTGTGTGCTGTATGTATGTGGAGAGGGGATGTAGATTTGTCCAGTTGAGGTTTGTGTGCTGTATGTACGTGGAGAGGGGATGTAGATTTGTCCAGTTGAGGTTTGTGTGCTGTATGTATGTGGAGAGGGGATGTAGATTTGTCCAGTTGAGGTTTGTGTGCTGTATGTACGTGGAGAGGGGATGTAGATTTGTCCAGTTGAGGTTTGTTTGCTGTATGTATGTGGAGAGGGGATGTAGATTTGTCCAGTTGAGGTTTGTGTGCTGTATGTATGTGGAGAGGGGATGTAGATTTGTCCAGTTGAGGTTTGTTTGCTGTATGTATGTGGAGAGGGGATGTAGATTTGTCCAGTTGAGGTTTGTGTGCTGTATGTACGTGGAGAGGGGATGTAGATTTGTCCAGTTGAGGTTTGTTTGCTGTATGTACGTGGAGAGGGGATGTAGATTTGTCCAGTTGAGGGTTGCGTGTGTATGTGGGAAAGGGTTATAGATTTGTCCAGTTGAGGGTTGTGTGTGTATATTCAGTTTGCTTCCGGGGGCAAGTTCATGAGGCCTACTGCTGTAGGAAATAAACTGTTCTTGTGCAGAGAGGTTTTGGTCCTGATAGACCTCAGCCTTCTGCCAGAGGGGAGAGTTCTGAACAGTCCATTTCCAGGGTTAGGGGGATCAACCCCGATCATTGCCGCTCGCCTCCACGTCCTAGAGTTGTGTAGGTTGTGTAGAGACAGCAGATTGCAGCCAACCCCTTTTCTGAATTATTAAGGACTTATGGAAACTGATTACATTATGGGGACAGTGATGTAATAATATGACCTCCCTGCTGTACTTTATCATGTCAGAGCTGGGTCATGGCCCTGTTCTCTGAAGGTGGCTCAGTGAAAGTTTAGTGTAGCAAATAAGACAAACATAAAACTATTAATCAATCAATCAAATGTATTTTCCAAAGTACTTTTTACATCAGCAGTTGTCACAAAATGCTTTTACGAACACCCAGCCTAAAATGCAAAACAACAAGCAACAACAGAGTTGATGCACCAAGACTGGGAAATACTCTTTAATATGGTCAAAACTTAGGAAGAAACGAATGCATGTGTATTGTGGGTGTGAATTATTTTATTGTTTAATCGGTTTCATTCAAAAAATATACAATTGCATCAGCAAAACTCAAACTGTGCTTTCTAACTGATGTCACTTTTGTCTGTAAGGGGTAAGTGAACTTCTCATTAATTACGTTAGTTTGTTATTGTTTGAGAAGTTCCTCACACCAGAGGGTTCTGTCATCATATGTGGGAAAGACTTGGATAATGCAGCTCCAAAACCCTCAGGAGTTTCACCAATTAAAGGTGTTGGAGACAGATTTTATCCAGGGCTTTAACAAGGCCCTAATACAACACTCAAATCCAACCTTCACCAAAGTTTAGTGCTGTAGACATCTATTGTCTTTTGTGTGGCCATAGTATGAACCTCATTAATAAACATAATATTCTCAAGACAACTGACTGTCCAGAATTGACTGGACCGTATCCGTTTATCCATCAACGCACTTTTCAGTTGAGCGTCATATGTCATCAATTTGAACCCCATGTGCATCCGCGTAGCTCCTCCTTGTCTCAAAGGTAGTTGGGAAACACCAAAATGTCCAACATTATGCATTCATCATATTAGTGTTTTTGTTAATAATTTGATATGATTATTCTTAATGTTTCTCATGTTCCATTTGACTTCAAAGTGTATATTACATCAGCCAAACTAAACTCTGCTCTGGCTGATGTCACCTTATTGTCTCTATTGGTTTAGTGAACAACTCTTTAATGATGTTAGTTTGACTTGTTTAGGAAGTTCCTCACACCAGAGGGTTCCGTCATCATCTGTGCACAATGAACTGTAAGAATATGGGGCCAAAACCCTCTGGGGTTCCCCAATTAAAGGTGTTGGACACCCTCATGCTATACTCTAGGGCCTCAATAAGACAGTAATACAACATCAACATTCTTGGTCAATCTGTAATACACACTAAGTGTCTTTTTTCTGTGCACAAAAAGTACAACTTTATTACGAATTCAAAGACTACACTGAATCAGCAAAGCTGAGTTGGCCTCTGTACAACCTTCTGCCCTAACTCCACCACACAAAGGGCAAACCCACCTCCAATAACCGAACAGACAATAATATAGCAGATAGTATCTTAACCACGACATGGTGGCTTGCAGCTGACCAGTTAAAATACTAATATCTAAACACTAATATCAGTCCAGTGATTTCTCTGGCACTGACTTTACCAATTAACTGCTTTTTTTAAGGAAAGTGTACTTATGATTGTCAGTTGTTGGTTTTCAAAGACACCTTAAGAAGAATGTCCTTACTTTAATTCGCTCTGTATAATAGCATCTGCTTAAATGACTAAAATGTAAATGTAAAAAGAGAGGCCATGCACATAAATCTAAAGGTGGATTATAAAAAAGCACAGTCTTCTAAATATACATTTGCTCCTATAAATCATAGTATGGACTGATAATGTGGTCTGGTTCACGTACAGTTCACGTATAAGTTATGTAACGAGAGAGTGCAAAAAAAATCTAGAAAGAGATGGTCACGCAGAATGGAATACATGCAAGCATCCGGTCTGCGTATGTGCGTTATTTAACGTCTGTTAAATTATGCACATTGTGAATAATTTGCTCATTGTGCTCTGATATTGAGATCCATAGACTCCAACAGTTCAAAGGGAGCTGCAGATACTATAGTATTTTATTAATGTACCTGACACTCCAGGTTACATCATTGACTTCATACATTTAGCATCGACTGTATGTTAAAATAATGGCACTTTTAGGACAGGTGATGCATGAGCCAACTGAATCCTGGGAATGATTAGGTGCCATGATGATTAGGCCAGATTGGAGATTTGGCCACCATCCCTGAACTGCCCCGCTCAAAAAACACCTTTAAGAACACAGTAAAGTCACAGAAGGAGTGATGAGGAGGTAAAGGGCCCATGCAGTGAAGTTAGAGGTGTCCGAGGACTGTCCTCTGGCCAATGGTACCCCACAGACCTTGACAACTGCCTCGGATCTCCACTTACCACCCGAATTCTATTCATAAACCCTGGGTTCATATGTCACATGAGAAACACAGGAATCCACAACAAAAGAAGAACCAGCACATGGTGGTCATCAAAGCTCGAAAACACTGTCGATGGCCGATTGGCAACCTGCAACACACATGTACCCGAAGAAGCAGCTCAGACCACTGGATCTACACGGGCCACAATAGTTGGCACCAGAGCCTGGTAAAGGTTTTCACAGGGAATTTAGCAATTTGACATGTAATTGTATGATGTTTTTTTTCAACCATTATCACAATTTCTTGTTTTCAGCTTGGATCCATAAACCTGTTGGACAGCTAATGGCAAATGAGTAGAACCAATAATAAATTTAAGCAAGATGTTGGGCAGCAGGATGACCTATTGGTTAATGTATCTGACCAGCGACCAAAATACCTAAAAAGGCTTTCCATTGCTGAAAATTTGTTCCCAGTCATTCGCACTGTGCAATAAGAAAATGACCCATAGGAATCTATAAATAGGCAATGACAGACAAATGGTAAAACAAGAAACCAGGCAAGCCTAGTTCAGACGGCCCGTAAAAAAACCAATGCTTTGTTGCCCTCACTGGATTAAAGCCTATGTCTCCCACGTAAGAGGCTGTGTCTTTAACCACAACACCACAGAGCTTTACACCTGCTGAACGTTGGTATAGCACATATAGCGAGTTTGAATGTGTCACTAAACACCATTAAGCATTGTGTTACACTGAGTAACGTTTCTTATTTAGTTTACCTCCACCACAAGTAGCATCTATGAACTTCATGGCTTTTGCCACTGGCTGTTTCAACAGCTTATTAGCCATTCGTGAATGACATTGATACAGTATCTATCAACATACAGTAGTTGACGATAACTGACTTTTTCATCCAGTGAAAAGACGAGAGAATTGTGTAGCCAACGAAGTGTTTGTCTATCCTGAACAAATCCTAATACATTATTCAAAAATCCACTAGAAATAGTTGCAATATAACAATGAACAGTTTTATTTTAGGCTTCCTATAATGTATCTACTGAAGGTTGTACCCAGCGAAGCTTTAGTCTATCCTGATCAAATTCTGTTTTGCCACTGTCCGTTTTAACAGCTTATTAGCCATTCATGAAGTTACATTGATACCGTATCCATCAAAACAGATGACGATAACTGACTTTTTCATCTAGTGAAGTGTTGGTCTATCCTTTAAAAATCCTAATATCCATTAGTACAGTTCCATTTTAGGCTTCCTGTAATGACGATAACTGACTTTTTCATCTAGTGAAGTTTTTGTCTGTCCTGAACAAATCCTTAGGCATAACGTGTTTTGACGGTGACTGGAGTTGAACACATTGTTCCATATCCCTATTTAAAAGATGTTACTGTAGGTTATGTGCTACCACGCAGAATAGTTGAGAATGAACACCATCTCATCTTCATCCGCTTATCCGTATCGGGTCGAGAGTTGAGAATGAACACCCAATAAGAAAATACAAATATTGGTCAGCGCTTGTGGTCTTGTTGAACCAATTATTCTTTCTGTTTGTCTGTCCAAATCATAGCCTCATCTGAACATTATTCTCTGTGAAGGCCTGTGGAAATGTTTTGGTGTGGGGATATGCCATCTTTGCTGTTTGTCGATGAATAAGTCTCACTGAGGAAGCATTGTTAATTACACATAATGTACATATGAAATAAATGTGCCTGTTTGGCTTTGACATGATTGTGCTTTGAAACTCTTGGTCAGAAACACTGTTCATCCCTAAGCAGGGTCAGTGGTGCTCCATCCCTGGACAGAGACCAGATGGTGCTTAAAGTGAATAAACATGTGTTATAATTTGTCTACTTTTAATCATATGAAGCTTTCGATTTAGTGAAAAAATACCGTTTTAATTTAACATTTTGTTTAGTAGCCTCTAATTAAAAATATTTTGTAAGTATTTCAACAGGTTTTTTGTTGTTTACCCAAATTATTATTTCTAGCTGAATTAACACAATAGGAGAAGTTGAGCAAACACCTCGCTTTAGTTTAGATTCCTTTTAGAGACATGGATGTTCTATTTATACATTTTTGGCCTTCAGGTCCTTACAAATCGAGAATTAAAGCAAAGATGTTATAATTGTTTTAATGTTTTTATATGATACCCTGTATTTCAAAAGGCCTTATTTTGAAGGCCTGCTTTTATCTAAATAAAGGCGTGCAATTCATCCACATTACTTTGAATATACTTAAATTGTTTATACTTATCCAGTGTTTCTTAGACTAACCTGTGATTAAAATTGTCCGTTGCATTGTTTGGTCGTTAGGCCTGGGAGCCCTGAATCTTTTATAAATTTTTTGACAAAAAAAAGAAGAAAGAATTAGCCCCTGATCTATTCATCTATAAATCCGATCGCGCATTATGACAATGTAGACGTGTAGGCCGTGTACGTTAACATTTTCCTCCAGCATGTACATTCAAAACCCTGTACTTTCTGTCCCGGACGGGGCGGGGGGATGGGCTAAGCTCCGAATGTATTGTGATCCCACCTCTGAAAATGGTGGTCCCAGATAAGATGCTTCAGATTCCTAATATGACTTTTCCAGCTTTGGCAGTTATTTTGAATGCAAGTGGCAGATAAAGTAATTCCGAAAATTTGATATTCCCATTTCGGGAGGCTTTAGATATTAAATAACGCATGATTTTGCAAAACAGCAGTGTGACTTGAAGGTATACTGCAAGCTTCCTAAGAAAGGTCATGTACTCTTACAATCTTCACTTGCCACAGCGAGAAGAGGTCCGGGCCCATCTCAGAGTCTGGTTCCTCTCTAGGTTTTATCCTACGTTTGAAACCTACTAGGGAGTTTTTCTTGGACACTGTTCATCAACCATGTGTTGCTTGGTCTTTGGGGTTTCATGCTGAGTATCTCTAAAAGCACTTTCCAACAACAATGTAAAAAGGGCTATTTAAATCAAATTTGATTGATCTGATAGATTATTATTTCTTCTGTTTTCTGTGTGAATTTAAAGTGCACATTGCATCAGCCAAACTGAACTCTGCTCTGAATGATGTCACCATGACCTTATTGTCTCAACTGGCTAAGTGAGCATTTCTTTAATGGCGTTTGTTTGACATGTTCAAGATGTTTCTCACACCAGAGGGTTCTGTGTCATCATCTGTATACCAGTTACTGTAATAATAACGGAGCAAAACCCTCTGGAGTTCCACCAATTAAAGGTGTTGGAGACACACATGCTTTACTCCAGGGACTCAATAAGGTCCTAATACAACATCAACATTCAAAGTTAACCTGCAATAAACCCCTAGTGTATTTTCTGTTTATGCAGAAAAAGTACAACCATTATTATGAATTCAAAGTCTATATTGCATCAGCAAAACTATGTTGGCTTCTTGACAACCCTCACTCCTGTTGCCTCCATGGAAAGGTCAAGAATCCCACCTCTGAATTATCAGTGTAGTGAGATGAGACCTTACCTCGACCTGGTGGTTTTTAATAACTGTTAATGAAGGGAAAGAGGCCTGACACAGAGCTGTGTCATCTAGACAAGTACATGTCAGGTAAGGCAACATAAATCTCCCCCAACATCTCTTTGAGCAGAGCCCGAGATTTGGCCAGACCTTCTAAGGGTGTCTAAGGGCTTCTAAAGTCAAACAATCAGTTGTATCAAATAATAAAATGAGACCAGGCCCCAGACTGTCTGTTAATAGGAGACCAGGCCCTAGACTGTCTGTTAATAAAATGAGACCAGGCCCCAGACTGTCTGTTAATAGGAGACCAGGCCCTAGACTGTCTGTTAATAAAATGAGACCAGGCCCCAGACTGTATGGTAATAAAATGAGACCAGGCCCTAGACCTTCTGGTAATAAAATGAGACTAGGCCCTAGACTTTCTGGTAATAAAATGAGACCAGGCCCTAGACTGTCTGGTAATAAAATGAGACCAGGCCCCAGACTGTCTGGTAATAAAATGAGACCAGGCCCTAGACTGTCTGTTAATAAAATGAGACCAGGCCCCAGACTGTATGGTAATAAAATGAGATCAGGCCCTAGACTGTCTGTTAATAGGAGACCAGGCCCTAGACTGTCTGTTAACAGGAGACCAGGCCCTAGACTGTCTGTTAATAGGAGACCAGGCCCTAGACTGTCTGGTAATAGGAGACCAGGCCCTAGACTGTCTATTAATAGGAGACCAGGCCCTAGACTGTCTGTTAATAGGAGACCAGGCCCCAGACTGTCTGGTAATGAAATGAGACCAGGCCCTAGACTGTCTGGTAATAAAATGAGACTAGGCCCTAGACTGTCTGTTAATAGGAGACCAGGCCCTAGACTGTCTGTTAATAAAATGAGACCAGGCCTTAGACTGTCTGGTAATAAAATGAGACCAGGCCCTAGACTGTCTTGTAATAAAATGAGACCAGGCCCTAGACTGTCTGGTAATAAAATGAGACCAGGCCCTAGACTTTCTGGTAATAAAATGAGACCAGGCCCTAGACTGTCTATTAATAGGAGACCAGGCCCTAGACTGTCTGTTAATAGGAGACCAGGCCCTAGACTGTCTGGTAATAAAATGAGACCAGGCCCCAGACTGTCTGGTAATAAAATGAGACCAGGCCCCAGACTGTCTGTTAATAGGAGACCAGGCCCTAGACTGTCTGTTAATAGGAGACCAGGCCCTAGACTGTGTGTTAATAGGAGACCAGGCCCTAGACTGTCTGTTAATAGGAGACCAGGCCCTAGACTGTGTGTTAATAGGAGACCAGGCCCTAGACTGTCTGGTAATAGGAGACCAGGCCCTAGACTGTGTTAATAGGAGACCAGGACCTAGACTGTGTGTTAATAGGAGACCAGGACCTAGACTGTGTGTTAATAGGAGACCAGGACCTAGACTGTGTGTTAATAGGAGACCAGGACCTAGACTGTGTGTTAATAGGAGACCAGGACCTAGACTGTGTGTTAATAGGAGACCAGGACCTAGACTGTGTGTTAATAGGAGACCAGGCCCCAGACTGTGTGTTAATAGGAGACCAGGACCTAGACTGTGTGTTAATAGGAGACCAGGACCTAGACTGTGTGTTAATAGGAGACCAGGACCTAGACTGTGTGTTAACAGGAGACCAGGCCCTAGACTGTCTGGTAATAAAATGAGACCAGGCCCCAGACTGTCTGGTAATAAAATGAGACCAGGCCCCAGACTGTCTGTTAATAGGAGACCAGGCCCTAGACTGTCTGTTAATAGGAGACCAGGCCCTAGACTGTGTGTTAATAGGAGACCAGGCCCTAGACTGTCTGTTAATAGGAGACCAGGCCCTAGACTGTGTGTTAATAGGAGACCAGGCCCTAGACTGTCTGGTAATAGGAGACCAGGCCCTAGACTGTGTTAATAGGAGACCAGGACCTAGACTGTGTGTTAATAGGAGACCAGGACCTAGACTGTGTGTTAATAGGAGACCAGGACCTAGACTGTGTGTTAATAGGAGACCAGGACCTAGACTGTGTGTTAATAGGAGACCAGGACCTAGACTGTGTGTTAATAGGAGACCAGGACCTAGACTGTGTGTTAATAGGAGACCAGGCCCCAGACTGTGTGTTAATAGGAGACCAGGACCTAGACTGTGTGTTAATAGGAGACCAGGACCTAGACTGTGTGTTAATAGGAGACCAGGACCTAGACTGTGTGTTAACAGGAGACCAGGCCCTATACATCCAACATTCCACCCAGTGTATATTTACAAGCAATATGGAGTCAGATTATTAAATATTAAATTATCATCAAGGTTATATTCTCCTGCGTTCATTTTCCTACTGCGTTAACTGTCCCCTTAGTAATCTTTGATGAGGTAATTTATTTCCACCTTACCACAGAAAATATATTTTATTATTATTTTGTCTGAGAGCATTCATGGATTCTGGGCAGGGAACATACAGCAGCTCTTTCAGTACATTTTGTCAAGGTGAACTAAAAAACACTCTGGATATATCTGTGTATCAGAAAGCTGTGCTTCATGTCACGCACAGTAACATGTCTTGTTGCATTGTCATGTCTTTCATCATTCTCATACCCAGTCACGCTCCCAAGTGAAGTTCTACTGCCACAATTATGCTCTCTTCTTCCATATATTCATGTTGCCCTTTCCTGGACTTAATTCATACTGCCCTCTCCTGGCAATAATTCATACTGCACTCTCCTGGCAATAATTCATACAGCCCTCTCCTGGCCATAATTCATGTTACACTCTCCTGGCCATGATTCAAACCACTCTCTCCTGGCCATAATTTATATTGCATTCTCCTAGCCATAATTCATACTGCCTTCTCCTGGCAATAATTCATACTGCACTCTCCTGGCAATAATTCATACAGCCCTCTCCTGGCCATAATTCATGTTACACTCTCCTGGCCATGATTCAAACCACTCTCTCCTGGCCATAATTCAAATTGCACTCTACTAGCCATAATTAATATTGCCATCTCTTGGCCATAACTCATATTGAACTCTTCTTTCCATAATTAATATTGCCATCTCCTGGCCATAATTTATATTACACTTTTCTATCTATGATTCATATTGCCCTCTCCTGGCCATAATTTATATTGCATTCTCCTGGACATAATTCATACTGCCCTCTCCTGGCCATAATTCATACTGCACTCTCCTGGCCATAATTCATACAGCCCTTTCCTGGCCATAATTCATATTGCACTCTCCTGGCCATGATTCATACTGCTCTCTCCTGGCCATGTATTTATTAATTATTACAATTGTACTCTTAATATGTTCACCCCTGGCACAGCCAGAAGAGGACTGGTCACCCCTTTGAGCCTGGGCTCTCTCTAGGTTTCTTCCTAAATTCAACACTACTGTTGTTTGCTCCTTGGGGTTTAAGGCCAGATGTTTGTAAAAGCACTTTGTGACAACTGCTGATGTAAAAAGGGCTTTATCAATAAAATTGATTTGATGATGATTTGATACTGGTGGAACCAGAGCCATTGCTAGGATCAAAATATATTCGGGGCTCAGTTCTCCCTAATCGGAGAACTGGCTGCGTGGCCAGTTCTCCGATTAGGTTGTTGGACTCTTTCAATGTTAGGCCATCTCTCTATTAGAACAAAATTCTCTGTCAGTAATGTTACTCAATAATTACACACATAAATGTAAAGGACCTACAAAAAGACAAGCGCCACAGTTCAAATGACATACATTGCACTATAATCTGTTTCTTACTCCTTAGAATAAAATTGAATCTTCTGTCATACCGTACTCTCCATTTGTCATGTGCTGTCATTGGAATGTTAACATGTTACAGATGCTTATCAAGAGACTGAATACAGGAGCAAAAGGTCATGCCTTAATTGCTTTACCCTATTCCCAGGAAGAACAGATGGGAATGTGTCCTTAGCTGATAAGGGGGACTATTCTCCTGACCATAATTCATACTGCATTCTCCTGGTCATGATTCATACTGCTCTCTCCTGGTCATTATTGAAATTGCACTCTCCTGGCCATAATTCATATTGCCATATCCTTGCCATAACTCATATTGCACTCTTTTATCCATAATTCATACTGCCCTCTCCTGGACATATTTCAAATTGCACTTTTCTATCCATATATTAATGTTGCCCTCTCCTGGCCATAATTCATACTACCCTATCCAGGCCATAATTTATGCTTCATTCTCCTGGTCATAATCATACTGCACTCTCCTGGCCATTATTCACTAAATCAGAACTGCTTGGAAAAAAAATTCAGCTTGAATGCATTCCTTCAATTAGTGCAGTCCGGCTTTAAATTGATGTAAATGTGTCTGGTAATGGGTGGTTACAGGTGTTTTTTAGCAGATTACTTTACCTGGTCTGTATGTGCAGAGAATGTGCATTGTGTGTGCAAGGTTAAGTTGTAAAACGTTTGATTAAACAAGATGGCTGCATTCTGTCTCATCACAGCCCAAACCGAACCACCCAACAGAGGCCAGAAGAACGTGTTAGGGGGTAAATGATTCTGTCCTGAGGCAATGCAGCAGTAGATGACAGATCAGATTTCTATTGCCCGCACAATGTGGCCCGTACAAACCCGCCCAATATCTACCACACTTTTCACATGATTTTCATCTGATTTTGCTTCTCCTTGGGACACCTAATCTGTGACAGTATCTGACAACCTTTTATTAACCCTTTATTGACCCTCCCCAAGAACTTGGTTACACTCATCCATGTCTCCGCCATTACTTCCGAATATTTAGAAATGATCTTCAAATTATTTACAATTTCTCTATTTGATTAAGCGTCTGCTTTCAACATGTCAGATTGTCTACAAACACTAGGTCTCAGAACCATTTGAAACTTGGATGGGGTCCAATCTATTCTATCTGCATCCACTGAAGGGGTCCAATCTGGTCTATCTCCATCCACTGAAGGGGTCCAATCTGGTCTATCTGCCTCTACTGAAAGGGGTCCTATCTGTTCGACCTGCGTCCCCTGGAAAGAGGCCCTCTCACATTACCCTCGGGCCCCAGAGTTGTTATCGTATTTTGGCTCAACATTCCAGCCATGCCTCTGTCTTGTCTGCTGACGTTGCACTGGATTAAATGTCAACTAACTCTGAGAGATCCGGAGTGTGTCCCTCCTGTTAGCTCTGCTTCCTTGACTGCTCTCATAACTTTGTTGTTGGCATTTTCCCTGTTTATTGTTATACTGTAGCAGCCTGTCTGGCAAAATATCTGCAAATATAGCCTGTCTGTCTTGATCTTAAGCATATAAACTGCATGGCCTCAAATTAGCCCAAAACTTCTCTCCCATTGGCAGTATTGTTTCCTGCATTAGTTTTATTGAGTGTGTGATTGTGTAGATGTTCACTATCTGGCCATCGGTTGAGCAACCAATTTAAACTTTACCACTGGTCCCTCCCTGGTTAACCAGTCTGCCGTCACACAGCCATGTTTCTGGTCCCTCCCTGGTTAATCAGTGTTTACCATCTGCCTTCACACAGCCTGTTTTCTGGTCCCTCTCTGGTTAACCAGTGTTTACCGTCTGCTTTCACACTGCCTGTTTTCTTTACTTCGTCAACATCACATGAGAAGTAATCAACACCACAGTCCCTGTCAGCTGCCATTGGAATTTCACCAGCTAGAGGGTTAAATATGTCTTCTAACACATGTTCACATTTGTGCTCAACCCTGTCCTATTTGGATGGCTATAAGGTCATGGGTTTTTCCTAGTTTTTATTTAACATAACTAATTGCCTCCCATTTGTTGCCTCCCATTTGTCTACCTCAACATCTGCTCTTAACCAGTGAAGTACAAACATACTGGCAGTCATGCATACGGTGTGAAGACGTGACCATGTGTTTAATCTAGTACTCTAGCTGCAGGTCCATCCCTGACATACTGCACTAACAACATTTTTGGACACACCCGTTCACTGGAACGTTTGACTGTTACTGTATATGTCTGTGTTTGACAAAATGTCCTTATGATTTGAATGGCAACGCTGAGGCCTAACCGGGTTAGAGCTCCATGACAAGTTAAATGTGGAGAAAACCTTCTCACGTTCGCTGTGTACTAACTACAGTATATGTCCTGATATTAGGATCATAATGTCCGCTTATAGGTTTCAGGTTGAAACACGCAAATCTTGAGCATACTGTACTGTCACATTTTATTTATCAAATTTTCATCACCAATGTTACCTCACAGTGAGGGTAGCCTTTTAAGGGGTAGTGTTGTGACTGTGTTCTGCTGCTATCCACACGCTGGGAGAGTCAAATCAATGGTGCTCCACTGCACACTCAAGACAGCTCCAAAAATGTTTTAAACATATGTGTGATTGCCATGTTTATCATCACTTATTCAAAGTCTGAGTGTAATATACATCAAGCTTGACATGGACACTAGAACATGAAACCTTTTGCCTCCTATCCTAGCATTCAAATAAAGTCCCACACTACTGTAGCTCTCGGGATTAGAAAAGACTACTTCTAGATAGACTGCATAGACTGTACAATCCTAAACAGCTGCTGCCTGTCTAGGACCTCTATAGGCTGGGGCTTGTTGTTCTGTCTACAGTTACACTGTTTTCCTTGACATTTTTTCCAAACAGGGAGCAGGTTACCAGAAATGTAAAACCACTTGACTATAATTAGCCTGGTCAAGGGATGCCCTATATCCTCACAGTGCTGAAGTAATATATGTATAGCCTTAGTTGGGTTTATATTCTGTTGTTCACTCATCGCACCTCACAGATTTTTGTTTGTGTGTTAGCTACTGTGCTGGGGCGCTTATTACCAAACTCTCAAAAGAAAAGGACTCAGAGTAAAACATTGTAATCGTTCGCTTTGTTTCTTTTTCCTTTTTGCCTGTCTTTTATGCACTCGTTATACTTGCACCACCACAGCCAGGACACCTCTCACATGTCCTCCTTTAATTAGACAAGGAGAGCGGACTTCTCATAGTATGAATCCGAGATCTTGTCATGGATGTTGTTAAAGACACTGCCATAGAGAGTGATAGAGGCCTCCACGTACCTGAGTGTAATGAATGGCAGACGGAGTCGATGTGAACCGAAGTACAGAGCGCAGACAATTTAAATAAATGGCGAAGCAGAGGCACCAAACAAGGGGGAGGCAGAAAGTCTAAGCAAAGCAGGCAAAAAGGTCACAAATCCAAGTAAGTCAAAACAAGTTAGAGATAATGCTTGGTATGCAGTGGAACTGGCAATATTCGCAGGGATAGAGGGAACAGAAGGAATATATATATATATGAAAAGTAATGAGGAGCAGGTGGCAAGTGAAACAAATGTTCAAAAATCTGGTGATGGTGATCTGGGACGAGGGCTGCTTTCAGGAGACAGATGGTGAGTATTGGAGGTGGATCTGGGATGAGGGCTGCGTTCAGGAGACAGAGGGTGAATATTGGAGGTGGATCTGGGACGAGGGCTGCGTTCAGGAGACAGAGGGTGAATATTGGAGGTGGATCTGGGACGAGGGCTGCGTTCAGGAGACAGAGGGTGAGTATTGGAGGTGGATCTGACACTGAGAGTCTATACGATGTCTGATTCGTGTGATATTTGTTGATGACAGTTTGTGGTGGAACGTGTGGGATATTCATGCACTTCAGAATACTATTGCAAGCTACTCACTATTGCACTATTATCTCTACTGACGTATTAGAGAACCCCAGTTCATCCAATAAGCCATATGAGAGCAGTGCTTTATCATTCAGTCACAGGTAAATGCAAGTGTTCGGCCCGGCATTTCCAAACACTCAACCTGTGGTTAATATTTTCCACTCTGACTATTCTGATCTATTGTTTGTACGTGACAGAGAATGCAGGTATGTCTCTGTTGGACACAGATATTAAGAGGTCGGGGCGTGGATCAGAAAACTGTCAATCTCTCATTTTCACATAGAGTTCATCAGGCTGTTGGTTGTGGCCAGTGGAAGGTCGTCCCACTAGTATTCAAGGTTCATGGATATTGACGGGAACTGGAAAATGCTGATGTTGACCCTAAACCATCCTCATCACAAAAAACTAAAACTATAGGACACAGAAAGCATTTAATCATAAAGTATATCTTAGCTATTGGCCACATGTTCCACATGAAATTAATACATAAAACAATCCTTTAAAATTTTGATCTTTTATACGACATATACAGTTAAGTGCGGAAATATTTGGACACTGACACAATTTTCATAATTTTGTCTCTTTACGCCACCACAGTGTATATGAAATGAAACATCCGAGATGCAATTAAAGTGCAGACCTTCAGCTTTAAATCAAGGGGGTGAACAAAAATATTGTATATGAAACGTCTGAGCAGACAATATATCCCTATACACTTCAGAATTCATCCGGCTGCTTCTGTCTTCTGTCACAACATCAATAAAACACTAATGACCCAGTGCCACTGGAAGCCATATATGTCCATGCCATCACACTGCCTCCATCATGTTTTACAGATGATGTGGTATGCTTTGGATCATGAGCCGTTCCAAGCCTTCACCACTCTTTTCTCTTCCAATCATTCTGGTACAGGTTGATAGTTTCATCTCTCCAAAGAATGCTGTTCCAGAACTGATCTGGCTTTTTTTTAGAAGTTTTTAGGCAAAATCTGGCCTTTCTATTCTTGAGGTTTATGAATGGTTTGCACCTTGTGGTGAACCCTATTCGCTCTCGTGAAGTCTTCTCGTTATGTTAGACTTGGATAATGATACGCCTACCTCCTGGAGAGTGTTCTTTACTTGACTGCATGTTGTGGGTTCAGAGCAAGCGTGCCGCACAAGCCCTGAAAAGTGAAGCCAAAACGTCTCGATCGCCCCCTGGTGAGTGGTCCCAGTATAGGTCATAAACCCCGCCCTCCCCATGTTATTCAATGGGACGCGAGACCAACTAAACAATTAAATTACCCTTCAATTATCTTTTTTCCGAAGCTGGTTTCTGTCATTTACTGTAGTTTGTATCACGCTAATGTAAATTCAACAGTTTGTTTTTAAAATAAGTTGGTTTTTAGTTAGTTATTTAATGCTCTAAAAACGGTGGTGTGACGTCGTGATTCACAGCTTTGATTGACAGCTATCTGAGCCAAGGAGCCACTGAAGCGCCATCCTCCTTCGGAGGACTGAGGAGATTGGAGCTTTACATTTAATCTCTAAATTTCTATAATTGATATAATTTCACACGGACATAATGGGTTGTTCTGCAGTACATTGTGCTAACCGATCTGGCATTTCCAATCGATCTTTGAATTTTTTTCGGTAAGTTAAATTTATAAGCTATTTAATTAGTAAATAAATGTAATGGGCTAGCTAACGTTAGCTAAAAGACAACAAGCCTCGTTAATAGCCATGTTAATAGCTAGCAGGGGATTGTTAGCTAGAAGTTACCAATTATTTTTGTATTAGGCCTATTCTAAATTAAGGTTAAACATGATGTAAGTTAGGCTATAACATATCGTCTAGGTTTAACAAGCAAAGGTTGTACTGTACTTGGACTTGCGATTGATTACGGTATGCGCATTCTGCGAGGGAGAGTGAGGGCGGGGCACAGGGGAGGGGCCGTTGATTTCGCGGCTTTACGGCTTTACTTCCTGCTCGCTACTGCGCATAACTACTGCGCAGAACTGGTCCCAAGATCGCTATCTGCGCAGACGCAAGTCCAAGATGTCAGCGCCGTATCGGGACACTGGCGGCTTCAGTTTTCACCAATGGAAAAGAGCGAAAGGGCGTCGTCCATTTTATATACAGTCTATGGTTCAGAGCAACAGCTTCCAAATGCCAAATTCCACATCTAGAATCAACTCTAAACCTTTTACTATAAATATAACTACGAAAATAGATGATATAACCAAAATTGTGTCAGTATCCAATTATTTCCTATGACCTAACTGTATGTCTGTGTGTATGTATGTTATTTGTAGCAACAAATAAAACACATCAATTTAATGAGCCTCCTTTCAACTTACATTTTATATTGTCCCCCCCCCCCCCCAAATACAAGTGCAGTTACATAAAGTCCAATTAGTCTTTACAAATAGAATATATACATGTACAGTACAGTCATTACAATTTGCAGTAGTTCCCCACTCACAGAAGTATACTGCCCTCCTCTGGACACATCAAATAAGTACAGCTTGTCCTCGGTTTCAGGTATATGTCTAAGAAATTATAATAACAATGATACCTATGCAACTTCATTTAAGTGTTTCCTTCATTACAAGAAAGTACAGAAAAGTAGTTAAAATTAAAATGAGGGATATAAATGTTTCCTTTTATTTGTATTTTCAAGAGATCATGTTTTTCAAAGCTCCCCTGAACTAGATTTTTGCTTGAATCTTATAACGAATAATAGTGAAACTGTGAGAGACGTGAAAGCATTATCTTCTCAGTTCTCTGGCTGGATTGGTTGTTATCATGAACGTTTTATGATCTTATAACATCTAAAAAATGAGGAAGTTGCCATTTCCACGTAAACCACCAACCTGTTGCACAATACTCAAAGAATGTCAGAAGTGTCACTGGCACTGCGGACAGGGTGGGAAAGAGTTCGAGGAAAAAACTATTGATGGAAAATGTATTTAGCAGCAGATACAGAGGAAGAGGAAGTAGCTAGGAATGATTGGAAGGATGTCAGGTCATTCTGAAGTTTTGATTAATTTCTGCTTAGCTGTCCAAAGCCATCTTCTTTGAGCTTGCAGTAAGTCATTTAGCGAAGAAGCAGGAGGAGATGTCCAAGTCAGCCAAGAGGAAAGAGGTTAATTAGGGTCTTAGGACTTGGAAAGCAAGGAGAGTAGGGTGACAGAGTCAGACTCGTGAGACAGAAGGGAGCAGGATTTAGGAGATGAGGAAGATGAAATGATGGAGAAGGATGGAGCAGTTGTGGGGAGAGAACAAGAGATGTGCCTGAATGTGTGGAGGAGAGAAAGAGATGTTCATGGTTAATCCATGTCTGTGTCAGGAGCAGAAAGCCAAGAGCCTGGATGGCAGCACAGACCGTGATGAAGTAAGAAATGTTGACCGCGGATTGACAGTTCCAAACAGTGCCAGAAAGCCGGTATTACAAAAGGGATTTTTATAACACAAGACAAGGTTGTATTAAAGTTAGGTAATAAAGACCAAAGTTAATAACCTTCCTTCAATAACTCAGTAGAACTGTCTGTTTTGGCAAAAAAATAAACGGTTGCTAGATAAGATTTGATAACGATGAAGCCCACAGTACTCCAGGAATTAGACACTTTGTCATATATATATAGACCCATGTTTGCCTTTATAAATTGTGTCCAATCAATTGAATGTATAAGATATGGACTAATCAAGTTCTAGAGACATTATAAATGTTATCAGAGACAGAATGCCTGAGCTCAATTTGGATTCTCATGCCAAAGTGTCTGAATACTCAAAAATGTCTCATGTGCATAGGTTTTTGGGAAACTACACAGAAGGTGACACCTTGAGTTTCCTGCAACAGTGTTTGGCAGTTTGACTTTTGATTACAGTTATCTGCTTACAGGATAATCAACTCTCTGTCTGTCTCAGTAGTATGAAACAGGGGGAAGATCTTTTCAGATTGATTCAAGTCAACATCAAAAGTGTAAATATGGAGTCTTTTCTCTGCATCATAGAAGGAGACCTGTCCCTCCTCTAAATCCAGATACACTCCTACCTTGGAGGGGACACACTGGGTCAGTTTAGTGACTGGTGTGGTTACAGCCATGAGCTCCCCAAGCTGTAGACGCAGAGTCCAGTAACCCGTTTGTGTGTTTAAATTAGTAAAACCATGTCGGGGTGCTGACTCTCTAACTACCCCTATCCTCCACTCAGACTTCCCTTTGACCCCCACCTCCCAGTAATGTTTCCCTGAATCAAAACCCTCAGTCCCCAGTACACACCACCATGCATTGTACATTTTGGAAGTCATTTCACACTGGTCCAAAGGATTGGAGACACTCTCAATGATTTTGGCCATTTTCACTCTTTTCCTGTCTGTGGACAATTCAAGACATGCGTTGGCAGTATCTTTATCCAGAGTGATCTCAACTGCAAGGACATTAAGCAATTGCATTAAGGTCAAATTATGTTAAAAGGGTATAAGTATCAGTAGAAACATTGTTACTTATGTCAATAATTATTATTTTTGCATAGAATAGCATCCTATACCAGAATGCTAAAACTAGTCTTTGCATATAATATATCTTTTTAGAATATTTGTTCCTTGCATTCTCATACGAACCTGAAGCTTTCAAAATCCATTTCCAAACTACAACGAAACAGAAAATATATTTCAGATGATGTTAGTAAGCGCTACAAATAATTAAAGTTAACAAAACTTTAACAAAGTAAACAAAACAAAAGTTACATTCACATACCAAAGTCGGGAATTTCAGTCAGGGCCACTACGATAAAAAAATAAAAAATGAAATGTATTACGTCACTGAACTGAATACAATATGTGCTAAGTTCATTAATAAGCAGACAGTGGTAACAAACTTACCGCGTTTCTTAAACCTTGATAAACCTTGTTTATTTCTGAACCACTGCATTACAATGGAACCCTGTAAAAACAGCAGCTGTTAATGCTATATTTAAGCAATACAGCACAAAAGGGTGTGGAACCTGTCCAATAAACAGTATCTCACAAAGGTGAGTACATCCCTCACATTTTTGTGAATATTTGATTATATCTTTTCATGTGACCACACTGAAGAAATGTCACTTTGCTACAATGTAAAGTCGTTGGTGTACAGCTTGTATAACAGTGTACATTTGCTGTCTGCTCAAAATAACTCAACACACAGGCATTAATGTCGAAACTGCTGGCAACAAAAGTGAGTACACCCCTAGGTGAAAATGTCCAGATTGTGCCCAATTAGCCATTTTCCCTCCCCAGTGTCATGTG
Source organism: Esox lucius (assembly GCF_011004845.1). NCBI lineage: Eukaryota > Metazoa > Chordata > Actinopteri > Esociformes > Esocidae > Esox > Esox lucius. The sequence goes on from NC_047588.1 coordinate 39,932,990, forward strand.
ACTCGTTAGTGTTACAAAGTCTCTGGTGTGAATGGGGAGCAGGTGTGTTAAATGTGGTGTTATCGCTCTCACACTCCCTCATACTGATCACTGGAGGTTCAACATGGCACCTCATGGCAAATAACTCTGAGGATCCGGAAAAAAATTGCTGCTCTTCATAAAGATGGATTAGGGTTTAAGAAGATTGCCAAGACCATGAAACTGAACTGCAGCATGGTGGCCAAGACCATACAATGGTTTAACAGGGCAGATTCCACTCAGAACAGGCCTCTCCATGGTCGACCAAAGAAATTGAGTGCACATGCTCAGCGTCATATCCAGAGGTTGTCTTTGGGAAATAGATGTATGAGTGCTGCCAGCATTGCTGCAGAGGTTGAAGGGGTGGGGGTTCAGCCTGTCAGTGCTCAGACCATATGCCACACACTGCATCAAATTGGTCTGCATGGCTGTCATCCCAGAAGGAAGCCTCTTCTAAAGATGATGCACAAAAAAGCCTGCAAACAGTTTGCCGAAGACAAGCAGACTAAGGACATGTATTACTGGAACCAAGTCCTGTGTTCTGTGGTGGAGGAGGAGTACAAAGACAAGTGTGTCTTGCCTACAGTCAAGCATGATGGTGGGACTGTCATGGTCTGGGGCTGCATGAGTGCTGCCTGCACTGGGGAGCTACAGTTCATTGAGGGAACCACGAATGCCAACATGTACTGTGACATACTGAAGCAGAGCATGATCCCCTCCCTTCGGAGACTGGGCCGCAGGGCAGTATTCCAACATGATAATGACCCCAAACACACCTCCAAGATGACCACTGCCTTGCTAAAGAAGCTGAGAGTAAAGGTGATGGATTGGCCAAGCATGTCTCCAGATCTAAACCCTATTGAACATATGTGTGGCATCCTCAAACGGAAGGCGGAGGAGCACAAAGTCTCTAACATCCACCAGCTAAGTGATCTCGTCATGGAGGAGTGGAAGAGGACTCCCGTAGCAACCTGTGAAGCTCTTGTGACCTCCATGCCCAAGAGGGTTAAGGCAGTGTTGGAAAAGGATGGTGGCCACACAAAATATTGACACTTTGGGCCCAATTTGGACATCTTCACTTAGGGGTGTACTCACTTTTGTTGCCAGCAGTTTAGACATTAATTGCTGTGTCTTGTGTTATTTTGAGGGGACAGCAAATGTACACTGTTATTCAAGCTGTACACTCACTACTTTACGTTGTAGCAAAATGTCATTTCTTCAGTGTCACATGAAAATATATAATCAATATTTGCAAAAATGTGAGGGGTGTACTCCAATATAAAAAATAAATAAATCTGAATGACAGCGTTCATCCATTCCGTATACCACATACGACAGAAAATACACAAATGTTTTACTGTTTTCAGGCATTCCATGTTGCATATTACATCACACATTTACAATGTTATCCATGGTCCTCAGCCTTAATTGGTCCTTCTTAAATAAATTGAATACAGTATAGAATATAATAAAGACCATCACTTAACACTGAGTATGATTCTGTGTTCATATCTAACCTTGTCTGACTGTTCCTGTAACATAGTCCAGACAAGGAAGTCCATGACAGGGAGCATGCTGGGAAGTTTCCCTCTCTTCCACTGCCTCTCCAGATCCTGTAGGACTGAACAAACATCCTCTCCTGGACACACTGAGTCCTGCAGAGGATTATAGACATAGTGTGATGATACTGTAGGATGGTTTTCTAGCATTAGATACCATTTTAATGCCACAAATGTAAAGTTATCTTTTAGTTTTACTGTCCACTCACCTGTTCCAAGTCCTTGAGCTTCCAGGCCCAGTCAGACAGGACCTTTCTGGCCTCTTTCAATTTCTGTTCCCTGTCTGGTACGTTCTGATCCAGTGGATCTTTACTTGTGATTTCCGCAGCGAGTACCTAGAAAACAACAAGACCGGGGGTTTATCACAATCTTCTTTCTGTGTACCTTTCTAAATAATAACTAACATTACTCTGAGCAACTTGCATTCAGCACATGTCATTAAACTTCTTGTATTGCAGTTGTTGAGAAAATTCCATATGAACTTTGAACATATGAGCTTGCTCACCTGGATACAGCTTAAGTTTAGACTGTGTTAGGACAAAAAAGAAAATGATTTCAGTAAATGCACCTGTACTGTCTGTGATGATTGTTTCAGTTGTCCAGCCCACTGCAGTATAAACTCTTGACGGTCCTCTTGACAAGATTCATAACAATTTGCTTCATCCAGGAAGGCTTTTTTGCTGATCTGTAAGGAAAGACACACAGGACAACTGGTTATGATTCTTGGACACTGCAAGTGATCCAATGTCAAATGAACACTGGTCTTGTTCACACTGGCAGTTTGAAATGACTCACAACATTTTTACCCCATATCTGATACCAATCAGGTATTTCATATGTCAGGGCAAATTAATTGGATAGAAATCTGCTATATAACTATGTAATTTGTGTGTAAATAGTGTTTCTTCAGTCAGTATCTATGTATGATGTTGTTGCGGAGTCTCATGTCTATGAAAACTACCATGGAACGCAGAACATGGTGAATAGAAGAATGATGATGTCAACATATATACTTAAAAAAATCCCCAGGACCAAATTATATAAATCCAACAGCCATGCTTCTGTCACTAACACATTCACCTGTCACTGAAAGTCACTGAACTCTGGGTAATATTCCAATGCAGTGTCACCCAAACAGCGGTTTTTAACACTAGGTCTGGTGTATTGAATCCAATTTGAACCCCCTCTGTGTTCATTTAAGACGGTTTCCACTTGGTGTGCATTTAAGATATGGTCACGTACATCCATTTTACCACATATACGACTTACCTTGACTACTCTGTTCAGTTCACCAGAAAGTTCTCTGATTATTGATTTGGACTCATCATATGTGAAATCATCCTTTACTTTCTCAGTTCCCTGTAGAAAGAAGATCAGGGATTTTGTGTGCTGAATAGATTCTGACATCGTCTACTCCCAGTATGATACTGATGTGAAAAGTCATTGTCCTAGATGTGTTTGATTCTCCTTACCAACAACTTTAACACTTTACTCATGAGGCGATCTCTCGTCTTCATTAACTATTTAAAAAATAACAGGGAAGTTAGAATTACTGAACATTGGCTGGTCGATTCTGCAGAGTGAAATTGAAAGTTGCATGACTTGACAGACAATCTGCAAAACTGGTTCTGACAAGAGTTGTTTACCAGAAACTACAGCTCACAATGACTGGTTGAAGACAATGCATACCTCTAAAGACATGCCTAATCTTGAGACAGACTACACCCTTGAAAGGAGTTCCATGAAAAAACATATGCATGCAATAAAATTTTCTGAGCAATTTCTGTCTAAACGTTAAATTCTTTGGACTGTTTTTAAAATTACCTTATGTAGACCCATCACTGGTTTGTTGAAAGGTTGTGAGGAAGTGGTTCTGGGAGTTTTCTCTTTTTTGACAGTACTTTCAATGCTTCCATAACTGCATCCATCTCTGTCTGAAACAATACATGAACAATGAGATGTAAGTCAGGCGTAGGACAAAGGTATTTAGTACGAATAACATAAAACTGCCATTGCCATTCTTTGTCAGTTCACTTGAAGAAGCAATTAAATAAGCAATAACACTTTTGAAAGCTAATGTTCCAGCGATAATTGTTGTTGTCAGTGATATGTACAATTTAAACTTACCAGCCATCTTTATTTAAAATTATTCTTCAAAACCCAGAGAGAGTATCACATTAAGTCCTTTGTTGTAAACCACCATGATGAGAATGCTCTGCAGTGGTTGTTTTGGAGAACTTTTCAACTTTTAGCTCCACCCACCACCACTAAATGTAATAGCAGGTGGGTGCGTAGCACTGTGTGTCAGGGTGTCAACAGTAGCATTAACGCCCGGGTTAACAGTAGCATTTCTGCAGAGCCACATTTCAACAGTTGCCCGGAGGTTCTTGGACATGAAAGTTTGAAGCCATTGAAACTGAAAAGACATTTGCAAACCAACCATCCGTTTTTTCTGCCGAAAGAAGGCAGGAGCTACATGCTATTAAAATAATAGACTCCATTAAATCACATCCCAGGCTGTTCTGCGCCCTCTGCCAAGAGATGGGCTTGGAACATGAAGCCCTGCTGTTCCATTCAGAGATCATGTGGCTTTCGCGGGGGAAAGTTCTCACCCGCCTGTTTGAGCTGCGTGATGAAGTGCACATTTTCCTGAGAGAGTCTGGGTCCCAACTGTCAGAACATCTGACAGATCCCAAATAGTTTCTGTGTGGTAAATTATGTGTATTCAACACAAAATACAAATATAGTCCTATTGTCATTGTCTGATAAAATGTATGCATTCACCAAAGAGTTGGAGAGATTGGCTGTGCAAGCTAGAGGCAGCAATGTCCTAGGATGGTCTCCAAAATGCCATTTTGACAGTAGAACCCAGGATGCAGCTGTTTTGCTCCAAAAAGCAGGCTCTTATTAAATGAGTAAGTTGCTCAGACAAAACTACAGCAATTACTAAACATGCCAGAGATAACAGGTCATTAATATGTAAAAGGCCTAGTTGATAAGGGTTATTTTATTAGTTATCGTAACCTGATCTACTGAACATGTCTACATTTGTGTCACGTAGTTTGAGGCCTTATGTTATGTGTCATGATCTACTGAACATGTCTATATTTGTGTCTCGTAGTTTGAGGCCTTATGTTATGTGTCATGATCTACTGAACATGTCTATATTTGTGTCTCGTAGTTTGAGGCCTTATGTTATGTGTCATGATCTACTGAACATGTCTATATTTGTGTCTCGTAGTTTGAGGCCTTATTGTTATGTGTCATGATCTACTGAACATGTCTATATTTGTGTCTCGTAGTTTTGAGGCCTTATGTTATGTGTCATGATCTACTGAAACATGTCTATATTTGTGTCTCGTAGTTTGAGGCCTTATGTTATGTGTCATGATCTACTGAACATGTCTATATTTGTGTCTCGTAGTTTGAGGCCTTATGTTATGTGTCATGATCTACTGAACATGTCTATATTTGTGTCTCGTAGTTTGAGGCCTTATGTTATGTGTCATGATCTACTGAACATGTCTATATTTGTGTCTCGTAGTTTGAGGCCTTATGTTATGTGTCATGATCTACTGAACATGTCTATATTTGTGTCTCGTAGTTTGAGGCCTTATGTTATGTGTCATGATCTACTGAACATGTCTATATTTGTGTCACGTAGTTTGAGGCCTTATGTTATGTGTCATGATCTACTGAACATGTCTACATTTGTGTCATGTAGTTTGAGGCCTTATGTTATGTGTCATGATCTACTGAACATGTCTATATTTGTGTCTCGTAGTTTGAGGCCTTATGTTATGTGTCATGATCTACTGAACATGTCTATATTTGTGTCTCGTAGTTTGAGGCCTTATGTTATGTGTCATGATCTACTGAACATGTCTATATTTGTGTCTCGTAGTTTGAGGCCTTATGTTATGTGTCATGATCTACTGAACATGTCTATATTTGTGTCTCGTAGTTTGAGGCCTTATGTTATGTGTCATGATCTACTGAACATGTCTATATTTGTGTCTCGTAGTTTGAGGCCTTATGTTATGTGTCATGATCTACTGAACATGTCTATATTCGTGTCTCGTAGTTTGAGGCCTTATGTTATGTGTCATGATCTACTGAACATGTCTATATTTGTGTCTCGTAGTTTGAGGCCTTATGTTATGTGTCATGATCTACTGAACATGTCTATATTTGTGTCACGTAGTTTGAGGCCTTATGTTATGTGTCATGATCTACTGAACATGTCTATATTTGTGTCTCGTAGTTTGAAGCCTTATGTTATGTGTCATGATCTACTGAACATGTCTATATTTGTGTCTCGTAGTTTGAGGCCTTATGTTATGTGTGTATGCGTGTGCAGTGGTTGCAATATTTGAAACATTTGTTTTTGGGGGTCGCGACTGAAAATATTTAGGAACCCCTGCCATAGGATAAAAAAGCTATCCCCTAGCTGAACAAAAAGCAGACAGACTGAAAGAAAGATTAATACAATATTGAGAAGTTTAAGTAAACTGATAGAACATTTTTTATCAGAGGCTAATCCTAAAATTGACGTGAGGCAGACTCTAGTCTATGACAATGCCTGACATACAAACTAACAGGCAAATTGAGTAACACATTCACTGACAGACACGTTACACATAACTACTATCAAATACATTTTTATGAAATGTTCATTACACCAGGTTTAATACATTTTCTAGGACCTCTTCAGATAAATGTAATGAGGCACTCAATTAATGTACAGTGCATATCAAGTCTTCTCCTTGGGACTTTTCCCCATTTTATTGTGTAACAATATAACATCAGAAGAGTCCATAATGTAATGAATAAAATCTTCAAATTGTTCCTAATCATATTCCCTTTTCTCTGACACACCTAATTTAACTGGTGTGCAACTAATTGTCTTTAGAAGTCACGTGATTAGTTGGAGGGAGTCCATTCGTTTGCATTCAAGGTGTTTCACATGGTTACAGGTTAAATACACCTGGCTCTGTGAGGCAAGAAAGTTGGGAAGCGCAACGTTGTAGCAGAAACTATTGTACATCATGAATAATCTGTAAGCTGTTATGGAAATTCTTGAACTGATGTATACTTAGTCCTATACATGTATAAATGGGTTACTAGTTATAGGTACTGAGTCCCCATGTTTAAATAAGAAAATCAATGTAGGAAAGGGGGATCTGGTATTTGTTTATGGTCATCATTGGATGGTCTCAGAAGATCATTGGGTTATCCATTAATTGTCTATCAGTTTAAACCATCAGTTTATCTGTTCGTTGTCCAGATTGATAACTGGCAGTTACCAGGCTCTATGTGCTACCAATTCAAGCCTTTGTTTAAGGTGGTGGAACTGGATTTGGACCTGTTTTAGATTCATTCCAAATAGTTAATTACTGTGATGTCCGTAGCTGCCCCCGTTTGGCCCCACATGTCTAGAATGTCCAAATACATCTATAATCTGGAGTTGGGTTCAGATAGCAGGACAATGTGTGCTCCTTTCTCTGTAAGTAGGTGTGCAGCTATGAGAAAGAAATTAAGTATGATGGTAGTAAGAAAAATAAAATATATTTTTTGAAACCATGCTACAAGCCCAATACAGTGGAGTAGCTGTGTCAAATTCACCCATTTGTAAGTGGCACCTCTGTCACTGGTTCATATTGTAACAATTAACACAGAAGAGTGCAAGGCATGCTTTAGATGAACAAATATATAAAAGAAAATTAAGGATTTAAAAAACACAACCAAACTTAATCAATCAATCAAATATAACTTAATAAAACCTTTTCACATCTGCAGTCACAAAGCACTTTTACAGTGCTTTTACAGATGCCCAGCCTGAAAACCCAAAGAGCCAGCAACAATCGCGTTGATGCACTGTGGACAGGGAAAACTCCCTAGTAGAGTTGAAAGTTAGGAAGAAAGCTAGAGAGGAACTAGGCTCTAAGGGGTGGCCATTCCTCCCTTGACTATGCCTACACAGCTCTTACTAGGGAATTGAACAATAAGCGACAAAGACTGGGTAGAACATAGATGTAGATGAGGGGTGGGCAAACAATCAAGCCTGCAGGACAAATTCTGCCCCTGAGGCAATTCCATCAGTCGATAATAAAATAGTGCTGAGGAGTAAAACATAACTCACCAGCCCATTCTTATTATTCAAATTATTTAGACTTTATATTGGACTTACTGTTTAAATGTTTTAATTATTGCCCTTTTCTGGCAGATCATTTATGACTAACAAATTACAATTGTTGCCTTTCATTTAATTTAAAAATCCTGATATGGCCCCTGAGCTAAGAAGTTTGCCCTCCCATGGGTTAGACATACACTCAGCATTAGTGCAATGGAAACCAGGTGTACAGTGGATATGAAAAGGTCTGTTCTCATTCTCCACTAAGTTCTCCTTCTCCACTATAAATCCTTGTTGATATGAGGAATCCATTTTCTGAATTTTCACAGTCTCCTCCCGTTTTGAACTTAGGAGGACATGTCCTGGCCCACACCTGTGGAGTACCTGGCTTGAAAGACCCGTTGCTGTCCCTGTCCAAAGTCCTCCTGGTTGTGTTGCAGATCAAGACAATACCTGACGATTTCAGCTGCCACTGTGCTGACACCTCCCCCTCCCCTGTGTTTTCCCTGTCCGTGTCCATCTGGTCATGCTTCCGACCTGGACTAAATTTAAATAGACTCTGGACTCACATGCATTTATTAATTGTTGCAATTGTACTCTTAATATGTTCACCCGGCACAGCCAGAAGAGGACTGGTCACCCCTTTGAGGCTGAGCCCTCTCTAGGTTTCTTCCTAAATTCAACACAAGTGTTGTTTGCTCCTTGGAGTTTATGGCCAGATTTTTTGTAAAATCACTTTGTGACAACTGCTGATGTACAAAAAGACAAGCGCCACAGAACCTAACTGAGTTATAACCACTTCAATTTGCATACATTGCACTACAATCTGTATCTTACTCCTTAGAACAAAATTGAATCTTCTGTCATGCAGTACTCTCCATTTGTCATGTGCTTTCATTGGAATGTTAACATGTTACAGGTGCTAATCAAGGGTCTGAATACAAGAGCAAAAGGTCATGCCTTAATTGATTTACCCTATGGTCCCAGGAAGAACAGATCGGAATGTGTCCCTAGTTGATAAGGGGGACTATTCTTCTGGCAATAATTCATACTGCACTCTCCTGGCCATAATTCATTCTGCACTCTCCTGGCCATAATTCAGACAGCCTTATCCTGGCCATAATTCATACTGCACTCTCCTGGCCATAATTCATACAGCCTTATCCTGGCCATAATTCATACTGCACTCTTCTGGCCATGATTCATACTGCTCTCTCCTGGTCATTATTGAAATTGCACTCTCCTGGCCATAACTCATATTGCACTCTTCTATCCATAATTCATACTATCCACTCCTGGCCATGATTCATACTATCTGTAACTGTCAATGACATGTTTTTTGTTGAGATGTGTATTTGCTTTATGTTATAAATTAATGTAAATTTGAGTTCATTTAATTTAAAAAACAATTGTGATATACAGAAGTCAATATTCATAATTTATGTATAAAGTTAAGGGGTTCTTTAAGTAAGGATTACATTGATAACGAGGTGTCAAATGACCCGGTTCAGTTTAGAGCGGATCTGCGTCATTTTGGGTCAGAAGAACTAAAATGAATGCAGAGAAACGACAGGTAGTCTGTCAAAGAAATTCTTAATCTGCATGGTTTGAGAGGCAAACACGGTAATTTAACTTTATAAATATCTGATAATGTGTATAATGTTGTTTTATATTGCTTTACGTCCACGATGTGATGGGCTATTCATGATGTTGATGGGATTCGTTGTATTTCTGTTACAACATTTGCCTGCATAACATTAGATATTGACACGAGAGACGCAAAATGCATATTTTGAATATATGTTTTTTATTTCTTGTAGTTTTCACGGTGTCTACAGTGTCTATTCTAAAGAGAGAGAGTGAATAAACAACAAAAGACATCTGTATGAAGCGTGGCCTTTATTCTGTCAGACCAGTGCAGTTAAACTATCCTCTCCTGGTCATGATTCATACTATCCTCTCCTGGTCATAATTCATACTATCCTCTCCTGGTCATGATTCATACTATCCTCTCCTGGCCATAATTCATACTATCCTCTCCAGGCCATGATTCATACTATCCTCTCCTGGCCATAATTCATACTATCCTCTCCTGGCCATGATTCATACTATCCTCTCCTGGCCATAATTCATACTATCCTCTCCTGGCCATAATTCATACTATCCTCTCCAGGCCATGATTCATACTATCCTCTCCTGGCCATAATTCATACTATCCTCTCAAGGCCATGATTCATACTATCCTCTCCTGGCCATGATTCATACTATCCTCTCCTGGTCATGATTCATACTATCCTCTCCAGGCCATGATTCATACTATCCTCTCCTGGCCATGATTCATACTATCCTCTCCTGGCCATGATTCATACTATCCTCTCCTGGTCATGATTCATACTATCTTCTCCTGGCCATGATTCATACTGCTCCTGAGGAGTTCCAGTGGTCTAAGTCGTTGTCTCTTGTGCCCCAGTTCTGCTGTGGTGTGTTCAAATCCAGTCCACAAAGGGTTCAGTGAAAACTTTCCTTGGTCCTTTACCCTCTTTCTCCATCCACTATATCAGAAAAATGTCTGCTTGAATGCATTCCTTCAATTAATGTAGTCTGGTATTAAATCAAGGCCGTAATTACAATATATTTTGGTGGTGACACACCCCCCCCAATATTCAGATATGCTCAAAATGCCCCCCCCCCCCTTCCACTGTATATGACCAACTATAACACAATGTGTTTACGATGGGAATGGCAACGCTGGATTCAGAACAGCCATAACGGGGGTAGAGCCGTAATAAGGTGGAGAATGACTTCTGACGCTCGCAGCGTACTTGAATTCACATTTTAACCTATATGTCCTAATATTAGGATTGTCGTGTCAGCTTTTAGGTTTCAGGTAAAAACAAATCCTGAGTATACCGTACGGTCACATTTTATTTCTCAAAACTGAACTTTTGCATGTTTAATTTTATCGCACATGCGTTTCTTTTTCATAATATGTTTTTTTTGTGTTTGAGTCTGTGTTTTGTATCTGTGAGTGAGAGAGAAGGGATGGGAGGGAGAGAGAGGGGATTCACATCTGGTCACAGCTTCACACCGTACGAATGACTGCCCGTATGCTTGTACTTGCACTGGTTAAATCTGTGACTTGTACTGGTCTTACAGTACATCGTGGTGGTGCAGTCTGGCACCTCCTGCCCCCCGGGCCAATGATCCCTCCGGGCTTGATAATAGCCCAGAGTCTTTGTCCGCTTCCAACCGCCCCGGTTACCTTGTCGAAACTGTCCACTCCTTCCTTGGTGTGTGTTTGTGTGCTTCTAACCTTAACCCCGTTAACCAAACCTTTATAGGTACATTTCTGTACCTGCTCTGGGTTAGTAAAGACTACTTCTACATAGACTGTACAATCCTAAACAACTGCTGCCTGTCTAGGCCCTCTGTAGGCTGGGGCTTGTTGTTCTGTCTACAGTTACACTGTTTTCCTTGAGATTATTTCCAAACAGGGAGCAGGTTACCAGAAATGTAAAACCACTTGACTATAATTAGCCTGGTCAGGGGATGCCCTATTTCCTCACAGTGCTGAAGTAATGTATGTATAGCCTTAGTTGGGTTTATATTCTGTTGTTCACTCATCGCACCTCACAGATTACTGTTTGTGTGTTAGCTAATGTGCTGGTGCGCTTATTACCAAACTCTCAAAAGAAAAGAACTCACAGTAAAACATTCAATAGTTCGCTTTGTTTCTATTTCCTTTTTGCCCCTCTTTTATGCGCTTGTTATACTCACACCATCACAGCCTGGACCCCTCTGTCATGCCCTCCTTTAAGGAGACAAGGAGAACTATGGAGTTAGATACCTGCCAAAACTTTAAGTGTATGTATTGTTGGGATCGTAAGAAAATACATTCGTAAATTAGTATTATTGTAAAAAAGGCAGAAGTAAAACGTGAATTGTAAGCACGAAATTAGATCTGTTAACGTACAAACACCCTTTTACGACTTTTCACAAGTTAAATTCTTACTTTACATCTCAATTTATTTGTTTACAAATCGTTTTTCTACTATTTTCAGTAGTCTGGCATCTGCAAAGATATCACCCAAACATACCTCTTCAAAACTGTAAAGCTAGCAACAATAAGTTGGACTTACAGTAAGTGCATACATTTTAAAAGAGCTAGGTGGAACAGCCCGACATCTTAGTACTAAGTGAATTCTAATCAATTAAATAGTTATTGGCAAAGGTCAGTAATGGAAAGAAGACCATACAGATAATAGTAATAAACATACAAAAAAGATTTACAACAGACAACAAACATGGTGGCAGTGGAACTTTCAGGTACTCTATGAAACTGAAACTCTATGAGTTTTCAGATGGTTTTTGAAGGCAGGATGAAACTCTATTGGGAAGCTGGTACCACCATTGAGGTGGTACCAATCATAATGATTGTTAAAACATAATCATATGAGATATGAGGTAAGGCAAGGGGAACAGAATTAGGGTGAGGGTGGGAATACATCTGTACAGGTTGTGATTAATGTCTGTTGTATCGTTCACGGTCAGGGATAGGCAGGACACAAGGTGCAGAGCTGAGGGGAATCGTTCCTTTTATTTGTGAGAGACAAAACCAACAAAAGGAGAGGTACAACACGAACTGAGGCGCATAACACAAACAATGAACCACAAAACCAAAAGGACATCAGAGGCAACGTGGGGCAACTGCCTCTAATTGGGGGACAATCAAAAGTGGAGAGCAGAGATGGGCCCTGGTATGTAGAGATACCCCACGTTGACTGGCAATAAAAGAAAATTTTTAGACCCATTCACAATGGATCTGAAGAAAAACAGATCCGTTCCAGAAAAGTACCTTAGAAAAAAAAAAGAAACAGACTCATACCCGTCTGGATCTGAAAGATCCATTCAGTACCGACAGTAGAAACAGAAAAAAGGCTGAAAATGGTGCAGCAGCCAGCCAGCACCACCAATAACATTTAATAAAATATATAAATAATAAATAATATTGGCAAAATGAGTTAACTGTGTTGAACAACAGCCTACAGTACACACCGTGTTATTCATTTATATTTATTCCGATGCATAAAACAATATCTGCTAGTGTATATTTGGGGTTAAACGCTTAGCAGTCCTGACTGCATGCATTGCATAATATAGGTATACATATAACAATTCATATACAGTATGCAAGTCTATGAATACATACTTCTATTTTATTTTAAATGAGAAGTGTGTGCCTGTAGAGATAGATATCCTGTCTCTATAGGTACATAGATATAAATGAGGCCTTCTCTGCAAGCTTGCTGATATGCTGGTGGCATGTTCCCAGTCTGTAACCACACTTATCATTTAGCCAATCCTTGTCCAATACAGGGACAATAGGCTATATGACATAGGCCAACAGTAAGAGGCTAGAATTTGTTCATTTATAATTTTGATACTTTATTAAAGAATCATTACAGTGTTAGATTAATGGTCTAACTCAAAGACATTGTTCCTCGTCTTATATTAATCAGTCTAATAAGTCTGATTAATATGGCGCCTTTGTCCTGCCTCACATCTCCCCTCTAGTCCAGTAATGACGACTACTCCCAGAATCCTCTGCTCAGCGTGGAGCCCCTCACAGGTCTGTCCCTGGGTTGATATGTGTATCCTTGTATGTCTCTCTGTGGCTATTTGCCATATATTTGTTTCTACTAACATCTGAAAGGGTTTCCATTATTTTGTTCCATACTTGTCTAATCATAGCAACTACCAACAGGCACAGGTGAATAGCGCCTATGAAGTATTTTATTTTAATACACCACTCAGAGGTTTATGTTTAATTTAGTATGGCGCTTAGTAGTGAATTTGATGTGTTTGTATTTTCGGTTCCATTATCATGGTTGGATTGGGAACATTTACATTCTCTCATCTCTAAATGAAGGTAAGGCCTAAGGAAAGGTTAGTTGGACACAGCACCATCTAATCCTGTTAAGCACTACAAAATGTTTCATTATGTGTGTGTGTGTGTATGTGTGTGTGTGTGTGTGTGTGTGTGTGTGTGCAGAGACACTGAGAGGGGATAAAAAGAGTGGCAAAGATCAGAGTTACTCAGAAGGCTGACCTGACAGGGTCACACACAGGACCAAGCAGGAGGACCTCAGCATTTTACCCTTTATTACAAATGGAGGAACATGAAGATGACCAATACTGTTTTCAAGACAAAAATTCTACTTGCAGAAAGATTTCAATATCAACATCTATTTGCATAACTCTGTACATCTTCTTTTTATTGATTTCAGGTGTTACAGTATTTTTGAACCTACTAGTGATAATCTCCATCTCTCATTTCAAGCAGCTCCAGACTCCAACCAACCTGCTCATCCTCTCTCTGGCTGTGTCAGATCTCCTGGTGGGACTCATTGTGATACCAGCAATGACTGTAGCAATAATGCAACCATGCTGGGTACTTGGGAGATATTTCTGTGTGTTGCTTCTCTATACAAATTGTTTGTGTTGTTCTTCATCTGTTGGCAATTTGATCTTGATTTCTGTTGACCGTTATGTTGCTGTGTGTGATCCTTTAATGTACTGCATGAAAATAACAATAGCAAGAATTAAGTTTTGTATCTTCATTACTTGGTGTTGTTGTATCATATATGATGCTGTTCTTGTAAATATCTTTGTAAATGTTCAGGTACCCATTAGGTGTTTTAATGAATGTATTTTCATTGAAGGACATTTCTGGGTTAATGTCATTGACTTTGTAATTACAATGGGTATCCCATGTTCTATTATTATAACACTTTATTTAAAAATATTTGTAGTAGCCAGATCACAGGCCAGGAAGGTATTTTCCAAAAGTATTTCCACTGTATCTGGTGTTAGAACTGTACAGGCAAGTAAACCTGAAAGAAAGGCATCAAAAACTCTAGGTATTGTTGTTTTCAACTATTTAATATGTTGGAATCCAATTACTTTTTTTGTGTCAATGATTTTTTCAAGCCAAAGCTTAACATCAATTGTCTTAACCTTTCTGCCATTTGTTAATTCCTTTATAAATCCAATAATTTATGCTTTCTTTTACAAATGGTTCATAGTGACAGCTAAACATATTTTAAGTCATAAACTAAGTTGTTAATATTTCCTGTGTTTTTATTCCTTAATCCGACAGACATTAATTTGAAATAGTTATGTTGTACTGTATTGTCTTTGTAATGGCATCTTGTTTCAATAATCTGTCAAACAGTTTCTTAGTTACGTGTTACCATAGATACAAGACTGATACAAGATGTTTTGAAACAGAATGATTTCACTTGACTGAAATTACATTAAAAAAGTGTAGAAGCTTGAATATATAAAATACATTGTGGTCCTATGTTGCTCATCTGTGTTATTTACTCATGAATGGTCTTATCGTAAAAGCACCATTTGAGGACGTTGTGAATAATTTTATGTTTAACATTACCATTTATTGGCTCAAATGCATGTCCAATTGTTGAAATATACAAAACGGCATCATATTGGATGAGATACAGGTCTAACTAAGCGACACATAATGTAAACAGTTAGTTATGCAATTATGAAGATTCAGTTATGGATAATATTAAATGCTAATTTGTTCATTAACAAACCATTTAAAGGCCATTTACATACCATTTGTATTTTGTCAGAAGATCCGACGAGTCGGTTCACATTTTTATAATGGATACATTTTCTGATTGACTATAACCTTATTCATTTCTCTCAAAAGATGAACATGCCAATGGTAGACCTTCCAAGAGCATCTGCATGGAATTACGTGATGCTCTCCACCTTAGCAATGGGAGTCCTTGTCCTTGGGATTATTTTTGGACAGATTTTGGCAAGAGTTAACCCTCTCACTTCCTCTCTCAAGGGATAAATAATCACAAAACGTATGAGGTCAAAACTCTGTCTATCCATAATTCATGTTGCTGTCTCCTGGCCATGATTCATACTGCTCCTGAGGAGTTCCAGTGGTCTAAGTCGTCGTCTCCTGTGCCCCAGTTCTGCTGTGGTGTGTGTTCAAATCCAGTCCACAAATGGTTCAGTGAAAACTTTCCTTGGTCCTTTACCCCTCTTTCTCCATCCACTAAATCAGAACTGCTTGGAGAAAAATGTCTGCTTGAATGCATTCCTTCAATTAATGTAGTCTGGTATTGAATCAAGGCCGTAATTACAATATATTTTGGTGGTGACACATCCCCCCCAATATTCAGATATGCTCAAAATGCCCCCCCCCCCCCTCCACTGTATATGACCAACTATAACACAATGTGTTTACGATGGGAATGGCAACGCTGGATTCAGAACAGCCATAACGGGGGTAGAGCCGTAGAAATGTGGAGAAAGCCTTCTGACGCTCGCTGCGTACTTTAATTCACGTTTTTACCTATATGTCCTAATATTAGGATTGTCGTGTCAGCTTTTAGGTTTCAGGTAAAAACAAATCCTGAGTATACCATACGGTCACATTTTATTTCTCAAAACTGAACTTTTACATGTTTAATTTTATCGCACATGCGTTTCTTACAGTACATCGTGGTGGGCACCTCCTGCCCCCCGGGCCAATGATCCCTCCGGGGTTGATAATAGCCCAGAGTCTTTGTCCGCTTCCAACCGCCCCGGTTACCTTGTCGAAACTGTCCACTCCTTCCTTGGTGTGTGTTTGTGTGCTTCTAACCTTAACCCCGTTAACCAAACCTTTATAGGTACATTTCTGTACCTGCTCTGGGTTAGAAAAGACTACTTCTAGATAGACTGCATAGACTGTACAATCCTAAACAGCTGCTGCCTGTCTAGGACCTCTATAGGCTGGGGCTTGTTGTTCTGTCTACAGTTACACTGTTTTCCTTGAGATTATTTCCAAACAGGGAGCAGGTTACCAGAAATGTAAAACCACTTGACTATAATTAGCCTGGTCAGGGGATGCCCTATTTCCTCACAGTGCTGAAGTAAAATATGTATAGCCTTAGTTGGGTTTATATTCTGTTGTTCACTCATCGCACCTCACAGATTATTGTTTGTGTGTTAGCTATTGTGCTGGTGCGCTTATTACCAAACTCTCAAAAGAAAAGAACTCACAGTAAAACATTCAATAGTTCGCTTTGTTTCTATTTCCTTTTTGCCCCTCTTTTATGCGCTTGTTATACTCACACCATCACAGCCTGGACCCCTCTGTCATGCCCTCCTTTAAGGAGACAATGTGAACTATGGAGTTAGATACCTGCCAAAACTTTAAGCGTATGTATTGTTGGGATCGTAAGAAAATACATTCGTAAATTAGTATTATTGTAAAAAAGGCAGAAGTAAAACGTGAATTGTCAGCGCGAAATTAGATCTGTTAACGTACAAACACCCTTTTACGACTTTTCACAAGTTAAATTCTTACTTTACATCTCAATTCATTTGTTTACAAATCGTTTTTCTACTTTTTTCAGTAGTCTGGCATCTGCAAAGATATCACCCAAACATACCTCTTCAAAACTGTAAAGCTATCAACAATAAGTTGGACTTACAGTAAGTGCATACATTTTAAAAGAGCTAGGTGGAACAGCCCGACATCTTAGTACTAAGTGAATTCAAATCAATTAATTAGTTATTGGCAAAGGTCAGTAATGGAAAGAAGACCATACAGATAATAGTAAAAAAATATTTACAACAGACAACAAACATGGTGGCAGTGGAACTTTCAGGTACTCTATGAAATTGAAACTCTATGAGTTTTCACATGGTTTTTGAAGACAGGATGAAACTCTATTGGGAAGCAATCATAATGATTGTTAAAACGTAATCATATGAGGTATGAGGTAAGGCAAGGGGAACAGAATTAGGGTGAGGGTGGGAATACTTCTGTACAGGTTGTGATTAATGTCTGTTGTATTGTTCACGGTCAAGGATAGGCAGGACACAAGGTGCAGAGCTGAGGGGAATCATTCCTTTTATTTGTGAGAGACAAAACCAACAAAAGGAGAGGTACACCACGAACCGTGCATAACACAAACAATGAACCACAAAACCAAAAGGACAATCAGAGGCAACGTGGGGCAACTGCCTCTAATTGGGGACAATCAAAAGTGGAGAGCAGAGATGCCTAGAGGCACCTGTGGGCCCTGGTATGTAGAGATACCCCACGTTGACTGGCAATAAAAGAAAACTTTTTAGAACCATTCACAATGGATCTGAAGAAAAACAGATCCATTCGAGAAAAGTACCTTAGAAAAAAAAAAGAAACAGACTCATACCCGTCTGGATCTGAAAGATCCATTCAGTACCGACAGTAGAAACAGAAAAAAGCCTGAAAATGGTGCAGCAGCCAGCCAGCACCACCATTAACATTTAATAAAATATATAAATAATAAGTAATATTGGCAAAATGAGCTAACTGTGTTGAACAACAGCCTACAGTACACACCGTTTTATTCATTTATATTTATTCCATTGCATAAAACAAAATCTGCTAGTGTATATTTGGGGTTAAACGCTTAGCAGTCCAGACTGCATGCATTGCATAATATAGGTATACATCTAACGATTCACATACCTATAATATGAATACATACTTTTATTTTATTTTAAATGACAAAGAGAAGTGTGTGCCTATAGAGATATATATCCTGTCTCTATAGGTACATAGATATAAATGAGGCCTTCTCTGCAAACTTGCTGATATGCTGGTGGCATGTTCCCAGTCTGTAACCACACATATCATTTAGCCAATCCTTGTCCAATACAGGGACAATAGGCTATATGACATAGGCCAACAGTAAGAGGCTAGAATTTGTTCGTTTATAATTTTGATACTTTATTAAAGAATCATTACATTGTTAGATTAATGGTCTAACTCAAAGACATTGTTCCTCATCTCATATTTATCAGACTAATAAGTCTGATTAATATGGCGCCTTTGTCCTGCCTCACATCTCCCCTCTAGTCCAATAATGACGACTAGTCCCAGAATCCTCTGCTCAGCGTGGAGCCCCTCACAGGTCTGTCCCTGGGTTGATATGTGTATTCTTGTATGTCTTTCTGTGGCTATTTGCCATATATTTGTTTCTACTAACATCCGAAAAGGTTTCCATTATTTTGTTCCATACTTGTCTAATCATAGCAACTACCAACAGGCACAGGAGAATAGCGCCTATGAAGTATTTTATTTTAATACACCACTCAGAGGTTTATATTTAATTTAGTATGGCGCTTAGTAGTGAATTTGATGTGTTTGTATTTTCGGTTACATTATCATGGTTGGATTGGGAACATTTACATTCTCTCATCTCTAAATGAAGGTAAGGCCTAAGGAAAGGTTAGTTGGACACAGCACCATCTAAGCCCTCCAAAATGTTTCATTATGTGTGTGTGTGTATGTGTGTGTGTGTGTGTGTGTGTGTGTGCAGAGACACTGAGAGGGGATAAAAAGAGTGGCAAAGATCAGAGTTTCTCAGAAGGCTGACCTGACAGGGTCACACACAGGACCAAGCAGGAGGACATCAGCATTTTACCCTTTATTACAAATGGAGGAACATGAAGATGACCAATATTGTTTTCAAGACAGAAATTCTACTTGCAGAAAGATTTCAATATCAACATCTATTTGTATAACTCTGTACATCTTCTTTTCATTGATTTCAGGTGTTACAGTATTTTTGAACCTACTAGTGATTATCTCCATCTCTCATTTCAAGCAGCTCCAGACTCCAACCAACCTGCTCATCCTCTCTCTGGCTGTGTCAGATCTCCTGGTGGGACTCATTGTGATACCAGCAATGACTGTAGCAATACTGCAACCATGCTGGGTTCTTGGGGAATATTTCTGTGCATTGCTTCTCTATACCGATTATTTGTGTTGTTCTTCATCTGTTGGCAATTTGATCTTGATTTCTGTTGACCGTTATGTTGCTGTGTGTGATCCTTTAATGTACTGCGTGAAAATAACATTAACAAAAATTAAGTTTTGTATCTTCATTACTTGGTGTTGTTGTATCATATATGATGCTGTTCTTGTAAATATCTTTGTAAATGTAAAGGTACCCAGTAGGTGTTTTAATGAATGTTTTTTCATTGAAGGACATTTCTGGGTTAATGTCATTGACTTTGTAATTACAATGGGTATCCCATGTTCTATTATTATAACACTTTATTTAAAAATATTTGTAGTAGCCAGATCACAGGCCAGGAAGGTATTTTCCAAAAGGATTTCCACTGTGTCTGGTGTTAGAACTGTACAGGCAAGTAAACCTGAAAGGAAGGCATCAAAAACTCTAGGCATTGTTGTTTTCAACTATTTAATATGTTGGAATCCAATTACTTTTTTTGTGTCAATGATTTTTTCAAGCCAAAGCTTAACATCAATTGTCTTAACCTTTCTGCCATTTGTTAATTCCTTTATAAATCCAATAATTTATGCTTTCTTTTACACATGGTTCATAGTGACAGCTAAACATATTTTAAGTCATAAACTAAGTTGTTAATATTTCCTGTGTTTTTATTCCTTAATCCGACAGAAATTAATTTGAAATAGTCATGTTGTATTGTATTGTCTTTGTAATGGCATCTTGTTTCAATAATCTGTCAAACATTTTCTTAGTTACCTGTTACCATAGATACAAGACTGATACAAGATGTGTTGAAACAGAATGATTTCACTCGACTGAAATTACTTTAAAAAAGTGTAGAAGCTTGAATTTATAAAATATATTGTGGTCCTATGTTGCTCATCTGTGTTATTTACTCATGAGTGGTCTTATCGTAAAAACACCATTTGAGGACGTTGTGAATCATTTTATGTTTAACATTACCATTTAATGGCTCAATTTAGATGCATGTCCAATTGTTGAAATATACAAAAAGGCATCATATTGGATTAAATACAGGTCTAACTAAGTGACACATAATGTAAACAGTTAGTTATGCAATTATAAAGATTCAGTTATGGATAATATTTAATGCTAATTTGTTCATTAACAAACCATTTAAAGGCCATTTACATACCATTTGTATTTTTTCAGAAGATCCGACGAGTCGGTTCACATTTTTATAATGGATACATTTTCTGATTGACTATAACGTTATTCATTTCTCTCAAAAGATGAACATGCCAATGATAGACCTTCCAAGAGCATCTGCATGGAATGAGGTGATGCTCTCCACCTTAGCAATGGGAGTCCTTGTCCTTGGGATTGTTTTTGGACAGATTTTGGCAAGAGTTAACCCTCTCACTTCCTCTCTCAAAGGATAAATAATCACATAACGTATAAGGTCAAAACTCTGTCTATCCATAATTCATGTTGCTTTCTCCTGGCCATTATTCATACTATCCTCTCCTGGTCATGATTCATACTATCCTCTCCTTGTCATGATTCATACTATCCTCTCCTGGCCATGATTCATACTATCCTCTCCTGGTCATGATTCATACTATCCTCTCCTGGTCATGATTCATACTATCCTCTCCTGGCCATGATTCATACTATCCTCTCCTGGCCATGATTCATACTATCCTCTCCTGGCCATGATTCATACTATCCTCTCCTGGCCATAATTCATACTGCTCCTGAGGAGTTCCAGTGGTCTAAGTCGTCGTCTCCTGTGCCCCAGTTCTGCTGTGGTGTGTGTTCAAATCCAGTCCACAAAGGGTTCAGTGAAAACTTTCCTTGGTCCTTTACCCCTCTTTCTCCATCCACTAAATCAGAACTGCTTGGAGAAAAATTTCTGCTTGAATGCATTCCTTCAATTAATGTAGTCTGGTATTGAATCAAGGCCGTAATTACAATATATTTTGGTGGTGACACATCCCCCCCAATATTCAGATATGCCCCCCCCCCCCTTCCACTGTATATGACCAACTATAACACAATGTGTTTACGATGGGAATGGCAACGCTGGATTCAGAACAGCCATAACGGGGGTTGAGCCGTAGAAATGTGGAGAATGACTTCTGACCCTCGCAGCGTACTTGAATTCACATTTTAACCTATATGTCCTATTATTAGGATTGTCATGTCAGCTTTTAGGTTTCAGGTAAAAACAAATCCTGAGTATACCGTACGGTCACATTTTATTTCTCAAAACTGAACTTTTACATGTTTAATTTTATCGCACATGCGTTTCTTTTTCATAATATGTTTTTTTTGTGTTTGAGTCTGTGTTTTGTATCTGTGAGTGAGAGAGAAGGGATGGGAGGGAGAGAGAGGGGATTCACATCTGGTCACAGCTTCACACCGTACGAATGACTGCCCGTATGCTTGTACTTGCACTGGTTAAATCTGTGACTTGTTGTACTGGTCTTACAGTACATCGTGGTGGTGCAGTCTGGCACCTCCTGCCCCCCGGGCCAATGATCCCTCCGGGGTTGATAACAGCCCAGAGCACAAACGGCCGGATGTTCTTCGTCCGCTTCCAACCGCCCCGGTTACCTTGTAGAAACTGTCCACTCCTTCCTTGGTGTGTGTTTGTGTGCATCTAACCTTAACCCCGTTAACCAAACCTTTATAGGTACATTTCTGTACCTGCTCTGGGTTAGTAAAGACTACTTCTACATAGACTGTACAATCCTAAACAACTGCTGCCTTTCTAGGCCCTCTGTAGGCTGGGGCTTGTTGTTCTGTCTACAGTTACACTGTTTTCCTTAAAAAAAAATCCCAACAGGGAGCAGGTTACCAGAAATGTAAAACCACTTTACTATAATTAGCCAGTGCTGAAGTAAAATATGTATAGCCTTAGTTGGGTTTATATTCTGTTGTTCACTCATCGCACCTCACAGATTATTGTTTGTGTGTTAGCTAACGTGCTGTTGCACTTATTACCGAACTCTCAAAAGAAAAGAACTCACAGTAAAACAATTAATTGTTCGCTTTGTTTCTATTTCCTTTTTTCCTGTCTTTTATGCATTCGTTATACTCACACCATCACAGCCTGGACCCCTCTGTCATGCCCTTCTTTAAGGAGACAAGGAGAACTATGGAGTTAGATACCTGCCAAAACTTAAAGCGAACGTATTGTTGGGATCATAAGAAAATACATTCGTAAATTGTTTTTTTTTGTAAAAAAGGCAAAAGTAAAACATGAATTCTAAGCGTGAAATTAGATCTGTTAATGAACAAAAACACTTTTAGGACTTTTCACAAGTTAAATTCTTACTTTACATCTCAATTCATTTGTTTACAAATCGTTTTTCTACTTTTTTCAGTAATCTGGCATCTGCAAAGATATCACCCAAACGTACCTCTTCAAAACTGTAAAGCTAGCAACAATGAGTTGGACCGCTAGCCCATTGTTTAACCATAGTGTGGCTTGGTTCTGGACGTCATGTTCAAAATAAAAGTCCATAGCTGTTTTTTAATGCTGCATAACGACATTAAACCAGTAGGCTTTTAAGCGTTTAGGTGTTAGGTAAAAATACATGTGTGAAAATGACAAGGACGCAGTATACCCTTGCATAGAATATCCTTCTGAGCTGCAAAATGTAAATATTTGAGTATATCTTTTCATGTGACAAAACTGAAGAAATTATACTTTGCTACAATGTAAAATAGTGAGTGTACAGCTTGTATAACAGTGTAAATTTGCTGTCCCCTCAAAATAACTCAACATACAGCCATTCATGTCTAAACCGCTGGCAACAAAAGTGAGTACACTTCTAGGTGAAAATGTCCAAATTGGGCCCAATAATTCACCTCCACTAATGCATTCTGTTCAACAGCGCAGGAAAAGGATGTAGGGCTATACATGTGGTAACATGGATAAGAGCAGTTATAACAGTGCAAAGTAATGACGAATGACATAAGTCAGGGTGAGAATAATCAAAATAGTTAATATGAATTCAAACATATTCCAGTTCATGAAAATTTGATTTTAATCACTTAGCGACTGCTCTAAAACTAACAACTTGGGGGCATTATACAGGTGGGAGAAAATGTTATTGTCCGCGACAAGAATGACATAACTTTCACAACGTGGTTGGAGGATAATAACCAGGGATCTTTCGGACAGTAGTCAGATCCCCAAATCACTAGTCAGCTTTGCCTCCTCCATAACCTACAGTGGTGGGCCTTGCTCCTCTATAAACAGACATGAAGGTCTGTGTATCTGGTCGGTTCAGTAAGTGCAGGGCCAGCTAGATGTCTTTAATCAATCAAGGTCGCATGATCAGTTCATATTCGTGTTTTTTGTGAGTGTGAAACGGGTCCTGTCACAGTTGTGCAATACATAATGCACCTTTCAACTCTATTATGCATTTTGATTGATTAATTAATTTAATTTATGAATAAAAATCTCAAGAATGCATGACCTCACACACACAGACACATATGAACACACACATCTAATACATTATTCCTCATCTGCATATTACATCAACAAAAGTCAAAACTTTACTGTAAGTAGTGTCACCATAACTGTACGGTCTCTATTGGGTGAGTGAATAACTCTTTAATTATGTTAGTTTGAGTTGTTTAAGACCATTCTCACACCAGAGGGTTCAGTCATCATCTGTAAGCAAGGCTCTGACAATACTGGCCGACTCCCTCAGGATTAAACACCAATTAAAGGTGTTGGAGACAGACACACATTTTACTCCAGAGACGAATTAATGTCCTAATACAGCATAAACATAGAGAGTTAACCTGCAGTGAACTGAAATAGACCTCAAGTGTAATTTCTGTTTAGGCACATCAATACATCTTATGACATTATGAGTCCTCAGTCTAAGCAAGTCCACCCAACAAAGGTCAGGGGTCATGACTTTATTACAGGTCTCATCCTGGTATCTTGAGTGCATTACAAACAAAATTGGACTGAGGGTGACACTGATGTTAATAATGTCTCAGACAGGAGACACTTTTACCCTGAGATACTTACAGTAAGTGCATACATTTTAAAAGAGCTAGGTGGAACAGCCCGACATCTTAGTACCTAAGTGTATTCTAATCAATTAATTAGTTATAGGCAAAGGTCAGTAATGAAAAGAAGACCATACAGATAATAAAAGAAATATATATATATATATATATATATATATATATATATTTACAACAGACAACAAACATGGTGGCAGTGGAACTTTCAGGTACTCTATGAAATTGAAACTCTATGAGTTTTCACATGGTTTTTGAAGGCAGGATGGAACTCCATTGGGAAACTGGTACAACCATTGAGGTGCCAGGACAGAGAAGTGGGCAGGACGAAAAGCCTGGGTGGCAATGAAGTGTTTAAACATTGTGGGGTGACAGTGAATAACTTGGTGACAGTTGAATAACAGACAGGTCACTGCATTCAAAACGAGTTGAAGGTACCTTTGCTGCCTCCTGAGTGAGGTAAGGTCGTACTCTACGAACGTTGAGGAGAATGAGTGAGTCATTTTTCAGGAGTGACTCACTGCCAAGATGTTAGCGAAGAACTACAGAACAGTACCTTGTCACGTAAACGTTCTTTGCACTCTGGGAAAAGGACATGGTGTAGTTGATAACAATGTTGGATATGTCCTGGAGCAGACAGGCCTTCCTGCAGAAGAGGAGCAGCTTATAAATAAAATATTTCCTAATGATTGTTAAAACGTAATCATATGAGATATGAGGTAAGGCAAGGGGAAAATAATTAGGGTGAGGGTGGGAATACAACGGTACAGGTTGTGATTAATGTCTGTTGTATCGTTCACGGTCAGGGATAGGCAGGACACAAGGTGCAGAGCTGAGGGGAATCGTTCCTTTTATTTGTGAGAGACAAAACCAACAAAAGGAGAGGTACACCACGAACTGGAGAGCAGTGGAGAGCAGAGATGCCTAGAGGCACCTGTGGGCCCTGGTATGTAGAGATACCCCACGTTGACTGGCAATAAAAGAAAACTTTTTAGAACCATTCACAATGGATCTGAAGAAAAACAGATCCATTTGAGAAAAGTACCTTAGAAAAAAAAAGAAACAGACTCATACCCGTCTGGATCTGAAAGATCCATTCAGTACCGACAGTAGAAACAGAAAAAAGCCTGAAAATGGTGCAGCAGCCAGCCAGCACCACCAATAACATTTAATTAAATATATAAATAATAAGTAATATTGGCAAAATGAGCTAACTGTGTTGAACAACAGCCTACAGTACACACCGTTTTATTCATTTATATTTATTCCATTGCATAAAACAATATCTGCTAGTGTATATTTGGGGTTAAACGCTTAGCAGTCCTGACTGCATGCATTGCATAATATAGGTATACATATAACAATTCATATACAGTATGCAAGTCTATGAATACATACTTTTATTTTATTTTAAATGACAAAGAGAAGTGTGTGCCTGTAGAGATAGATATCCTGTCTCTATAGGTACATAGATATAAATGAGGCCTTCTCTGCAAGCTTGCTGATATGCTGGTGGCATGTTCCCAGTCTGTAACCACACATATCATTTAGCCAATCCTTGTCCAATACAGGGACAATAGGCTATATGACATAGGCCAACAGTAAGAGGCTAGAATTTGTTCATTTATAATTTTGATACTTTATTAAAGAATCATTACATTGTATGATTAATGGTCTAACTCAAAGACATTGTTCCTCGTCTTATATTAATCAGTCTAATAAGTCTGATTAATATGGCGCCTTTGTCCTGCCTCACATCTCCCCTCTGGTCCAGTAATGACGACTACTCCCAGAATCCTCTGCTCAGCGTGGAGCCCCTCACAGGTCTGTCCCTGGGTTGATATGTGTATCCTTGTATGTCTCTCTGTGGCTATTTTTTCTACTAACATCCGAAAAGGTTTCCATTATTTTGTTCCATACTTGTCTAATCATAGCAACTACCAACAGGCACAGGAGAATAGCGCCTATGAAGTATTTTATTTTAATACACCACTCAGAGGTTTATATTTAATTTAGTATGGCGCTTAGTAGTGAATTTGATGTGTTTGTATTTTCGGTTACATTATCATGGTTGGATTGGGAACATTTACATTCTCTCATCTCTAAATGAAGGTAAGGCCTAAGGAAAGGTTAGTTGGACACAGCACCATCTAATCCTGTTAAGCACTACAAAATGTTTCATTATGTGTGTGTGTGTGTGTGTGTGTGTGTGTGTGTGCAGAGACACTGAGAGGGGATAAAAAGAGTGGCAAAGATCAGAGTTTGTCAGAAGGCTGACCTGACAGGGTCACACACAGGACCAAGCAGGAGGACCTCAGTATTTTACCCTTTAATACAAATGGAGGAACATGAAGATGACCAATACTGTTTTCAAAACAGAAATTCTACTTGCAGAATGATTTCAATATCAACATCTATTTGCATAACTATGTACATCTTCTTTTCATTGATTTCAGGTGTTACAGTATTTTTGAACCTACTGGTAATCATCTCCATCTCTCACTTTAAGCAGCTCCACACTCCAACCAACCTGCTCATCCTCTCTCTGGCTGTGTCAGATCTCCTGGTGGGACTCATTGTGATACCAGCAATGACTGTAGCAATAATGCAACCATGCTGGGTACTTGGGAGATATTTCTGTGTGTTGCTTCTCTATACAAATTGTTTGTGTTGTTCTTCATCTGTTGGCAATTTGATCTTGATTTCTGTTGACCGTTATGTTGCTGTGTGTGATCCTTTAATGTACTGCATGAAAATAACAATAGCAAGAATTAAGTTTTGTATCTTCATTACTTGGTGTTGTTGTATCATATATGATGCTGTTCTTGTAAATATCTTTGTAAATATACAGGAACCCATTAGGTGTTTTAATGAATGTTTTTTCATTGAAGGACATTTCTGGGTTAATGTCATTGACCTTGTCATTACAATGGGTGTCCCATGTTCTATTATTATAACACTTTATTTAAAAATATTTATGGTAGCCAGATCACAGGCCAGGAAGGTATTTTCCAAAAGGATTTCCACTGTATCTGGTGTTAGAACTGTACAGGCAAGTAAACCTGAAAGAAAGGCATCAAAAACTCTAGGTATTGTTGTTTTCAACTATTTAATATTTTGGAATCCAATTACTTTTTTTGTGTCAATGATTTTTTCAAGCGAAAGTTTAACATCAATTGTCTTAACCTTTCTGCCACTTGTTAATTCCTTTATGAATCCAATAATTTATGCTTTCTTTTACAAATGGTTCATAGTGACAGCTAAACATATTTTAAGTCATAAACTAAGTTGTTAATATTTCCTGTGTTTTTATTCCTTAATCCGACAGACATTAATTTGAAATAGTTATGTTGTACTGTATTGTCTTTGTAATGGCATCTTGTTTCAATAATCTGTCAAACATTTTCTTAGTTACCTGTTACCATAGATACAAGACTGATACAAGATGTGTTGAAACAGAATGATTTCACTTGACTGAAATTACTTTAAAAAAGTGTAGAAGCTTGAATATATAAAATACATTGTGGTCCTATGTTGCTCATCTGTGTTATTTACTCATGAATGGTCTTATCGTAAAAACACCATTTGAGGATGTTGTGAATAATTTTATGTTTAACATTACCATTTATTGGCTCAAATGCATGTCCAATTGTTGAAATATACAAAACGGCATCATATTGGATGAGATACAGGTCTAACTAAGCGACACATAATGTAAACAGTTAGTTATGCAATAATTGTGGTCCCAGCTCTCTTCAGGTTATTGACCAGGTCCTGCCATGTAGTTCTGGGCTGATCCCTTACCTTCCTCATGATCATTGATGCCCCACGAGGTGAGATCTTGCATGAGATCTTGCATGGAGCCATGGAGGGAGATTGACCGTCATCTTGAACTTCATCCATTTTCTAATAATTGCGCAAACAGTTGTTGCCTTCTCACCAAGCTGCTTGCCTGTTGTCCTGTAGTCCCTCCCAGCCTTGTGCAGGTCTACAATTTTATCAATGATGTCCTTACACAGCTCTCTGGTTTTGGCCATTGTGGAGAGGTTGGAGTCTGTTTGATTGAGTGTTGGACAGGTGTCTTTTATAGAGGTAACGCGTTCAAACAGGTGCAGTTAATACAGGTAATGAGTGGAAAACAGGAGGGCTTCTTTAAGAAAAACTAACAGGTCTGTGCGAGCCGGAATTCTTACTGGTTGGTAGGTGATCAAATATTTATGCCATGCAATAAAATGCAAATTAATTATTTAAAAATCATACAATGTGATTTTCTGGATTTTTGTTTTAGAGTCCGTCTCTCACAGTTGAAGTGTACCTATAATAAAAATTACAGACCTCTACATGCTTTGTAAGATGGAAAACCTGCAAAATCGGCAGTGTATCAAATACTTGTTCTCCCCACTGTATGCATGGCTGGATCATTTCAGCAAGGTAAGCAGGAGCAAGTCCATGAAATGATTTATAGGTTAACAATGAAACCTTAAAATCAGCCCTAACCCTTATAGGCAGCCAGTGTAAGGACGCTAGGACAGGAGTAATGTGTTCAAATTTTTTTGTTCTAGTTAGGATTTTAGCAGCTGTGTACAGCACTAATTGAAGTTTATTTATTGATCTGTCAGGGTAACCAGAAAGAAGAGCATTGCAGTAATCTAGTCCAAGCATGGATTCGTTTTTCTGCATCAGTTTTTGAGAGAAAGTTTCTGGTTTTTGCAATGTTACAAAGATGAAAATAAGCTTCTCTTGAGACATATTTCATAAGTTCATCAAAGGAGAGGTCAGGGTCAAGGGTAACGCCAAGGTTTTTTACAGTTTTTTGGGATACGACCATGCAGCCTTCGAGGTTCACAATGAGATCTACTAACAAAGCTCTTTGTTTCTTGGGTCCTAAAACGAGCATTTCGGTTTTTCTTGAGTTTAAGAACAAGAACTTCTCTGTCATCCACTTCCTAATATCTGAAACGCATGCTTCCAAAGTAGCTCACTTTGGGGCTTCTCCATGCTTCATTGAAATATATAACTGTGTGTCATCAACATAACAGTGAAAAAGATAGAAAGATAAAAAGTTCTCCGGAGGTTGAAGATGCAGGCAGGAGTAAGTAAAAATGCAAGAGCGTTTCTTCAAACCCTTGCTGTGGTTATATCCAAATACTCAAGTAGTGGGGGTTGGTTAACTGACCTAAGGAAAACAAAACCAGTCCTGCAGAATAGACGAGGTGCTGTTCCCATGACACATGTGTAACCCAGGTTAAAATAGTTTAAGTTAATATTAATTTTAATAATTAAATAAATATATGCAGTCAAATGTCATAATATTGATGATAATTGATTTGCGCTTTAAGACACTGCCGTTGTATCAGCCAATCACAATGGCTGTATCTCTTCCTGTGGCGGGAAGAACGGTGTGCAGAAGCAAAAACACTAGGAGAAAGACGTTTAGCTAGATTGAGCCAGTGAGCAAGATAAGAGTACCCGGAAATAAGTGTTTTAAGTGCTCATATTTTATTTTCTGAAGTGTTTTCGGTTACATTCGATCACATTGCATCCGTGTGTTGCACCTGCGTGATCTGCAAGGACACCAACTCATTCACCCCGGTTGTGGTAGTACTGGTTCTGCAGCAATTCTTCAGTGCTAGTGGAGTCGTTTGACTTGAAATCTCGGTAAGAGTGGACTCACTGTAAACCGACAACGGTTTTTTCTACTGCGTCACATCACACTGGATTTGTGTGGACTGCTAGCAAGATCTTGAACTTTTTGTCAAGATAATAGAAACTAAATAGCAAATTAAAGAGAAACTTTAGTTTAACTTAAGTTGAAAGTCATTCTTGAAATCGAATAGGTTGAATCAAACTGAAGACAATTCAAAGGAAGGGTTCAAACTTGAATAGATTGCATTTAAGTGTAAATAGTGTGTCCATGTTATGTGAATTGTGTATGTAAATTGTGTTATGTACCATTTACTATTTCTATCTGCTTCTAAATTAAAGCCGGCATTTAAACTTACTTTTCTGTCTGGGGTATTTATTATTTATCTACAAACTGCTCCGCCGAACCTAGAGCCTGGTCCTAACTTATCTACTACTCATAGTAAGTGCTACACAGGGGTGTTATCTCAAGGATCACGCACGTTAGGCATTTGAAAGCAACCCTTTTGTCACTGCATTCACTCCTAACAGAAACACGTGTTAACCATAAACATTCCAATGACAGCCTACTAGAATTGAAATAAAGTACATACGTATATATGTCTATAATGAATAATGTTTTTCAGAACACCAGCTATTCAGGCCTTAGATGGTCCAGTGGTTTAAGCTTCTGCTTTTGGCACACATGTATGTAGCAGCATGGTATGAATCTTACCCACATCACATGTTAATCCAGTGTTCATGAGATTACAGTGAATGGAAGGAGAGTAGCCAGTACGGCCAGAACAGCTGTCATTTTTAGCAAGAGACGAGACAAAACAGTGAAGGAGTGGTTGTCCAGACTCTTCTTGCTCTTACCTTACTTCGACAGAAAGAGAATGAACATACTGAGCTGAGCGGATCAGTACACCAGTGTAAGAGATGTCCATAGCAAATGACATGACTGCCCCCATTCGGCCCCACATGTCTAGCATGTCCAAATACATCTATCATTTGGAGTTGGGTTCTGCTAGCAGGGCAATGTATGCTCCTGTCTCTGTAAGTAGGTGTGCAGCAATGACAGAGAGAGATCAAGTATGATGGTAGTAAGTAAAATAACAGATATTTTCTGAAACCATGCAAAAAACCAGTGGAGTCGCAGGGTCAAATTCACACATTTGTATGTGGCAGTTTGGTCACTGGTTCATATGGTAACAATTAACACAGAAGAGTGCAAGGCATGCTTTAGATAAACAAAGGTTAATGAAACTAAATGAAAGGATTTAAAAATGGGTAAAACATAGATGTAGATGAGGGGTGGGCAAACAATCATGCCAGCAGGCCAAATTCAGCAATAATAATAATAAAATAGTGTTGAGGAGAAGTAAAACATAACTCACCAGCCCATTGTTATACATCAAATAATTTAGACATTATAATGGACCTATTGTATAGATATTTTAATTATTGCCCTTTTCTGGTAAATCATTTATGATTAACAAATTACAAATGTTAGCTTCCATTTAATAAAAAAATCCTGATATGGCCCCCGAGCTAAGTACTTTGTCCTCCTGTGGGCTAGACATTGCCAAACAAATGCCATTTCAGTAATTTGACAGGCAAGATATGGTTTCATATACACCACCCTCCCACTAAAACAGGAATCATTTAATTACAGTGGAAGCGATGAGGGCATGTATGTGTTTTTCATTTCAGTTTTATTATCAAATAACCTTTACATATCTTTGAAGCATATATGGAAAATATTTCATGTTTTTAACATGGTTACTTCCCCAGTTTGCAAATTCAGTTTTTCCAACTTATAAAAAAACAACATAAGTTGAGCAAGTCAGATATGTTATTTAATGTTTAACCATTTGACCTTTTAAAGTCCAATCCAATTCCTCATAAGGAAATCCATGACAGGGAGCATGTTGGCCAGCGTTCCCATCTTCCATTGACGTGCTAGGTCCTGAAGAGTTGTGCACACATCCTCTCCTGGATGTATTGAATCCTAAAGCGACAGGGAAAGAATACATTTAGGACCAGAAATAATGTGTTTTGACCAAAATCCACATTTGGCATTTCCATATAAAACTATATATAAAAAGTTTGTATGAAGACCCAAAGTCTCTTTCCGAGTGAGTGACTGACTGACTGACTATCCCTTGTTAAATAGCGTAGTGGTTAGAGACGCAGATTTGCCTCCCATAATTGTCAATACGCATTATGCCGGTTCAGGACAGAATATTTTTTTGCTAGCTACTACTTTACGTAGCTACGTCATAGGAAGCCTAAAACACAACGGTTTTGGTGGATATTAGGATTTGTTCAGGATAAACAAACACTTCGCTGGCTTCACAATTCTGTTGTCTTTTCACTTGACAAAAAAGTCAGTTATTGTTAGTGATGGCCATTCGAGGCTTCATTACCGTTCTTCTAGCAGCAGGATATTATGCTAGCAGTGCTAACTCAGATTTTCTTTTTAAAAATAAAAGCCATCATTCAAATATATACATTAATATTGTTAACAATCTTGTCAGTACATGTTTGTTTGATATCTGTTCTAATGTTATTCTTGTCTGTTCTTTTTCACAGACTAGATTGTGAACTATATTGCCTTACACATTTCAATTATGGCTTTTATTGTGATAAAAAAAATCTGAGTGCTGCCAGCATAATATCCTGCTGCTGAAATAACGCTAATGAAGCCTCGAATGACCATCACTAGTTATCACCACCTATATTGATTGATACTGTATCTATATCATTCACAAATGGCAAATTAGATGTTAAAACTGACAGTGGCAAAAGAGGATTTGTTCAGGATAGACAACCTCACTGGCTACAACCTTGAGTAGATACGTTAAGGGAAGCCTAAAATGAAACTGTTTACTATATTGCGACTATTTCTGGTGGATTTTCAAATTATGTCTCAGGATTTGTTCAGGATAGACAAACACTTCGCTGGCTGCACGATTCTCTCGTCCTTTCACTTGACGAAAAAGTCTGTTATGGTCACCTATATTGATACAGTAGTTATTGTGTCAATGTCATTCACAAATGGCTAATAAGCTGTTAAAACAACCAGTGACAAAAGCCATAAAGTTCATGGATGCTATTTGTGGTGGAGGTAAACTTAATGAGAAACGTTACTCAGTTTAACACTAGTTAATGGTGTCCAACAATATATTAAATATAATGTGAAGAGGCTACAGTAATGCCTGGCATGTGTGCAGTTTGGTGGCGCAGTGGTTAATGACTATGCCTTCCACTTGGGTGAACTGTGTTTCTCAAGAGGTGATTCTCAAGAGGGCAGCCACGATTAACACATTTTATTGTGGGCCAGCTGATCTAGGCTTGCCTGGTTTCTTGTTAAGTTGTTCTGTGACTTCCCTCTATGGCTGCCCTTTCAGATAAACAGGGCTAAGGACCTTCACTAACCTTTGGTAGAGACTGAAGGCTTGAGGTCCACTCAGACATGGTCATCTGGGCCATTATTAACCTTTCCCTGGTCTCTGGGATCTTCTCTTTACTCTGATTGGTTGTATATTCAAAGACAGGAAACATAATTGAACAGTACACTACATATGAGAATGTGTCACAATGTGAAGAATGCCCTAATAAATAATGTTAGAAATAATATAATATATTTAATACCAACATTTATTTTAGTAATCTAATTATTATTACACTCATACAAAGTGAAATAAAACATGTAAATGTAATAGTTAAAGTAGAATCAAAAGTAAAACTAGGATTCTGAGGTTGGTATTGGAATATTTATGATTCATACATAAAATATTTTTTCATATGAAGATTATGATGACAAATGTTTATCAAGTCTGTTTGACGTAGTTGTACCTGTGCTGTATCTAAATTTAGTCTCTGTGGTGAATGCTTCAGCTCCTCAGCCCACTGCAAAAGGAAATGTTGACACTCCTCCAGACTCAATATGTCTTCCTCCATACTGTGTTCAAGGTGACGCAACTGATACTATGGAACATGGAAGACATTTTAACATTGTTATTTTGTTTTATTCATTATAGAAGTTTAGAAACAAATGGAGACAAAACAGGCTTCCTTGTTCGTGATTAGAATTAATCTTCCTGTAGCAACATGTAAAAATCATTTTGATGCTCTTTCTGAAAATGTAAGAAATGTATGCATTTAATTTACTGGTATACCGAAGTGTTTCACACATTTCCTACACTGCAAGTATTTTGGAAACCCTGAAATTACCTTTGTGACTCTGTCAAGCTGGGTGGCCAGCTGTCTGATGATGTCTTTGGACTGTTTTAACGTTGTGTCATCCTTCTAACAGGACAAAGGTCTCTGTCAGTCATGTCAGACCGTTACATCATTGACAGAAATAAGTGAGTTCAAATGTTATGGTCCTAATAAAAAATAAACCCTAAACATTAAAACCCAGGCCCATTTCATGGGTAACGTACCTGTGGAGGTGTGAGTGTATCACTTGAAGTACTTCTGAATCTCTTTTTGAGTCCCTATATTAAAGAAAAGATTTGTCAGTGTCCATTGATTATAGCACATATTTGAAGTGTTTTTTCGTGCAGTACAGTACCTATGGAATGTACTCCGACCACCTTCATTTTCTCCACATGTTGTGGTTTAAGACTTGATTTAGGGTTTTGGTAAGCAGCTTTGAGTCTTTTTGGGTTTGACTATTATATAAAGCCAGGTGTGTGCCTTTCTAGATCATGTATAATCAACTGAATTTGCTACTGGTGGAACCAGAGGCGTTGCTAGTATCACAATATATTCGGGGCTCAGTTCTCCCTAATCAGAGAACTGACTGGGAGGCCAGTTCTCCAATTAGGTTGTTGGAGTCTTTCAGTGTAAGAACAAAAGTCTCTGTCAGTAATGTTACTCAATAATTAGACAAATAAATGTAAAGGACCTACAAAAAAAGACCAGCTCCACAGAACTGAGTTATAACCAATTCAAATGACATACATTGCAGTATTATCTGTTTCCTATTCCTTAGAATAAAATGTAATCTTCTGTCATGCAGTACTCTCCATTTGTCATGTGCTCTCATTGGAACGTTAAGATGTTACAGATGCTTATCGAGAGTCTGAATACAGGAGCAAAAGGTCATGCCTTAATTGGTCCCAGGAAGTACAGATGGGAATGTGTCCCCACTTGATATTTTGATCTAGTCCTCTGATCGTTCCTTGGGTTGGCTTTGAGGATAACACCCCCGATAGTTAGTGAAACTTTAAATTATGACCTACGGGAAACAATAACTCAATAAATAGTTCCATTTATTGAAACTGGCATAGGCAGAATTGGGTGCTTGTGGTTGGGTTCCCACAGGGCCCAAATACATTGGTATTTTTTAAATGATTTTAGGTTTTTTGGAACAAATTGATTGACAAAGTCATGAAAAATTGAAATGGAAGGAATGAAGTGAGATTTGACAAAAAGTACACCTCAGGGGTCTGTGGGAACCCCAGTCGGACAGTTCATTTTGTCTAAATTAAACTATATGGCCCATAAATAGGACATCTTTGCCATCAATATCATATCATCAATTTTGACGAATGGAAATATTTAATAATATATTTCAGCTGGCTACATCTATCAATAAACAACTTCCTAGCTAAAATTATACATTTATTCTCGTAATGACCATTGTTTTCTTTTTAGCCCCAGAAATGTATACTCTAAAATTATCATTGTTTTTTTGCAACCCCAGTACAAAACGTGATGCATTGAGTCAGCCTTTAAAATAATGACAAATCCTGCAATCCATGAATGCATTAAAAGCATTCTAGAGAACAAATATAAGCTTTCAACTAAAATATAGTGTTTTACATTGACAGAGTGGATGCTGCTTGTTCTTTTAAATCAGATAAATACTGACCTGTAAGATATTATACAAAATAATAAAGAAGCTAAATCATAAATAAGCTAATTGTGGTAGTAATAACATTTAAAGAAATATTGTGTATACTACTGTACTTCAATATTTGGAGTTTATTTATAAGGGGAAATAACCCCCCCAAAAAAAGTATATGAACTTTATTAGAGATACATTTTTCTGTTATTACATGAAATTAATGGATTGTTAATTGTTCCTACCCTTGTTGAGGAAGGGCCATTTTGGGGCAACATTTTGAGCTGAACGATGGCTGACAAAGTTACGATTGCATCTATGGTGAATGTAATGAGCCAAACATTCTAAAAATTTGACAATATAAAAATGAATAATTAGATTTGTAAGTATGCAGCAATCCTGTGGGCGAAAATGCCTTATTGATGCTAGAGTTCAGAGGAGAATGGGCCGACTGATTCAAGCTGATAGAAGAGCAGGTTTGACTGAAATAACCACTCGTTACAACCGAGGTATGCTGCAAAGCATTTGTGAAGCCACAACACGCACAACCTTGAGGTGGATGGGCTACAACAGCAGAAGACCCCACCGGGTACCACTCATCTCCACTACAAATAGGAAAAAAAGAGGTTACAATTTGCACAAGCTCACCAAAATTGGACAGTTGAAGACTGGAAGAATGTTGCCTGGTCTGATGAGTCTCGATTTCTGTTGAGACATTCAGATGGTAGAGTCAGAATTTGACGTAAACAGAATGAGAACATGGATCCATCATGCCTTGTTTCCACTGTGCAGGCTGGTGGTGGTGGTGTAATGGTGTGGGGGATGTTTTCTTGGCACACTTTAGGCCCCTTAGTGCCAATTCGGCATGGTTTAAATGCCATGGCCTACCTGGGCATTGTTTCTGACCATGTCCATCCCTTTATGACCACCATGTACCCATCCTCTGATGGCTACTTCCAGCAGGATAATGCACCAATGTCACAAAGCTGGAATCATTACAAATTGTTTTCTTGAACATGACAATGAGTTCACTGTACTGAAATGGCCCCCACAGTCACCAGATCTTAACCCAATAGATCTTTGGGATGTGGTGGAACGGGAGCTTCGTGCCCTGGATGTGCATCCCACAAATCTCCATCAATTGCAAGATGCTATCCTATCAATATGGGCCAACATTTCTAAAGAATGCTTTCAGCACCTTGTTGAATCAATGCCACGTAGAATTAAGGCAGTTCTGAAGGCGAAAGGGGGTCAAACACAGTATTAGTATGGTGTTCCTAATAATCCTTTAGGTGAGTGTATTTGTGTAAAAGGGTGTGGTGAAAGTTAATTACACATTATATAAAGGTTTGCATAATATGGTGCAATGGGCCAATAATAAACAAGTGATTTGGAAGAAACTCTTTTTGTAGTTTTAGTAGCCTAATAATTCAACACACCAATGGTTGATGATTGATATTGTGGGTTGACATAAAGCATTGTGATTGTTCAACAATAAAATAAATATGAGAAATACGATTTGCCTACAATTGTGTATACAGTGGATATGTTCATATGTAAGGTGTTTATTGTAAATAACAATTGTTGTTCTGTTCAGCCAAAGGTATAATTTTAAAGTTAGTACAGTTAGGCAGACATGCTATAAGTGGGTTTAAGAAGACTAATGGATTCTTGTGTTCTTTTTAAAAAGATTTGAGTAAATTCCACTGCCATATTTAAGTTATCGTATTTTAGTGACTGTATTTTAATTTGTGGTAGTTTCGTCCCCCATTTTGGAACACCTTTTCATTTTTTGTATTTCAGTGGTCATATTTGAGTCACAATATTTTATATCCTTTATTGTATTTCATTTAATATTTTCTAAGATAAAAGCACAAAGATAGTAATTGCTAATAAACAAAAGGCAATCTACTCTAAATAAAGTAACCCCAAACAAGTGTCTGTCCTGTGTGTTACCCAATTCAAAAGGCTACTCATACAGTGTACTAAAACTCACCTGACACAAAGAAAAATAAGGTTTTCCATAAGGCTCTGAGCAACTGTCATACTTTGGTTTCTCTGTTTTTTTTGCCAAAATGCCAAAATCAACCAAGATTTTGGCATTGTAACCTAAAAAAAGAAACTAATGATTTGTGTCACCACAGTTAAGGCATGTTGCTTTGGAGACAAATGTCACTTTACTCATGTCTTCTTTAATTATAATATAGAGATTATTAGGGAAATATGTTTTTTGTCAGACTGACTGATCACCTTCATAATTACCCTAGGTTAAATGTAGCTATTACAGATGCCATCAAAATGTATGGCTGGAGTAATACAAAAAAAAAAACTACAATGGACCACAGCTGAAATTGGAAAAATAAGTACTGGTTTGTCTAACCACCTCTGAAAATGTGCCAGGTAAACAGCTTGTAGGCTACAGCTTTTATGTAAAACACAGTATACCTTCTATCCTACCCACACCCTGATGAGGCACGCATGCTCTCCATAAGACCTCGTCAGGGAGAGGATTAAAGGGCCCAAGAAAAGCTACTCTTGGCAGCAGTGGAAGACACACTTTGGAGGATCAATCTATCAATCACATGTATTTATACAGCACTTTTTACATCAGAAGTTGTGCTTTTACAAAACACCCAGCCTGAAACCCCAAGGAGTAACAAAGCATGTGCAAGTTTCACCAAACCCAACAGCATGTTTTATCACAACATGCTTGGTTGTGATAAAATATCTCCTCTGGGGTAGGTACAATCTGCAAAGTTCACAAATCCTGAAATGGATCAGTATTGCCCTCTAGTGTCTGTGGTCTGTCAGGACCCATCAACATGTTGGAGTGAAGCAAACAGACAGAAAGACAGAATAACAGAAAGACCCACACAGAATAAAACGTAAACCTATGTAATAAGTATTTTGGTGATACTTCAATTGACAGAAAGATATTTACAAAGTCAGATTAACAGACTGGCCAGTAGTAGATACTGAAACAGACAGGCCAATGGAAGGAGAAAAGTGCCCTCATACACAGTCAGATGGACCGAGAAACATAACGTTATACTGACTGGCGTATCACAGAATTACAGACCTACAGATGAATAGTCTTACACTTCCTGACAGACAGACATGATACATTTAACTACTTGGTTTCATGTCTATGTAATCTAAGTAACATCAGTGTTGATAAAATTAGTATTATACTCTTTCACTTGAAATATTTTTTTTTAGAATAGAGTTTTTTCATTTTTTTCATTTACATTAGCCAGAGCGACTTACAAAAAGTGCATTATTCTTATGGTGTCTTAGAAATACAACATCTGACAATTGTAATAGGTTTCCTTCACTAAAGCCAATAGTTAGCAAAGTGCCAGAGAAATCAGTTAAGTACATTTTGTTTGTAATTTTTTTTATTTCAAGTGGTGGGGGGGGTACACAAGTTAATTACGATACTCATCAAAGAGTGTTTTCAGCCATTTTTGGAAGATTGGCAGGGACTCTGCTGTCCTTGCTTCAATTGGAAGTTTGTTCCACCATTGAGGTGCCAAGACAGAACAGTTTTGCCTTGGCTGAGTGGGAGCTGACCGCTTGTGCGGGTTGAGTGGCCAAAAGACATGAAGTGGCAGGTCAGAATGCACAGGAAGGGTGGCAAGGTTTAAGGTTGTGGGTTTTTCCATGATTTTCTTTAACATGACTAATTGCATGACAATTGTTTCCTCCCATTTGTCCACCTCTGCTGACTGACCATCTGCTTGAATGTGCCAACAACGAGTTTGGCTACTTCAGCTTCCTCAGACGGATCGTAATAATATCAGTGTTGTCTATAACTGAGGAGACCCGGGTACCTTTCCAGGCCCAGGATGACAAGCGGAGGCCCTGAAAAGGACCACTAGATTAAACAGGTTGAACAAAACTGGCAACAGGCCTTTTTATTGCGGCCATGTGTTTAATCTAGTACCGTAGCTAGGGGTCCCTCCCTGACATACAGTACCAACAACATGTTTGGACACACCCGTCCACTTTTGACTGTCACTGTATATGTCCGTCTTTGACATCAAGTGTTTACGACGTGAATGGCAACACTGGATTTAGAAGAGCCATAATTGGGGTAGAGCTTGGTGACAAGCTAAATGTGGGGAATGTCTTCTCACGCTCGCTGTGTACGTGAATTCACTTTCTTACCTAGAGTACATGTCCTGATTATGATCATAGTGTCATATTTTAGGTGTCAGGTCAAAACATGCAAATCATGATCATACTATTTATTTTTTCACGTTCAGTTTTATCACAAATACTGTTCTTCTTCATAATTAAGTCTGTGTTTTGTATCCGTGAGTGGGAGAGAGGGTTAGAGGGATAGAGAAAGAGGAAAGCGAGACACAGATGGATTCACATCTGGTCACATCTTCACACCGTACAATGACTGCCAGCATGTTTGTACTTACACTGGTTAAATTTGTGGCTTGTTGCACTGGTCTTGCAGGGCATCGTGGAGGTGCAGTTTGAAATGTTTTAAACATACTTACCCGATTACTTACTAGGGTTTCTATGTATCACCTTTTCAAAGTCTGAGTGTAATATACGTCAAACTTGACATGGACACTATAACATGAAAC
This sequence comes from Esox lucius, assembly GCF_011004845.1. Classification (NCBI taxonomy): domain Eukaryota; kingdom Metazoa; phylum Chordata; class Actinopteri; order Esociformes; family Esocidae; genus Esox; species Esox lucius. Next base: position 39,973,648 of record NC_047588.1, read on the forward strand.
CTTTTGCCTCCTATCCTAGCATTCAAACAAGGTCCCACACTACTGTAGCTCTCGGGATTAGAAAAGACTACTTCTAGATAGACTGCATAGACTGTACAATCCTAAACAGCTGCTGCCTGTCTAGGACCTCTATAGGCTGGGGCTTGTTGTTCTGTCTACAGTTACACTGTTTTCCTTGAACTTTTTTCCAAACAGGGAGCAGGTTACCAGAAATGTAAAACCACTTGACTATAATTAGCCTAGTCAAGGGAAGCCCTATATCCTCACAGTGCTGAAGTAATATATGACTAGCCTTAACCTAGTTACAAAATGTTCCTTTGGAGCGTGTCCAAGTAGATATACTATATATATTTATTAACCAGTTAGTTTGAATCCTGAATGCTGATTGGGTGATAGCTGTGTTATATGTTGTGTATGACATCTTTCCCAGCACAAAATCAACGTAAATACTTCTGTGGTCCATAATTATGTCTGAAACTCCTCCAATCACTCTTAAATTTGTAGATTGAAAAAACAAAACAACCCAAATGGAAGGCCTTCCCATTAAAATGACTTAGTCTGTTGGGGAGTTTGATCAAAGACCTGAGAATTAAGTCACCATTAGACATGGAGACAATGATGATCAGTTTATGTTTGCGCAGCGGGGGGGAGCTCCGAAGATATACAGAGGGAGGATGGGGTGTTTGTCCAGTCAAGGAGGCACTCGGATGTACAGTATAGTCACACAGTCAAAACACACCATACACATCATACAAAAGCTTTAAAGCAAATAGCAGTGAGAACTGACAGGATACATTTCATTCTCTTGTTCTCAACCATGAACCATCCCAAAACTTGTGTTTGATGGTAGGCACCCAGTGGTGTTTCAATGCATGGATGCAATTTATGATACAATACATGAACATTTGCGAATGTTTTATTTTAACATGAATGCTTGCATATAAAGGTTATTGCAAAGGAAGCAAAATGTAATCATTGAAAAGACATAATATTGAAAACACATTATATGTTCGCTTTGTATGAATGTAAAATGACAGGGAAAGACCAGTCCTCTACACACTTCACAGCAACTACAGTTTACATTGTATAGTTTTACCTACAGGTAGTTTCAAATTCAAATTGACTCTTTATATCCAAAATGTCTACATATTATGAAATACAACCACTAAAATAAAGCTAATCACCCATAATATTTATACTGGATTAACACAAATAAAAATGATGCTTTTTAAAGTCTAGACATTCAATGTAAATATACTGTGTTTGTGCATCATTGTAAAGTTATTTATTCCCCAGAAGGACTAGCTCTCTTTTTGTCTCTGTGGTGTGAAACATGGGGTAGATATTTTCAGATAGATCAAAGTCAACATAAAAAGTGTAAATATGGAGTCTTTTCTCTGCGTCATAGAAGGAGACCTGTCCCTCCTCTAAATCCAGATACACTCCTACCTTGGAGGGGACACACTGGGTCAGTTTAGTGACTGGTGTGGTTACAGCCATGAGCTCCCCAAGCTGTAGACGCAGAGTCCAGTAACCCGTTTGTGTGTTTAGATGAGTAAAACCATGTCGAGGTGCTGACTCTCTAACTACCCCTATCCTCCACTCTGACTTCCCTTTGACCCCCACCTCCCAGTAATGTCTCCCTGAAGTAAAACCCTCAGTCCCCAGTACACACCACCACCCACTGTACATGTTTGATGTAATTTCACAGTGATCCCAAGGATTGTAGACACTCTCAATGATCGTCCCCATTGTCAGTCGTTGGTTGTCCGCGGAGAGTAGGAGATTTGGGTTGGCTGTGCTTGGATCCAGAGTGATCTTGGCTAAGAGGAGACAAAAGCCATTTTATTAGCGTCAAATTAAGTTGGAAGCAAGTGTCAGTGGAAAAGAAAACCCTTGTGACATCAGTAAAGAGTGTTAAGATGGTGCTGTGTTCTCTACTAATCATAAAAATATGTTAATCAGAATAAACAGGAGAGGGGGTTGGTGGGTCTTGACAGGTTAAACAGGACGGGGATGACATTTTTTTCTATTTTCTTACAGCACAACTGTGTCACGGAGGCCAGGGTTTGTATCACGGACGTCCAGCTAAAGGCACCAAAAATGTATAAGAATAAGACTTTCTTGGTAAGACGTGGTGGAACCATGATTCAATGTTCGGATCATCCTGCATTTGCAGTGGAGTTACCGAAGAGACACGGTCATAATCCAGAATTGGAGGTGACGAAATTGTGAGGGGAAAAGCAGCAGTGAAATTTAAATAAATGAATAAATGGGTTCTGAAAAGACATAAATAGTGGTGTCCACTGAAATTTGAAAAAAAAAATGTTTCAGGTTTCTATAAAATAATGTGGGAGAGAGTAACTATAGTTATGTGCACCCTATCTGTGTATTTATTCATGTTTTTATTATTTCTGTAAAACAGGGATCAACTGGAAAAGAGACCTAGTTCCCTGGATAAATAAAGGTAAATATAACATTTAGCTTTGAATTCCAAGGAAGGTGTTCTGAAGCAAAACAACTGAACTCATTTTTGGATGTTAAATATGTATAAATGTTCTATGTGAAACATACAAACCTGATGCTTTCAAAATCCATCTCCAAACTGCAATGAAACAGATAAAATTGTTAGAATGACTTCTGGAATGAAGTGTTTATAAAAATGTACCATGAGCTGTGAGCTTTGTAATTTGAAATACCTGTATCAGGAATACGATTAAGAGCCACTAAAGTAGAAAAAAGAGAACAAAGCAATAACCTATTAAATAAATGAATTGAATACAATGTGTGTTGACTTTTTTAATTGGAATCCTTTTGGGGGTTATTTTTCAATAGGGTATTTAAAACTAAAACTGGGGGGCAGAACATAAAACCTGAGGGGGCTAAGCCCCCTCTTGCCCTCTCATGGCGCTGGGTCTGCCACGCACGATTCAAATAGACACTCACCTCTACTTCTGAACATGTGTTTGTACATGAGCCACTGCTTTTCAATGGAACCCTGTAGAAAGGGCTGCCATGAATGTTATACCATTGATTACAAACTGGTGGTTTTGAAAAAAGTACTTCTCTAATAACATGGTAACAAAAATACTGTTTGTAATATATATCGAAATGTAGTATATAACATTGTAACCACTGTGTCCAGGCACTCAGACTTGTTGGGCATAAAACAAACAGTCCTGCTATATTCTCCATATATACAACAAGGAATCATGCTTCATTTGTTTATAGTACAGTATATACAGTATTGAGTATAAAAAACCCAATAACTACTGTAAATGATACATGGCACTTTATGTTACATGATTTCTGTGTTTATTTCTGACCTGGTGAGGCTGTTGCTGCAGCACAGTCCAGATGAGGAAGTCCATGACAGGGAGCATGCTGGGAAGTGTCCCGCTGTCCCACTGTCTCTCCAGATCCTCTAGCACTGAACAGACATCCTCTCCTGGACACACTGAGTTCTGCAGAGGCAGAATTTAATGATCTATGGGGATTATCTTTGTCTATAATAAATCTCTGTAAACCAGTTACAGAGGAATATTTATCGTTGTCATTTGTTTTGACACAATTGTTTTGCCTTTCACTCATCCTCTCACCGATTTCATCTCTTTGAGTGTCTGGGCCCAGTCAGACAGGACCACTATGGCTTCCTTCAGTACCTGTTCCCTGTATTGTACCTGCTGCTCACAAGCCTTCTCTCTTCTCCAGTCTGTTGTGAGTTCCAAAGCTGTTGTCTAGTGAACCAAGAAAAGATGGTTTGTGAAATAAAAAAAAATGTTTACGAATCCAGAGCATATTATGCAAGCAGTTATGGTTAACAGTCTTGCTTGAATACAGAATGTAAAACTTATGCAACAAAGCCTCCACCTGTCCTCTCTGTGATTGTTGTTTCACTTCCTTAGCCCACTGCGCTATGAAGTCTGGACACTCCTCTTAACAACATCCACACTCATTCATTTTGGTCAGCAGGAAGTTGTTGCTGATCTGTGGGGAACGGTACATAAAGAATGATTATGACTTGTGGCCATTGAAGAAAGGATCACATACTCCCCCATGACTTACCTGGACAACTCTACTCAGTTCAGCGGCAAGTTCTGTGATGATCATCTTTGACTCATCCCAGTGGAGATCAGCTTTCTCTTTATTAGTTCCCTGTGGACAGAACCAGTGATTATGTGTCCTGAAAAGATTATTCAGCAGTCTTTTCCACATTCTGATACTGCTGCATTATGTCAACTGCTTCAAAATTGTTGGTCCCACTTAAAATAATATTGAGCTTATGAATGCTTCATGCCTTCACAAGCACTACATACATATGTTACAATGCATCTATAATCTTATGTAATGCTTTATAAAGGGTTCATAAACTTGGCATAACTGTTTGACCTAAATACCAAATTCAGTTGTGACACAACCCATTATTTCATAACAACGTAAAGCCCTTGGTAAAATAAGCACTTGTAAATAAATATATTTTTAATTATCTTCAGGTGAGACGCCACAAGGTATTCATAAAATGTTCATACACGGCCAGGATATTGGTTGTCATTCCATTGACCCTATATTCATAATGACATTACGATACCATTGCATTGGAACACATTTAGGTATGTTTTTTAGGACATTATGAATGCATTGGGAAGCATTTATAAACTCAAGACCATGTGGTGACAAACAGGTAATATTTGAATGTTCTTACCACAATCTTGAGAACTTTACTCATGAAGCGATACTTCATCTTTAATGCATTTTGGGAAAAAGAGGATGAAGTTCATGTTACTGAACATGGCTGATGATGGAAGGAAAGTGAAAACTGGATCACGGAATCGCACATGTAATTGTACTGAGTGAAGGCCCAGCCTGCCAGTCCATCTGAGGCATGCAACATTTTCCCAACAGACAAGATCCTGGCATGGAGCAGAGCAGGTATGCAGTTTCACCAAGAACATTATATTCTTTAAACATTTTACTACATTACCTTACGCAAGCTCAACCTAAGTTGGTTGAAAGGTCGTGCGGAATTGGTTCTGTTATTTTTCTTTTCTTTGCAGTTACTTCCAAAGCCTTCACAACTGCCATTAACTCTTTCTGCAACAATAGAAAACACAATTAGTTATTTGGATAAATATCCTTAGAAACGTCTAAGAAACTTAGAAATGGCAGTCTGTGGAGGTCCACTTCTAACTTTAATTAATCAATAAAACTTTTGAATGCTAATATGACAGCTTTTATTCTTGTTGTCAATGGGAGGAATTATTTCAACTTACCAGCTGTCTGTGAAGGCATCTTTGATTTTAAATTACTTCTAAAAACCCAGAGAGTGTATCACATTAAGTCTTCAGCTATCATCCACCATTTAGAGAATGCACTGCAGCATGTTGTTGGTAAAACTGTCAACAGAGCAAACTCCACCCACATCTCCAACATGCCTAATACTAGTCGCCTAGACCCCTCTCTCATGTCTTCCTTTAAGGAGACAAGGAGAACGGACATATAATAGCATGAAACCGAGATCTTGTCATGGATGTTGTTGAAGACACTGCCATAGAGAGTGATAAGTACCTGAGAGTTTATAAAAAGGGGTATTCAAATCTGGCCCTCGAAGCCAGTTCCACTCCATTTTTTTTATTGCAACCCACTAACCAATGACTCATTCAGACTTAAGACACCGGGTGGGTCCGAATAATGATGATGTAGAAGAGAAAACCAGCAGGCTCCGGCCCTCATAGGGTAAGATTTAAATACCCCTGGTCTGTACAATGTGTGATTCTTGTGATATTTGTTCCCCACAGATCAGCAACAACTTCCTGCTGACCAAAATGAATGAGGGTGGATGTTGTCAAGAGGAGTGTCCAGACTTCATAGCGCAGTGGGCTAAGGAAGTGAAACAACAATCACAGAGAGGACAGGTGGAGGCTTTGTTGCATATGTTTTACATTCTGTATTCAAGCAAGACTGTTAACCATAACTGCTTGCATAATATGCTCTGGATTCGTTCATTTTTTATTTATTTCACAAACCATCTTTTCTGTAATTTTTTTTTTCTCCAAATTTGAGTGGTCACTACTATTCATGTCTTATCAGAACCCATTTATTAATTTATTTAGATTTCACTGCTGCTTTTCCCCTCACAATTTTGTCACCTCCAATTCTGGATTATGACCGTGTCTCTTTGGTAACTCCATTGCAAATGCAGGATGATCCGAACATTGAATCATGGTTCCACCACGTCTTACCAAGACAGTCTTATTCTTATACATTTTTGGTGCCTTTAGCTGGACATCCCGGCATCGGAACGCTGTGTCCGTGATACAAAACCTGGCCTCCATGACACAGTTGTGCTGTGAGAAAATTGACAATTCTTTCATCCCCGTCCTGTTTAACCTGTCAAGACCCACCAACCCCCTCTCCTGTTTATTCTGATTAACATATTTTTATGATTAGTAGAGAACACAGCACCATCTTAACAATCTTTACTGATGTCACAAGGGTTTTCTTTTCCACTGACACTTGCTTCCAACTTAATTTGACGCTAATAAAATTGCTTTTGTCTCCTCTTAGCCAAGATCACTATGGATCCAAGCACAGCCAACCCAAATCTCCTACTCTCCGCGGACAACCAACGACTGACAATTTATCAAATTTTTATTTGTGTTAATCCAGTATACATATTATGGGTGATGTGCTTCATTTTAGTGGTTGTATTTCATAATATGTAGACATTTTGGATATATAGAGTCAATTTGAATTTGAAACTACCTGTAGGTAAAACTATACAATGTAAACTGTAGTTGCTGTGAAGTGTGTAGAGGACTGGTCTTTCCCTGTCATTTTACATTCATACAAAGCGAACATATAATGTTTTTTCAATATTATGTCTTTTCAATGATTACATTTTGCTTCCTTTGCAATAACCTTTATATGCAAGCATTCATGTTAAAATAAAACATTCGCAAATGTTCATGTATTGTATCATAAATTGCATCCATGCATTGAAACACCACTGGGTGCCTACCATCAAACACAAGTTTTGGGATGGTTCATGGTTGAGAACAAGAGAATGAAATGTATCCTGTCAGTTCTCACTGCTATTTGCTTTAAAGCTTTTGTATGTTAGTGTGTTTTGACTGTGTGACTATACTGTACATCCGAATGCCTCCTTGACTGGACAAACACCCCATCCTCCCTCTGTATATCTTCTGAGCTCCCCCCCGCTGCGCAAACATAAACTGATCATCATTGTCTCCATGTCTAATGGTGACTTAATTCTCAGGTCTTTGATCAAACTCCCCAACAGACTAAGTCATTTTAATGGGAAGGCCTTCCATTTGGGTTGTTTTGTTTTTTCATTCTACAAATTTAAGAGTGATTGGAGGTGTTTCAGACATAATTATGGACCACAGAAGTATTTATTTTGATTTTGTGCTGGGAAAGATGTCATACACAACATATAACACAGCTATCACCCAATCAGCATTCAGGATTCAAACTAACTGGTTAATAAATATGTATAGTATTTCTACTTGGACACGCTCCAAAGGAACATTTTGTAACTAGGTTAAGGCTAGTCATATATTACTTCAGCACTGTGAGGATATAGGGCTTCCCTTGACTAGGCTAATTATAGTCAAGTGGTTTTACATTTCTGGTAACCTGCTCCCTGTTTGGAAAAAATTTCAAGGAAAACAGTGTAACTGTAGACAGAACAACAAGCCCCAGCCTATAGAGGTCCTAGACAGGCAGCAGCTGTTTAGGATTGTACAGTCTATGCAGTCTATCTAGAAGTAGTCTTTTCTAATCCCGAGAGCTACAGTAGTGTGGGACCTTATTTGAATGCGAGGGTAGGAGGCAAAAGGTGTCCATGTCAAGTTTGAGACATTTTACACTCAGACTTTGAAAAAGTGATGATAAACATGGCAATCACACATAGAAACGTATGTTTAAAACATTTTTGGAGCTGTCTTGAGTGTGCAGTGGAGCACCATTGATTTGACTCTCCCAGCATGTGGATAGCACCAGAACACAGTCACAACACTACCCCTTAAATGGCTTCCCTCACTGTGAGGTAACATTGGTGAGGAAAATGTCCTTCCTCCTCAGTCTGCCTGGTGTCAGAGCACGAGGAAAACCTGACTGAGACCTGATAGATGTGTCCATGTCAAGCTTGCTGTATATTACTCTCAGACTTTGAAAAGGTGATACATAGAAACCCTAGTAAGTAATCGGGTAAGTATGTTTAAAACATTTCAAACTGCACCTCCACGATACCCTGCAAGACCAGTGCAACAAGCTACAAATTTAACCAGTGTAAGTACAAACACGCTGGCAGTCATTGTACGGTGTGAAGATGTGACCAGATGTGAATCCATCTGTGTCTCGCTTTCCTCTTTCTCTATCCCTCTAATCCTCTCTCCCACTCACGGATACAAAACACAGACTTAATTATGAAGAAGAACAGTATTTGTGATAAAACTGAACGTGAAAAAAAAAGTAGTATGATCATGATTTGCATGTTTTTGACCTGACACCTAAAATATGACACTATGATCCCAATCAGGACATGTACTCTAGGTAAGAAAGTGAATTCACGTACACAGCGAGCGTGAGAAGACATTCCCCACATTTAGCTTGTCACCAAGCTCTACCCCAATTATGGCTCTTCTAAATCCAGCGCTGCCATTCATGTTGTAAACACCTGATGTCAAAGACGGACATTTACAGTGTGATGGTAATTCCATGTATCGACACTCTTAAAGGAGTAAGAAACAGAGACAAAGTTCTCTTGGCACATTCTAACAGTTTTATTAACTATTATGCAAATATGAGAGACGCGTCAACCGCTTACCAACATAATCGTCCGAGGAGTCTCTTACTCAAAACATGCACAATCCGTATTTATTACATAGAAAAAGGGGTGTGGTAAGTGGCTAGCCATCTGTTTTGTGTCACATAGGTTTTACCCAAAGGGTGGGCTGTCCCCCCACCTTATCCTTCCTGCCATAATGTTTACTGTAGTGTTTACCCAAAGGGGCCAACTGACTTTACTCCCCCCAAGGACCACATTCCTGAGGAACAAAAGACTGACACCCTTCGTTATCCAGGCAGGAGGACATGGCCCAAATACCTAATAATCCTCTGATATTATACAGACATGTGTGTCACAATCAAAGTAAAGATCTACATACCAGCCAATGGAAAGACAGACATTTCTCAAATGAACCTTAGTCAAAAAGTTCCATAACAATCCATCCTCTTGATATCATGTCAAACCTTAGTATCAAACCTGAAACAGTTCACTCATTAGGATGTAGACTGCAACACAACAGTACTCTTTAACAACATGACCCAGTCAATATCATTACCCTTAATGATTAGAGAAAGGAACAAATCTGAAATGTCTGGATTCTCATTTACATTCTTCTAAATCATTTCCTTCGTGTTAACTCCAAGATCACACGTTGTCATCATACAGAATTATAACATAGTACAGCAAAATGTTTATGTTAAAATCATTAAAAACACCTATCACTGAATACATCCTTCAATTGATCACTGTTACAAAGTCCTCTCATGCCAATTAGATGTACTTCCAAAGTCATCACAAATGTTCTGCTCCTCCAAACGTCAGACAATCAGTTATGAACCATTTCTTTGGCAGGCCGGTGTAACAGAACGTAAAAAGTCAGATGCATATTCCAAGGTGTTGTCCTTCTTCCTAGCTGCTTTATCAGCCAGGTCAGGAGAATCTGTGTGTTCTCCCTTGTGAACGGCAAGATGACCAGTTTTAGCTAAAGGCTCTATAGCTAAAGGCCAGGTAAAAAGTAATGGTTACTAGCACCAGAAAATTCACTTTTCCCTCAGTGACTTCAATGCACTGTGCCTAACCTTTAAACATTGAAGCCCTCCTGTAGTGTGTGTCGTCAACCTGCAGGTTCCTCTCTCAGCTACCTGGACAGCAGATGAGATGTACCTGGTATGGACCCAATCAGCGTAGCATGATGTCGTGCAGTTGGTCTTTCCGCGCCCCCGTAATTGTTGTCCAGAACCGGAGCTTTCCTTCACCTCCATCCTCTTGGTTGGAGGTTGCCTTCTCCATCACATTGCAGAATCGTCAGGACTCGAATCAGTCCAGCTCACAGGAACCAGGCATCCTGTAGACGTGCGGCACCTAGAGGTGCAGCGAGCCAGAGTAGACTCAACCCCTTGCACTTGTTGTTGTGTTCCCCAGACTGGTTTGAAGAACAGTTGTGTTCCCCAGACTGGTTTGAAGAACAGTTTGGGGAACACAACAACAAGTGCAAGGTGTTGACTTGTCCTACAAATTCCCCAGTTCTCAATCCAATCGAGCATCTGTGGGAAGTACTGGACAAACAAGTCTGATCCATGGAGGCCCCACATCACCACTTACAAGACTTAAAGGATCTGCTGCTAACGTCAGATACCACAGCACACCTTCAGAGATCTAGTGGAGTCCATGCCTCGACTGGTCAGGGCTTTTTAGGTGGCAAAAGGGGGACCTACACAATATTAGGCTGGTGGTCATAATGTTATGGCTGGTTGGTGTAAATAGGCAGGACGGGGTGGCGGAGCCGATGGGGGTGGTGGTGTTGGCAGGGCCTCATCGCCCCACCCTTCTGGGGGTGGTGTTGTTGACACTGGAGCCCTTGTGCGTGTGGCTGGCACTGGTGGTGTCGACTTGGGGCCTTGGCCGCATGGGACCGGTACTAGGGATGTTCCGGAGAGGCTGCACAGGCAGCGACAGCTGGAGAGCTGGGCACCAGGTCCCGATGTAGGGTACCGCTCCACTATGACATCAAAATCGGCCCTGGTACCGCCCCTACCGTTGGCAGTGGAGCCCACATGCACAGTGCCACACATGCCACATCCACTTGAACCGGTTTTACCGGGCCGCATTCCGCTACCACCCTTACCTTCGGCAGTGAAGCCATACCTGCTTAACCGCAGGCCGGTCTCCGACCCTCTCTGTTGTTGTAGAGGCAGGACGCGTGGAGCAGAGATGCCTCTAATTGGAGACATACTGTAGTTCTCAAAAACACATAGTTATACATATTGTCGAAGGTGTTGTAGAGGCAGGACGCATGGAGCAGAGCGAAAATAAAGCATTACTTTATTATTTCTATAACTCACTTTGGCCCGATTACAAAATAATAAAGAAGAGTAACAACCGTGAACTGAAGCAAACAGCAAACAATGACCAGCAAACAGCAACGCAATGCAGCTGCCTCTAATTGGGGACAATCAACAAGCTGTGTGCAGAGATGCCTAGATGTACCCCAGCCAGGACCTGACACATGTACCATAGTTTTCCAAAAACAAGTTACACATATATTATAGTACTCAAAACAATTGAATTACACATAGGTGTATTCAAAAAGTCTGGACCACACGGCCAGCAGGGTAGGACAGAAGACACATCCCTACATATTTCTCATAATGGTGATTGAGTGCATGTGCGGTGTCATTAAGGGCCTGCTTTTATGGTCTAATCAAGGCACAACTGGTAGGTTTCTGATATTCAACTTGAAAGTAAACAATCGGGAAGTAGCACCAAGTGTATTTCATTAAGTCCATTCAAAGCTCCAGGCAGTGAGTGTAGAGCCCTTTTGCTATGAATATCATTATGGTCCAAAACAGAACACGATTTCTGTATTTGTGTTGTTGGACTATGTGCTGTATAATTATGACAGCAGTCAGTCAGGTATTTACTGTTCAGGGAATCGCTCCACATGCAGGAGGACATAAAGGCACTATCCATCAACAGAACTAGGCTGAAGTAAAAACTTTATCGACGTGTCTTAATGCATGTCCCAAAAAGATACCTGCAGATGGGAACACTGCTGTGTCTGTCCTGCAGTCAAAGGCTCCTTCAGGTAACATGGGACCGGGATTGTAACACATACCAAGAAGACACGCCCATCGCTGTGGATACGCTTTGAAAAGTACCTCTGTAAATAACCTAGAATGTTGTTGAACAAGATATCAGAAAAAGATGCTATCTGGAACTTTGCAAATAATGTTGACACCTTTTCTTTAGATGGATGTGATGAAGAATGCAATGAAGATATTGATTTTCCATGTTTAATATTAATAGATGGCGTTAGTGAAAAAACCTGACAAGAGAGATCAAAAGAAAGTTTGAAATCCACAACATAACAGGTAACGTATTGAAATCCAACCAAAAAAAGGTTAATAAAATGAAAGTAAAGGAATAGAGTAATGTAAAAGCAGACTCTAGTACAGGAGCACTGGCTGGATGTATAACCGGGCACTGCTGCACTCAACAGACTGGGATCGTCACCACAATTCTTCCCGCAAACTAGTCGTAACGTTTGGGTAAATGTTCGGCCTCGGCATAAACGCTGCTAAGAGCCAACATGCATCCCAGCTCACAAATACGGATTCCACCATACTTCTGAATTTCCTTCTCTATACCCTTGTCACAATCACTCCAGTGTTTCCTCCCCAGTGATCACCATTAGCCGGATGCGGGGTGACTCATGTCCTTTGAATAGCGACATGTGGAATGTTTTTACTTCCTGCGTCAATGGCTGTGCACAGTAGCTGGATATCACCAAGAACCGGAATACATTGTAGTACAAGTACATCCAAAGAACTCCAGGGTTGCTGCTGTAACGTGACAGACTGCAGCTCCCTAGAGAAAGCCTGAGATGGAAAGCCTGCAGTAACCTAAGACAGATGAAAGTGAGTACTGCTTTTTCTTCTCAAGGGGAAGGACTATGTGAATGGTTTCTCAAACTCTACGTTGGTGAGTGTGAAACAGTGAGGTGACACACATACCTGAGGTTCTTGGCGTTTCAGTCTTTCAAGTAGTTCCTCAACAACTAATCTGCTAAAGTCACAATAGTATATGGCAATAATATATAATACAAAATGTCTTTTGTATTATATACACTGCTCAAAAAATTAAGGGCACACTGATATCACACATCGGGTCTCGATTAACAAAATATATTAAGTTCAAAATCTTTACTGTACATTGTGTAATTCATTGCGAACAAAATGACAATCACCAAGCGATTGAGGGCCGGATTCAAACTCACAGCCAAAATCTAAATAAACAATTGAAATCACAGAAACTCATAATGTGACTCAGTAGTGTGTATGGCCCCCACTTGCATGTATGCACTCCCAACAACATCTGGGCATGGTGCTGATGAGACGGTGGATGGTGTCCTGTGGGATCTCCTCCCAGACCTGGATCAGGGCATCAGTGAGCTCCTGGACAGTCTGTGGTGCTACTTGGCAGCGGCGGATGCACCGATACACAACGTCCCAGATGTTCTCAATTGGATTCAGGTCTGGGGAACGTGAGGGGCATCAATGCCATTGTCATCTGGCTTTGACCCCTCTATGCAGGATGGAGAAGGAAATAATAAAGAACAAATCTTTCTGCAATCAGAATATCATTGTTGATCATTTTGTAGAATTTCTTTGAGATAAAAAAATCATTTCCTGATGGGAAATTGCAACAAAAACTGTTTTAATTGCCTTGCATAAAAATAATGTAATTACTGGCAGTACCTGCCAGGCTACATTCTTGTAGCTCTAAAGTGAAAGTGTTTAATGAGCAAGGATGGAACTTTCACTTTTAGTTGATTGTTTAAAAGCCCGCCATTGCTGACTGTTCTGCAGAGGAACCTTGAAAGACAGCTAAACAACAAGTGTGTGAGTATTTAGCCAAACTTCAAATCTACATATTAAACGTATCTTAACTCATCATTCACAAGTGATTAACATGAGTTTTGAACCTGCATGTGAATCACTTACTAAATCACTTACAAATCAATTTTATAATACTTTATTTAAGTTGGGGCAATTCAAATTTTTTATCAGGCACTTTAATATTCGGTTAGAATAATTATTTGTAGGACTAGTTGCTCTACAGGATTGGAGTAGATTTTATCTTTAGATTCTGGCAATAAACGTTTTACTATTCATTGTTGATACAGAAAACAATCCGCGTAAGTGGAGTCGGCCAAGAAGAGTGAATGTCTCTAACTGAGTGAGTGACTGACTATACCTTGTTAAACAGCATAGTGGTTAGAGAAGCAGACCTGTGAACTGTAGTTCCTGAGTTCGTATCTCCTCACAGGTGAAGCTAAGCACGCGTTATGAAATGTTCTGTGTAGACAAGAACTTCGCTGGCTAAAACCTCCAGTAACTACTTTATCGTAAGCCTGAAATAAAAGGCTTGTATTGCGAATGTTTCTGGTGTATTTTCGAAGTACGCATCCGTGCATGCGTTTAGGGGTAGGATAGACAAACACATTTGCTGACTACAACATACAGTAGTTACGTTATGGTAAGCCTTAACTGAAACTGTATACGGTTATATTGCGACTGTTTCTGGCATGGAAAAGTTCATCTTCAGTCTCGCTAGCAATTGCTCAATTCTTATGATTATTCCTAGGAAGTTAGTATAATAGTAAGTATATTACTATTGGTTAATGACACAGCCTTAACGACGCTACACTTTCTGTTGCATGTCAGCTGAATTAGGCTTGACTGGTTTCAAGTTTATTAGTGACACCAGAATTGTTTTTGGAGCATCATCATACGAGATTAATGAGATCAATCAATAATGATCAACTTTAATCATTAGCTACTGAGTGATCTTCACAAGACCCCTGACCATGGATTCTCCAATGTGCTTGATCGAAAATGACAATGGCGAACTTTGTGTGGTGCAAGAAGCCATCAGTTACCTGATGGGACTGAAACACCAAATCGTAGTTGTGGCGATTGTTGGGCTGTATCGCACTGGCAAATCCTACCTCATGAACAAACTGGCTCAGAGGAAAACAGGTGAGAGACAACTTAAATACATTTTTTATTCGTTTTCACTAATTACTAGAAATTCAGGCAAAGGATTTAAATTTAGAACTGTCCCATGTAACCCCACAAATTAAATTAGACAAATAAGACAATACGTCAATGTAAGCATATTAATGTATTTGCCAATGCCAGGAGCAAATGAATATTCATTGTTGCCAGCCTAGTTCATATTATGTGTCATTGATGCTCTCTGTCCAGGTTTTGCCCTGGGAGCCACTATCCAGTCCAAGACCAAGGGTATCTGGATGTGGTGTGTCCCTCATCCTCTGAAAGCTGACTGCACCATTGTACTCTTGGACACAGAGGGGCTGGGGGACGTGGAGAAGGTGATGGGTCAAAGTTGAAATCATTTTAAAGAGTTTATTTCACCCAAAGTCCTTGCCAAGCACGGTGAACCAATGTACACACATATGTATTTTTTATAACATGTTTTTGTTTTGTCTTTCACCAATACATTCAGTCATGCTTGTTTCAGGGGGATTCTAAGAGTGATACCTGGATCTTCTCATTGGCCGTTCTCTTGAGCAGCACTCTGATGGATTTGCCCTCTATTCATCTCCATTCAAGTTCAATTCTTGTGGGATTGTGGGATTGTTGACGTGCTGTACCCTGCCTGCTGTTACCTACCTGGCTACCTGCCAAACTTTTTCGAATTTACTCGATATAAACTAATTGGTCAAAATTCTATTTTAGAGTTTTACCAACGCAATATTTATCTGTTGACCTCTTACCCAACTTTTCTACACCGGGACTCTTTTTGGACATAATTAACAGAACTACTCACCCCTGAACACCCGAGGCTAAGTATCAATACAATGCCTTTTCACTGTAATTGTTGTAGCAACAACACGGAGGAGAATGTTCATCTTAAGTTAAAGATAGCAGAGTTAGAGGCTCGGCTTCTGACGCAAATGCCAGGCAAGGATTATGCTAGTGTAGAAATAGAAAAATCTGCGTCAGTGCCACCAGGTAGAAACGACAGTTTTGTTAGCCCCCCGGCACAGCTCCTGCAGCCGGGCAATAACTTTCTCTTGGTCACTGGGAAGAAATGCCGTCGACCAGTTAAACCTGAATCGTTGCTAAAACCAACTGAGACTTTGAACAGGTTTTCCCCACTGGAGTCGGAGTCAAGGCCCGAGCCGTCTTCGGAGGGGAATGGTCGGCAGGCATGTTCTACCGGTGGACTTGAAAAACTGAAAACTTTAGTCATTGGCGATTCCATCACACGCAGTATTAGACTAAAGAATCAGCCGGCGATCGTACATTGTTTACCGGGGGGCAGAGCCACCGACGTAGCCGCAAATCTGGGGTTGGTGCTAGCGAAGTCTAAAACAGGCAAGTATAGAGAGTACAGAGATATTGTTATCCACGTTGGCACCAACGATGTTAGGATGAAACAGTCAGAGGTTACGAAGCAGAACATAGCATCAGCGTGTAAATTAGCTAGAAAGATGTGTCGGCATCGAGTAATTGTCTCTGGCCCCCTCCCAGCTAGGGGTGGTGACGAGCTCTACAGCAGACTTGCGCAACTCAATCGCTGGCTGAAAACGGAGTTCTGCCCGTCGCAGGAGGTAGAGTTTGTAGATAACTGGCCTTCTTTTTGGGACTCTCCCAGAAATAGGGCCAGGCCTGATCTGCTGAGGAGCGACGGACTCCATCCTAGCTGGAGTGGTGCTCTTCTTTTGTCTAGGAACATTGACAGGAGTCTCACTCCTATAGCTTTAACATGAGATAGGGTGCAGGTCAGGCTGCAGGCTGTTAGCCAGCCTGCTAGCATAGTGGAGTCTGTCAATAGCATAGCCAGAGTAGTTAGTACAGCTTTACCTATTGCCACTGTGACTCGTTCCAGGCTGAGAAAAGTTAAACAAGGTAGTGCTAACAAAAACAACCTTATTAAGATAAAGCCTTCCTCCACCTCGGTCAAAAATAAAAATAATTGTATCACTTCGCATCTCAAAATGGGACTCCTAAATATTAGATCTCTTGCTCCAAAGGCAGTTGCGGTAAATGAATTAATCTCTGATCATAAACTAGATGCTATTGGTTTATGTGAAACGTGGCTAAAGCCTAAAGAATTCACTGCCTTAAATGAGGCCTCTCCTCCTGGCTATACTAGTGATCATATCCCTCGTGCATCCCGAAAAGGAGGGGGTGTCGCTAATATTTATGACAGTAAATATAAACTTACTCTCAAACATATCACAGAGTTTCATTCTTTCGAAGTTTTACTCATGAAAGTTAACCAGGCCGAAAAATCATTTTACATAGCTACTATTTATAGGCCCCCCGGGCCATACACATTGTTCCTCAATGAGTTTCCAGAATTCTTGTCTAACCTTGTAGTCATGGCAGATAGTATTCTAATTTTTGGCGACTTCAATATCCATATGGAAAACCCCCATGATCCTCTTCAAAAAGCCTTTCAAGCCATAATCGACTCAATGGGTTTCATCCAACATGTCTCAGGTCCAACACATTGCCACAATCATACCTTAGATTTAGTCCTGTCACGAGAAATAGATATTGTAGATCTAATAATTTACCCCCAAAATCCTGGATTATCGGATCACTGTCTTATTACATTTACCGTTAAAACAAGAAATTCACTTGCCCCCCAAACAATGAGTTTCAAAAGCCGTACTATAAATTCTCGGATTGCAAATAAATTCCTTGATATTCTTACTAGTTCGCTCTTAAATGACAGAGTAAATAAATCTGTAAACGATCAAATCGAGGATCTAAACTCAATACTGCGAAATACATTAGACATAGTTGCACCACTAAAAACTAAAGAAATACGCAACAAGAAACTTGCTCCTTGGTACACCGACAATACTAGAGCACTTAAGCAAGCCTCCAGAAAATTGGAGCGAAAGTGGCGCTCCACCAAGTTGGAAGTATTTAGACTAGCCTGGATAGACAGTACAGTACAATACCGAAAATCACTCACGTCTGCTCGATCAGCTTATTTCTCCAACCTGATTGAGGCGAACAAAAACAATCCAAAATTTCTCTTTGATACAGTTGCAAAGTTAACAAAAAAGCAAAGCTTAGCATGTGAAGTGGGTCTTCACTTTAGTTGTAATGAATACATGAACTACTTTGATGAAAAGATCGTCACCATTAGAAAACAAATAACTGAATCCCTAAATAGTTGTGGTCCTAAAAATCTCGGTTGTCCGGAAAATTTCCGGAGCCTCCCTGATCAGGTGTCAATGGGGACACTTGAGTTTTTTGATACCGTATCGCTCGACACATTTACAAAATTTGTAATGAGTTCTAAACCCACAAACTCTCAGCTAGACCCGATTCCTACAAAATTACTTAAGGAGTTATTTCCTGTGCTAGGTCAGCCAATGCTGAACATAATAAATTGCTCCCTTTCCTCCGGATGCGTACCAAACTCACTAAAAATTGCGGAAATTAAGCCTCTTCTAAAAAAATCTAATCTAGATCCCGACATATTAAACAATTATAGGCCAATATCGAACCTCCCGTTCCTCTCAAAAATCTTAGAAAAATGTGTTTCACAACAACTGAATGCCTTCCTAAAGACAAAAAACATTTATGAAATATTCCAGTCTGGTTTTAGATCCCATCATAGTACTGAGACTGCACTCGTGAAGGTAACAAATGACCTTCTAATGGCCTCAGACAAAGGTTCCGCATCCGTCCTGTTGCTTCTTGATCTTAGTGCTGCTTTTGACACTATTGATCACTCCCTTCTCTTAGAGAGACTGGAAACCAATATTGGGCTACGTGGACATGTTCTAGCCTGGTTTAAATCTTATTTATCTGAAAGATATCAGTTTGTTAGTGTGGATGGCATATCCTCTGACAAGTCAAAGGTATGCTTTGGAGTTCCTCAAGGCTCGGTTCTGGGCCCATTACTTTTCTCACTATACATGCTCCCTTTGGGCGATGTAATCCGAAATCACAATATTAACTTTCACTGTTATGCTGATGACACACAGTTATATATTTCAATGAAGCATGGAGAAGCCCCTAAATTAGCTATTTTGGAAGCATGCGTTTCAGATATTAGGAAGTGGATGACAGAGAATTTCTTGCTCTTAAACTCAAATAAAACAGAAATGCTCCTTTTAGGACCCAAAAAACAAAGAGCGTTGTTAGCAGATCTCACTGTGAACCTCGACGGCTGCATGGTCGTATCCCAAAAAACTGTAAAAAACCTTGGCGTTACCCTTGACCCTGACCTCTCCTTTGAAGAACATATAAAATATGTCTCAAGAGTTGCTTATTTTCATCTTCGAAACATCGCAAAAATTAGAAACTTCCTATCAAAAACTGATGCAGAAAAATTAATCCATGCTTTCGTTACTTCTAGATTAGATTACTGCAATGCTCTTATCTCTGGTTATCCAGACAAATTAATAAATAAACTTCAATTAGTGCTGCACACAGCTGCTAGAATCCTAACTAGAACAAAAATATTTGAACACATTACTCCTGTCCTGGCGTCCTTACATTGGCTGCCTGTTAGGGTTAGGGCTGATTTTAAGGTTTTACTCTTAACCTATAAATCAATACATGGACTTGCTCCTACTTACATTGCTGAAATGATCCAGCCATATATACCTACACGTAACCTTAGATCGCAAGACGCAGGCCTTTTAATTGTACCTAGAATTTCTAAACAAACAATTGGCGGCAGGGCCTTTTCTCATAGAGCTCCACTCCTGTGGAATGATCTGCCAATTAAGGTTAGAAATGCAAACTCAGTGCAAACTTTCAAGTGTCTACTAAAAACTCATCTCTACAGCACGGTTTATAATTAGGTGTAGCCTGGCCCGGGGGCGTGAAGGTGACCAGTAGGCTTGATACTGTCCACCCTTGCTGTCTTGCCAGGTGGGCTCTCGTCGCCACTGGGATGCCCTCCCTCCAATGCCCTTCGGGGGAAGAGTCAATGGCTTGTTGTTGACTCTCTATTGCGCACTTGTGCAGTTGGGCTGTACGCTACTAGCAATACTCGGCCCTCATTCAGGGGGGTTGCGGTTGGTGGGTGTCCCTTTGGTTGATGCCTGGCAATGTGGTTGGATTGATTTCCTGCCTGTTGGGCCCTGTCCGGGGCCTCCCCCGGGTAGGGCCACAGTGTCACCGGACCCCCCCGTCTCAGTTTCCAAGGTGTTACGCTGCTATATTATTGTGCTGGGGGACATGAGGGATGTACTACTAACTTTTCTCAGTTTCCTCCAATTTTAAATTTTAGAAGGAGATGAGGTCCTGGTCCACACCTGCGGATTACCTGGTTTGGGGGGACCGTTGCTGTTCCTGTCCTTGTCCACCTGGTCATACTTCTGACCTAGTCTAAAATCAAATATACTCTGGATTTAGCCAAGAGAAATTTATTTATTATTCCAATTGGACTCTTAATATCTCACCCGGCACAGCCAGAAGAGGACTGGTCACCCCTCTGAGCCTGGGTCCTCTCTAGGTTTCTTCCTAAAATTCGACCTTCTTAGGGAGTTTTTCCTAGCCACTGAAATTCAACACTACTGTTGTTTGCTCCTTGGGGTTTAAGGCCGGGTGTCTCTGTAAAGCACTTTGTGACAACTGCTGTTGTAAAAAGCGCTCTATAAATAAATTTTGATTGATTGATTGATTGATTGATCTACAACAGTAGACCATTGACAACGATGCTGTGGAGAAGCTTCAGTATCCTTTTAGCTCAGTGTTCTGGCTCCATTTATTGGAATTCTTCTTACCCTAGATTTGACCATGATCAGGTTTCTTCTTACCCTAGATTTGACCTTGATCAGGTTTCTTCTTACCCTAGATTTGACCTTGATCAGGTTTCTTCTTACCCTAGATTTGACCTTGATCAGGTATGACATTTTTGTAGTTGACCAATTGATCAACGGCTTCAGATCTTAATACATTTTGAAAATGTCAAATACCTGACAGCCAGAGATGACTGACCTACAATTAGATTTGAAGGGTTTAGTTTAATAATGTAATTCTGATTCCCATGTAAAATAGTATTTTGAGTGACTAAAATATTTGTATGTGTTGATGTTTTATTTCATGTCAAACTACGTTTAAGTCTGAGACGGCAATGTTATAGCCTTCATCTTTGTTTGCTTTTTCAAATCACATGAATTCCTTTCCAGGCACACTGTACTGAACTGTGCATGACAATTGTTCAGGACTACAGTACCCATCCTCAACAGGCCGAATAGATTTGTAACGGAGCTGACAGAGAGGATCAAGGTGAAGGCAACTTCACCCACTGATGATGAGGAAGGCTTGGGTTCCCAGTTCAATCAGTTCTTCCCTAATTTTGTGTGGATCGTCAGAGACTTCACTCTGCAGCTCGAGATTGACGGCAGTGACATCAACGCAGACGAGTACCTGGAAAATTCCTTGAAACTCAAGAAAGGTTATATTCATTAGTTTTAGTTAATTTGTGATACATTTTTTAAGTCCTGGAATTGGCTATAGCAGAAGAAATAGAACAATATGAATGAGCTCCAGCAGTAGTCGCAAAAAGAACTGTGTATGATTATTAACATATAGGCCATGTAAAGATAAATGTCATTGTAGATAAATCAGATATTGTACACTATTACACAATAACATTGGTAAAGGATCATTTTAATATCAAATAGAAAATAAGGAGCAGAAAATAGTCCATAATCAATTCAGATATTCGTACCAGCGACAAGGTGACAAGGTGTTCCTGATACCACAGTCTTTGTTGGAAGCATGGCAACAATAACAACTGACCTTGTTGACAGGCATTCCAAGCACATTCTTCCACTCACATTGTCACCCAGGAGGGACTTTGAATAACTTATAGCCCGGGAGGTGGGACTCCCGGCCGCTTCTTTCCCGCTGGGCCAAATTTTTAGGCCCTGAGACCAAGGTCTCTTTTACAGCTGAAACCTGCATTTCAACAATAAAGACCCATACACAATGGAAACTAAACTTACATGAAGAAAAACAATCACAATTCATAATACAAAAAATATGTCTTACAGGCACTAAAGCGTTTAACTTGCGATCACCGAATAGCATTCCATCATTGTGAGGCAACGTTTTCAAAAGCAGTTTTACCCAGTTCCAAATAGGCCCATGGTATTTTCAGCACTATTCAGTCTTGAGAGTGTTTGGTAACTGCTGTCATTCAAAAAAAAATCTCTGTTCGGAGGTTTGTGTATAACTGCCTTACATAAAAACATCCAACAATGACTGGCCCTTTCGGTTGTCAGTGACACCCAGCCAATTGAAGCATATAACAGACAGTGATGAGTGCAAAAAGGCTGAATGATGGCCTGCATACAGCAATTTGAGTACAGAAGCTGAGTCATGCATACACAGTATGTCACCGTAATCTAGTAGTGACATGAACGAAAAACAATATATTTTGTGTGCTAACATGACAAACATTCCTAAAATAAAATGTAACAAAAATTATCTTTTGCTTTTCCACTATATCAACAAAACTGTTTTAAATGTCAGGTTCTCATCTCGGTATAACTGCGTTTTCATTATATTTCAGGATATGGTAAAAAAATCACAGACTACAACCTGCCACGCGAATGCATCCGGAACTTCTTTCCCTCACGCAGGTGTTTCGTGTTTCCCATCCCAACAACTGCTGACAAGATGCAGCAGCTGGACACGTTGGATGACAGTCAGCTTTCTAGAGAGTTCAGAAACGTCACTGATACTTTCTGCCACTTCATTCACGAGACAAGCCCAGTGAAAACTGCCAATGGGGGAATCAGACTGAACGGACGAAGTGAGTAAGGTGGCTTCCTATGGGAAAGTCACTGGATGCATGTGCAGTATTATGTTATTGTGCTGATATACTTCTGCATCGGAGCAGATCCGGACATCTACTACTCAAGTGGTCTCTTGGTATACAAAATACGTCCATCACTTACCATAATACAGAGTTTCTGGAGTTCTGATGTAATACATCAATTTAAAAATATATACTAACAAGTAACAGAGAATAATAATCTTCAAAAGATTCTGAATTAAATAAACCTTACATTACTTTTTTTCTTCTTGCTTGCTCATCCCAGTTTCCCATTTTGAAGTCACTGCAGGATAAAACCATTGGTGTTTTTTCCTCTGAGCTCCTCCAATGTGTCTTGATAGTAAATATAGAGAAGAAGCAAGAAATAATACTAAGTACATTATGTTTATGTCAGAAAATGAGATACAAGCTCAGCGAAAAGGGAATAATATAGGGAATCATTGTGAAATATCAATAAAATATTGTTTTTAATCCTGTTTGAAACCAACCAATAGTAAAACAACAGTGCATGTGGGAAGTGGGAAGATTGGTTGCTTTGAATGTAAACTTTTCGTCAACTTGAAGAATAAACTCTTCTTTTTCTTATGACATTTGCCAATCTAGCAGATTACATTCTTGAAGACATTATTGGTAACTTCCCCTATCTGTTTGCAGTGTTGGGCCACCTGGTCAACACCTATGTGGACACCATAAACAAAGGCGATGTGCCCTGTCTGGAGAATGCCATACTAGTCATGGCTGAACTGGAGAACCAGGTTGCTGTGGAGGAGGCCTTTACATTGTACAAAAAGGACATGGAGGAAGTGAAGGCCTTGTTCCCTGTGGAAAGCTCCCATCTGTCAAAGGACCACCTTCAATCCCAGAAACATTCCATGCAGGTGTTCATGGAAAGATCTTTTAAAGACACAGATGGAAAGTTCTGTACGATCCTGGCGGTAAGGGTTGTCATCGTGTATGAAAAGGGGAAACAACACTGAAAAAGACTAATAGGTATCAAGTCAGTACGGTGTGTATCACCATTCAATAATACTGAATACCAGGTTCCACCAGGTTCCGCAGTAGAAGTTGACAGTTGGTTGCCAGGCAACTGCTTGGGCAACGCAGTGCTGCAAATGAAGCGTTTACCTGAGTGCAATGACACTGTTGGTGTGACAGAGGCATAAATGCCACCCTTCCTTCTCTGTGCACTGATGCATGTTCACATTTCCATAGAAACAGCTTGATTTGGAATGCTTTTGAGGAGAGAGTTGCTAACTCACTGTTGCAGGCCATTTTTCATTTCCCAGGCATACTGTACATTTCTAATAGTGATCGAAGAATGGGTGTTACTGCTGGGACAAGGGGGAGCAGGGGTTAAAATCATTACAACACGATGTCCTAATAACACTACTTGTAGACTGCATCAAAATTTGTTTAAAATATTTCTGGTGGACTTTTAAATCTTTCCTGC
This sequence comes from Esox lucius, assembly GCF_011004845.1. Lineage (NCBI taxonomy): Eukaryota > Metazoa > Chordata > Actinopteri > Esociformes > Esocidae > Esox > Esox lucius. Next base: position 39,997,767 of record NC_047588.1, read on the forward strand.
CGTGTCTTGAACTTGATTATAATTTCCCTATCATTCATGGAGGATACCTTGAGGATTTCTGTTACCATTTCAATCTATTCTATTCTGTTGTTTGCACTTATACTAGGTCTGGGATAACTATAATCTTCTTTACAGAAATAATATACTTTACATAATCTTCTTTTCTTTTATATTTCTCCACAGCAACCACTTGCCACCACATTGGTGATTGTTAATATTTGTCGCATTTTTCCATATCTCCCTGAATGTAGCTACCCCATATTTGGGGTACCTCTGTTACTTAATTCAATTCAGTCTTGTATGAGAATGGTAGCCCCTATCTGGGTATCCAGGGTGTCTGCTGAATGTTGAGAGTCTTGTCTAACATGTTATTACACCTATTACATGATTAATTGGGATAATTGTGGGATAATACCTTTTTCCCTAAGTCTGCAGCTACTTTTCAGTACTGTTACATGTATGAAGGGAAATTTGTTCAATCAGAAACAATTGTTCTAAAAGCAAAAATTAAGCCTCAGAGTAAATACAAATTGTGAAAAACCTAATACATTTAATTCTCAAAATATATTTTGAGAGCCAAAAATGTATTTTAAAACAAACTCCAATTACATTTGACTATCAACCACACTCCATTTTGGCTAGACTGCCCCCTTTGCTTGAGGTGCTTTCTTTGCTTTAGAAAGTTTTTTTGTTTTATTGAAACACAAGTTCTTTGTTTGCACATTTGCTACGGGTGGGCCTTAGTGGGAGGTGTGCATGACTCTATATCGACTATGACACAAATAGGACAAGGCCTGCTTATGAGTTAACTCTTAAAGAAAGTTAGAGTAAATCACTTGAAATGGCGAGAACAGGTGTTCGTATCTAAATGCTTTTAGATAAAGAATAATAATTGCATGATTGATCATTCTACTGTGTGTACAGTGGGGAGAACAAGTATTTGATACACTGCTGATTTTGCAGGTTTTCCCACTTACAAAGCATGTAGAAGTCTGTAATTGTTATCATAGGTACACTTCAACTGTGAGAGGCGGAATCTAAAACAAAAATCCAGAAAATCACATTGTAGGATCTTTAAGTAATTAATTAGCATTATATTGCATGACATAAGTATTTGATACATCAGAATAGCTGAACTCAATATTTGGTACAGAAACCTTTGTTTGCAGTTACAGAGATCATACATTTCCTGTAGTTCTTGAACAGGTTTGCACACACTGCAACAGGGATTTTGGCCCACTCCTCCATACAGACCTTCTCCAGATATTTCAGGTTTTAGGGCTGTCGATGGGCAATACAGACTTTCAGCTCCCCCCAAAGATTTTCTATTGGGTTCAGGTCTGGAGACTGGTTAGGCCACTCCAGGACCTTGAGATGCTTCTTACGGAGCCACTCCTTAGTTGCCCTGGCTGTGTGTTTCGGGTCGTTGTCATGCTGGAAGACCCAGCAACGGAAGACCCATCTTCAATGCTTTTACTGAGGGAAGGAGGTTGTTGACCAAGATCTCGCAATACATGGCCCCATCAATCCTCCACTCAATATGGTGCTGTCCCCTTTCCAGAAAAGCATCCCCAAAGAATGATGTTTCCACCTCCATGCTTCACGGTTGGGATTGTGTTCTTGGGGTGGTACTCATCCTTCTTCTTCCTCCAAACACGGTTTGGACCAAAAAGCTCTATTTTTGTCTCATCATACCACATGACCTTCTCCCATTCCTCCTCTGGATCATCCAGATGGTCACTGGCAAACTTCAGACGGGCCTGGACATGCGCAGGCTTGAGCAGGGGGACCTTGCGTGCGCTGCAAGATTTTAATCGTAGTGCGTAGTGTGTTACTAATGGTCTTCTTTGAGACAGTGGTCCCAGCTCTCTTCATGTCATTGACCAGGTTCTGCCACGTAGTTCTGGGCTGATCCCTCACCTTCCTCATGATCATTGATGCCCCACGAGGTGAGATCTTGCATGGAGCCCCAGAACGAGGGAGATTGACCGTCATCTTGAACTTGTTCCATTTTCTAATAATTGTGCAGTAACAGTTTTTGCCTTCTCACCAAGCAGCTGGCCTATTGTCCTGTAGCCAATCCCAGCCTTGTGCAGGTCTACAATTTTATCCCTGATGTCCTTACACAGCTCTCTGGTCTTGGCCATTGTGGAGAGGTTGGAGTCTTTTATACAGGTAATGAGTTCAAACAGGTGCAGTTAATACAGGTAATGAGTGGAAAATAGGAGGGCTTCTTAAAGAAAAACTAACAGGTCTGTGAGTGACGGAATTCTTACTGGTTACGTCATGCAATAAAATGCAAATTAATTATTTAAAAATCATACAATGTGATTTTCTGGATTTTTAGATTCCGTCTCTCATAGTTGAAGTGCACCTACGATAAAAATAATCTCACAGGCTGAATTTCAGATCGCATATGTATTGTGATCCTAGCAACGCCTCTGATTCAAATCAGTCATTTTGAAACTGGTATGTTTTATGTTGAGCTGATTCAAATTCCCTAATATTATTTGATGCTATATTAAGATTAATATCTTAGACCTTTTCCAACCCTGTGGTAAGGGTTATACAGCGCCCTACACAATCTTTGAAACCCTCTGAAATGTTAGTTCTTCAAATATTTGGCTTACATCAATAGTTGTCTTGTAGTTGAAGGTAAGGTAAGGTTGACCGCCTGTGTCTTATTCTACACACATCACACCTAAATTGACAATTTCCAATAAATGTTGTAGGAGAAAATTAAAGAGTACGCCGCCAGCCTTGTCGAAGAGAACAAGGATGCATCAGAGAGGAAGTGTAAGGCCCTTCTTGAGAAGCTCTGTGCTGAAATGGATCAGGGTGTGAAGGATGGCAGGTACTCTACACCGGGGGGTTATGAGCTTTACTGCAATCACCATGACGACCTAGTGGCACATTACCGAGCTGAGCCCAACAAAGGAGTCAAGGTAAGAGTCTATAGTAAAAACCAAAGTGGAAAAAACACGAAGAACATTAGTTGCCAATTCTCAGGTATGCACTTCAACAAATGTCTCTCAGCTGGTTACCCCTATAAGGATTTTTTTTCTGCAGGCTGAGGAGGTTCTAGAGCACTTCCTGAAGGTGAAGAGCACGGAGTTCAGCTCCATTCTGCAAGCGGACATAAAACTGACTGAAAATGAGAAACAAATACAAGGTAAGTAAAACACATGCTATTTTAGCACATATTAAAAATATGTAGGCTCACTGAGGCAGGCTTACTGAGGCAGGCTAACTGAGGTAGGCTCACTGAGGCAGGCTAACTGAGGTAGGCTGACTTTCAAAAGATGCAAACAACAACTGTGGTGCCAAAATGTCTAAATATATATATATATATATATATATATATATATATATATATATATATATATACACTCACCTAAAGGATTATTAGGAACACCTGTTCAATTTCTCATTAATGCAATTATCTAATCAACCAATCACATGGCAGTTGCTTCAGTGCATTTAGGGATGGGGTCCTGGTCAAGACAATCTCCTGAAATCCAAACTGAATGTCAGAATGGGAAAGAAAGGTGATTTAAGCATTTTTGAGCGTGGCATGGTTGTTGGTGCCAGACGGGCCGGTCTGAGTATTTCACAATCTGCTCCATTACTGGGATTTTCACGCACAACCATTTCTAGGGTTTACAAAGAATGGTGTGAAAAGGGAAAAACATCCAGTATGCGGCAGTCCTGTGGGCGAAAGTGCCTTGTTGATGCTAGAGGTCATAGGAGAATGGGCCGACTGATTCAAGCTGATAGAAGAGCAACTTTGACTGAAATAACCACTCGTTAAAACCGAGGTAAGCAGCAAAGCATTTGTGAAGCCACAACACACACAACCTTGAGGCGGATGGGCTACAACAGCAGAAGACCCCACTGGGTACCGCTCATCTCCACTAGAAATAGGAAAAAGAGGCTACAATTTGCACGAGCTCACCAAAATTGGACAGTTGAAGACTGGAAGAATGTTGCCTGGTCTGATGAGTCTCGATTTCTGTTGAGACATTCAGATGGTAGAGTCAGAATTTGGCATAAACAGAATGAGAACATGGATCCATCATGCCTTGTTACCACTGTGCAGGCTGGTGGTGGTGGTGTAATGGTGTGGGGGATGTTTTCTTGGCACACTTTAGGCCCCTTAGTGCCAATTGGGCATCGTTTAAATGCCACGGCCTACCTGAGCATTGTTTCTGACCATGTCCATCCCTTTATGACCACCATGTACCCATCCTCTGATGGCTACTTCCAGCAGGATAATGCACCATGTCACAAAGCTCGAATCATTTCAAATTGGTTTCTTGAACATGACAATTAGTTCACTGTACTGAAATGGCCCCCACAGTCACCAGATCTCAAATCAATAGAGCATCTTTGGGATGTGGTGGAACGGGAGCTTCGTGCCCTGGATGTGCATCCCACAAATCTCCATCAACTGCAAGATGCTATCCTATCAATATGGGCCAACATTTCTAAAGAATGCTTTCAGCACCTTGTTGAATCAATGCCACGTAGAATTAAGGCAGTTCTGAAGGCGAAAGGGGGTCAAACACAGTATTAGTATGGTGTTCCTAATAATCCTTTAGGTGAGTGTATTTACTACAAAACCACAACAACAAAAAAAATTAAACATACAGCTTCAAGGCACTAACTTCTGTGGGTGCAAAGTTAACATTTACAATTATTTTAAGAAGAATGATTTGCATGATTTGTATTTTGATAAGGATGTAGCTTTCCAAAATAAATTATGGAATGTTGATTTACAATGAAAGATCCTTCCGTGTTATGTTATAGTGCATAAAAGCGGATTCCACAGAATTTACTTTGTTTTTCTTCATTTTGGGGAAAGTAAAGTTTTGTTTAATTATTTACTGCTTTGTCTATTTTGTATCCCAAAGATGGGGGGGAAGCATTCACTATTGTTCCAGAGACTCTACTGAATATAGAATAAAAAAATATTAGTGTCTAAGATTGAACAACATGTAAAATTTCATGGACCGACTAGTTACCATGAATTATCAAGTCTCGTATTTTATTTCAGCAGTATGAAAAAAAGTTTGTTTTGAGGGTTTTTCATATTTCTTATCTTTTTGATCATCCAGCTGAGAAAATGAAAACATCTGAACTGGAGCAAGAGAAGGCCGCTTTAAAGGAACAACAGGAAGAGATTGCACGCGCAATAGAAAGCTTTGAACAAAGCAAGGAGGCGTACTTAAATGAGATGATGCAGAAGGTAGAAATGGAGAGGGAAGAACAGCAGAAAGAGTTCGACGAGATGCTGGAAAGGAGAATGCAGGAGCAAGCGTATCTCCTGGAGCAGGGCCACAAGGAGAAGGCCATGCTTTTGAAGCAGGAAATTGAAGACATACAGAAGGCTTATAAATTTGAAAGGGCGTATGATATCCAGAAGCAGAAGGAGATGATGGATGATTACAGGAATCTCACTCAGGCACAGCAACAGCAGATAGATGACTTAAAGGGGGCGCTCCAGAACAAAGAGTCGAAGCAAAGCTCAGACTGTAATATCCTGTGATCCACGGTAAAACTTTGAATGCCTAACTGTGACAGTTACTGCAGTGGGCTGAATCAGGAGCAAACTGGGTGTTTTTTATTAGACTTGAATCTAATTTGGCGCAAAACTACCCACCTCATACTTGCCATAATAGGCATAAAAACTTTAAGTATATATATTACACTATATTTGAGTAAAATATAACAAAATATTAGTTTATGGAGCTGTAATCACTGAGGTTATTAAGTGGTGATGCTCAGTGGATACATTTTTCTCTCTAGTGATTCTCCCAGCATTTGCAAACATGTTCCCCAAAACATTTTTAAAGTTTTTAGAATATAGATTATATGATAGTTTTAAAATACTTGTATTTTATTGTTTTATTTTACTAACATACATATTTCTTCCAAATCAACTAAAGTGACACTTTGGATTTAAACAAATTATCAATAAAATCCGAAGGGGGATGACATATTTAGAGGGTGTTATTAGTATTTAGTTATCACTAAAGGTAATTATTGAATAACTTTCTTCAGCATGTATCCTATTCTGACATCTGTTGGCCAGAATATTCAATCATTTTAATCAGCAAAGGTAGAAATACCAGCAACATGAAACAGTAAGCAAACAACATACACTAATAGTTTTTTATAGCTTCATGGATTTATTGACCAATACATTATATTTCATTATTTTGATTGAAAAATAGACAACTAGATGGCTTGCAGTACAGACGATTGATATTTGTTTTGTTCATTCTTAATTAAATAAAAGCTATACAAAACAGAAAATGCCTTATTTGTCATGTTTTTATCATTAGGCAAAATAATGGTGATTACAGTTTTTTTCAATCGCTAACAAGCGCTTGCCCATACTTTAGATAATTTTTCTAAACTCTTAACACAGACTCACACCTACAAAACACAATTGGCCAAATTGTTCATTTTCTTCTCAAAAACACATTTTGTTAAATATATACTAACTCTTAATTTCAAAACAGAACATGTTTTTCTCTACACACACTAACTTTACCAAAACACTGGAAATCTGACTCAAAATGAAATAATTCTGTCAAAGAGTAACATTTGTTTTCACTTCACAAGGTACATGCAGTCAAACGAAGTACACCAGGTTTCAAAATTCTGGCTATTGTTAAAATTATAAAAACTGCATAGATTTTTATGTTTCAGGTAACATGCAATCCACCGTTTACACTCAATTTATTGGTTTGGAACTGTATGTGCACATGTACAGTAATGTTCACATTCAAACGCATTCCAGTAAAAAGCAAATCAGTTATTTCTTACAGTAACTGTTTACCAAAGAAGGTACAGTAGAACAGACAAGGTTTATTTTATTTTCAAGGTTTATTTACAAAATATCCATGAAACACAAGAGCATTCTGACCAAAAAAAAACAGCAAAAAGCCCAAATAAAAAGGGGGGGAACTAAAAATGGCACAAAATTGATGTATCTAATCCCTGCGATCTTCAGGGTTAGGCCACATGTTTTCGTCAACATTACATCTGATATCATCTAAGGCGATGCACCTGGGATAAAACCGCTTGGTATGTCGGATCCACCCTTGGCAATCTTGAACTGTGATATCCCTGCATCCAGCATCCATGGCTTCAAGTAGGGACATCTGGTCATGTGGCTGATGGTCATAAACCTTCCACCTCCATGCAGAAAAGAACTCCTCTATGGGGTTGAGGAAAGGTGAATAGGGTGGAAGGAAGAGACTCACCAGTACTGGGTGGATTTCAAACCATGCTGTTATTGCTTGTGAATGATGGAAAGCAACATTGTCCCAGGTAATTACAAAGGTCCTCATGTTTTCACCCTCCTGACCCTGCTCTGGTACCAGGCGCTGGTGGAGATCATTAAGAAACGCAAGGAGGCGCTCAGTATTATAAGGTCCAACCTGGCATCTGTGAAGGAGTAATCCTGTATTTGCCATTGCTGCACACATAGTAATGTTTGCCCCTCTCTGTCCTGGCACATCAACTGTGGCCCTTTTTCCAATTATATTTCGTCCACGTCGACGCCTTTTGGACAGATTGAATCCTGCCTCATCGATGTAAATGAATTCATGAGGGGCCTGGTTGGCTTCCAATTCCATAACTCTCTGAAACAAAGTTTAAGTCATGTCATTACTGTGTCTACCATACTGTACTGTAACCTATTACTGTGTAGGTAACCTACTTGCAAAGTGCAAAGGTTATATAACTGGACATTGAATTGAATATACACTATACCTGGACATATTGTCGTCGTAGCTCCTTGACTCTCTCACTGTTCCTTTCAAAGGGAACAGTGTAGAGCTGCTTCATCCGCACTCGGTGTTTGGACAATGTCCGCGTAATGGTTGTGAGGCTGATGCTTTCTATATTGGCAAATATCTCATGGTCCTCCACAATTCTAGTTTTGATTTCATGCAGTTTAATTGCATTATTTGCAACAACCATTTCTACAATGGCAAGCTCTTGATCATTATTGAGGAGCTTTCCTCTTCCCCCAGAGGGTGGAAGACGTTGCATTCTGTAGAGAAAAATAAAAATATCAACATATGCATTACTGTATGACCTTATTGACATGTCAAATGAGAATAGAAACAAACCATGTAAAATGCAATACTTACCTGTTGGTTTGTTGAAAGATGCGAATAATGGAGGCAACCATTGACCGACTCAAATTGGGTTTGACTCTTTCACCAGCCTCTCTTAGTGAGAGACCGTGGTTGATTACATGGTCAATGATAGTGGCACGAATTTCATCACTGACTACTGTTCTTGCAGCCCTTGGAATGCCACCACCACGCATTCTTACACCTCTACCTTGCCCTCTCCTTGGGCCTGCACCTGCACCTCTCACTGCTCCTCTCACTGCTCCTCTCACTGCACCTCTTACTGCTCCTCTCACTGCACCTCCACCTCTCACTGCACCTCTTACTGCTCCTCTCACTGCACCTCCACCTCTCAATGCACCTCTTACTGCTCCTCTCACTGCACCTCTTACTGCTCCTCTCACTGCACCTCTTACTGCTCCTCTCACTGCACCTCTTACTGCACCTCCACCTCTCACTGCACCTCCTTCTGCATCTCTCACTGGACCTGGTCTTCTCCCTGGGCCCCTTGCTCTTCCTCTTCCTCGTCCAGACATTACAATGTTTGTCTTTTTCTGTTACTGTTTCCAAAAACATCACTCCTTAAAGTCCTCCTTTTATAGTAATAGAAAAAATAAGCCCTTGCCACTGAGTCTAAGCCAGACTGGAATCAGCTGTGGTTGGCCCAATTCACCAAACATAAATCAGCTGTGTCAATTATTCAATTGTTTGTTTATTATCAGCTGAGATATATTTTTGATATTTTGTTTTTGAACTGATATCATTTCAGAAGCAGAGGTTTTTATACTGTATTTAAGGTTTGGAATATTGTTTTTGCTATTGTGGGATGTTGTGTGTTAACATTTGTAAATACTACAAAAACAATCAATAATTTTGTTGGGAGGTATAGCTTGTCTGTTAAGAAAATGTAAGCATTGTGGAAATGTGTTCACTGACTGCATATTGTGTGAAAACGACATTAAATGTGTGAATGGTATGGCCACAAAAGACCGATGCTGTGCTAATTGTGTTTAGAGTTTTGAAAATGTGACTACTGTTTGGACAAACGCTTGTTAGCAACTGAAAAAAACTGTAATAGGGGAATGGTGGGGTTGAGCACAATCTGAAGGTGGTTTGCCTTGCTGGTCCATCAAGGTCTTGCAGTGGATGTGAGTTTCAACTGGAAGCTAGTGGAATGTGTGGACACGGAAGCAGGATGACAAGCGAGAACTTGGAAAATTATAACACCAGATGGGCTGTGGCATTCTGGGTAAGTTGCCCATTCAATGGCAGAGTGGCGCTGCTTCCCCAGTCCCTCCAGAAACAATTTCACAGCAATACCACTTATATACCACTTTTGAGGCAGTTCAAATATCTAGATAGCATTAAAAAAAATATTCTCCATAGCTTCTGAATTTTGTTTGAAAAGGATGTGTAATACACACGTAACCTATTCTAGATTAGATTAGATTACAGTACAACAAAATGCAGTTAGAATCTAACCAGAAGTGCAAGTAGAGGGCAGAAAAGGTATTAAGTATATGTATATTACAAGTGGTATGTGCAGATGTGATATGAAGACAAATGCAGTAGAAATGGAAATACTAAATGAGCAATTAAGGCAAATAGAGGAGGGCAGAAAGTTTACACGTATTAGGTATAATGTATGTTACAAGTAGGATAATATTTGTTTGCATACAAAAGACAGTTTCTAAATTGCGTTCTAGATGTGCAAACGAGGCAAATAAAGGAGTAATTTAGTTGGGCACCATGAGCAACCCAGATGCAGAGCACTGTGTGAATAAAATCAAATTGCTTTACCTATTCCAGAATATTGGCAAATTCATACTCAAGTTATTTATAAAAAAGGAAAGCTTTAATAACTGGTCTGAAAATATCTGAGTGATTTTGTTTTTTGTTGATGAATCTCCTAAATGGGTCAGGCTGGCAAAGAGTTGCCTCCCTCATCCTATTGAGCTCAATGTGAATAGAGAAGTTCCTTCATGGTACATGTGATCAGTGGTGGTCCCGCTGTTATACTGCTACAGTATGGTACAGTATGGGTTCACCACACCTCAAATCTGTAAAATTCTTTGTCTGTTTAACGAAATTATTTCAACATGCAAAATCGAATTAAACTTCTGAAAGGAAATAGCATACTTGTGACGAAGGACGACCTTTCTGGCAAGTAAATTGGCTGACTGCGCTCTGCTGTTCGCTGAAGAAGATAGTTTCAGTTTCAGTTTCGAGAAAGTTAGGAAGAGGGAGCTTGCGTTGAAAAACTGTGCAGTTATTTTATAGATAATGTAATATAGTGTTGCTGTGCTTATATCTAAGTTCTTACAATTGTGTGCGTGCAACTATCAAAACACACATAAATACCCACTTAATCCTTTATTCTAAGCCATCTAAAAGTAACTTCTTGTCTGCATTCTGATCGATGCCCCCTTGATGGCCAAAACCTTTTAAAGACCTACAGTCCTTCCCATTTTATCAACAAAAAAAAAAGTGAAATGTGTAGATACCAAAAATCCAGGAACAATCACAAGAAACCATAGTTATTATGTTGCCTATAACAGGAAAACAATTAAATACACAGACATTTTTAAATAGCAATCACATAAAAGTCACCCTGCTTTGCTAGTTTTTATACAAAGTGGATTTTCCATACATGCTTTCAGAGTGACTGTAAGAGTAGGACCAACCACCATGTGACACCAGCTCAACTATGTAAAGTGGACCAATCACCATGTGACCCCAGCTCAACTATGTTAAGTGTAAAAAACTACATCTGGGGGTTTTGCCACACGTTAAATTGTGGGCTCTCATTATCAACAAAAAGTCTTCAAGTGTTGTGACCTACTCAATTTATTTGTACTGTAGGCTGGTTGGTTATTTGCAAATTATAGTACATTTCTAGAATTGCCTATCCCATCGGATATCTCTAGTTGGCAGAGACAGACATAAATCTTAATTGGCCTCTTGCTCCAGTGAGTCCAGTTATATGTCAGTTGTGTTTGTGTGTCAGTGTGTCTACAATGTCATGCTATCTAAGTTATGTACAGATCCAAGTTGTTTCGCTGCAATATTGCTTTTATTATGTTCATACATTCTCTTCATAGAACCACACACACAGAGTGCTAAGCTGTGGACTTAACAACCTGTTCTTACCAGATAACACAGCAGTTAGCAGACTTAGTGAGTAATCTTGTCTCCAGCTAGACGTTTTTATATGCCTACCGTTGATATGTTCATTTAGAGATCGGAAAATGTAACATAGAGATGGTGACTGGGTTGTTTCAGTGGTGAATTCCCTCGCAATTGTAATACATAAACATAGTTGTCAACCAAACTCAATAAATAAACGAAACAAAAAATGTCCTTAGTGGTCTTGTGATTGCCTGCACGCAAAATATACATGGTAGAAGTTCATAAATGTGGGCAGTGTGTGTAACAACAATGTCCCTGCCTTAAATTAGACACAGAGGCGTTGACCCACCAGCAAAGCGAAGTTGTTTACATTTAACTGTTCATGGTGATTTCCTGTGTGGTGGAACTGTTAGATGTAGTCAGCTACAATATCTGTCAGATGCAGGGGCGCCGCCAGGGAAACATTAACTCAATAAATAGTTGCATTTATTAAAACTGCATCAGCGGAATTGGGTGCTTTTGACTGGAGTCCCTGAGGACCCAGTACATTGGTAGTTTTAAAAAGCACTTATTAAAACAGAAACTGAAAACAATTATATAAAATCATTAGAAACAAGTTGATTGACAAAGTCATGAAAAACTGGAATGAAGCACCTGTGAGCTTTGACTAAAAGTACACGTCAGGAGTCTGCGGGAACCTCAGTCAGTAGGATGAGGGTTAGGAGACAGTTATGGATACTAGGTTGACTGTTACAAATTGCATGCCTTGGCAAATGCCTCTTAAATACGACTCTTACTGCAACCACTCACTGGAAGTGACTCATCTGCAGTACAATTTTGCATTGTTACTGTCATATACAATGATTTGGTCCAGAGATGGTAGCTAATTTGCCTGGAAAACCCACAACGTTTCACTACTGAGATATTTTGAGATTTTCCAGAATGCCAAGAAAAGTACCGATAGTAGAGTTGATTTCCCTGCAGAAGTACCTACTGTACAGCACCATGATCTGAACCGTCCACAGCATTCCACTCCATTTGTTTCAATGCAACCCTCTAATCAGGGGTGTATTTTGACCTGGGACACCAGGCAGGGGCAAGTTAATGATGAACAGAAAACCTGAAGGCTCCAGACCTCATAGGGTAAGAGTTGAGTACCCATGGTCTAGTCTTCACATACATGAGGTAGAGACAGCCTAAAAAAGTCAACGGAATTAAAAGTTTGCTCTTAAAACAGAATATAAACTGGGATGTAAAACAAACCCAGAAATCGGCAGAACAAACCTTTAAAAGCATAATTATATATTTTTTATTGCTTACGGATAAAAAAGAACACAAACCATCTTACATTTTCATAACTTTGTGAGCAAATACATTGAATTGCATTGGTAATCCCATGTTAACTATGAAAAAAATAAAGATTACTTTATTGAATAGATGCCAGGAAAACAAAAATTGCTAGTGCAAAGTGCATAGTGATGTTAACTATATTACCGTATATATTTCAATGATGGCTTTTATTTTGAAAAGGAAAATCAGTGTTAGCACTGCTAGCATAATATCCTGCTCATAATATCCTTGAAAGGCTTCATAACCGCTGCACATTTATATGCTTTTTCTGTGATCCACTTCCCTGTTTTGAAATGCATGGAAAGCCAAGCATAATTGAGTTCTGATTACTCAACTACTGGCAAGAAATGTTCAGCTCTCAAAAGTATACTTACTATAATTTTACATTTTGATTGAACAGATTACTAATGGTGGTCTTGATACTTGACAACTGGTTGACTGGAACACCTCAACATCATTCTCTATTTACCTATGAGCTATACTATAATAAGCTCTCGGTCAGTCTCAACTGTGCCAAAAACTGGATACACCTTTTCAGAAAACGTGTCATTGAAGGTGTAGATATGGCTGCGCCTCACCGCATCATAAAAGGAGAGCTGCCCCTGCTCAATGTCGAGGTAGACCCCAATCCTGCCGAGACGCCCAGGGTTCCTGATATCAACCGCCGGGACCTTCAGAGCCTTGAGCCCGTCAACCTGCATTCTCAGTGTCCAGTAACCCGTCGTCGTGTTCAGATTAATGAAGCCGTTTCTCGGGGCGGACTCCCTAGCAACCCCTATCCTCCAGTCCATCTTCCCTTCAACCCCCACCTCCCAGTAATGTCTACCTGTGGTAAAGCCTTCTGTTCCCAGGGTGCACCACCACCCATTGTACTTGTTGCCACGGCAACCGTATTTGTGTCTAGGATCATGTCTACTCTCTTCTGGTTTACCCACTTTCAGACGTTTCTGATCCTTAGATATTAGGAAATCTGGATGGGCCGATTCAGGGTCCAAGAGAATGTCAACTGAAAGTACAATTAAAAGTGTTATTTGTTTGGTCATTTTTGAATAAATACTTTAATGTCAAGTTGAATAAAAGGGGATTAAACGTACCTGCTGCCTTGCCAATCCAGTCCCATACTGAAATAAAATGGTCACAGTTTAACAGAGTTTAACAGAAATTTTACTTGAAAACACTGAATTTGAACTGTGTTTTTTCATCCCTACTGCTTACATGGTCCAGGAATCACTGTGATGGAAGCTGAGGACCAAGAAAAGGGAATTTGAAGAAAAATAAATGCGTTCAATAATTTGCTTTTCAAACAGAACACAAGCATTTATAAACAGAAAGTTTTTTACCAATGATACAGTTGGTTTAATGCAGCTCACAAAGTACGCTAAAAACACAGTGTAGAGCAGAGGTCTCTGTTATGCTAATTTAGGCTTGGCTCATGTTGAAAGTGAGATGGATACCTGTGTGTTTGAACCTCTGCTTGGATTTCAGCCACAGCTGCGGGATGGAGCCCTGTAGGGTGAACGGAACTATGATCAATTGTTAATCATTCATAAAAAATATTCTAATATTCGGGATTGAAAAATTGTATTTAATAAAAAAGTTACTATGAAGGCACACCTCGTCAGGCTGGTCCTTCAGCACAGCCCAGATGAGGAAGTCCATGGCAGAGAGCATGCTGGGAAGTGTCCCTCTCTTCCACTGCCTCTCCAGATCCTGTAGGACTGAACACACATCCTGTCTTCGACACACAGAGTCCTGCAGAGGAACAGTGTATTGTACTTTACAATACGTAGAAAGTTAAAGAGCGTTTATTTGGCAATGAGGCTAAATATATAAAGGTGCAGTTGTATTTATTTATTTAGGTGGTTATTTAGTTAGTTAGCTGTCAAACCTGTGGTGGTAATTGTAGTTGGGCAGCCCAGTTTGAGACGACGCCTTGAGCTTCAGCAAGTCTTCTCTCAGCCTCTTTTGGGCATGTTCTCTTCTCCACCTCATACTCCTCCCAGCAAGCACTCTGAAGCTTAGAAGGTGAACTCTTGTTTGGCTCCACAGATGTCTATGAACACACACACACACACACACACACACACACACACAGAGCCATCATTAATCCCGACATCCTTACAAGACATTGAAACACATGTTGCTGACATGTGGCTGGTCTCTGCCAATTACCATTGGTAACTTGCTCAACTCCTCTGCCCACTGCAGGATGAACTGTTGACACTCTGCCAGGCTGTAGTCCTCCTCATGACTGGTGGTGAGATGGTTTTCACACTGTATGTAAAGATAACATGCAATGGAGAAGATGTATGGGAGACCTACACTTGCCCCTCCATCCTAGCTCTGACCTGTTTTGCATGGCAGCATATATGCATGTCCTGTCTTTCTCCCGGACATAAAACATACTGCACTTTCCATAACAAAAAATAACCACTTCAAGTGTTTTGGTAACCTACTTATTTATTTGCCTCTCTCTGCAGCTAATATGTTCATCTTAGTTATATTTTTGTGTAAAATGTGTCTATACTTGTTTGCTATCTACGTAGTTCCAATTTACACACAGTTCCAGTTTATGTAGCTGCATTGCTGCTGTTACAGTTTTTCTCAATTGATTTGGTAAATTTCTCCAATCGCAGGTAACTGCTCTCAAAACAGTTAACACAGCAAAACTAAACACACTCTTATGTTGGCGAAACAGTTAAGGATTCACTGCACAATGAACCACAGCATTTTATTCTAGTAATGCATTTATTAAAATTCAATATTAACATCAAAACTAAAAGTGTGTTCTCTGTTGATTTCATAACAAATTCAGCTGAAGAAACACAAAGAAATACAGTGGGGAGAACAAGTATTTGATACACTGCCGATTTGGCAGGTTTTCCTACTTACAAAGCATGTAGAGGTCTGTAATTGTTATCATAGGTACACTTCAACTGTGAGAAACAGAATCTAAAACAAAAATCACATTGCATGATTTTTACATAATTAATTTGCATTTTATTGCATGACATAAATATTTGATCACTTACTAACCAGCAAGAAGTCCCTCCTGTTCTCCACTCATTACCTGTATTAACTGCACCTGTTTGAACTCGTTACCTATATAAAAGACACCTGTCCACACACTCAATCAAAACAGATTCCAACCTCTCCACAATGGCCAAGACCAGAGAGCTGTGTAAGGACATCAGGGATGTGATTTTCTGGATTTTTGTTTTAGATTCCGTCTCTTACAGTGGAAGAGTACCTATGATAAAAATTACAGACCTCTATATGCTTTGTAAGTAGGGAGACCTACAAAATCGGTAATGTATTAAATACTTGTTCTCCCCACTGTATCAATTTAGGGCTGATTGGAAACAAACCATGCAACTGAGAATTTAACAAATAATAAAGTTTAGTTTTTTATGTTTGGAAAATGGTACACAAATGTTTGTGATTTTTAAAGATCAATAAAAAGAGCTGCAATAGTTTTTTCCTGATATATTTAAGTTTTGGTTGGCTGTATGAACTACTTTGAAAACATTTGAGAATGTTGTGCATAGTGTTTTGAGAAAATGATGCATGTGATTTGTAAGATATTAAATGAAGGAAAATGTACAATCTGTTTAGCACAATTACAAAGTGTTCAGATCACTGTGTTAACTGTTTTGAGAGCAGTTACCTGAGTTTGGAGAAATGTGTCAAATCGATTGAGAAAAACTGTAAGATGTAAAAAGAAAAATAAGAATCTATACTGTAATGAGCTGTGTCCATGATGTTCAACACAATGTACTGATCTGAGATCGCCATAGTATCTGCTTAATTAGCATAAATATATTTACAAATGACTTCTGCAATTTCTTTCAGGCCTACCTTTGATATCCTATGTAGTCCTGTGACCAGTTTGGTGGTTGTGGCTTTAGATGCCTCCAGAGAGGGTGACTGGATTGTTTGGTAGGTGATATATTTATGGGATGTCTACAAAGAAAAGCTATAGAAGATTACAAGTCTGTCTCATTTCCTTCTAGGTTAACTGATAGGCTAATATAAATAATTAAATGGTTAAAATACATTTATAATTGTCAATAGTTGAAATACGCACACCCTAATTTTAAACATGAATTTAGCAAGCAAGCATGTTTATTTATATAGCAAAATTCATACAGAGGAGCAATTCAATGAGCTTGACAAAGAAAATAAAAAAAATATATAAAAAATACAACATCATAATAATCAAACATAGAATGAGAAAATCGAAATACAGTAAAAACTAAATTAAAACATACAAAGCTATAAAAGCTGTAAGGCTAAACAGTGTGATTACGTTTAAGCGTTTAATGATTGGTGCATGAAAAGAGAAGTGTTATTAACCTGGATTTACCTTTAAAAAGTTCCTACATGTAATATAACATTTCTTCAGTGGTTTTGTGATCACCTGCAAGCAAAATAATATGGAATAAACTTTTTATACATCAACCCTAGACTTATAGTTTCCTGGTTGTTAGGATGGAGTATGGCACCTGCTAAACGATGCAAAATAGAGGAAGTTATATTTTAAACACAATAACTTCCAAAATAACAGAGGAACACACTGGTCCCTCGTTGTCTTTCTCTGCCTAAATAAAAAAAAAAAACGTTGTGTGCTATTTCATATCATCTGGATAGCCAACCACAGTAAGATTAGAGCAGAGGAACACGCCCAAAGTGTATCCGCAAGTAAACAAACAGGTCGTTGATTTTCTTACCTGATTATGGCTAAAAGTAGGTTTCGCGAACGGTTGTGAACAACAATCAAAGAGAATGGTTTTATTTCCATTAGATTTGCCAAAGCCTCCGAAGCTTCTGCTGTCTCCCATATTGCATTTTTCTGTAAATTATTATAAAACCAATGTGCATAAATAAACTGCAGGGTCCATGCATGAATAAAGGAATGTAAACAGCACACGTTTTTGTTTGTTTTACTGCTTGGATCACATGAAATTGTAAGATTTGAATGTTTGAAAAACCAAATAAATGTTGTTACAAAAAGACAGCTGTGAAGGCTATGTCGACTGTCACAAAATGTCATGTAATAGCTCATTTATTTTAAACACACGTCGTAATGCAGCAATTCACTCACCTGTAGTCCTATTTATCATTTTTTCTCCATGAATGTCCAGTACTGAATTAGTCACTTAGCCTGCCCCACGCATAATGAAATGTATTACTAAAGACAGAATGTTTTGAAAACAGTCCAAAGCACTTTCACTTTCTATACTTGTTTACTCCGGAGAGGCTGTTTCTGTTTCTGCGGGCGTAAAGAAACCGCATGCATGCATAAGATAATAAACAGCAGAATTATTTGCCTTAGGGGAGATCGGGGATGAAAGAAACACCTTTTTATTTGAGTGTCAGTAACTCAGTGGTTGTTTGTGCTAGGATTCTCAAACTTTGATACATACTACTCATATCTGTCTTCTACAAATATAACTCACTTGGACATCTACTACACAACCATAGATTATGTGAGTTAGTGTCAAATACAAAGAGTTCCGTTTTTACAACCTACCCCACAACTGGGGTGATTTGTAACACTAGCTTGGGGGATGTAACAATGACAGGTAATTTGCTAAGATCCACAATATACAATTTATACAAGTTTACAGTTATTGCCACTGCTGACTGGTATGCAAACTTCCTGACCTAAAATCAAGCGATCCGTTTTATCTCCATGAATGATGTACGACCCCTTGGGGCAATAACTAATAAAGAAAACCACAACAATTGTTGCTGAAAAGCTGAAAATAAATTCTCTCTATCTCTTCACAATGGGGATAATAATTGTGGAGTGAAATATTTTCCTTGAACAAATGAGTGCACCATTCTTTAATTATACACCATTCTTTAATTAGGTATCTCATTGTTACCTCTTGAGGGGTTAACCCAACAGTTTAGCTGCTTCCGTCAAATACTCTGTCAAAAGTTCCTCCTGTGCCTCACCGAAGACTTTGACTAATAAGGTACCCTTTATGGGGCTTCTCAGTACAATGTGAAGAGACAGGTGGGTCTGAGTGACTCATCACACAGATTTTCCCTGCCTGACTTCAATTGCAACCTTTCTCAGAATGTCTGCAGGGACACCCCCATCGGTCTTCCACTTCCACTTGCCTAGGCATGCTAGAAAAAAGAGGGGATGGTTGTAATGTTTTTATGAACTGTTAGAACCATCCCCCACAACAACCAGTCATTACATAGCCAACTGTTTAAGGTATGTGGGTTTCAAGTTACCATAAATGCAAAGCATCAAATTAAACTAGAGAAAGGGCTACTTTAAGTGATATAAGTTGCAACATTGCATGTCCAATAGTCTGAACGATAGGCAAAAGCTATCCTTAGACATTTATATTATATTTAATTATATTAAAATTATATAATTTCCCAAAAAGTTGTGAAGCTGTGTAAAATGCAAATAAAAACAGAATGCAATGATGTGCAAATCATTTATCCCTATATTTAATTGAAAATAGTACCAAGACAAATATCATATGATTAAACTAATAAAAGTTATTGTTTTTGGAAAGATTCATGGACATTTTTTATTTGATGCCAGCAAAATGTTTCAAAAAGTTGGGACAGGGTCTTGTTTACAGTACCACAGTGTTGCATCACCCTTTACTTTTAACAATTCTCTGTAAGCATTTGGGAACTGAGGAGACCAATTACTGTAGTTCTGAAAGTGAAATGTATTCCCATTCTTGCTTGATATAGGATTTCAGCTGGTCAACAGTTTGAGGGGACCTCATATTTGTTTCATAATGCGCCAGATGTTTTCAATGGATGACCGGTCTGGACTGCAGGCAAGCAGCTACTATGGAGCCATGCTGTTGTAATACGTGCAGAATGTGGTTTGGTATTGTCTAGCTGAAATAAGCAAGGCCTTCCCTGAAAAAGATGTAGTCTGGATGGCAGCATATGTTGTTTTAAAACCTGTATATATTGTTCAGCATTAACAGTACCCTCTCAGATGTGCCAGTCACCCATGCCATATGCTCTAATGCACCCCCATAATATCACGGATGCTGGCTTTTGAACTGCTGATAACAAGCCAGGTGGTCACTCTCCTCTTTAGTCTGGAGGACACGGCATCCATGATTCCCAAAAATAATTTAAAATGTTGATTTGTCAGACCAAAGGACAGTTTTCCACTTCGCCTCATTCCATCTTAAAATTTGCTTGGGCCCAGAGAAGGCAGCAGCAGTTCTGGTTCTTTTTAATATCTGGTCTCTGCTTTTCATAGGAGAGTTTTAACTTGCATTTTGGATTTAGAGACATACTGTGGTCACAGACAATGGTTTTCACTACAGAACTGAGAACACAAAGATCATGGCCAACAAATATTGGTTTTCGGCCTTGTACTTTGCATATAGTTTTCTCCGGGTGAAATCCCCAAACGATTAAAATTTTACGTTGAGAAACGTTATTCTTAACTTTTTGCATTATTTGCCCACACAGTCTTTCACAGAGTGGTGAACCCCTCCCCGTTCTCACTTCTGACAGACCCATCCTCTCTGAAATGATCTTTTTATACCCAATCATGTTACTGACCTGTTGCCAATTGAGCTAATTAATTGTGTTTAGGTTTTTAGGTTTTTAGCATTATACAACTTTTCCAATCCTTTTTTCCTCTGTCCCAAATTTTTTGAAACGTGTTCCTGGCATGTAATATAAAGTAGTGCCCTTTTTAACTGTGGTTGGGTTTATCACTTTAGTGCAGCTGCAGTGTGAAACAGCGTGCAAATTCCTGACAGAAGTGAAATACGGCTTGAGCAGAAGTACAGTAACTGCCGTTTCACTTCACATAAAACAAAACAACCGTTTTTAAATCATGAAACAGCTGGTTGGTCCGGTCCAATGTTTTGCTAAATTGTTAATTTTTTATTTAGATAATTGAATGTGACCAATAAGTCTGCCAAGTAATATTTTTTTTTTATAGTGTCTTAAATTTTACAATGAAAATTCTATACATAATATATAAATCTAGAAGCACTGCAAAACAGTTAGAGTCTCTAAATTAATTTAGTTAGGCAAGGTAGTCAAGCCTGAGCTTTAAATGGGGCTTAGTCAACTTCTTTGGTGCAATTAATTTCTGTTCCTAGGTGTTTTCATTTCAGAACAATAAAAGCATTTTAACAATAGGATGTCAGTTACTGTTAAGTAACAAAGACGTGAAGGTATCTGTAGGCTTCTTTTAGAGAAACTCTATTATTTTTCTCTGATGTCCTTCGCGCATTATGTAGTAGCGGTCATGTGGTATCGGTAATTTTTAAAAACATGTATTTTGGTTAACCAAATACTATTTGAATAAAAACACATACTATTCGGATAGTAAAATATTGTCCAATGCACCTACCCAGCATCAAGTAGTCATGCTCTTTTTTCTGCATCTTTCTTTTACATTTCAGTGGTGTTTCTCTGTGTGTTTGGTTTTAATGTCTCTTTGTTAGTATCTTGCTGTGTGTTGCGTTTTGATTTACTCCCAGGACCCATTCCCTACAGGAGTTGTTTCATTAATTATTGCACTGCTGATGTAGAGGGCTGGATTCAAAGTGACTGAAATCGTTACATTTGTTGCATAACATCCTAGGTTAATGAAATTCTGCCGAAAAATAATGGTGGCATCCGAAAATATTTTATAAAATTAAACGGACAAAGATCAAGGGATGAAATGAAATATTACACTGAATAACTGTAAACAAACCATAATCAAATACATTTAATTTCCTTAATCTTGATTTAACCAGCTTTGGCCAAATCAAGATTAAAATCTCTTTTCCCGAGAGTGGCAGCACACAGAAGTTATGTACAGTCACAACATAAAAACACAGATTTCCACAGTTCCTAATTATACATAAATTGTCAGAGGTAAAGTGCAAGGTGAGGGTCAAAGCATTTACAGTCCCCCAAATGATAATCCACCATAGATTTGATCATATATTTAAAATCGTCTTTTGTAGTTCATCCCAGGCAGAGGGAACAATGTCCTGGAATGTCCTGGAATGTCCTGGAAAGTTCTGGGGAGTTCCCAATTGGGAGCTGTAACACCAGTGGCCTTAATCGATTATTTCTCCCTCCTCCTTTTTAATTCTTTGATCAACGGTTTAGTTATGAACTCCCTTTACCTGGTCATCTAGATCATCAAACCTCCCCAAAACTGGTGAACACATCTAAAACCAGGCAAGTTATTTAACTTTGTACACCACACAGTCCAGCATACAATGAGACCACAAGAAAATGCTTGTACAGTGCATAACCATAGTCAATTACAGGCAGAAAGATAGGAAAAACAAGGCTGCTTGTTCCTGCTTCAGTAGCAAAATAACACTGAAAATAAAAACACAACATTAACCTGAGCTTTTTCACAATAACCCCTTTATGAGGTTCAAAGGAGGACACTCATCTACATAAAATTCAAAGTACTTTTAGGTGGTTAGCCTATCTATTTTCTGTCCTACATAATGACAATACCTGGGAGATTCAGTGGTCACATTTAGACTTTGGAACATACACATTTAAAAGTAACTTCAGATGACAGAGTGGAGCCTGGATTATATTAAAAGCAAATTGCAGCCTTTGTCATCAGCTTAATAATGGAAAACTTTGATTTGACACCCATCATTATTGGACTAGGGTTAGGGTGGGACTAGGACTAGGGTGGGAATAGGGTTAGGGTGGGACTAGGACTAGGGTTGGAATAGGACTAGGGTGGGACTAGGGTTAGGGTGGGACTAGGGTTAGGGTGGGAATAGGACTAGGTTTGGAATAGGACTAGGGTTGGAATAGGACTAGGGTGGGACTAGGGTTAGGGTGGGAATGGGGTTAGGGTGGGAATAGGACTAGGGTGGGAATAGGACTAGGGTTGGAATAGGACTAGGGTTGGAATAGGACTAGGGTGAGAATAGGGTTAGGGTGGGACTAGGGTGAGAATAGGGTTAGGGTGGGACTAGGGTGGGAATAGGACTAGGGTTGGAATAGGACTAGGGTTGGAATAGGACTAGGGTGGGAATAGGGTTAGGGTGGGTCTAGGGTTGGAATAGGACTAGGTTGGGACTAGGGTTAGGGTGGGAATAGGGTTAGGGTGGGAATAGGACTAGGGTGGGAATAGGACTAGGGTTGGAATAGGACTAGGGTTGGAATAGGGTTAGGGTGGGACTAGGGTTGGAATAGGACTAGGGTGGGAATAGTGTTAGGGTGGGACTAGGGTGGGAATAGGACTAGGGTGGGAATAGGACTAGGATGGGAATAGGACTAGGATGGGAATAGGACTAGGGTGGGACTAGGGTTAGAGTGGGACTAGGGTGGGAATAGGGTTAGGGTGGGAATAGGACTAGGGGGCTGTTTAGGTACAGTGGGTGATATCAGGCTGTGGACATGGAATGCTCTCAGAAAGAAGGTCAGTATAAAGCATGCCCAAAAAGGGTTAGGGTTACGTTCTGCATGTTCCGTCTTTTTCCGCCTCCAATCCTCTATATTCATTCTGTGCCCACTGTGCCAGCTCTGATCCTGCTACTGGTGGTCTGTGTGGAGAGAGGTAGAAAACAGAGAGCGGTTGAGATGCATTTTCCTTGTTTCTTGTAAGACCTACATGGAAATAAGTGATGGAGGACTGTATGTCTAGGAATGACATTAGAGACACTGCATTTATTATTAGACTGCACGTCCAATTGGACAAGTTGTTGTCACCATGCAGAAAGAGCTCCTTACACAGGGACTTCCTGGTTTAAATTCATGGTTTTAAATGGAAACGGTCCCCTGAGAAGGCTTGAACCAACCTACTCAGTCAGGGGGACACTGTACTCTCAACCACAACAATGCCCTTAACCCAGGGAGAAACCCAGTGCATCATGGTCAGCTTCAGCTACATCACCTTAATAGAGAAGCACAATGCCCTTAACCCAGGGAGAAACCCAGTGCATCATGGTCAGCCTCTGCTACATCACCTTAATCGACGGTACCATTCCCATTACTGACTGGTTCCGTGGTCTCCCAGTTCATGGCCTTCTGGACAGCTTTCTTCCAGCGTGCGTACCGGAACTCACTCTCTAGAAGGAAAGCAGGAACCATTACAATGGATGCTCCAGGTAACCCCTCAAGGTAACTTGCTGTTGTGCCGCACACACTATATTCATCCACTAGATGGCAGTGTGAGTGTGTGATACAAAAAGGAAACATTAGTGTATGTTCCTTACACATACAGTAGAGCCTATGGCAATATATATTTAACCACCAGAGGGAAGCATAAATCAGTTTCTTGCCTAATAACAGGTTTGTGGTCAATTCGTTTTTTTCTGATCAGTCCATTCAAGAAGTGGTTTGACATTAATATCAGTGAAGTGTAAAACCCTCAGAAAATAAACAGAGTTTCCCGTTCCACTTCCTAATTTGACCAAAACCCCGGTTAAAGAACCCTGGCTACTGAACGCGGTCTGCCGCGGTTCCCTCACCCTCCGTGTTGATCTGGGGTTGGTATCTCTCAGTGGGGACGGCTGCGAGGTCACCAGGCGCCAGACTCCAGACGCCGACACCTTCGGCTGCTCCCGCGGCCATGGCAGCGCCCAGCGCAGTGGTCTCTGGCATGGATGGCTTCACTGTCAAGACACACACACACACACACACACAGATATACACACACACGCACACAGATATACACATACATATACACAAACAGATATACCCACACATATGTGTGTATTTGGGCGAACAGATATGTGTGTATTTGGGCGAAGGTTCATGTTGACATGTACTCTGCCTTTGAGTCGGGGTGTGATTTCGGTGTGTTTGGCCTGTGTAGCGCTTGATGACACCCACTTGTCCTTGGGAGTGGACAAATGTGAGTGTTTGTGTCAAAGTTTACATTTGAGTTTATTGAAGGCTGGTGTGTGTGTGTGTGTGTGTGTATATGTGTGTGTGTGTCTTACCCACAGGAACACAGAGTATATCAGCCTGTAGCTGCATCAATAGTCTGTTGGATGTCATGCCTCCATCCACCTGTAGCTGACTCAGAGGAACCCCGTAGTCCTGATTCATGGCATCCAGGATCTGGAAATGGTTTCTATCTATTAGTATTGGAATATCAGTCTGCCAAGTGTGGTTGTCTGAATCAGACCAAGACATGGATTTACTGTTGCTACCTCTCTGGCCAAAAAAGGCGCATTAATTCAAGCACAAACATGAGGTAAAGAGAAGATTCGGCGACACTAGAGGAGTAATGGATATAAAAAGAATGTGCTTAATGCCACGCCAGCTTAAATTTTTGTATCATTCCATCGTAATATTTTATTATTATATCAACTGTATCAGGGAGACAGAGTAGATCTTACAATGGGAGACAGACTTCACAAATATCAGGATATCAGTTACACAGTGCCAACCACTCTACCAGCCTCTGGTCTCTCCAGGAAAGCTTTTTCAAGGCCAGCATCTGAACAATAAGAAGTTGGGTTTAATTCCATTGTCCATCAGTGTCGCTGAACTGCCTCCAGGAATCGAACGACGAGCCTCACCTCTCTGGTCTGGAAGCACACAGCCTCCAGAGCGGCGAAGGCCAGGTGACTGCGGTTAGTGAACTGAGTCAGACCACAGATGATCCTGTCAGCACAAGGAAGAGAAGGAGATCCTGATGAAGAGGAAACAGGAAGGGCTAAGGACTTAGTGGCTATAGAGGCTGGTCACAGACAACACTTACCCTCGTGCACTGGGCTCCCAGTAAGGGGCATACAGACCAGAGAAGGCTGGAACAAAGTAGCAACCGTACGACGAGCCCACTTCGCCTGCCAGCTTCTCTGAGGAAGAAATGGGCGTGAGGTGTGCCTGGGCTCCTTAATAATTATGTCAGTACAACAACCCCCTCCCCCACTTCTGGTAAGCATTTTAATGTCAATCTATACCTGGTTTTAGCGTAGCATGGAACAAATAAAAAATGTATTGGATGCCCACCTGTAGGTTTCCACTCAAACTCAAAAAACGGATTCAGCTAATCGACCGTCTTGTTATTAGAATGCAGTGTGCCAGATTAGGGTTGGAGTGAAAAGCTGCAGGAGGGAAGCTCTCCGGGAAGAGTGTTGGAATTAAAACCTACAGGAGGCAAGCTCTCCAGGAAGAGTGTTGGAATTAAAACCTACAGGAGGCAAGCTCTCCAGGAAGAGTGTTGGAATTAAAACCTACAGGAGGGAAGCTCTCCAGGAAGAGTGTTGGAATTAAAACCTACAGGAGGGAAGCTCTCCGGGAAGAGTGTTGGAATTAAAACCTACAGGAGGCAAGCTCTCCAGGAAGAGTGTTGGAATTAAAACCTACAGGAGGCAAGCTCTCCAGGATGAGTGTTGGAATTAAAACCTACAGGAGGGTAGCCATCCAGAGCTCTGTTCAAAATTTTCCTGCGAAGAGCTCACCTATCTCAGATGAGGAGCGGATGATTCCCATGTTATCCTTCAGCCAGCGTACCACCGCCCCAGCTATGGCCACCGAGCCCTGGAATAGGCCAATCACGGGTCAGCAACAGGAGAGAGGAGCCAATCAGAACACGCCACATACGCACTCAGGCCGGGCATAACAGACAGTGCAGACCTCGAGAGCGTAGTAGGCTGGGGCGTCCTTCCCCAGTTTATAGGCAATGGTGGTCAAGAGGCCGTGGTCTGACATCACCGGCTAAGACAGGAGGAGATTGAGGGCATGTCATTGAGGGCGTGTCATTGCAGGGCGTGTCATTGCAGGGCGTGTCATTGCAGGGCGTGTCATTGAGGGCGTGTCATTTCAGGGCGTGTCATTGAGGGCATGTCATTGCAGAGCAGCAGACTACCTTTAAAAAAAGACATAACAAAGACAAAAGCAGCCTTACCTCCACTCCTGTGTTTCTGAGCAGGAAGCAACCGGTTCCATACCTTCAAGTAGAAACAGGACAGAATATATTTTTGCTATTTCCTAAATTATATTTCCATCAGCTGGAGAGAGAAAGGGAAGGGTATATGACTATGTTATGAGATTTGAAAAAAAACATTTTATGCCTTTCAGATACCCAGCCTAAAACTGGGTATTTTGATACAGTGGCCTAAACCAGCAGGTCTACCTCCACACGGATGGAGGGGAGGCCAGAGGACCCACCCAACTGAAGCAACCAATCAACCAACTAAACCATATAGCCACACCTATGGCGTAAACATAACCACGTGCAGTACTGGAATGCCAGGCCGTAACCCAGAGGGCGCCGACAGTGAGTATACCGTCTTTTATACTATCTTAATGGTCCTATCTAATGGAGATGAACATCTCAGGATGTATTTAAATTACAGTTTACACACACACACACACACACTAAAACAGCCGACTCTATTAAAAAAATGTATATCCTCCAGGAGAGAAGAAAATGTGAGGAGAAGAGATGGAGGAGGGTCTTACGTGTTTTTAGCTTGTCCATCCTGGAAGCACATCTGACCGACCAAAGCAGCCGACTGGTCCCCTAGACACTACAGAATACAATGTGGAGTTTATCCTCTTGACTTTCTTATCTGTAGCAGCAGACTGGATGTGGATTTACCTTAACTGGGAGAGTCTTCAAACATAACTAAACAAACACACAAAACATAGCATTGATTTAAAAACAACACAAGGACAAACATCTTACCCCTGAGATGGGCACTCCTGCCAGGGAGCCAGAATTCTGGATGAGGGAGGGACATTAGAGAATGAGAGAGAGACAGGAGTGTATGAGAGAGAGACAGGAGTGTATGAGAGAGAGACAGGAGTGTATGAGAGAGAGACAGGAGTGTATGAGAGAAAGACAGTTTATGAGGGAGGAAACACAATGAATTCTCTGTGTAACTATTTAAGTCATAATTTATAGTACAATGTTCCTACTCCTACTTATTTAAACTGTTTAGTTGAAAAAGCAAATGGACACTGACATTCAGAGTAATGATACAGTGTGAGGTCATCCTGCAGGTGGTTCCGAAATAACATCTTTCTGAGAAAACCACGGAGTTTTATAATGGGAGTAGTTTTCTCCAGAAAGTAGGGCCTGTTCTGTGTTCTTATGTAAACAGCACTGAGGTTACAGTTCAGTTCATCATCTGTGTTCACCCAAATATGGTGTGTCTTCTGTAACTCTACACTATAGTTTTAATACGCTACATTCGATTCATGGAACCAATTATTGCAAGACACAGTATGAAGAAAACCCAGGGAGGCTACTAATGCAGATTGACATGGAAGTAGGTGTGAGTCGGAAAATGAAGGAACTATACTAGATCTTTCTCCAGGACATCTGTCTTGCCTGTGGGCTTTGGCGTTTGTGACGTCTGATTTTTTCTTAGTCAATCAAACACCTCATAACCTGATGGCCGACCTGACCTTCCTTCATCACTAGCCTCCCTTTAACTCATTTGCAAATGAGGGAGTTGGCTGTAGGTGGACCGGGGTCATAGCAGCGGGTATTGTGAGTTGCAGCCAAGTGAAATGGAGAACAAACAACAGATGAAACCAATGGTTTCCATCAGACATTTTTATGCTACTCATAAAAAGAGATGTGGCGTTTGCTGAGGGTAGAAAAACAGGTGAGAGTTCTGACTGGCTGACTTTTAAGTGACTGAGAAACTTGGGTATAAAACTTAGAGAAGTTAAATCTTACTAGTATATTACTGCACTATCTGGTTGTAAAGTGAATCCAGCCAAAATCCTAGAAAACTTCAGTAAAAACTCGGAAGAACAGTTCAAACAGCAAACATTTCATACTTTGCCAAAAGAGAGAGTTTTGGATACTGGACTCATTTCTGACAGGAATATTATTCCTGATGCCTTCATGTTTGAGAAAACCTCCAAATACACCACAAATAAAAGAGAAAAAAGAAAAGCCTGTATTTAAGGTTTTCCCTGAGTCTGTCCTTGATGCTTTACTCCCTGCTAACAATAGGGAAGCCACCACGGCTGGCAATTTGAAACTCTATTGCCTTGTTAAAATTCTGGATAAATTGCTAAATATACGGTCGCATATTGAACAAATATAAATTGTATATTTAACAATGAGTCCCGAATTTTGGTCTCATCCAAGGCTTTGGCAATATGATTTACAACTAATGTGGTTGCTGTAATTGTACTGTGCCCACATTGGTTGTAAATGATATTGCCAAAACTGTGCATGAGAAAACAAACTGTGTTGCTTTATCCATTGACCTGTCAAAATACTTTTGATACAGACGATTATTCTATTTTACTGAAAAAGCTGACTGGGCTTGACCATAGACAAGCTTATGGTTTCAGAATGACCTCAGAAGACCCACGTCTCTTTGGGTGGGGGTATGTCTGTGTGTGTGTGCTTGAGTGTGTGTATGTATTCTATTCATTTGTATGACCTCATTACAAAGATGCAGGATCACTGATGACGGCTTCAAGAGTAACTGCACTTCAAATCATTCGCATATTCTGTTGTGCTAACAACCTAACCCAGTCTGATCCAGGAAACCGCATCCACTGCAGGAATTACATAATCATTTTATGAGATTAATCCAGAATCTTATCTTGTAAGTTGTGACTCCACACTTTTCATGAAAATCAGAGCAACTACGAAGGGTTCACTTAAATCTTTTATTGATAAGACATCTTTACGGCTCCCTGTTATTGAGAAATTATGACTTCACCTGGATAAGCAGGTTAATGTTTGAAGTGTGGTTTGGCAAATGACTTCAAAACAAAAATACCACAAACACACAAAGCCCAAGAGACACACAAGCTTGACCTGAAGCTGCATCAACTCACCATGGAACCATATATTTCTGAGGAGCTCTTCACTTTGGGAAGGATTTCCATCGGGACACCAAAATATCTAAAACCAACAAATAAACACTTTTCAAGAAAATCCTGGACAATACTATAAGAAACTTTAAACGTGTGTGTGACTCTGCAAGCCCTGGCAAGTCTTAGTGTGTGTGTTTGGTGGGTGTGCACGTGCGCGTGTGCACGTGTGTGTGTGTGTGTGTGTCTACCTGCAGAGTTCAGGGTCCCAGTCCAGTGTGTGTATGTTGAAGAGCATCGTCCGGCTTGCGTTGGTCACGTCTGTGACATGGACCCCCCCACTCTTCCCCCCGGTCAGACACTGGACACAAACACTCAGTCACAAACACACAGTCACAAACACACAGTCACAAACAATCAGTCACAAACACACAGTCACAAACAATCAGTCACAAACACACAGTCACAAACACACAGTCACAAACACACAGTCACAAACAATCAGTCACAAACACACAGTCACAAACACACAGTCACAAACACACAGTCACAAACAATCAGTCACAAACACACAGTCACAAACAATCAGTCACAAACACACAGTCACAAACACACACACACAGAGACACAGACACACAGAGACACAGACACAGACACACAAACACACAGACACACAAACACACAGACACAGACACACACACACAGACACACAGACACAGAGACACAGACACAGTGACAAACACACAGTCACAAACACACACACACACACACAGACTCAAACACACACACACACAAACACACACACACACACAGACACAAACACACAGACACACAGACACACAGACACAAACACACACACACACACAGACACACAGACACAAACACACACACACAGACACAAACACACAGACACAAACACACAGACACAAACACACAAACACACAGACACACAGACACACACAGAGAAAAACACACAAACACACAGACACAAATACACAGACACAGACACACAGACACAAACACACAGACACAGTGAGGAGATACGGAAACAGCGGTGATGAATATCAGGACTGCTGTGTGACGCTCAGAGGTGTGGCTGTGCCGGCGCTAAACCACACAGCCCGTAGGGGCGGGGTTTGGCCCGTTCTCACCCAGATCAGCCAGGAGTCCACGGTGCCGAACATGGCCCGGTGGGTCAGGACAGCTTCAGCCACCTCCTCCACATTGTCCATCAGCCAACGCAGCTTTACGGCACTGAAGTATGTGCTGATGGGCAAGCCCGTTTTGTGCTGCGGAGAGACGGACAAACCAACAGACGGTGGATGAGGTGTGGGGAGGTCTGTCGTCTTGGTCACACCTTACGTCAGCCCTCTAACATCTACAGGTTCCTATAGGCTAGTGTCCGTGATGAGGTCAGGGTTCTGGCTCTGTTCGGGTCAGGTCAGGTCTTTGTACCTTCAGATGGTTCTAGACAAGTTTTTATAGGCTAGTGTCCGTGATGAGGTCAGGGTTCTGGCTCTGTTCGGGTCAGGTCAGGGCTGTCTTTGTACCTTCAGATGGTTCTTGCTCTTGCCAGGCGTCTTGTTGATCAGTCTCTCCACGGTGGACTGCGTGCGCAGATCGAGCCAAACTACAGGGACAGCCAGCACACAATGAGTCAAACACTCCCTTGAACAAAGTCCCAGTAATGCTGCATCTTATGTGTTCAACAGTGGCATAATGAAATTGTAGTTATTGGTACATGATTTACCTACCACAAGGTTAGATAGCTACCAATATAGCGAACATAGCTAATTGTGTGACTTGGGGAGCTCTGCGAGTGGTGTTGCAAAACTACAGTTCAAAACTTCTTACTCAAAATATATTTCATTAAAATATTACTGTAGAATTGTAGCAAATTGCTGTATTCTGTTTTGTATAATGTTATTGTTTTAAGTTAAGTTTAACAGTTTTGAAAACCGTATGTAAGCATGTGCAAATTGGCCTGTAAGTACACAGAGTTTTGGCGGTGGTTGTGTCGAAGTGAGAAAATAATTAATGAAATTTGAAAGATGTAGTCATTGAATGCATTTTGTGCCAAAGCAATGATAATTGATCCTCAGTTTAGCCCACTTATGCTTCTGTTGTGCTCACTGTGTGAAGAGTTTTGAAAAAGTGACCTAAGTATTGGGAAATGTGTCCTAGCGACTGTAAAAAACTGCAACAGCATGATTGGCCCATGAGGAGGGCCGGCCCTGTTGACGCAGATTCCTTGGGCCGGAATGCCTGGCGTTGTAACATTGCTATTATGCAATCTGGGCATGTGGTTTTCTAAGTGACACAACTGTCCAGGAAATGAGCTGCCGCCATTTACAGTAAGACCGTGTCTGGTCACAGTGACCTGGGGTCGCTGTCTGAGTCAGAACACCGGGATAGCGTGCGCATACACACATTGTATTATTGTCACTTTTAAAGGGTGCGCGCATAATTAATTTGCACTTCATTATTATTCCTTGTTACCACCAATAGATTCTGGAAACACACCAATTGCATTGTAGAGCGGCTCGCCCGTCTCTTTGTCCCAGACTAGGGTCGTCTCCCTCTGATTGGTCACTCCGACGGCTGGGTAAAACCAAAAACAACACTGTTAACGAAATCAAAACCACCTCACGGCCCCTTTTTCCCAGCAGCCCCACTGAGAACCACCGTAGGGATATACACCACTGCACCTTTAATGTGGGAGACGTCGATGTGAAGTTGGCCCAGCTTCTCACAGGTCCTCTCCATGCAGTCGTAGACAGACTGTAGAATCTCCTTAGGATCCTGTTCTACCCAGCTGAGGGACACAAGGGGACAGGGTTCCTGTTCATTTTGAATTGTTTATACTGGGTGCAATGTCGGCGTCGTCGTCGTCCCCCGTCCCCGCCCCCGTCGCCCCCGCCGATTCAAGCAGAGAAAGCAGCATTTGAGCTTAGAAAAAATGCTAATGTGTGAAAAGTGGGAAGTGTTTTATTTTCATTTTGTTTTGGGTTTGAACCCATCTGAACCATCAGTTAGAGCAGTTTAACTGGTAGCGTTGACCATGGCACTTGGAACTACATGAGTTGTGGGTTTTTTCCTGGGACCAGCCTCATGTAATATAACAATGTACAGGACTATAGTCCCTTTAGATAAAATAGTATGTTACATTTCTCTATTAGGCTCAATTTTCTCGAATTATTGTTTTCAAAACAATAAGTTAATATCTCTGAACAATTTGTTTCCTGCTCACACGTGTGCAAAAGGGTAAGTACAATTGTCTAAAATGATCACAATACCTACATGCACAGGGCTTGCTGATCAAAACTGATGCGTTGATTCTCAGTAAAATGTCACACTGTTCACAACTTCCACACATTCTTTCATCGTGTGAGCCCTCACATGCGAAACGATCCACTCAGTTATCTGAATCTGTCAGGCATGTTTATTCTATAAATATCTATGACATGGAATGTTTGTGATGTCTGCTAAACTGGCAAACGACCTGCCAGGTGACACAGTAATGACACAGAAATGGAAGGGAAACCGTCAGATGTGATGTGGATGAAAACCTCTTGCCAGACCAACAAGAGGGACAGGATGTCCACCAAGAAGATGGGAACTTGTAGCGTTACGCACTGTGAGGAGGTGCAATTCATTGTTTTAACAAAACTACCGCAGGTTTTTTGCATTTGTTGGTGTTGTAGTTTTTATTCTGTGGGGAATTTTTTCTATCTATGATTTTATATATAAGAAATGTGTAAAAATTGACATGTAAATTAGAATTTTCTGTTTACATGTAACACATTGTTTAATGTACTGTATACCTACAAATGTGCACACCCCTTCTCTGTGTACTACAGCATTGTATTGACTTTTAAACCTTTTCCTACTGTTGAAGCTGGTATCTAAAAAGCTCAGTGTGATACACAATAGTATTCAACTAGACAAAACTGACATTCTTGTGTAGCACAGTAAGCAGTCAGTGTCAACAAAAAAGTAGAAGAAGACTGAAATGTATATATAACAAACATTTCCAGGGTTGACTGCCATGGTGAAAAAACATGAAACATTTTGACCGCTATGGCTCACACGATGACAAAAAAACATGACTACCTTTTGCAGACATGTCGCAGAGTTGTGATGTCCAATAAAAAAAGTTGTGACAATTGCATTAAAGTTTAAAGAATGTTAAGACTGTTTCAAAAAATAAGACAAAGCGATTGAGAAAAACTATAAAAGTATTCTTTATCGACCAAATTAAACCACCAGAACATTAGGGGTCCATCATAGAGAAGAGTTGGGTTCAAACGTTTCTGTTTTGAAGTCCCTATGTTTCTCAACTCCATAGTTAATGAATTACCGATTATTGGTACAGTGTTTGGGCCTCTGTGGAGCTCTTAGATCGATGCGTTGAACATTGCACTCTGTGTCTGGCTGCTAATGCGTCCACCTAAGCTCAGCCCCTGGCTTTTTCCTCTGACCAGGGGGGCGATTTGAGGAACGTTGACCCCCGCAATGTCCCTCCTTCAGGGGCCCCTGACTAGCACAGCGGTAGAGTCACTGCCTTGCAATTTTCTGCATCATTGTGAGACCGGGGTTTGGATCCAGTGAAATTGGCCAGCGCCCTCTGGGTTTGAGGGAGGTTAATAATGGAGTTTGGCTGTCTTCTTTGGGTTGGGGTTCTGGTGTGGAATCACTGGTTGGGTGAGGCATTGCGAAAAAAACAAAAATATTATTGGATGTGCTTTGACTTTCTACAGGCCCAAGTCCGCAGGGAATAGATACGGTGGCATTCGGATGACAGTTGTGTGTACAGGGATGACAGGTTTTTCTACAGGGATGAAAAGTGTGTGTACAGGGAGGACAGGTGTGTGTACAGGGATGACAGGATTTTCTATAAGGATGACAGGTGTGTGTACAGGGATGACAGTTGTGTGTACAGGGATGACAGGTTTTTCTACAGGGATGACAGGTGTGTGTACAGGGATAACAGGATTTTCTACAGGGATGACAGGTGTGTGTACAGGGATGACAGGTGTGTGTACAGGGATGACAGGATTTTCTACAGAGAAGACATGTTTGTCTACAGGGATGACAAGTGTGTGTACAGGGATGAAATCATGTCTACAGGGGTGACAGGTGTGCACAGAGGGATGACAGGTGTGTGTACTGGGATGACAGGTGCATCTACAGGGGTGACAGGTGTGTGTAGAGAGATGAGAGTTGTGTGTACTGGGATGACATATTTGTACAGAGAGATGTCAGGTGTGTGTACTGGGATGACAGGTGCATCTACAGGGAGGACAGGTGTGTGTAGAGGGATGACAGGTGTGTACTCACCCCTCTTTAGGGAAACTCTGCCTTATCTCAACCTGGTGATGACTGAGCAGCTCTGCCGTTTTAGCATTAAACACCTGAGACGGATGAGATGCAGGGAGAGGAAGAGAGAGTGAGAGAAGAAGCATTGGTCCCATAATGCCATACAGTACAATGTAACATACAAATCTAATATGCAGGTCAGAGTATCAGACTAGCCTTGTACTTTGAAGAGAGAAGCTTTGTCTTAAACCACATCAGACCTGTGGGACTAAAGCTGGCCTGACCCGGAGGGCAACACAGTGGCGTTCACTCCGACCGGGTCGGCTGGATGGAAACCGGCAATCTGGCAACACCACCGAAACCCCCCGAGAGACAGCAGGGTAGCCAGACAGACGAGGTAAAGAGATGGTGTACTAACCATCAGCCCATCTGCCCACCATAAGGACCATGTGAAACGACCATGTGAAACGATTAAGGAGGGCCTGGGCTCAACACATCAGCCCATCTCCCCACCATAAGGACCATGTGAAATGACCATGTGAAACGTTTAAGGAGAGTCTGGGTTCAACACCTCAGCCAGGAGCACCAAGCACCCCATAGGACCATAGCACAGGAGAATCTCCATTTTGAAAATTGGTCATGAATAAGGCAGGCAGTCTTCAGTCCTTTTCCGATAACAAGATGTTTAAATGGAAAGAAAATCATTGAAAAAATCATCCCATATGTCTGTAATTGTGTTTATCATGAGCAATGTCTGCTTTCAATCCAGCACTAGTGCTGTCACGATTACAACGCTTTAGTTGACGATTAATTGCGATGAATGATTTAATTGTTTATTTTATGCCATTATTCTAGTGTAAGTCTAACAATATTGTAAGAAGAACCAGAGATGGTTCTTCAGATTTGTGGTGTTTCCCG
This sequence comes from Esox lucius, assembly GCF_011004845.1. Lineage (NCBI taxonomy): Eukaryota > Metazoa > Chordata > Actinopteri > Esociformes > Esocidae > Esox > Esox lucius. Next base: position 40,033,376 of record NC_047588.1, read on the forward strand.
GTTTTGATTGTCAACTTTCTGGAGCAAATCCAACAATTTGGCTTCTCCAAATAATTGCTTCTTTTGGACTAAACCCAAAATGTGCCCAGAGCGCTGCACCTGTGTTCAGCTTTGCAACTAAATCCATGTTGTTAACGACTGCTCAACACAAAATGCAACTGCAAAGCAAAGACAATAAATTTTCTCTGTGCATTGTAATGTTTCACCTCTCACCCTGTATTATTATAGGTTATTTATTTGAAATAGCTCATTCTAAAACTATCTTGTAGGTTTTCCCAACGAAGCAAAATGTGTTTCAATGCTCAGTTGTTTAATTCAGTTAAACATGTACAAGGACGATACATTTTTATTTTCAAACGTATGCAATATAATGGGACAACAGATATTTTTATATATATACATTTTAATGCACATTATCTAATTAGAAAACATGGGTGGAAATTACTTAATTCGACAATTATTAAAAATAATTGTGATCTGGCTCAGATAATCGCAATCAGGCAATTATGGTATAATTGCAACAGCCCTACCCTGCACATTAATGACCAGGATAAATGTTCCCTATCCAAGTTCAACCAGTCTCCTGGATGAAGACAGGTCAGACGAAACGCCACAGCAGGGATCTCATACTTTCCAACTACACTTATCTAATAAATGAGGACCTAGAGCTTGCAAACCAAAGGTTGTGTCATTTTTTTACATAAGCTTATCAATAATTTACTAACCCATCACCAATCATTGAATGACATTTCATTCTCTTCAGCTGTTAAAGCGTGAGGGCCAGCGGGACTCTACTGCCTTAAAGGCTTATCAACCTCTCACACAAAAGCAATGGCTGCATAGTAAATGTGTAGCCATACATTTCAGTCACATACTGCCAGGCTTTACAGACATTCGGCCACCAACTGTCAGGCTTTACAGACATTCAGCCACCAACTGTCAGGCTTTACAGACATTCAGCCACCAACTGATGTCCAGAACATAAGTCACTTGGAACCCTGTGCCTCATAACGTGGTGACTGCTGTGTAGATTCGTTGCGACTGACGGGTCTCGAACTAGACACAACGCACATGTAAATGTTTTGCTCTAACCACCCCTCGCGGGACTCGAACCAGCAATCCTAGGAACACAATATGAACGGTCGACCACAAAGCCTTGTTAACATCGCCCAACAGAAAGCTGCGGCCATGGCATACCAAGGGAAACAACTACCTCGAAGTATCAGTACAGGTGACTAAATTATTGAAATGCTAACTGACGTATCACACCCATTACGTATATATGAGGCTATATCACCTGTTCAATAAAACTCCAGATTTCTTGCCAAGTTAGGTTGTAGTGCTCTGACACAATATTTACCCTCAGATAGCCAACTTGAACAAGGACTGGGAGTGTATGAATTCTGTCAATTCTTACACCAATATAACTTCAGTATGGTAGCCTATTAGTAGACCTTACTGGAAACTGAAAGATGAAATAAATAGCACTGGCCACAATACCGTACAATGCGGACGAACATTCAATTTCAAATGATTGGCTTCCAATTTAAGTGAGTTTGCCAGATCGATCAATCTTTAATGTTCTTTCATTCAGGGGAAACTAATAGGTGTTTTATATAGCAACAAACATTATGGACAAACTATTTAAATGTTATGAATTAAAAAAGTGTTGACAGATTCAAGATGTAAACACCTCTACTAGCATCATTCGAGACACAATGCTGTTGATTTTGGTGGCTTATTTTTGCCAACTCACCAGAAACCTGGTCGAGCTCGTGCCTTGGTCGATAGCTGCGACAAGCGGTCCCATCGTCATCCCTTCACGCGTTGCAGTCATCCTCTGACTGCAATGTTCAATTTCTCCGAACGCGGTGAATCGTAGGTCGGATTTATAAAACCCGCTGTTGGCTGCTGGGTTAGGAGTCAAAGCCACGTTCAAGGCGCCTTGAAACTGTGAAAAGACCGAAATGTGTTATATATTTGGGTCGGAAATTGATTGCTATGATGTTCTCAGAGTTTCCAACGGAATTTCTTGTTGGATTACAGTTCAAAACATTTGTACCAAGTAGGGATCGTTCTTACCCTGTATTTGCATTTGCAATATGTCTTTATTTCCGAGGTCCAGTTCCGAGGTGTCCTGAACGTGACATGAGACCACGCGAAATCCAGTGACGTTGACAAAAGCTGGTCGGAGGGGTGTGATTGTACAAACGGTTAGGAAGCGTTGATTCTGAGGCACATTGTTACATAGGTGTCACTTCCGAAATAAAGAGTTACACATATATCACGCGGATATAAAGTCCAGTGGCATTTTGTCAATTTTACAGCGCTGATTTCCACTTAGGAAAAAGTCACCAACCAATAGCTACGACTGCCATTTCTGATAATCTGCAGTGTAGGCTATGGTTAACCCGCAAACTCACAGACTTATTGACAGACTCTCACATACACGCATACACACAGGCTTAAACTTTGTCACTTTGCGATAACAGAGGACAAGCAGAACCTTAAAACTGAGCGCAGCTTAAATTGGTTTTGAATCTGTCGGCTCCATTGTCCCATTGGAGCGTGAAATGCGATGAGGGAATAAGCTAAAGGAACACCGGCCAAAACAGTATTTTTTCTGGACTGTTCTTGGATAGTAGCAAGGTATTCAGGTCCTTGAATTAACCGATGTAGAAGATCAGGTGTGTTGAATTTGTTGAATTTAGTCAATCTGTAAACTGACCAGCAAAATAAATACCTGCATGCCCTGCAAACCAGGACTCAAATACAGGATGGAGTGACTGACAAGGCAGCGCCACAAACCTCAAAGAGGTCATAATTATAGAATACTAGGCCATGAGTTGAAGTCAGTACTTATCCATGGTTTTGGAAATAATCTTTTATTCTTGTGAAATCTCACACATTGAGACCATTTTGGGATTGCTCATGCATCATGAGATTGAAGAGTCAGACATGACAAAAGTGTGGACGTTCAGTAGAGGTTAACTACTGTAAACATGGCAGGGTTCTCTACAGATGTATTCCTGTACACTGTCCAGACTGCAGAGTTTGCTTAACTCTCCCTAGATAACGTTTTTTTTCCACGTTTTTTTTTTTGATTTAGTTAGAGTTTAATTTTTCCCAGTTCCTTGTCTTTCAGGCAAATTGGAAACATGTTAGAAGGTTTATTACTGTAACAGCGTTTACATTAGGAAAGGTTTATTACTGTAACAGCGTTGACATCTTAGAAGTATTATTACTGTAACATGGTAGACATTATGAGAGGTTTATTACTGTAACAGTGTAGACATTAGGAAAGGTTTATTACTGTAACATGGTAGACATTATGAGAGGTTTATTACTGTAACAGTGTAGACATTAGGAAAGGTTTATTACTGTAACAGCATTGACATCTTAGAAATATTATTACTGTAACATGGTAGACATTATGAGAGGTTTATTACTGTAACACAGTTGACATCTTAGAAGTATTATTACTGTAACATGGTAGACATTATGAGAGGTTTATTAGTGTAGTAGCGTAGACATCATAATAGGTTTATTACTGTAACAGTGTAGACATTATAAGAGGTTTATTACTGTAACAGTGTACACATCATAATAGGTTTATTACTGTTACAGCCTAGACATTATAAGAGGTTTATTACTGTAACGTGGTAATCATTATAAGAGGTGTATTACTGCAACATGGTAGTCATTATGAGAAGTTTATTACTGTAATGTGGTAGCCTTTATAATAAGTTTATTACTGTAACAGCATAGACATGTTAGAAAGTTTAATAATGTAACGTGGTAGATATTATGAGAGGTTTATTACTGTAACAGCATAGACATCTTAGAAGGTTTTTTACTGTAACGTGGTAGATATTATGAGAGGTTTATTACTGTAACAGCATAGACATCTTAGAAGGTTTTTTACTGTAACATGGCAGACATTATGAGAGGCCAGTGATAGCCCCTTGTTGTAGAATTAAATGGCCTGGAGCAGCACGCACATCACACTGTAATCGGTCAGTTAAATAAGGTCCTATGTAACTAGTCTATATTGGTACACACATGCAAGCTCTCTCTCTGTCTGTGTTCTTGTGTGTGTGTGTTTGCCTACATGCAATTGTGCATGTTTACACTGGTCAATTGTACGAACAATACACCCTCTCATTGGGAGACTGCTTAGAAGGAGTGTCACAGTGATATATGTGATAGTATGTAGTGATAGTATATGGTCAGTATTCCGTGGCTGTATGCTGGATCCAGAAACTCTGCATTGTAAAAAAGAACAGCCCTTATCACAGCCCATAGTGTTTAATTAAAGCAGTGGTTCTCAAACCTCTTCACTCCGACGTCTCACGGTGTTAATGTAGCCTTGATACAGCACTCCTGAATCAACAGTTCCCAGGAGATCCACCAGTACAACCCATGATGTAATTCTAGATATGGCACCACCTCGCAGAACCACATGGGGGCGACAAAGCAACAGTTTGTTCAAGGCGCGCGGATGACGCGATGAGACAAATGTCAGGTAGTGTAGCAGCCAAGCCGTGGCTGCAGGAGCGTTTAGCAGAATGTTGCACTCCAAGGGGGAGTAGTAGCGTAGCAATCTGCCCCTATCGCTCCGATTCTGTTCCGTTGTTTCCTTTTGTGAAGGAGAGGATCGTGTCTAACTTCAACAAATCTTGGGGAAAAAGTGAGAAATAATGCAAACCAAATATGTCGTTATCGTCTGAAATGGAGAAGAATTCAACAGAAGATGACTGCGGGGATTCAGGAGCAGAGACCGGAGGGTGAGTGGGGGTGTTGGACTTGGGAACATTCAAAAAGGTCTTGAAAAGCACTTAGTCTACCGGTAATTATTTATTTTAGGATTAGCCAACTGTATCATCATGTTATTTCTGTCTAGTAGGTCCGACTGTAATTTTGTTTCAGAAATTTGCCTGAGACCCGTAGATGGGAGTCAGACATGTCAGTGATCCGATCATCAAGTCTTTCAAATCGAATTTGTTTGGTTTGACAGGTTTCTGTGAGATGAGGTCAGGCTGCATAATGTTTTGATTGTATGGAGGCCCACAAAACTTAATTTAGTTTGGAAAAGTTCCCTTGCTCGTTTTTCACCCATCCATCTGGTGTTTGGCGCTAAGCACCAGGACATCTGCCACCTAAGATTTAAACCCTAATGCTTTTGTGGAAAGTAGCTGGCAATGTGTCACTAATGACTGTCTTTAATTAACAACACCTTTAGATATACGTGTCTGGACACAGATCTTATTGCTTGAATTATTGTCATCATGTGGTCAGTGCAATGTTAAATCAAAACATTAAATAGTGAGTCTTTGGATTATGTTTCATTGATTACTTTGTAAATGTGCTATATTGTGTTTTCTGCTGTTAGGCAAAGATGCCTCCTGCTTTGCCTTTTGGTATGTTTCTCATGACTTTGGTGTTCAGGCTAGCATGTCAGTCAATGTATTTGTGTGTGTGTGTGTGTGTGTGTGTGTTTGCGTGTGGGGAGGATTCAGGTCATCTGCAAGGAGCACGAATTGTGTGTGATTAGATTATCTGTAATTGACTTTCACTTCAACTCTGGCAGCTTCCATCAATGTGACAGGTGCAAATGGTATATGTTCCACAATATTATGTTATGTGGGCCAGCAAAGAGCCTAGTGTCGAGTGTTGGGCAAATAAACGAAACGTTGCTGCTTCTAATGGCGGAACCTTCAATTTATGTTCTATCTGTCGTTGTGCCCTTGAGCAAGGCACTGAACCATAATTGTTCCTTTCAGTCACTCTGAGTAAGAGTGTTTGCTAAATTATGTAAATATTTTGAATGTTTCAAATGTTGGATCTTCGGCTCATTAGCACGTATCACCTTGCAGTTGAACTGAACCTCCTACTGTGAATAATTATGTTGGATGTGGTCCCCAACCTTTCCATCCTTCCAATGTTAGAACACCCTGAACCTTGTAGAAAACTCATGGTAAACTGCAGTCAAGTCAGTACACCTTTCTTGGGCGCATTTCATCCCAGGAAACGTTGTTCTGTCCCAGCCCACCTCACATCCATATAAGAACAAGACATTTTAGAGATGTGTGTATTAGATTTTGAGGTTCGGTTTTAAGACGTGTCAGGCTGAAAACAGATATTGGGATATTGGGAAGGCGTCATTCAACCAACTGGATCATTTTGAATAAGTGTCAGGAACAATTAATCTGAATGAAATTAGATCTCCTGAGAGCTGATCTAAGGTCAGTTTCACTTGATACCTCCTGTGGTAAAGGTTGGGAACTGGGCCGGTGACTAGTGGATCAGGGTCCATTGGCAGCCTACCACTTTTGGCCATATGAGACCCTCCAACATCAATGGCACCCTTTGTAGTGCGCTACTTTTGACCAGGGCCCATGGGACTTTCTAACCCATAGGACCCAAAGTGCCCTTTTAGAAAAGCTTGGCTGTGAAATAGTTTGTCTGGATTTCTGGTTCGTCTGAGCTTCTCTTCTGGGCATGTGCAGATCACATTTGACATCACACACCAATCAGTAAAACGCCCAGGTAGGCTATGTAGTTACTTTAATATGCTCTGAAATTAAAACTCACAAAAAATATGCAATTAATTTTTTTTTTTGGCAAAACGGAACAACTTAGAAATGGATTTCCCCATGTAATTAACTCCATCAGATCAAATGTTTAAGTGTCGTCCCACAACTATCATAATTCTGAATTTCTGAAATTCTGAAACGACATCGATTAAGGAAAATATATGGCGACAAATCAGTTGGGACACAGCGAAGATATAACAATTGAAATAATGTTGGAGGCTGTGGCCCGGGAGGACAACTGAGGCACATCCACACCTGAGAGAGGAGAGCCATGCTAGACATCTCGTAATAGCGACTCCTCAGTTGAGATGCGCAATAACGTCGTGCTAACACCAATAAACCAGCGGCCTACTGACATTTGGAATTTCTTTATTGTAAATTTTTAAAATCTATAAATATAACTGCTATGTCAAGTTGTTTTGAATAGAGCATTGCACCAAATTTAATTAAAAAAACACTTTAAATGTTTTGGGTTTTAAATTAAACCCGCATTTCATGCCCGGAATGTTTGTAAATATTTGGTTCATCAATGAATCCATGTAGTAATTAATAGATTCATTTATTGTCAAAGTCCTCATTAGGAATAGCAGCCCTGGTGGAGTTATTGTGTTACACAAACGTTATACTCTTCCAATATATTCATCTCTGTTTTGTGGAATTCTGGGATCATCATGTGATTTTGCAGACACTGATTCAGCTTGGATCTAAATGTGAGCACATGTGTAGAAGCTTTGTGAGGCTTTGTTTTGTTTGGTTCAGTGGACTTAAGGTCCAGATAAATATAAATCCACTGCCACTCTGTAAGGAATCGACTGACACAGCCAATCTCTATAGAGCATCTTGTATGCATGTGTCATTTAGTCTTGGCTGGAAAACGGACAAACAACTTGAAACTGCTGATGTCAATGGAAAAAAACCATTCTCTTCTGATAACCTGACGCTCGCTCTGCGACTCACTGAATAAAATCCTAGCAGGAGTCTTTACGCTGGTCCATATCTCTCCTCTTATCGCTCCCCTTTGCTCCCTCCTGGGCTCTGGGTCTTCGTCTCTCCTTCCTCCTCCCCTGGGGAGAAACACCTTCCACCGATGACTCGAATGGCATGTATAATAGTGGTTAGAGTTAGTTTATAGCCCAGCGGGGGTCATTCTCAGGGGAAAAGGATCCCAAATGGAACCTTTTCCATAGGTAGTGCACTAGACCCGCCAGGCCCCAGGGGCCCAAATGTAGGGCAGTAAATAGGAGATAGGGTGGCACTTGTGACGTAGTCTTAACACGCATGGCTGGCTTTTGTTTAGGTAAGAGTTGTGTTTATTTCACTTGGCGGGAGATGAGTGGGGCAGTGTGGTCAGCCTCTTCAGTCAGACGGGGGGTGGTGGGGGGGGGGCGGCTGGTAACTGGGAACATTTCAGGAAACCGGCTGGAATGAAAATATTTCAGTACAGGTAGTTACTTCAAATCGTTTTTTGTCATTATTCTCACCAATTAAGTCTCCCAGGGTCCATATTTAAATTGTACTAGCTTAAAAGACTTAGCTTAAAAGATACACCTCCAATATTATTGCCCAGGATGCATTGCCCTTTCTAATAAACTCTGTCTGGGGCGGACAAGATTATTGAACTCCCTCAGAATTCTTTGTCTTTCATTTGAGTTCCTAAACAAAGGTTACATTCGTAATACATTGCACATCCCATATGGCCTTTTTAGAATTTGCATTTGGCGTAGGTACTGTGGCTAGGAAGTCATGGTTGCCAAAGTCTAACAACTTCCTTACAATTCCCTGGGAATCTCCAGAACAATCACAGCACCTAAACTGAGATTTGTGGAAATCACAGTAACTTCACCAGAGCTCAGCAACCCCACCTGCCAAGGAGTGGGTCATTCCTGTTGGAATCTTTTAACAGCAAGATGGAATTTTTATTTAACTACAACAATGATTTCAGTAACGGTTGCAAAAGAAATGTACTACAACATTCAATTACTTTAGACAGTTTCCAAAATATCAACCTATAGTAGAGCATGATGGGAAAATCTTCATTTTAAACATATTTTTTTTAGTAAGTGGCATAAATATTTTAAGGCATAAGTAACATTTAGCACATCTTCGAGTTCAACTTACTAGAAATAGTGAGTCCAAAATGCCTTAGGGTTTACAGTGCTTTCGGTTCACACCTCTATGACTGGATGCCTCTCGGCCCATAATGCTCTGGCATTCCTGCGCTGTCCCCCCCTCCCTCCCTCACTCCCACATTCACTCACTCCATCCCTCCCTCTTTTTTGTAATCTCCTTTCAGTTACTCTACCTTTGTTGTCTGGTGTCTACCCCTGTCTTCCCTTGTATCTCCTGGAGAGAGCCTTGTCTCCCTTTCCTGCTTCCTTTCTCTCTCTCTTTCACTCTCTTTCTCTGTCTCTCTTTCACCCGTTCTCTGACACCCTCTCTTTCTCACTCACTCACTCTCAGTCTCCCTCCTTCCCCCACATCATTTCTCTCTTTCCTTTCCTCTTTACTGCAGTCCTTGTCTGGTTTCCGTGGGTTGACTGTTAGATGTTCTTTACACTCTGACACATGTAGCGCCGTCATCTGCGTCAGAAGACCCTGTCAGGTCATAGAGAAGCATGAGAAACATCATGATGGTCTTGGGCTGTATTAGTGTTAGTCTAGGACCTTAGCTTTAAAGTTGAGTCCAAAACAACTATCTGAATGGTCCCAATAATCGATGGGCTCTATCTGACCAGTCCCAGAAATTAAAGGGTTGGGCCAGAGAAAGAAAATGTATAATAGGCGTGTATATGTAGTTGTAGTAGTGCATGTGTAGTTGTAGTAGTAAATATGTAGTTTTAATAGTGTATATGTAGTTGTAGTAGTAAATATGTAGTTGTAGTAGTTTAGTGTATATGTAGTTGTAGTAGTAAATATGTAGTTGTAGTAGTTTAGTGTATAGGTAGTTGTAGTAGTGTATAGGTAGTTGTAGTAGTGTATATGTAGTTGTAGTAGTAAATATGTAGTTGTAGTAGTTTAGTATGTAGGTAGTTGTAGTAGTGTATATGTAGTTGTAGCAGTTAATATGTAGTCGTAGTAGTTTAGTGTATAGGTATTTGTAGTAGTGTAAATGTAGTTGTAGTAATAAATATGTAGTTGTAGTGTTGTTTATATCTGATCAATGGGCCACTGGACTGTGTCCATTTTATTGATTCTATATCTTATATTCGAACTCTTTTTCTCCACTTCAAAGATGTGGATTCGTTTATTATCTTTGCCCCTTCACAGCTCTGAGCTGAACCAAAAGCTGTTAATTGACTTAGGCTGAACGGCTCATCATCAGTACCGTGCATTTGCTTGGGAATCATTGATGGATGGTAATACTAATGTCTCAGATTTCCCTGTTTTTTAGCAGATTTATGTCAGAACGGAAATTGGGCCATTCAGGAACACTCAACACCTCTAGCAAAGATATCCTGCTGGAATATATACCTTTTCAGCCGGAGGCATACCACAGCGTTTTCCAAGCAGTGTTAAGGTGCTTTGGAAGCAGATAGTTGAGTGCACACACTGACCTGGCCTAGATTAGTGGGCCAGTACATCACACTCCTTTAAATGACCAGTAACAACCTCTAAATCATTCTAACAGTGTTGTCTGTATCTCATCTCTCCCCACCTCTACCACTCCCTCCATCCATCTCTCTCCCTCCTTCTCTCACTTCCTTCACCCATCTCTTTCCTTCCCCCCTCCCTCCCTCTCTCTATATATATTCCCCCTCTCTCTCCCTCTCTCTGTAACCCCCCCCCCCCCTCTGTATTCCTCCCTCTCTCCTTTTGTATTCTTTCCTCTCTGTGTATTCCTCCTTCTCTCTCTCTCTTTATTCTTCCCTCTCTTTCACTCTCTTACTCTGACTTTCTCTGTCTGTTTTTCTGCAGGTCTGATTACAGTCCCATGTCTTCAGCCAGCAGTAAGTACCGACGTCGAAATCAAACATCTCAGCTACACACAGATATTCACAGTTACACACAGCTACATATCAACTACACACAGTTACACACAACTATCTATCATAGACACACATCTACACACAGGTATATATCAACTACACACAGTTACACACATCTATCTATCATATACACACAGCTACACACAGCTATCTATCAACTACACACAGTTACACACAGCTATCTATCACTTACACAAACCTACACAAACCTTACAAACCTACACACACCTACACACAGCTATACACACCTACAGACAACTACACACAGCTACACAAACCTACACACACCTACACAAACCTTCACAAACCTAAACACAGCTACACACAGCTACACACTGCCATATACACCAACAGACGGCTACACACACCTACACAAACTTACACAAACCTACACACACCTACACCCACCTACACAAATCTACACATACCTACACAAAACCAGCGCACACTTACACACATCTACACACAATTTAACAAACTTAAACATGCACAAGAAACACACCAAATGAAGGTCCATCTCCCCACTACACACTGGCACTGTAAACATAGTCTCTAACAGATGACTGTTTAAAGGGACAGGGAGGTGAATGGTGGAGGATTATGGGACAGGGAGGTGAATGGTGGAGGAGTATGGGACAGGGAGGTGAATGGTGGAGGATTATGGGACAGGGAGGTGAATGGTGGAGGATTATGGGACAGGGAGGTGAATGGTGGAGGAGTATGGGACAGGGAGGTGAATGGTGGAGGATTATGGGACAGGGAGGTGAATGGTGGAGGATTATGGCACAGGGAGGTGAATGGTGGAGGATTATGGGACAGGGAGGTGAATGGTGGAGGATTATGGGACAGGGAGGTGAATGGTGGAGGAGTATGGGACAGGGAGGTGAATGGTGGAGGAGTATGGGACAGGGAGGTGAATGGTGGAGGAGTATGGGACAGGGAGGTGAATGGTGGAGGATTATGGGACAGGGAGGTGAATGGTGGAGGATTATGGGACAGGGAGGTGAATGGTGGAGGAGTATGGGACAGGGAGGTGAATGGTGGAGGAGTATGGGACAGGGAGGTGAATGGTGGAGGAGTATGGGACAGGGAGGTGAATGGTGGAGGATTATGGGACAGGGAGGTGAATGGTGGAGGATTATGGGACAGGGAGGTGAATGGTGGAGGATTATGGGACAGGGAGGTGAATGGTGGAGGATTATGGGACAGGGAGGTGAATGGTGGAGGAGTATGGGACAGGGAGGTGAATGGTGGAGGATTATGGGACAGGGAGGTGAATGGTGGAGGATTATGGGACAGGGAGGTGAATGGTGGAGGAGTATGGGACAGGGAGGTGAATGGTGGAGGATTATGGGACAGGGAGGTGAATGGTGGAGGATTATGGGACAGGGAGGTGAATGGTGGAGGATTATGGGACAGGGAGGTGAATGGTGGAGGATTATGGGACAGGGAGGTGAATGGTGGAGGATTATGGGACAGGGAGGTGAATGGTGGAGGATTATGGGACAGGGAGGTGAATGGTGGAGGAGTATGGGACAGGGAGGTGAATGGTGGAGGATTATGGGACAGGGAGGTGAATGGTGGAGGAGTATGGGACAGGGAGGTGAATGGTGGAGGATTATGGGACAGGGAGGTGAATGGTGGAGGAGTATGGGACAGGGAGGTGAATGGTGGAGGATTATGGGACAGGGAGGTGAATGGTGGAGGAGTATGGGCAGGAGTGGAACAGGAAAAACAGTTACAAGTTTCCATGGATGTGAATATCTTGGCTGGTAAATTAGGGGTTAAATGATGTGCTGACAGACAGGGAATGAAGGGCATCAGTATTAAAAACAGATATGTATGTGTGTGTGTGTGTGTGTGTGTTGTGTTTGTGTGTGTTGTGTGTGTGTGTGTGTTGTGTGTGTGTGTGTTGTGTTTGTGTGTGTATGTGTGTGTGTTGTGTGTAAGTCCTGCATGTCTTTTGTGAGTCAGGTAAAAGATCCAGACTTTTGACAATGCCAGGATTATGTCCAGTATTAGACCATTAATCTGGCCTCCAGGAAGCAGGAAGCGTAATACCACAGCCTGGCTTAGGGACAACAGGGACGGACAGACGCACACTCGCACACATACACACCCAGGGAAATGAACACACACACTCCCTGGCTTTCCCCTTGTCCTTCCTGTGTCTTCTCTATCTGATCTTCCATTGTCTTTCTGGCTCTGCAGCGGAACAGGTTTGGAACACAGATACACACACACACACATATTATATTTCTCTCTGTTTTGACTTCCCCAAACAGAGACACAGACAGGAGAGAAATTTAAGGGAAAAAATATCAATTAAAAATGGAAAATACAGTGAGATAAATAGAGAGTGAAATGGAATAGAGAGAGTTTGGAAATTGAGTGAGAGAGTGAAAGAGAGAGAGTAAAAGAGAGAGAGTGAAACCAATGTGACTTCATATTGTTCCAGACAGGAACAGCCCTGAAAAAGCAATCAGTTGTCTATACATGATTGAGTCCTTTTTACTGAGCAGGAAACTACATTTTGTTATACTTTCTTTTTTCCCTCTTTTAAATAAACCGGCATGCTAGAAACCTACAGTGAGATTACAGAGATGTGCTCTCACAGTGCTGTTCTAACCTTCGCAGTGTGAGACCATTTTTCCAGGGCAACACTGTTACTACCCTGATTCCAACCCAAGTGTAATGACCTTCACATCCAGTAAACATACTGTAGATTTAAATCAGCTTCTAACTTTCTATTCATCATGTATTTAGTGGTCTTTTAAAGAAAGCAATAAATGAAGAAAAAAGAAAAATCTAATTGTCTTCACAATTATTTATTTTTTTGTATGTTGTATGTTTTACAAGCATTAAATAGAACTTTGGAAACCCTACTGCAGTTAATTGGGTGACAACACCAAATATGAATACAAGTTATTTTCACCACATTACTTGTTTTTCATGCATCAGTCCTGCTCCTCTTGATTTACTCACGGGTGTGTTTTAGCACAAATTCTGTGTTTAATTCATCCATGGCTGTCTCAACCCAGTACATTCTTCTGTGTATATTTAGGTTTTAGCTTAGAGAGACTCGTTTTCACAGATGGTTTTAACCCCTAATCTGCCCTAAAGTAACCCTTGCCCTCTGTCCGAGATGAGCTCATTGGATCCATAGGGCTTAAAGGCTGCAGCACCAAAGTCGGACCATATCTGTGATTATGCCACGCCTAATTTCTACATTTAAAATTTATGGATGAGTGTTGAGGTTTTAACTCCAACCTCGTATCCTGGTTTCAACTCAAACCCTGGTTCCTAGACAGCTGTTCTCCAGCAGTTTCCAGTTCAGCATGTTTCTGGAGAGATGTTCTCCTGTAGTTTCCATTCCAACATGTTTCTGGAGAGATTATCTCCTGTAGTTTCCAGTCCAACATGTTTCTGGAGAGATGTTCTCCTGTAGTTTCCAGTCCAACATGTTTCTGGAGAGATGTTCTCATGTAGTTTCCAGTCCAACATTTTTCTGGAGTGATGTTCTCCAGTAGTTTCCAGTCCAACATGTTTCTGGAGAGATGTTCTCCTGTAGTTTTCAGTCCAACATGTTTCTGGAGAGATGTTCTCCTGTAGCTTCCAGTCCGACATGTTTCTAGACAGATGTTCTCCTGTAGTATTCAGTCCAACATGTTTCTGGAGAACTGTTCTCCTGTAGTATTCAGTCCAACATGTTTCTGGAGAGATGTTCTCCTGTAGTTTCCAGGCCAACATGTTTCTGGAGAACTGTTCACTAGTAGTTTCCAATCCACCATGTTTCTTGAGGGATGTTCTCCTGTAGTTTCCAGTCCAACATTTATCTGGAGAGATGTTCTCCTGTAGTTTCCAGTCCGATATGTTTCTGGAGAGATGTTCTCCTGTAGTATTCAGTCCAACATGTTTCTGGAGAGCTGTTCTCCTGTAGTTTCCAGTCCAACATTTTTCTGGAGAGATGTTCTCCTGTAGTTGCTGTAGAAGAGTTGAGTGTAGCTGGTCTAAACAAACACCTCCATGTGGCCTCTGCCAACAACAACAACATGAGGAGATATTTGGGACACAGAAGAACACATCATCAACGTAGCGATGGATACAACACACACAGCTTGTAAACACAGGGGCTCACAGCAGTCGGGGCCATCGCTCTACAAACCCCAATCACACCACCTTTCCCCATGCGATTGGTCACGGCAGCTGTACCTCCACTGACCTAGTGTGGCTAGCTGACCTTTGACCTTGTGCCAGAGGCCTTCTGTCAGCCTAAAAGAGTTCAAAGGTCAATCTGGTACAATACACAGACCCAAACCGCAGACTCCCCTACACACACACACACACTGAAACAAATGCGGTCAAACAAATGTGGACACACAACATTGTGCTCTAGCACGTTCACAAACAGGTAGGCGTTTCGGACTGGATGTTTTACTCAGACCAGGGAGATGCTGATAGCACAGATGGCTAGACATCCAGCAAAAGCATTGATGGCTGAGGAAGATCTGATTGTGAAGGCTGGTCTGTCAGAAACCGATGGTGGATCTATCTACCCTGAGCAGTCCTAGACTCACAGATATGATGGTGTGCTATGGAAAAGGAAGAGCTCTTCGATTGTATTATCCCCATCATTTAAAAAAATCATGTAAAAATGTTTTGTTGGATGTAAAACTCTTTCACTATTGCAAGGATCTATTTTCACCTTCACGGGGATGTATCTAGAACCCAAAACGTGTTCTCAAATGAGGACAAAAGTGTGGCATGTTGAAGGCTGCCGGTATCCTTCCTGGTTTTCATTGCTCCCTGACTCGTAATTAATCAATTAGCGCCACTGATTGGTCAGCTGCTTCCTCCACCCTGACGTAGTTACCTAAGTACAGCTCATTCTCTGGAGCCAGGAAGCTCTGAGACCCTCTGGGACAAGATTAGACCCTATTCTGAACCGCTTTCCAGAAGCAGCTAATGTTTCCCCCTGCAGGTATACCCCCCGGAAGGACAGCCGTAACATGTCTAATGTCTCCTGTCCTGACATTAGACATGTTAGCGGCTTGCACATGTTACGCTGCAGGTGTTGATTTATACGTTTCAAGGAAGCCTGGGTTAGATTTACAACTTTGGTGTAGGGATAGCGTTGGGTTCTCGTGCATCTGCTGGAGCTCCTTCTCAATGTACTTTTAGGGATATTCAGTCAGTCACTTAAGTACATCTGTATAATATTCTATAACTTTATGTAAATCGTTAACCTACGACTTGTTTAACCCACCCAACTCCAGTCTACCTCGGGGGGAACTGGCCCAGTGGGTCTGTCTGAATTGTTGTCGTGTTTGGGGGCAAGATCATTATTGTCTGGCTAATAATGGGGGCCCCAAGGAAAAAATATTTGGGCCTCTGAGGGGGGACCCTCAAAGAGAAAATCGCCCGGTGTTTAAATATACGTCTTGGCCCGTTTCCAGCCTTGTATACTGCCTCTCTTGTCCCAAATGAAATTACATGTTAGAAGTGAACAGACTCTCTCAGGAAATGTAATTTTCCACTAATTGGGGAGTTTACGGAGTGGGGGAAGGGCGCTTTCCTTCTCATGATGAAAGAGAAATACCCTAAGCCACGACCTTGGACCAGTTCGAAGCTCTCTGTAAACAGAGATGTTAGGGTGGGGGGTTTAGGCTCAGGCTGACCTGGGATCAGCGACATAGGGGTCGTAGTTGTTCTTGTGGCATTTGCCTTTTTACAATGTTGGGAGCAGGATAATCGTTTCACACACAAAACCGTGTGAGTTGACATCAGTGCAGCTTCTGTCAGCAAATTCAGGTTGAATTCCACCTGATGGAACCGAAACCACACCCCTAACACTCTTACACACACAAACACACACTCACACAACACTGTATATCCTCCCACTGCATCAAATACCATCTCCTTACTGTAGATTGGAAGGGACATGTCAACTCCAGGCTACGCCTCAAGGCACTGTGCATTAAGTATAACCAAATGTGTGGTCTCAACAGGAGCCTGCAGCACATGGCTGTGATCCCTGCTGAATGTGTGGTCTCAACAGGAGCCTGCAGCACATGGCTGTGGTCCCTGCTGAATGTGTGGTCTCAACAGGGGCCTGTAGCACATGGCTGTGGTCCCTGCTGAATGTGTGGTCTCAACAGGGGCCTGTAGCACATGGCTGTGATCCCTGCTGAATGTTTGGTCTCAACAGGGGCCTGTAGCACATGGCTGTGGTCCCTGCTGAATGTGTGGTCTCAACAGGAGCCTGTAACACATGGCTGTGGTCCCTGCTGAATGTGTGGTCTCAACAGGGGCCTGTAGCACATGGCTGTGGTCCCTGCTGAATGTTTGGTCTCAACAGGGACCTGTAGCACATGGCTGTGGTCCCTGCTGAATGTGTGGTCTCAACAGGGGCCTGTAGCACATGGCTGTGGTCCCTGCTGAATGTTTGGTCTCAACAGGGGCCTGTAGCACATGGCTGTGGTCCCTGCTGAATGTGTGGTCTCAACAGGGGCCTGTAGCACATGGCTGTGGTCCCTGCTGAATGTGTGGTCTCAACAGGGGCCTGTAACACATGGCTGTGGTCCCTGCTGAATGTGCTCCCATCAACTGCTTCTTAATGACTCTGACAATCAGGACTTTAAGAAGGCAGGATCTATTCAGAAGATCCTTCATCTTTACTGCTATCTTTAGGTGTGGGTCTGTGTGTGTGTGTGTGTGTGTGTGTGTGTGTGTGTGTGTGTGTGTGTGTGTGTGTGTGTGTGTGTGAAAGAGAGAGAGAGCAAGGGATGAATAGTGAATGTGGGAACACCACAACACTTTCTCAGATCCCTCTTACACAAGCAGACACACACACACACACAGGCAGACACACACACACACACACAGGCAGACACACACACACACAGACACACACAGATAAACACACACAAAGACAGACACACAAACACACACACAAACACACACACACACACAGTCACACACACACACACACACACACACACACACACACACAGACAGACACACAGACACACAAACAGACACACACACACACAGACACATAGACAGACATACACGTCCTCTGCTTATCTCTCACAATCTGAGTATCATCCAAGTCCACCTGCCAAAGAGCAGCAGTAGTAGTTGCATCACACGATACATCCTTCAAATGGAAGTCAGATTAATTTTTAAAGGGGTCCTTTGAAATGCGTCTACCTCCCTAGAGTCTGATCAACTTGTGGATCCCATTGTTATTGCTCTGTATCTACTAGGAAGGTCTTAGGTAGTATCGTGAGCCGATGCTAAGGAGCATTAGCGCAGTAATATTTAAGTCTAGCAGATACTGTGCACTTCTATTCATTGCACAATAGCTAATTCTAATTAGCATTTGGGCTAGTGGACTGCTTGACTAAAATGAATTAAGAGTTCCTCTGGCACTGGGGATGTAGATAAAGGGCAGAAGCACCCTATTTAAACCCTGGGCACCACTTGTACCGCTGAGACGTGTATATGTTGGAACTCGGCTAGACAAAATAGGAAAACAGGCTAGCAGGGAAAAAGAGGGAAAAAGCCTATAAGAGAACCAGTCTCGAAGGAAAAATAAAGAAAAGACAGAAAAAGGCGGTAACAGGGTGAAATAGGCTCTTCAGTTTCTCCCTGTGTCAGCTGTTTTCCTGTCCAGGGTGGGAACACACACACACTAATGAAAAACAGTGTTAGCTGTCAGTCTGATTTGATCATTGTTGTTTTCTTTTACGCTGTATCTATCTCTGCTATGTAGCATCCACGTCTGCTCACATGTTGCTGTTTAAATGCAGAGGGCATGAGGGTATGTGTGTGTGTGTGTGTGTGTGTGTGTGTGTCTGTGTGAGGTGCAACTGTATGATTTGTTATGCTGTGTGATACTGGCTCAAATTAAGATAAAGGGTGTGTGTGTGTGTGTGGTGTGCGTGTGTTTGTATGTTGACTTACAGTGTGTGTTAGGCCTAATCAGAACCCGATGGATGGAGCTAGATAACTGTGAGCTTGGAGACAGCAGATTAACGGCTTAGTGACACTTTGGTGACCAAAGAGCTTTATACAGGTGCTGTACTGTAACTTGACCTAGTCTCTACCGGCAGGAATATTACCCTGCACCATGTTGCAGCAACAGGGCATGTTCATGTTCATGTGGATTATAATTAATTTAGCTTTTGTAGGGGTTGATATATTTTGTATGGCAAATCAGAACTGAGGAAACCATTTTTGGATTTTAAAAACACTAAAAGCTTACATTTCCTGCTGTTCAGGGAAATTCCTACATTGGCCGTGTATGTTCAAATGACGATACAGCATGTGTAGCCATCCTCTGGTCCTCGACAGGAGCTGCTCTCTTCCTCCCTCTCTTGGCTCAGTTAAGCTGTAATTAATTAGTCTTAAAGCTGGGTTTTATTTAACCCTTAATGCTCGAGTGTCAACTACCATCAGAGTAGAGTGTATGATATGCCTGAGGCCAACGGAGACCACCTCCCCTCTGTCTGACCCCTGTTCAGTGGGTGTGTGTGTGTGGGCATGCTAGCTTTGTGCTTGTGTTTGGTTGGTTAACTGTTGATACGCAGGTGTGTGTTAGGGGAACGCTATATTAGTTGTGGTAGGTCATTGATCTTTGGGGTCACGGGCATTCAGCGTCTTTGTGGTTAATTTGCCTCATTGAAACTAAAAGGGACGTTCATATGCTTCCCCAAGTTATGTTTTTTAATACCTAATTTTCAGATAATTGAGCTAAAATGCATGTCAAGGAGCCAAGCAAATGAATGGCTATTTTTAGATTTGGTTCCAAAAAGTATTTATTTGTTTTGCAGGGAACGTATTTCTATTTGATGTGTGTTAGAGCCTGCATAGTGGGAGCTTTGTGGTTATACAGTGAAGGCTCTTTAACCAGTCTGGTGTGTTAGTGAGAGCTCTATAACCAGTCTGGTGTGTTAGTGAAGGACTCTATAACCAGTTAGGTATGCGTTAGTCAGGGCTCTATAACTAGTCTGGTGTGTTAGTGAGGGGTCTATGACTAGTCTGGTGTGTTAGTGAGGGCTCTATAACCATTCTGGTGCGTGTTAATGTGGGCTCTATAACTAGTCTGGTGTGTTAGTGAGGGCTCTATAACCAGTCTGGTGTGTTAGTGAGGGCTCTATTACCAGTCTGGTGTGTTAGGGGAGCTCTATAACCAGTTTGATATGCATTACTGAAGGCTCTATAACCAGTCTGGGACCTTTTAGTGAGGGCTTTATAAGCATTATGGTGTGTTAATGAGGGCTCTATAACCAGTCTGGTGTGTTAGTGGGGGGGCTCTATAACCAGTATGGTGTGTGTCAGTCCAGGCTCTATAACTAGTCTGGTGCATTAGTGAGGGCTCTATAACTAGTCTGGTGCATTAGTGAGGGCTCTATGACTAGTCTGGGACCTTTTAGTGAGGGCTTTATAAGCATTATGGTGTGTGTTAATGAAGGCTATATAACCAGTCAGGTGTGTTAGAGAGGGCCCTTTAACCTGTCTGTTGTGTTAATGAGGGCTCTTTAAACTGTGTCATGTGTTCGAGCCATCGTGGTGGAAAAGTGGGCCTTCCTTAAGAGCGGCCTAATAAACACTTTGTTCCTCGATATACAATAGCTGTCTCTTGGCTCCCTGTGTCTAGAGTCCCATTTCAAGTCAACGATTCTGTTTATTGTATTTCTTTGTCTTTAAAACTATTTGACAGTTGAATTCAAGATAGATGACATCTGAAAAACAGGGCCCTGGAGACACTGTTTCTGCAGATGTTTGTGTCTGTCTGTTTAGATCAGATCTGGTTGTGGACTCTGTCATTGAGAGGAGTTATCTCACGGGGAGAACTGTACACACAGTTCCTTAGCTCCTTGTGTCCTATCTCCTTGCCTTTTCCTTCATATCTGTTGGACGAGAAGGTGAGAAGGGAGGGAGATTCAGGCGAATGCAATCTAGATTCTCCCACAGTATTTTTTTTTCTGTGAAAGGCTGTGGATGAGCTTCCTGGTAAAACGAGCTGTATATTGCATAACCACTGCCGGTCACTCCGGGAGGGAGTGTTCCTGTTTGAGGGGACTCAGCAGGGGCAGCTACCGGCATTGGCATTGCCCGAACACCAGCGTGTGCCAATTTCACACTCTCTCTCTCTCATTTAAGACACTGTTCACACACACACATGAACACACACACACACACACAAGGGCAGAGGGAAAATGTCGTGAGCCGGTTCCCTTGCCCTGGTTGGCCTTAACCTTAATGGACAAACGAACTGGGACAAGCCCGTAGAGACAGAATGGGAGGTGGTGGGGAGAGGGGAGAGAAAGAGAGAGATGAAGGCGAGGAGAAAGACGAGAATTAGAAAGAGCAAGAGAAAAAGGAGGCAGGAGGAAAGAAAATGGTTGTGTGACAATGATACCGAAAGTGAGAGAAACGTAGG
This sequence comes from Esox lucius, assembly GCF_011004845.1. NCBI lineage: Eukaryota > Metazoa > Chordata > Actinopteri > Esociformes > Esocidae > Esox > Esox lucius. The sequence continues at coordinate 40,054,408 of NC_047588.1, forward strand.
GGAAAGGTTGAGTGAAAAACAAAACATTTCCATCCCTTGACAGATATGGGCCCCTTCCTTTGTAACGTTGGCTAGGCATTGATGGAACATTAAACAACTTACTCAACATCGAATGGAACATTAAACAACGTTATAGAATGATTGAATAACATTAAGAAAACATTAGACAAACATTAAATAATATTATAAAGTACATGAATGGAACATCTAAAAACATTACGGCAAAGTTTAAACAAAATCACAGTATTACTGAACAACTTTCGACCATGTCGACCATGTTGGTTGTGGTCAGGAGTTCAGGAGGTTGGGTTTGAGACGTGTCTAAGTTGGTTGTGGTCAGGAGTTCAGGAGGTTGGGTTTGAGTCGTGTCTAAGTTGGTTGTGGTCAGGAGTTCAGGAGGTTGGGTTTGAGTCGTGTCTAAGTTGGTTGTGGTCAGGAGTTCAGGAGGTTGGGTTTGAGTCGTGTCTAAGTTGGTTGTGGTCAGGAGTTCAGGAGGTTGGGTTTGAGTCGTGTCTAAGTTGGCTGTGGTCAGGGGTTCAGAAGATTGGGTTTGAGTCATGTCTAAGTTGGTTGTTGTCAAGGTTTCAGAAGGTTGGGTTTGAGTCGTGTGTAAATTGGTTGTGGTCAGGGGTTCAGAAAGGGGGCATGCCTTGTTTGATTTTCCTGCTGGGGCTCTGGAGCCTTCCTCTGAAATTTGTGTGGGTGTGTGTGCGTGTGTGTGTGTCTTTGTGTGTGTCTGTGCGTTTGTGAGTGAGTGTGTGTGCGTGCGTGAGTATTCTTCTGGGCCTCACTAACGACCTTCTAATGGAACTAATGAGACAACAGAACCCTGTTTGGCGTGGGCCTATCAAAGAGGCAGGGAGGGTGGGAGGGAGGGAGGGGGGGAGGGACGGGGGGAGGGAGGGTGGAAGGGACGGGGGGAGGGAGGAGTCTTTTGGTAAATAACTGTTTTCAGATTCACAATATCATTTCCAATGGTTTCTTCTTCCTCTCTCCTCCTCTCTCCTCCTCTCTCCTCCTCTTCCCGTGCTAAAGGTCAGTTATCTATGGTGGAGCTTCAGGACCCGTTCTTGGTCAGTGTCCACCTCATCACCGACCCGGGTCAGGCCAGGTCCTTACAGCGAGCCGCCGACTCCGTCCTGGCCTGCATCCACCCAGAACTGCAGCTCTTCCGGGTCTCTGAGAGATCCGCCTGGCAACAGAAGACCAAGCGCCAATCATGCCACGCTTCGGCCTCTTTCCCGGCCAATCACGGGCCACCGCAGTGCCAGCCATCGCTGGCCATCATCCTCTTCCTGCAGGAGCAGTACGGCGGCGAGGAGCAGATCGTGGCGCTGCACCGCGTCCTCCAGCGACCCCCGTGGCGCTTCCACCACACCGAGCGGGTCAACAACGGCCGCCGAATGCTCCCGCTGACCCCCTGCAGCCAGGACTTCTACATCCTGGCCCCGGGCACCCCGCTGTGGGCGCTGCGCCAGGTGCATTATGGGAAGGAGATCGTACGCTTCACTGTGTACTGCCGCTACGAGAGCTTCGGCGACATGGTGTGTCTGTACCGACTCATTCTGCAGCGCCGGCTGGCCCAGAAGAAGGAGGACTTCTGCTTCTTCGTGGTGTACTCCAACCCGGACACCGAGATCCAGCTGTCATTCAAGCGCCTGCCGAAGGGCCAGAGCCCCGTCCCCACGGACTCAGCGGTGATGGAGGTGAGGGTGAAGGACGTCGGCGCGTTGGTGCCCCTCCTGCCCCACCCCTGTACACCCATCAGCGAGGTGCGCTGGCAGACGGAGGACTACGACGGAAACAAGATACTGCTGCAGGTCAGGTCGAATTGCGTGCGCTGCGTGCGCTGCGTGCGCTGCGTGCGCTGCGTGCGCTGCGTGCGCTGCGTGCGCTGCGTGCGCTGCGTGCGCTGCGTGCGCTGTTGTCTATGAATGTTGTGTGTGTTTGTGCTACCTATGCCATAAATGAACAATATATTTTAATCTCACCTCTCAATATATGTCTATCTGGGACTTTTGGAAAAGGCAAATTATGCATTTTCATAAAAGCAATCAATGGACGACTATTTTGTACTCAGACTGCGCACTCAAATCAACCCTGGAGTTAAGGGAGAATGACAGGCAGACATTCACAGACATGAGCTATGTGTTCTGAAACCCACTAGAGGTAAAGTCTCTTGTCTGCTAGGCAACAAGGATGAGAAAACAGCTAAAGAGAAGAGGGTGAGTGTGTATGTGTGTGTGTGTGTTCAAGGCTGATGTGGGCTTGAAGGGTAATGGGGATCTTTGGAAGTGGCATTTCTGCAACAGAAGAGTCAGAGGTGTGAAGGATAAATAGGACAAATACAGAGAGGTAGAGAGGGGGAATGAGAGAGAGAGAGAGAGGGAGAGAGAGAGAGAGAGAGAGGGGGGGAGAGAGAGAGAGAGGGAGAGAGAGAGAGAGAGAGAGAGGGGGAGAGCGAGAGAGATTAAGAGATACAGCTAATGTGAAAGAGTGAGACAAGAAACAAAGACAGAGAGAGACAGAAAAGGAGAGAAGTATCTGTCTGCACCCAGGACACTCAAGCAGGGGCAGTGTGGAGCCTGTGGGCGGGACTTGCAGGGGCAGTGTGGAGCCTGTGGGCGGGACTTGCAGGGGCAGTGTGGAGCCTGTGGGCGGGACTTGCAGGGGCAGTGTGGAGCCTGTGGGCGGGACTGTCAGGGGCAGTGTGGAGCCTGTGGGCGGGACTTGCAGGGGCAGTGTGGAGGCTACGGGCAGGACTTGAGACAGTGTGTGTGAGACCAATACAGTTGACTCACGCCCACTGTCGCCTGGTTGACCGCAAAGTTATGAGTTCATTAGCAAGCAATACATGCTGAAGTTGTTACAGGCAATTCAATTGTTTCGTGTTTAATAACTACGATATGGATTTGCTTAATAAGGAAACGTCCCTCCGTGTGATTTATGAGTTGCATGGCTCAGAAAATAAAATCACATCTTCAGACTCTTCCTCTTCGTCGGGCCTTCAGCACAGGTTCCCAGGCAGAACAAGACTCAACAGCCAAAAACAACAGAGGACTGTGGTATTCTAGTGTTGACGGATTTTGCACTCCTCTTCCACCCATCGCTCCACATCAAGCATAGGCTGCGATCGGTGTCCTGCGACTCCGACCACCCTGAAAGAGATTCACCTATATCTGACACACACACATACACACACACACAAAGCAGAGTCTACCGCCATGAAGTTCACTAGACTCCAACCAAGTTTCTGTCTTTTCTTTTATATGTTTCAACCCTTTGTCGGGGCGCATTGCAAACGCTCCCAACGGATTCCGGAAGACTAGAAAATTGTGGCAAGCATTCCTGATCGGTGATGCGTGCTAAGTAATTATGCCTCTTTTACACACATCGAGAGGCTGATTAAGCCACATGACCATTATGCCGGTGCTGGGGACAATAAAAGGCCACTCGAGTGTGGGGTTCTGTCCCACTCAGAACACCATGAAACAGCTTTCTCAAGTTTTGAAGGAGGCAAATCTTGCTGTAACCCTAACCGTTACCTAAGCCTAACCTTAACCGTTACCTAAGCCTAAGCTTAACCGTTACCTTACCCTAACCCTAACCATTACCTACTCCTAATCTTAATCGTTACCTAATCCTAATCTTAATCGTTACCTAAGCCTAACCTTAACCGTTACCTAAACCTAACCTTAACTGTTACCTAAGCCAAACCTTAACTGTTACCTAACCCTAACCATTACCTAATCCTAATCTTAATCATTACCTAATCCTAATCTTAACCGTTACCTAATCCTAACCTTAACCATTATCTAACCCTAACCTTAATCGTTACCTAAGCCTAACCTTAACCGTAACCTAAACCTAACCTTAATCGTTACCTAAGCCTAACCTTAACAGTTACCTAAACCTAACCTTAATCGTTACCTAATCCTAATCTTAACTTTTAAATGTAAACTTCAGTCAGGTGATTTCATTGTTGAAACGTAAGCTCCACCCTCTCCATTGAGTCAACCAGTCATAAAAGTCATGCGTTTCAGATATTAGGAAGTGGATGACAGAGAATTTCTTGCTCTTAAAGTCAAGGAAAACAGAAATGCTCGTTTTAGGACCCAAAAAACAAAGAGCGTTGTTAGCAGATCTCACTGTGAACCTCGACGGCTGCATGGTCGTATCCCAAAAAACTGTAAAAAACCTTGGCGTTACCCTTGACCCTGACCTCTACTTTGAAGAACACAAAATATGTCTCAAGAGTTGCTTATTTTCATCTTTGAAACATTGCAAAAATTGGAAACTTTCTATCAAAAACTGATGCAGAAAAATGTATCCATGCTTTCGTTACTTCTAGACTAGATTACTGCAATGCTCTTCTCTCTGGTTATCCAGACAAATTAATAAATAAACTTCAATTAGTGCTGCACATGGCTGCTAGAATCCTAGCGTCCTTACACTGGCTGCCTGTGAGGGTTAGGGCTGATTTTAAGGTTTTACTCTTAACCTATAAATCAATACATGGACTTGCTCCTACTTATCTTGCTGAAATGATCCAGCCATACATACCTACACGTAACCTACGATTGCAAGATGCAGGCCTTTTAACCATTAAAGTCAAAGAAATCGGTCCAACCCGGGCAATGGCTCTGTTGTAGCTTGGCGGACCAGTTTCTGAGTACACGTTGTTCATTTACATTTTCAGATGTTACGCTACAAGGCCTGTAACCCGCTGTTATATAATTAATTACCCCCCCACCTGACAGTCCAGGGGTGGAGCAAAAGCTGTGAAACATGCTTCCAGGTCGACACCTGTCCCAGTGTGTTGTGAGTACCGAAGGCTGTTAAATATGCTTCCAGGTCCGTAATTGAGTTAGAGGGCTTGAGGGCATTTCTAACTCTTGTTACAAAAACAAAGAGCTCCTTAGTGTTCCTCTCCCAGAGTGGTATTAGTTCAGGTACCGCTGGCTGTATTAAATAGTTTACACTAGAACCCTAGAGGGAGCGGTGTAGTGGGTAGTGAACACTACAGAGGAGTGTACACTAGAACCCTAGAGGGAGCGGTGTAGTGGGTAGTGAACACTACAGAGGAGTGTACACTAGAAACCTAGATGGAGCGGTGTAGTGGGTAGTGAACACTACAGAGGAGTGTACACTAGAACCGTAGAGGGAGCGGTGTAGTGGGTAGTGAACACTACAGAGGAGTGTACACTAGAACCGTAGAGGGAGCGGTGTAGTGGGTAGTGAACACTACAGAGGAGTGTACACTAGAACCCTAGAGGGAGTGGTGCACTTGGCATGAGAGAGACAGATCCGTTTGGTCAGTCCAGGGATCTAAATCCAACACACAACCTGTCCTTCCAGGTCAGTTAAATGAGACAACACGTTTGATGACATGGGCAATATGAACGTTTGTGTTATACTTACACAACCACATACAGACACACTGACACACGAGGTTGGTTGTGTGTGACCCGGATTAGCCCTGATCAAACCAAAACAGAGAGAGAGGCTCGGATCATCTCCACGACAACAGCCTCATTACCCAGCACCCCCTACTGTGCCTTCCACTCAGAAAGTTACGTTTTTCTTTGCGGGGGGGGGGGGGGGTGACTCACAATTATTTGCAAGACAACACACACACACGTAAGCGTGAGCACATATATACACACACAGCTCTCTCTCTTCCTCTGATTCCCCTCTAGAGTCATCAGGAAGTAGATGTAATCCTCCACAGTAGATACCCTTACTTAGTTCCTCTGCTGCTCTGCTTCTGTTTCATGTGTGGGAGAGATGACAGAAATACAGGCCGTCTCTCTGCTCCTCAATCAGGAGAGAGGGAAGGAGACGGCCCGGGAGAAGACGGGGGAGGGGGGTGAGCACGAGAGAGTGAGAAGGGTGAGTGAATTAGGCAGGGGGAGTGAAGAGAGACAGAGGAAATGGGGAGCCTAGAAAAGAGAAAGACGGGTTGGAGAGAGAGGATGAACGGCACTGAACATAGATGGAGAGAAAGAGAAGGGGGGAGTGTTCAGCGAGGTGTGGGGGGAGGTAACACTGAGGTACACACACACACACAAAAACCATACACACACACACACACACACAAAAACCATACACACACACACACACACACAAAAACCATACACACACATACACACACACACAAAAAAAACATACACACACACACACACACACACACAAAAACCATACACACACACACACACACACACAGACACAAAACCACACACACACACAAAAAAAACATACACACACATGCGCGCACACGCACAAGCACAAACAAACCAAACACACACACAAACAAACCACACACACACAAACAAACCATACACACACACACACACACACACATGCAAACAAACCATACCCACACACCCACACACACACACAAGCAAACCATGCACACACACGCACACACCTTACACACACATCCAGTATCAGGCCACACCAGGAGCCCAAACTGGCAGCGTGGCTCCGTTTGAACAGCTAGTAGCTTAACGCGGCATTCATCTAACAAAGCATCCACTTAATTAACTAAGCTGCCACTCACTTGAACAAAGCGTCCACTTAGCGAGATACTTGCCAAATAAGGCGTGCACTTCAACTGACACCAGATCTGTTTTTACAGTCAACCTTAAATAGCGAGTGTTGAATACAAGCAGCAAGTACATTTTGATCACCATCATCTGTTTAATTAATGTTGTACATGACCAGGGGTCATGCTGCCCCCGTCTGTGGCCCTGAACAACCAATCCCATCTCAAATGGACGTGTTCACTGTATTATTCACTAGCAGGCCTCTTAGTGTTGAAGTATAGACCTTCCCAGTGAACAGGACCCATTTGAACACTGTCCGGATCTGAGCTGGGCTGGAAAAGTCCCCTCTGCTCCGATCCCCGTCTAGGATGTTTGGGTGGAAAGCAGCATGGGATAGCATGGAAATAGCAGCATGGAGAAGCCATCAGACAGGAGGAGGCCAGAGAGAGAAAAGAGGAGACGGCAGGAGGAGAGGGGGGAGGTGTACAGGGAGAGGGGAGAAGTTGGAGGAACGTGGAGACATAGAGGGAGCTGTGGTCCATGAGTTATCAGATCTGGATGGCTCCAGGAGGTACAGCACAGTGAATATGGAGAACAAGCTGTGGTCCATGAGGAATCAGATCTGGATGGCTCCAGGAGGTACAGCACAGTGAATATAGAGAACAAGCTGTGGTCCATGAGGAATCAGATCTGGATGGCTCCAGTAGGTACAGCACAGTGAATATGGAGAACAAGCTGTGGTCCATGAGGAATCAGATCTGGATGGCTCCAGTAGGTACAGCACAGTGAATATGGAGAACATGCTGTTGTCCATGAGGAATCAGATCTGGATGGCTCCAGTAGGTACAGCACAGTGAATATGGAGAACAAGCTGTGGTCCATGAGGAATCAGATCTGGATGGCTCCAGTAGGTACAGCACAGTGAATATAGAGAACAAGCTGTGGTCCATGAGGAATCAGATCTGGATGGCTCCAGTAGGTACAGCACAGTGAATATGGAGAACAAGCTGTGGTCCATGAGTTATCAGATCTGGATGGGTCCAGTAGGTACAGCACAGTGAATATGGAGAACAAGCTGTGGTCCATGAGGAATCAGATCTGGATGGCTCCAGTATGTACAGCACAGTGAATATGGAGAACAATCTTAGTAGTAGTTTTATTGCTGAGGGATCCGGTCCTTTCCCTCTCCACCTTAGGGCTTGTTTACTTAGTGAGAGAGAGAATAAAACGCTAGATAGACTTAGTTTGGACAACCATTTCCATAGCACTGAATTTACACAGGCATGTTTGAGGCGTACCGAGCAGAACTGTGGCCGTCAATCGCAGGGAAAATCAAGGGGTCTGTCGAAAATGTGGCGCACGCTACCTCGGAAGGTTGTGTCTCGAGCAATGGATATCTGCAAGTTTACACAACAAAATTATCTAGTGTCTCGAATGTCTTCTCCGGTATGTCTTGTCAAATGTAGCGTAACGTAACTTGGAATATGTAGCGTAATGTAACTTGGAAAATGTAGCGTAATGTAACTTGGAATATGTAGCGTAATGTAATTTGGAAAATGTAGCGTAACGTAACTTGGAATATATAGCGTAATGTAACTTGGAAAATGTAGCGTAACATAACTTGGAATATGTAGCGTAATGTATCTTGGAAAATGTAGCGTAACTTGGAATATGTAGCGGAATGTAACTTGGAAAACGTGGCGTAATGTATCTTGGAAAATGTAGCATAATGTAACTTGGAAAATGTAGCGTAACATAACTTGGAAAATGTAGCACCATGTACACAAGCCCTCAGTCATATAATAGCAGCGGTTTCCATGACTTTTTTCACGCCAGTCCCACGTGGGAATCAAACCCACGCAACCCTGGCACTGCAAGCCCCACGCTCTACCAACAGAGCGACCAGCCACTAACCCGAGCGTTTCAGCTGTGGTGAGAGCCTGGGGTCACAGGGCCCGGTTCCTCTTTGTGATGGGAGGGACCCTGAGCCGTCTAGCCAGAGGCTGCGTGGAGGTGTAATGCAGATGTGCTGTCCCGTGTGGGCAACACACACACACAGACAGATGACTTCCCCAGCTGCCGGTGCGACTCATAAAACGGCGAGGCTGGAAACACGGGGGGCCACTTTCGGTTCCCCCCTCATCTCCTGTTCGCCTTTTCGCTCACTCCCATCCTCTCTCCTCCTCCCTGTTCTGCCTCCATTTCAGTTTGCTTCCCAAATGGCCCCCTATTCCCCAAAGGACCCTGGTCTGGTGCTGTGTACTACAGAGGGGATAGGGTGGTATTTGTGCTCCGGATGTAGTTTCGCGTTAGGTATACGGAAGGGGGTAGGGATTGGGGGGGGTTAATAGTTTCAAAAATAGTTTCCTCTCGTTACTCCTGTGACCTCATATTTCATTACCTTTGTGGTGAGCACAGAGCATCTGGGGTTAGACGTTAAGCCTGTTCTCACTGGTCTGCAGGGGATATAGGTAATCTAGAAACTCCTGAGAATGCCTGTCGGGACCTGGATGCATCCCGTTTTCAAGACTTGGCCTCTGGGCTTTCTCTCTTTATTTCTGAAAACCGGACGCTTCTGGTATCTGCCGGCACAATCTATCAGCACACAGCACAGGGTGTCAGATAAAGGTCATTCCTCTTTTGAGATCAGAAACCATCTGATCCCAGCTTTGCTTTCGACCAATTGTACGTTTCATTCTGGAGTGTAGGAGGCGACAGTTATAATGGCAACATGTGACGTACGTGTGTCAAACTTCTGGTCTCACTGGTGTGTCCTCTCTCCTCGGCAGGTCCTGGGCACCCGCTACAAGCGCCGGCACATTTTTGACCAGCCGGGAGACTCCTCCCCGACCCACTCGCCCCAAGCCACCGACCCAGCCGCCACCCTGCCTCCGGTGGGCACATACGGTCGCGGGCCGGCCTCCTACAGAAATCGGCGCTACCACCGCAACTGTTCCCGGACCCAGACCCTGCCCTTGCCCCAGAGCCAGAGGAGCCACGCCTCTCAGACCTCCTTGTCCCAGGTCTGCCAGGAGGAGGATGAGGAGGAAATGGAGATGGGGGCTCGTTCTAAGTCCTGGTGGACCGGTCGTTCACGCTCCCTGTACTCCTTGCCGAGCCAGGCAGGCTTCGGCATCTCCCGCTCTGCCTGCTCCTCCCCCGGCCCCTCCCCCGGCCCCTCCCCCGGCCCCTCCCCCGGCCCCTCCCCCGGCCCCACCCGTCACCGAAGCAATTCGCTGATCCCTCCTTTCCGCCTCAACGTGGACGCTCTGATTGGTGCCGAGGAGACGGACGTGGACACTGGGATAAAGGTGGACACGGGCAGCATCGTGGACCTCTCCGTGGTGTCGGCGTACTCCAGGAGACCCCCTCCACCACGCCCCCTCTCCGCACCGCCGAGGGACTTACCCCCCTCCCCCTCCCGCGGCGATGTCAGGCCCAAGGCCTCAACGTTGGGCCGGCCCCCTGTTCCCGTGAGAACCAGCAGCCTGACGTCGAACCAGCCGCGGCCACGCCCCCACAGTGCCATCCTGCCCCCGTGTTGCCAGCCGTCCTTGAGTGACGCTACCCCCGGAAAATCGAACAGCTCCACCTCCATTAACGGGGTGGGGATTCGGGAAAGCTCTGTCCAGGAGGGTGGGGCAGAGGAGGAGGAGGACCAGGAGTTCTACATCTGACCAGTCGGTGGCGCTAGAGAGACACACAAGCCGGCAGGCAGGGACAGGGATGCTGACAACACAGCTCTGTCCTGCCCCCTGGGGGCTACAGGAGGAAGTGCAGAGGACTGTGGCACTGTTGAGAGAGACACTTTGTTTAACACTTTATATACTCTAGTACTTCTCTGTGTGCGTTTCTACAACAGTATATTTGGTATTTGTATATGGTGTACGGTTTAGGACAAGTGTTGTATGTTATTTAATCAAGCTGTCGTATAAATGCGCAGCGCTTACTGAGATAATTTACAAAACACATCAGAGTCTGACTGTTCAAATATGTCATAGCAGATGATTTACAACAGCTTTTATGAAACCAGAACTAAGGGAGATAACTTTAACCGGAACTGTATCTATAAGGAGTAGTTTTTTTAGGTTTCCACATCATGCATTGACATGACACTACAAAATGAAATAGTGTAAATATTCTATTTCACTGAATCACTAGAATTAGAAAAATATTCAGAATTCTAAATGGTGTCAGAACCCTCCAAATATGTTATCATATATATATATATATATATATATATATATATATATATATATATATATACAGTGGGGAGAACAAGTATTTGATACACTGCTGATTTTGCAGGTTTTCCCACTTACAAAGCATGTAGAAGAATTTTAATCATAGGTACACTTCAACTGTGAGAGATGGAACAAAAATCCAGAAAATCACATTGTATGATTTTTAAATAATTAATTTGAATTTTTATTGCATGACATAATTATTTGATACATCAGAGAAGCAGAACTTAATGTTTGGTACAGAAACCTTTGTTTGCAATTACAGAGATCATATGTTTCCTGTAGTTCTTGACCAGGTTTGCACACACTGCAGCAGGGATTTTGGCCCACTCCTCCATACAGACCTTCTCCACATCCTTCAGGTTTCGGGGCTGTCCTTGAGATTCTTCTTACGGAGCCACTCCTTAGTTGCCTTGGCTGTGTGTTTCGGGTCGTTGTCATGCTGGAAGACCCAGCCACGACCCATCTTCAATGCTCTTACTGAGGGAAGGAGGTTGTTGGCCAAGATCTCGCAATACATGGCCCCATCCATCCTCCCCTCAATACGGTGCAGTCATCCTGTCCCCTTTGCAGAAAAGCATCCCCAAAGAATGATGTTTCCACCTCCATGCTTCACAGTTGGGATGGTGTCCTTGGGGTTGTACTCATCCTTCTTCTTCCTCCAAACACGGCGAATGGAGTTTAGACCAAAAAGCTCTATTTTTGTCTCATCAGACCACATGACCTTCTCCCATTCCTCCTCTGGATCATCCAGATGGTCATTGGCAAACTTCAGACGGGCCTGGACGTGCGCTGGCTTGAGCAGCACAACAGCATTGCGCCAACAGTTGTTGCCTTCTCACCAAGCTGCTTGCCTATTGTCCTGTAGCCCATCCCAGCCTTGTGCAGGTCTACAATTTTATCCCTGATGTCCTTACACAGCTCTCTGGTCTTGGCCATTGTGGAGAGGTTGGTATCTGTTTGATTGAGTGTGTGGACAGGTGTCTTTTATACAAGTAACGAGTTCAAACAGGTGCAGTTAATACAGGTAATGAGTAGAGAACAGGAGGGCTTCTTAAAGAAAAACTAACAGGTCTGTGATAGCCGGAATTCTTATTGGTTGGTAGGTGATCAAATACTTATGTCATGCAATAAAATGCAAATTCATTATTTGAAAATCATACAATGTGATTTTCTGGATTATTGTTTTAGATTCCATCTCTCACAGTTGAAGTGTACCTATGATAAAAATTACATACCTCTACATGCTTTGTAAGTAGGAAAACCTGCAAAATCAACAGTGTATCAAATACTTGTTCTCCCCACTGTGTGTATATATATATATATATATATATATATATATATATATATATATATATATATATATATATATAATTATCATGCCTCAAACTCAGGACAGGACAAGATAAGGTCAGACAAATGTAATTAAATATATAAAAAATACTTTTCTTCACCTAACAAACATTCTCCTTCACTTAGCAGGTTTTCAGAGAGACCAAACCGTAACACCATCACACGCAAAAACAAACCGCCTAAATCCTTCAGTACAGGCTATCCATATTATCAGAGCTTATAATTTATTCATTACTATAGCTAGCTGGCTTGCTTACATTATAACAGAGAAATAGAAGAATAGGATTTGTTCATGTCTATTATGATCTATAATGGAACAGGCTATATGGTCTTCTTTTGGTATTATTCCTTTTCTGGGAACACAAACCTTTAAAAATTAAGTTAAATTTGTATGGTCTAATCAGTTGTTCCCAACCTTTTTCATTTATTGTACCACTGACAGAATTTTGCTCTGCTTGGAGTACCCCCTCATGTTCATTTCACTAGTAAGTCTATGGTGTAATGAGTGTTTTCAAGTACCCCCAGTGGAGACGCCAAGTACCCCCAGGGGTCCTAGTACCCCTGGTTGGGAACCACTGGTAATGTTTAGGCACAAGGGCTCCCTCTGGTGGTGGTTTGTCTTATTGACATCTAAACAAAAATAAAAGTAGTGGTCTGTAATACTAAATGGTTTAACTATTACAGATTTCTTTCTGTGTTCACTAAACTCTCAAATCTTGATTGAAAAGGAGTCAAATTACATGAATTAATAAATAATTAATAAAAACAAGTTAAACCTCTTAAATACTGTCAATGCAGAGTGAATGGGGTCAATCCAGAGGGAATGGGGTCAAGCAGTGAACTACCCATGATGCATCCTGTATTATTTACCACACTACAACACAACAACACACTACTCACCTATACTCACATATAACACTCACACAGGATTTATTTCTTTAAGCATAAAGCCTTTGCAGGAAATCGTCCTAAAGACTTGTGGGGTTCAATTTGTGGTCCCTGTTTAATATCTTTGGAAATATCCTCTATAAAATCCTCTATAAAATATCATTTTCTAAATGAATTACAGATGCAAAGCAGAAAAAATGTAAACATCTGAAATGTTTCACTTTGACTTTATGGACTTGATGGACCCTGTTGATCAGGGGCAAAAAAACCCTGATTAAATCCTTTTTCATTGCATGTTTTCACATAATAAAAATCCAAGGGGAGCAAACAAAGGTAATGTAGATCGACACACACACGCACACACTGACCAAGAGTCTTGTTTCAGCAGGAACAATGTAACATGTTGGCTCTCTGTGCTGTCAGCTTTTCTGTGCGTGGCTCATGCGTCATCCATGTAAGGGCTTCACCAGCCCTCCTTCAGCGTCCTGAGGCTTCCAACAGAGGAAATCCCATAAGGCCTTTCTTTATATAGGCATCATGGTATGGCCTCTGCCAGCTCTGTAGAGGTGCTGTCACCATTAGTCAACACCAAAACTAAGTTATATATCCCATGTTCCACATTGTAGATCAGAGGCGAAGATTCATTTAATGTTTTTTAAGTGTGTGTGTGTGTGTGTGCGCACATGTGTGTGTGTCTCTGCATGACACAAGTAACAATTCACATTTATGTGAATGAGTGACCTACAGTATCGAGTGCATAAATCTACATACTTTTTCAGTGAGTAAAAAATTATAGAATGTATGTTAGTCAGTGTGGTTGGGAGGATCAGCTGAATGACGTGAATCTGGTAGAATCCCCAGGAGAATTCAGGCTGTTCTGCAGGAAAGGGGACCCAGGTGATCCTAGATGGGTGTCGGCAGGCTGTGTGTTCTGCTTGAAGAGGGCGGTCAGTCAGTCAGTGAGTAAAAGCTTAGTCTTGCGACGCCACGCCTCCAAACCTGGCATAAGAGTCTAGTGAAACCAGACACCCAGAATGAGGGGGAACCCGAAGGCCACTCTCCCCAGCGATAGTGGGTAGATGTCAGTGTTGTAGCAGTGCCCTAACTCTCCCCTAGGGGGCAACACCCATGCTGAAAACCCAGGTCAGCTATCAGGCGCATCATTATGCATTAAGACAGAAACCTAGCATGTCTACATTTTCTCTTCCTAAATTCACTGCTCTTTATGAATTTGATTCTGTAAAAACAGCTCATGTGCACACACTGAAGTGTGGGTTTGACCGAATACAGCCCAAGTAGAGTGTGACAGTAGGGTTGGAGAAATACCTGCATACTCAACAGGTGGTGTGAAGACACTGATCCCCGTCCTAATGCTCCTAGGCTGTCTGCACAACACATACCACTGCGATTCTGTACCTGGTCAGGAAGACACAGAGGTTGGGGACACTGTTCAGAACTGACTGGCCCATTTGTTATTTCTTCCGGGTAGGGGTGACGGCTAATATGCTTGGTGTGGTGTGTAGTGTATGTAGTGTGATGTGGATGTGTACTGGGTGAGGTGTGTTTTGGGTGAGGTGTGTTTTGGGTGTGGTGTGTACTTGGTGGGGTGTTTAGTGGGTGTGGTGTGTATCAGGTGTAGTTTATACTGGGTGGGGTGTGTAGTGGGTGTGGTGTGTATTTGATGAGGTGCGTAGTGGGCATGGTGTGTAGTGGATGTGGTGTATTGTGGGTGCAGCCTGTACTGAGTGGGGTGTGTAGTGGGTGTGTTGCGGTGTGTACTGGATGGGGTAGGTAGTGGGTGTGGTCTGTACTGGGTGTGGTGTGCACCCGGTGGGGTGGGTAGTGGGTGTGGTCTGTACTGGGTGGGGTGGGTAGTGGGTGTGGTCTGTACTGGGTGGGGTGGGTAGTGGGTGGGGTGTGTCACTTTCCTACTCCTTCAGTGCCGGTGGGCTCTAATCCCATCCCGTCGGCGTACCTGGCAGATCACTACGGCGACGCTGCCGCACTCTGACCCAGCACACTCCGCTCCGCACCGCCATGCCGCTAATCCAGCCCAAAGGCCCTGGAGACCTGAATATAGGGCAGAGCAGGAGGAGGGCCGCTCCAAGCACTCTCCTCTGGCACCTGGTCAGTCTTCACTGTGAGTAGTCCAGCAAGGGTTTATGGATTTCCCTTTAGCAACATTGAGTTGTTGCGTGTTTTTTTATGTGACTGTGTGGATTTAAAACATTGTAGATTCACGTTCATCGCAATGGCCCAAAGCAGATGGATGTGGTAATATCGTTTCAGCTGTCACTCTCGCGGAGAGGGAATCATTTTACCAGATGTTCAACTGGAGATAGACCAAGGACAAGAGAGTAACACAGCCGTGGAACGCTAAGGAGAGGAAATCGCAGAGTCGTGTGGTTTCTCTCGGGTGGGAACCGGCCTTCCTTCTCCTCGTTTCCCAATCAGCCCCCGGCTCAGCCACAGCTACAGGGGGGAGTGGGCGGAGGACGGGGTCAAAATGGAGACCGCGGGGACTGACACGGCTAGCAGGGATTCAATTACTGAGAGGCGGAGGGGGGAGGAGGACTCGTCACAGTGTTACACACCCCTACAATGTGATGGACTCAAACCTCACTCCGAATAAATTACACACGCAGCCACCCGGAATTTACACGCCACACGTGTGACCAGGTAGCGCGAGGTGAAAGGTTAGGGCTTTCACCCGCCATTGCGTTTTCTGTTACTATGGCCTACTAGTTGGCACAAGTCTGGCCTGGCAGTGATCTGGGGTCGCCAGGGTTTAGAGTGGCAGATCACCAACCAAACCGAGCCGAGGCCAGAGAGCAACATGGCCCGTAGCCAACTGCTTCCTTTCTCTCTCTGGGACCGAGTTAAGAGCATTACATTCAGCATTTCAGTCATTTAGCAGACACTCTTATCCACAGAAACTTACAGGAGCATGCGGGGTTAAATGCCACAACAACAAATAATCTCATCTTGTCAGCTTTGGGATTCGAGCCACCCACCTTTCGGTTTCTGGTCCAACACTGACAACTACGTCTGTCTGCAGGGACACAGGGCTAGGACACTGGACTAGAGGGCATAAACTACGTCTGTCTGCAGGGACACAGGGCTAGGACACTGGACTAGAGGGCATAAACTACGTCTGTCTGCAGGGACACAGGGCTAGGACACTGGACTAGAGGGCATAAACTACGTCTGTCTGCAGGGACACAGGGCTAGGACACTGGACTAGAGGGCATAAACTACTTCTGTCTGCAGGGACACAGGGCTAGGACACTGGACTAGAGGGCATAAACTACGTCTGTCTGCAGGGACACAGGGCTAGGACACTGGACTAGAGGGCATAAACTACTTCTGTCTGCA
This sequence comes from Esox lucius, assembly GCF_011004845.1. NCBI lineage: Eukaryota > Metazoa > Chordata > Actinopteri > Esociformes > Esocidae > Esox > Esox lucius. Next base: position 40,070,816 of record NC_047588.1, read on the forward strand.
GGGACACAGGGCTAGGACACTGGACTAGAGGGCATAAACTACGTCTGTCTGCAGGGACACAGGGCTAGGACACTGGACTAGAGGGCATAAACTACGTCTGTCTGCAGGGACACAGGGCTAGGACACTGGACTAGAGGGCATAAAGGTAGAACTCATGTTGTACAACAATCCTTGTATTACTGCAACTCACTGTTGGTGGAGCGGCCTGCTTGAGAGACTGAATCCTGGGAACTCATCTACCGGTAACTTTGAAGAATACGCAGAAGCGGTGACTGGTTACCGGCACAATGATGACGTTGTTCTGCAGATAACCATACGTTCATAACCAAATCAGGAAAGGTGGGTTAATGGTGAGATCCACCCCACACTCAAAACACGTTCTGCTTCCTTTAACTCTCTCTCTCTCTGTGGTCTCTAAACACCAGGAGCATGGGGAATGGACTAAGGACTATTACAGACTACAGATTAGCAGTGTGGTGGAAGTGTCTGCTTCTCTGCCAGAGGATATGAACACTTTCAGTGCAGGTTTTGAGAGCGATTCTGCAGCCAAGGATGTACAGATTGTCCAGGAAGACGGCCCATTGAAATGATCTAGGGGAAGCAAGTGCTAATCCCTGCAATGGATAAACCATCACAAGGCCCCTGGTCAGGACAGTAACCCCGGCCGAGTTCTCAAGGTGCCGACCAACTGGCTTATGTACTTACTGATATTTTCTTCAGTCTGTAGTCCCAAGATGTTTAAAAAAGGACACCATTGTCTCTGTCCAAAAAAAAGTCCTTGGCCTAAACAACTACCGTCCTCGTGCACTAACATCCCTCGCCATGAAGTGCTTTGAGTGGTTAGTCAAAGGACACATTACCACCTCCCTGCCCTCAGCTTTAGATCCACTACTGTTTGCTTCCATACCAAACAGGTCTACAGATGATGCCATTGTCCTTACCCTCCACTCTGCCGTCTCTCACCTAGACCGAAGGAGTGTATAATATGAGAATGCAGTTCATTGATTAGAGTTCAACATTCAACACAATTGTGCCCCACAAGCTTGTGGTGAAGTTCAGGGATATGGGCCTCAAATCCGCCCTGGGCAGGTGGATCCTTTACTTCCTGTCCGGGTGACTCCATGTGGTTCAGATGCGCAGGTCCACCTCTTCCAAACGGACTCTCAGTCCTGGTGCCCCACAGGGCTGTGTGCTCAGTCCCCTCCCCTATTCCCTGTTCACTCACGACGGTGTGGCCACACACTCCTCCAACATGACTGCACTTACCGGACGACACCCCCGTCATTGGCCTCATCGCCGATCATTTTGAGACAGCCTATGGAGAGGAGCTGAGAAACCCATCAACATGATGTCAGGATAACAACCTACAGTTCAACGGCACCAAAACCAAGACGGGCGCGGCTCATCACCAGGACAGACCTGCCAGCTCTGCAGGACCGGTACATCCAGAGGTGATGGAGGAAAGACCTGTGCACCATCAAGGACCCCAGTCACCCCAGACATGAACTGTTCATCCTGGCACCGTTTGGCAGGATACTTGTCAGCTACTTGTTTACATTTCTTCCTAGATATTATTTCAATTAGATTTTTATTATATTGTATTACGAACGAATGCACTGTTAAGGACGTTTTTGGAAACCAAGCATTTCATTGCAAATAATGCTGTTTATTAATGTGTAAAAGAGGGCAAAAAGCGCTAAAAGAGGGCAAATAGCGCTAATATTAAAATAACACTGTACCTGCAGCTGACACGTGCAGGGCAGAATTCTACACAATTACACTTATTATTTGTATTATCATAGGTTAGACCAGGAAGGATATGTAATTTTCTTTAAACAATACCTATCTAGCTATCTCATCTCTTCCGTGTTCATACACGTGTCTGGCCACTCCACTGCCAGGCTGGTATTCCTCTGTATACAGTAACGTTTTAATAAGCCTGGGAAAAGGCCTAGGGGACGCATGGAAACAGCTTCACAGGGGGGTCTCATGCAAACAGACAGGATGCGTGGCTATAGGGCAGAAGAGGTTGAAGTAAATCATTACAGTTAAACCTGCAAAAGTCTAAAGGGAAAAACGCACTACCCCCTCTCCTCAGCCCAATAAAATAACTCACAAGCCTCAGAAAATCTGTAAAAAAGGGTTAGACAACTCACCCCCATTTACCCCAGACAAGGCTGAACTGCCAGCAAGGTCGGGGAGTTAATTTAGTCCTGACAAGTCTTCGTAGGGGTTCGCCGAGGGCTTTAGTGTGTTGTCCCCCAAGATTTGCCCCGTGTGTTTGTGACTGGCTGTCTCTCTCTCTCTCTCTCGCTGGCCTCCGCTCATTCTGAGCATGATTTTTAATTGGACCGGGAATCCCAAATTGAGAGCACAAATCATTACATCCAATCCACAAATGATTTCCTCTTTTCTGCAGGCTCAAGTCACATTGTTTAATTCCGGCCATTGGGATGAAAGCTGTTATTTGCTTTGGCGGCAGCTCAAACAATTGTCTTTGGGCAATTACCGTGACATTTCGTCCAGTGCCGAGGCCGGAGTCCTGGAAATTCTAAATTCCTACGTCGGCAGATTTTGAACATCGGAAAATTGGTATTAAAGAATGTGATGCCTCCATTGATGAGAGCCAAGCAGGCTGGACTAATTACTAGAGTTCCAGTAAATAGCAGGAATCCCGGTCCACAATACCTGATGGGTCCCAACCATGCAGTCTTCTCAACCATCCTTCCTTATTTCCTTCCTTCATTCCGTCCTTTATTTCACCATGGGAAAATGTGTACTGAAGTCTTTAGCTTCAAAGCCAGTTAGTTGTCATGGCATGGCATCACTAAAAAAAGACATGATTCACTTAATTCATGCTAGCAGTCAACAAGACTGAACATATGGACAGTGTACATACTTTTAGAGAATATTCATATTTACAAAACGAGACAATACACTACATATTAATATTATGTATTAATATTTACAAAACTCAAGTTGCTAAATTAAAAATATGAAAAATGTCAGCGCTTTAGACCTAAAACATTTTGATGGCTTTGAGCATGGACCGTGCAGGTGAGTGGAATAAAGAATTTTGATAAACCCATGTTTAGTCTTGATATTTCCATTCTTTGAGCATTAATATTTCAATGTTATGGTCGACGTGTCCAAACTGTAGAGACGTATGAGCAATGTATCCAAATAGGATAACAACATTAATTGACAGATAAATTAATAGCACATTCCGGCGAGTGTCTCCCAATTAAAACCGCTGACGCAGCACTCGTGTGTTGTCGTAGGCTGCTGCTTTTGATGACCACAACAAAAGGGCGAAATGAGGACCGACTGTCTTTGTTTGTGTGTGTGTGTGTGTGTGTGTGTGTGTGTGTGAGCGCGTCTACGTGTGTTTGTGTTTTTCATGAGCTCGTTTTGGGATTTGCTGGTCGGTGACATGCCTCCCTCCGCCTGGCTCCTTATAGCACCGGCCCAGGGAGGTAGGAATTCTAGCCGAGTGGTACGGACATCGCCGACAGAGACCGCAAACACAGAGCACTCCCTTTAAACACGGTCTTATGACCGAGAACCCACTCAATCAGCTGTATACGCAAGAAGCGGACGAACGTTGTACCCATACCCGGACTGAAGAGGTTAGAGGGAGGTACGCGCACCACATCTCTCGCGGAGATTGCGTTAGTGGACTTTAGAGAGCACCGGATATTTAGAGATAACTGTTTGGAATTGGGACGCAGTCGACACACAATTCTAACCTTTTCCTAACCGTCACCCAGGTGAGTGTCGTGCATATGTGCAGGTGAGTTTAGCCATGCACAGTTATAATCTGCTTGTAAATGTGTTGAGTTTTAACATAAAATACAATTATTTCAGACTATGAACCAGTATGTTCCAGCCATTCGCTTGATCCCGTAAAATAAATCGATGAAATTAATACAGTGACTACAGATTATGTGCACTTATATCCTCTCGGAGTAAGTACTTTAATGTATATTGGGATCTATAAAAATATATAGTTTTGATATTTGCTTTAAATAAGGACATACAATACTTGTGTTGTCCAGATTTCATATTATTTCATTCTGATTTAAATGGGGTTATATTTTCTGCAGATCAACGTGGATTTATAAGTGACTTTATTGAAAGGTTGAAATGCACCAGTATAGCTGTGATAACACAGACAGGCCGATTTCTAATATTTTCCCAGAATTATTCAAAGAAAAGCTGATCTGATTGGTCAAATGAACCATTTGGGGTCTGTGTTACAGAACTACAGTGAGAAGCTGACGTGTGATGGGGAGGAGTCCTGAGTGCTTATATTTGCATATTCAAATTTTTCTTCTTACCCTGTGAGCGCACAGCCAGGGTTCAGCTAATAATGACAACCCTGGAGTGACTTGTTCAAGGGCAGATATACATATTTTTCACCTTTTAGGCTCAGGGAATTCAAGTAGTAACCCTATGGTTACTCACTCCAACACGAACAGCAAGCCTGTTTGCTGCCCTGAGACACAGAGCCAGACACTCAGAACCATGCATACATATATACATGTACACCCTTTAGGCTTTGTAAATACATTTGCACTAATTGGTAGTGAGCCCAATTACATCAGATGTTTTTCAGCACTGTTTGGATTGGTAAGAACGGGATAAAAAACATAAGAACTGGATTGCCTGTGAATACGGAAATAAAATTGTTCTTCCATTAATACTTTTTTATAAATATAGTTCACACAGTACTAGAATTAGAATAAGGAACCACAATGCAAATACGTAATTGCTTTATTTTGTAATCCTTGTACTGATGGTAAAACAGGCTGGGAACCTTCTGTAACCTTCTGTAGTTTCACTAAGATTTGCTTTGTAATAAATCAGTTGTAACATGACCAACTCTCCTGTTCTCTGCAGTGAACCTGTATTCCTCTGGACCCCCTCTGACGTCATCATCTATATTTGATATTTGACCCTGCTCCCCAAAGGCCATGTGTCGCCTGTCGATGACCTCACTGTTTTTCTGCTTCTGGTTGGTGGAGATGAGTCAGTGTGACGCCTTCAGCCTACAGGAAACCATGGGACAGCTGCACACAGATTTCGCTGTCAGCCTCTATCAAACGCTGACCGAGACAGAGAACAACTCCAACCTGATTGTGTCGCCGACGAGTGTCTCGCTGTCCTTGGGCCTTTTGCAGCTGGGCGCCCGTGGCAACACACTTGCGCAACTGGAAGAGGCGCTGGGATACGACATCAATGGTAAGATGATCCTGCTCCCAAGCATTGCCCAATGACATAGGAGTTCAGAAGGTGCCAGGGAACATGCTTTTGTTCAACATTGCACCAACGTATAAACAGAATATCGGTTTCAACCATTCAAGGTCCAAATGTCTGGAACAAAAAGCCTCCAGACATGACCTGCAGCTCTCTTGGAGTAGTCTGTGATAACTGCGGTCTGGCATTAGGAGCGAGCGCTTAACAACTACCAGCAAGTTGTTTTCTGTCTCAGGATGGGTACATATACCATTCCCTTAAAGGGTCAATCTGCAGTTGATGCATACATTTAAACTGTAAACTAACAGTACCCATGACTCTTGAACATAATAAATTCTACACGCCTCACAGTTAAAACTTTTTGGTCCTTGCTTGTGTCCATGACTTTAGAGGTTTCACTTCTCCAAGGCAATCTCAAGGCTTTCTCCTCAGCTTTGGTGGGATATTCTTTTAGTCACTATTTCAACTGCTGACTGGCCTTTAAAGTGGTGCCGGGCAGCACCATTGGTACAGGGAACTGTGGGTCCGGCTGGTTGGGTCGGCACGGTGTCGGGTGCCTCGGTGCTCTGCTCTACCAGTAATCCCATTACACTGAGATTCCTGGGGTCAGAAGGCCACCGTGTTGCACTGCATGATGGCAAGACTAAACCATTCAGAGGTCAGAAGATCCTTGCACTTAAGCCCTGGCGAGCACAGTAAACCGCACTGAGGTCAGAAGGTGGTGCTATCAAGCCACGTTGCGTAAGGGTTGTGTCGACAGTCCAGTCGGGAAAGAGTCGAAACCCCTCAAACTCAACTCTAAACCTCGAAGACAGTTCCACTCAGTTCCACTCTTTGCAACCCTCTAAACAGGGACTTGGTTAGACCTGGGACACCAGGCAAGTTTTTTTGTTTCACCATGACGATGTAGAACAGAGTCAGCAGGGGTCCAGACCTTTTATGGTAAGAGTTGTGTACCCTTGGCCCAAACCAACCTGCAAATCCTCGGTGGACAGGATGCGATGCAGCTGGTCAGGATGTTGTTAATCAAGTTGGCTAAGGTATGTTTAGGCGTGTCATGCATCGTTGGATCGTATCGACATTCATTGGATAGACAGTGGGAAAAGAGGGAGGTGGGTTTTTGGCGAACGGGCTAAAGGCCAGTTTTGAACCTGTGCCGGTGGTATGTTGACGAGAGACATTGGCTTAGACCGCTACTAAGACTTCACACAGTTTCCGCTAATCCCTGATCCATCCCACTTCCTCTCTCTCCAGACATGCATGTGCAGGAGTTCCTGTCGCGGTCGCAGGGGGACAGCGGTAATTTCAGTCGCGGGGTGCAGCTACGTCAGGCCTCCGCCCTATTCGTCCAAAGTGGTGTACAGCTCCTTCCTGTTTTCACCCAGCGTGTAGCAGCCTTGGGCAAAAGCAGCCTGATCCGAGCCAACTTCAGCCAGGCGAACCACACCCGCGACCAGCTGGAACAGTACGGACACAACCAAGGCGGTGGTGAGCCCCTCCTGGCCAGTGGCAGTGGGGAGCTGTTTGGGTCCGGCGAGGCCCAAGGAGAGGCTTCAGGGTGGGGTCGACGGTTGCAGATGGCCCTGGTCAACACGGTGAATTTCCGGGGAGTGTGGCAGAAACAGTTCCTGTTCACCGACACGCAGAACCTTCCATTCACCCTTTCAGATGGCAAAACCATCAAGGTACCCATGATGTACCAGGCTACCGAGGTCAACTTCGGTGAGAACTCAAGAGAAGGATCTTTGCTGATGTGGTTGAAGTGGTCGATTACTTATAGCAAAAGCAAAACAACACATAGTGAAAATTGAAATGTTTGAGTTTTAAATCGTTGTATACACTAGTCACTATGACAATATACATTTTAAAAAGACAAAAAAAGACTGTGAAGACTATTTCATAATATTCAGTGCTCATATTAAACCATTCCCTCTGCATGCAGGCCAGTTCCGCACACCATCAAACCAGCGCTACACCGTCCTGGAACTACCGTACTTTGGACGCTCCCTCAGCCTGTTAGTGGTGTTGCCCAGTGAGAGGAAGACACCTCTGTCCTTGCTTGAATCCCAACTCACCCCCCGCGCTGTGGCCGCCTGGGACACTGGCCTCCGCCGAACCAAGATGGACGTTTTCCTCCCGAGGTAGGCAGCTCATATGTCTGCTGCCTGTATTTTACCACCTTCATAACAGCTTAGTAAGACATAGTCATTTAGCAAAAGATTTTGCCGCTTTTTTTCAGAGAAACTTATGCCAGTGCTTACATACATTTGGATGTCCAGTTACGACTCAAATAGACTTCTGTTCACCTTGTCTGCATGGTGAGATCTCTAGCATGGCCAGTTTGCTTTAACTCAGACAGCAAACTCTTTTTCAACGACACAGTTTCCTTGCTGAATATTGTCCTACAGAGTAGAAAGTCAAGTTGGAATTTAAGTGCACCTCTGGAGAATCGACTACAACTGACGCCAACCTTGAGACCCAAAGAGGTGAATGGTGGCGTAATGACCTAACGTCCTGTCTGGTTTTTATAGGTTTAAAATGCAGAACAGGTTTAACCTGCGGACAGTTCTTCCCTCTATGGGGGTCAGTGACGCATTCAACCCAATGGCAGCAGACTTCACAGGCACCTCAGGTAGACTACAATCAATCTGCTCCATTCTGCTTTAATATAACTATGATCCACAGGAGAATGTAATGGCATTTCCGCGACACCTCGGTTTACCTCTTACATTTTTTTTTTTAAATACACTGGATTAGAAGGTTTGAGCCACCCCTCTCGGACCTTTCCATCCAATGGCTTTTGAGGAGACAATAGGAATCAGGGAAATGCCAGAGACTGTTTCTGCGTAATCCTCAGTACTTTTCCGGTGTCCAGCATTCACAGCCCTGTGTTCCCTCCACCCACAGCAGAGGAGGGCCTGTACGTGTCCGACGCTTTCCACGAGGCTAGGATAGAGGTGACAGAGGATGGGACCAAGGCAGCGGCTGCCACAGCTATGGTGCTCCTGAAGCGATCCCGCGCCCCCGTCTTCAAAGCAGACCGACCGTTCTTCTTCCTCTTACGACAAGTTAGCACAGGTAGGCCTACTCCTTCCATACTCCTTCCATACTCCTAAACAATTCAGTCACTTCAGGTGAGAGGCCAGGGTGAGGTTGCCCCACGCAGACACTGTACGGTTCAGCAGTGCGCTACGTCATCAACCGTGTTGCCTTTTTAAGGATCTGTCAGGTGTCAGGAACGTCGGCGAAAAAGAAACGAGACCCAGTTTTGAACTTTTGCCAAAGTATATTTGAAGGATGACCTAAGTCATGACAACATAAATTGTGGCAACAGTTTCCATCTAGGCTGCCAAGCGTGAACGCAGATGTAACTGGAAAGTTTTTCACCCAGTTACAGCATTGTCATGCTGGTTTCTAGTTTCACCTATCAATTCTGCGTATAATCCTTGTCTACTGGTTTCTCCGTAGGATCTATTCTATTCATGGGACGTTTGGTGAATCCAGCTGACCAGGCATCGTAGGTACTCTTTTCTTCAACCACCCAGCCTTCCTTTCACCTCCGTACCTTAACCCGGGTGTTTCGCAAAAAAAGCGTGTTCCGTTTTGCCTGACCACTATAAGCTGGCTCCCATCACCATGAAGCGTTGGGTGTTTGAAACGAGCTGTATAGCGCTAGGAGAAAAACACAAATTGGAACCAGGAAACACTGTCTTACGCAACTCTTTGACCATCCTTACCAGTATTTATTGGGGACCAACAAGAGGTTCCAGACTTCAGGAACAGGGACAATATTTTTGTACATATTTGTAAATAAAATTTTAATACATTTGTGTTTTGCACTTAAGGTGTTTTGGTCAGTTATTTCTGTAGCAGTCCTACTTTCTGATGACCAGCGTTCAGACATGATTCTGTACCTTTCACCAAATCTAGAACTCTAAGTATACCCTAAGATTTCCACTTGACATACAATCACATTTACTTTGCCATCTGAACAGTAACACGTTGACTGCCCTTAAAATGTTTAACCCAAACCCTTTTGCCTTCAACCTAAAAGTGGAAAATGGCATTTAAAAACCCTGTTCTGATTGAACAAGTTTGGCACATTTCCATCCCCATTCTACAGTTAAGACAGAAACATGTTTTTCAATCCACATGCCCTAAACCTAACCCAAACAAAATGCCCTACCCTAAACATAACCCATAATACCTCAAGCGTTTTATCCTAAACCTCTACCACAAATAGTTTGGTCACCAGTGGGGAAACTGCTATCAGATTTTACTTTGTGGGGATTCCTGGTCTCCACACTCACCCAGACCATAAATTCCTCTGAAAGGGAAATACACAAAATGCGTAACCATGACACCAACATCCACAATGTGACACTTTTATTTACATTGTCATTCACAGTGAAAAATAGAAACTGAATTCATGGAAATACAAAAGCCTGCCTCTGAACAATCTCTTTAAATAATTCTCTAAAGTTATTTACATCTGTACAACGTATTGAAAATACTCTATTTTGGTAGCATCCTCTTCACATACAAAGACAAGCACGGCAAACATTTGGTCCCTGTGGGGTGGTGGGGGGGGGCATAGGCAGTGAGGATGTCAAGTGTTTAGCCTCCACACCGAACACCTAGCATGAATCCCAGGGCCTCAACTCTACCTTGAACATGGGACAGTATGAGGGGACACGGACTGTTCCATGGCAGAGGTTCAGGAGTGTGGTAAGGTAAACGCGTGCTTGTGTTTTGTTGCAAACCATTATACTACTGTCCATTTCCTGAGGTGTGTGCATATCAAGTTTCTATTTAAAGGGTACGCAATTATTGTTTGAATTTGGTAAATCTCCCTTGACAGAATCCATTTACGGCCAAGGCAACCGAGGGCTAAATCGACACTTGCGACTCGTGTCTCGGTTCACATTTGGACCCAAGGTAGAGTAGCTATTACTGCAGCTCACAGGATTGTTATAAAGAGGTACCCTACAATAACTTTGCACAGTTTTATGTAAACAGAGGCACCAGCACACAAAAAACCTTATGTCTAAATATGGAGGTGAATGAGTATTACATGCAGGACTTTAGTTTTATTGTACAGGTGGAAAAACCTTTCCATTGGTTAATACAGTAACACAGCGTTACTATTGGTTAAAACAATGTTTTGTGTTAATATTGGAGTGAACCATTTACTCGGGCACGCGGGACATTGAGAAGTGCAGGTCGCGACCCCAGTGTAACAAAAAATAACTCCAAAAGAGGGATGAATAGGGAGGAAAAGCAACATGAGCCACGAAGAGATTTGAACGAGACCCAAAACATTGCAGTGTTATTGGCCCTGAGGTGGTTAGAAAGTTGCCTCCCGTCCCTCCCTTGGCGATATCGCTTCAACGAAGCGTCGCTGAGAAGACAAGACACTGTTCCCTGATGAAGACAGACGGGCCAACAGTCATTTAATTACTTAGGGCAGAACACCAACCGCGCCCCTCTCTCCAAACGAATCCCTCCGCCTGGACGGGACTCCCCAGTTGGAGGAGTGAAGCAGTGGTGCAAAAAGGGCAGGGGGGTTCAAGTTGCAGGTCCCAGGGGTGGGGTCAGAAGCCCCCTAGGTGGTTCATGTTGTTAGACCGGTTGTGGATCTCTTCTAGAAAATTCTCCAGCTGTTCTATTAGCATCCGCTTCTTAAACCTGCACGGCAGAGGAGGAGGTCAGCGGTGTGGAAAGACAACACAGATACAGCCACATACAGAGTCTAGCATATCAAGGGGTGAACCTCTTAATACTCTAGTGATGGGGATAAATGAGGCAGTTGAAGTGCAAAACTACGTAATGTTTGATTATTAAAACGGAAGCCAAAAAGGAAATCAGTAAGAGTTAAAAGCTGCTTTTATCCAAACATGGTGAAACTATGGGCAGATTGTTGTAATAAATCCATTTTGACTGAGCGTCGGAGGCTGGAATCCTAACCTTGCGGCCTCCTTTATAATGTTCTGGAGGAAAATCAAACGTGTGTCAAAGCTTCCTTGGATCTGCTTCAGGAAGTAGAAGATTTTTTCGTAGTCTATAAAAACAAGTGGAATAGAGAAGTCAGACGGTGTGGAGAGCTGTGGATGAAAAACCAGAACACTCTCCACGCTGGGAGTTTAGAGGAGACATCAAACAACCACAGACAGTGAGATTAAACAGTGCTAGTCGCTGACCACAGAGCCCGGCTGAAACATCTGGACCAAATACAGAACATCCCATCCCTCACCAGAACATTCTCAGGAGAAGTTCTTTCTACGGTCACCAGGGCAGCGTTCGGTGCTCCTAGCCCGGCTGATTTGGTAAGAACATGGTTCCTCCAATGCCAGGGCTGTGGGTTTCATTTCCCCACAGTATCAAAGTATTGACATTAACTGTAAGCGACTGCAGATGACTTCAATGGAAAAATGACATACGTCTCCCTGGCTTCCGTATCTCCTTGGTGATGAGGGCTCTCAGCTCGGCGTTGACCTCCAGACACTCGCTGTTCATCAGCTTCTTGAGTTCCCCGGGTGATGGGTACCGGGGCGGATGCTCCTCCTCCTCCTCCTCCCCGCCCCCAGCCTCCCCTCCGTCTTCACTGCCCTCGGAGAGCTCCCCCTCCCGGGGAAAGCCGTTCTCCTCCTCGCCCCCGCCGCACTCCTGCTCCTCGTCCTCCTCCATGGGGTTCCCGGGGGCATCCGGAGGGGTTCTGGGCGGGGTGTCCGCGGGGCGTAGCCGGGGTGTTTCCTCAGGGCTGTACAGGTTACCCACGTGGTTCCCCAGTACAGCCGTGTAGTCTGGCCTGCTGGGGGGGTTCTCTGCGCAGGGTGGGGTGATTAGGACATTCCTTAGGTTCTATTATTGTTCTTGTACAGGTCTAGGAGCGGTTCGCACATTTTGGTTCAACACAAACCCGACAAAGACAGCACACGTGTGACTGTGTGTCACGATTAACGTAATCTCAAACTGAAAGTAGCGTAACTCCCTGTTTATAACCCGCACTGCATTAACCTGCATTTGCTACATGAGTTTGAGACCTCTACGTTGTAAAGCAGTCATCTGTGGAAGAGTTTCTCCGGCGGAAATGCTTTTAAAAACAGGAACCCATGCATTAACCACTGTGGTTGAAAATGGTTTCAAAAGTCTATACGCGGTTTATACACCGGAAATTACAGTCATCAAAATGTAAAAAGTAAAAACTTGACATTGATTGTACTTCCACAGTCTTGGTAAACCAGGAGGTATGTCAGTAGATGACATGCAGGACGTCTTAAACCGACCAAACCCTGTCTTACCGTCGAGCGCCGGTCTGGAGGGGCTGGCCGCCGGGCTGACGGGGGGGGTGTAGGCCCGACCGGGGCGCAGCAGAGGGGACATGCACCTCCGTCTTTTAGGACCCCCGCCCCCAGACCCCTGCATGCTGGAGTCCCCCGGCGGCCGCTTGCCCTTGTTCTGGGGACCTGTCACGAACTCATCCGCCTCGTCAATCATCATCCCCTGCAGAAATCGGAAGAGGCGGGGGTTAAACCAACTCACCAGTCAGAGACTGTCTCAAAAAACACAGGGGTAACAGGCGTCTAGACACGGGGGGGGGGGGGTCAGCCCAACTGATTTTCGGACACCCCCTGTCGTTGAGCAAGGCAGGGGTACACGGGAGGGGTCCGTACCTTCTTGTCCAGTTTGAAAGGGTTCCCAAAGGTGTGCAGACGCTTGGGCCGCTCCGGGTCTGCGTCTCGGAGGGGTTGGGGAAGGGCCTTCAGGAAGTCCTGGTAGTTCCCCATCTGGGCTATGGGCACTGAGTGGAGCTGGTCTGGACAAAGGAAGGCACAACATTCTGGTCTCCGCATCCAAAACACTGGTCGGACTCGTTCAATGCAAGTCAACAGTTCGTCGGGGCATTGAGACGCACCTGGGTCCTGTCCTCGGAGACGACAGATGTTGGCACTCAGCAAGTTCCTCCTCATGCGGCTCAGCTGATCCAACAGGTGCATCCTGGGAATGTCGTAGGCGTTCCGGAAACCCTGATGTTTCAGACTCTACACGGGAAAGCAGACAGGGGGTTCAAACCACCGGGGTACCATCATTCAGGTAAGGACAGTGTAGTGTCGACAGGATTCCCGTAACGCTGGGGTCTTCCTGTTAAGGGCTGACCTTGTTCAGAGTGGCCAGCTGAAAGCCAGAGAACTCCGTCGTGTTGAGCTCCTGCGGCAGGGAGGCCGTCTCGCCCGTGATGCTGGCCAGAAGCTTGGTGAAGTCCCGGCGCTGGGCCAGGGAGACGACGCCCCCACGGGTACGCACCTTGATCCCACCCTCCGACGACACCTTCTTGGCCACAGACGCTATTAGCCGCTCATACTCTATCTTAGTCTGGGGAGACGACACAGGGGTGGTCATTAGGGGGGGGAAGACCAGTGGAAATGTATGGGACAGACAGGCGGGGGGGGGGGGGGGCGCTAGACCGACAGACAGGCAGATGGGGCTAGACAGGCAGGACAGACAGGGCTGGGGGGGCTAGGCAGGCGGGACAGACAAGGCTGGGGGGGCTAGACAGGCAGGCAGGCGGGACAGACAGGGCTGGGGAGGCTAGACAGACAGGTAGAGGGAGGGGGGGCTAGAAAGACAGACAGAGGGCGTGGGCTAGACAGACAGAGGGCGGGGGGGGGGGTGGGCTAGACAGACAGACAGACAGACAGAGGGCGGGCTGGGGGCTAGACAGACAGACAGACAGACCGAGGGCGGGCTGGGGGCTAGACAGACAGACAGACAGACAGAGGGCGGGCTGGGGGCTAGACAGACAGACAGACAGACAGAGGGCGGGCTGGGGGCTAGACAGACAGACAGACAGACAGAGGGCGGGCTGGGGGCTAGACAGACAGACAGACAGACAGAGGGCGGGCTGGGGGCTAGACAGACAGACAGACAGACAGAGGGCGGGCTGGGGGCTAGACAGACAGAGGGAGGGCTGGGGGCTAGACAGACAGAGGGCGGGCTGGGGGCTAGACAGACAGAGGGCGGGCTGGGGGCTAGACAGACAGAGGGCGGGCTGGGGGCTAGACAGACAGAGGGCGGGCTGGGGGCTAGACAGACAGAGGGCGGGCTGGGGGCTAGACAGACAGACAGACAGACAGAGGGCGGGCTGGGGGCTAGACAGACAGAGGGCGGGCTGGGGGCTAGACAGACAGAGGGCGGGCTGGGGGCTAGACAGACAGAGGGCGGGCTGGGGGCTAGACAGACAGAGGGCGTGCTGGGGGCTAGACAGACAGAGGGCGGGCTGGGGGCTAGACAGACAGAGGGCGGGCTGGGGGCTAGACAGACAGACAGACAGACAGAGGGCGGGCTGGGGGCTAGACAGACAGACAGAGGGCGGGCTGGGGGCTAGACAGACAGACAGAGGGCGGGCTGGGGGCTAGACAGACAGACAGAGGGCGGGCTGGGGGCTAGACAGACAGACAGAGGGCGGGCTGGGGGCTAGACAGACAGACAGAGGGCGGGCTGGGGGCTAGACAGACAGACAGAGGGCGGGCTGGGGGCTAGACAGACAGACAGAGGGCGGGCTGGGGGCTAGACAGACAGAGGGCGGGCTGGGGGCTAGACAGACAGACAGAGGGCGGGCTGGGGGCTAGACAGACAGACAGAGGGCGGGGGGGGGGGGGCTAGACAGACAGACAGAGGGCGGGGGGGGGGGGGGGCTAGACAGACAGACAGAGGGCGGGGGGGGGGGCTAGACAGACAGACAGAGGGCGGGGGGGGGGGCTAGACAGACAGACAGAGGGCGGGGGGGGGGGCTAGACAGACAGACAGAGGGCGGGGGGGGGGGGCTAGACAGACAGACAGAGGGCGGGGGGGGGGGGGGCTAGACAGACAGACAGAGGGCGGGGGGGGGGGGCTAGACAGACAGAGGGCGGGGGGGGGGGCTAGACAGACAGACAGAGGGCGGGGGGGGGGGGGCTAGACAGACAGACAGAGGGCGGGCTGGGGGCTAGACAGACAGACAGAGGGCAGGGGGGGGGCTAGACAGACAGAGGGCGGGGCTAGACAGACAGAGGGCGGGGGGGGGGGCTAGACAGACAGAGGGCAGGGGGGGGCGGGGCTAGACAGACAGAGGGCGGGGGGGAGGGGCTAGACAGACAGACAGAGGGCGGGGGGGGGGGCTAGACAGACAGAGGGCAGGGGGGGGGGCTAGACAGACAGACAGAGGGCGCAGAGAGACAGACAACCTGCTGGCTGAGCTTCTTGAGGTAGGACACCACGCTGTAACTCATGCCATACTCCATGTTGTCCGACAGGAGGTTTGGAGCTCCCATGATCCTCAGCGCCTTCCGGAGAGACTGAAGAAGAGGAGAGGAAGAGGAGTAGATGGTATCGTCGTGACACACTAGCAAACAAAAAACACGTTATGACATCAGTGAACCCCGGCCTCAGTGGGCCGGCACGCCAGGAAGCCTCGCCAACCAACCAGTCGTGCCAGGCTACGAACTCACCCCTATGTAATACGGTGGCATGGTCTTCAGGTAGTTCTCAAACAGCTGACGCCATTTCACAGGGGGCTTGAACTTGTGCACCCGGATCAAGTCATCTGCAACGACCAACAAAGAGTCAGCAGGCCACCATGGAGAACCAGCAGCGCCCCCTACTGGTCTGGCTGGCCCAAAACCGCAGGGCTCAAGGGGAAAAGTTTCCCCTCGATCCCCAGACCAGTTCCCGTGCATTTTATATTGTATTGTATTCTACCCATCTAATCAGAGACCCATCTACATGTAAATCAACACATCTGGGTGCAATTCATTGTTAGGTAGATCAGTAAAACTGTAATTCTGTAACAACGTTATTGGATTTAAAAACCCCACCACATGGATTCAGGATAACAACTGAAAACCACTGAACAGGGTAGTTAGTATTAGGACACAGTCCAGGCAGGTCTTACCCAGTAGAGGTAACAGGACAGGGTAGTTAGTATTAGGACACAGTCCAGACAGGTCTTACCCAGTAGAGGTAACAGGACAGGGTAGTTAGTATTAGGACACAGTCCAGACAGGTCTTACCAGTAGAGGTAACAGGACAGGGTAGTTAGTATTAGGACACAGTCCAGACAGGTCTTACCCAGTAGAGGTAACAGGACAGGGTAGTTAGTATTAGGACACAGTCCAGACAGGTCTTACCCAGTAGAGGTAACAGGACAGGGTAGTTAGTATTAGGACACAGTCCAGACAGGTCTTACCCAGTAGAGGTAACAGGACAGGGTAGTTAGTATTAGGACACAGTCCAGGCATGTCTTACCCAGTAGAGGTAACAGGACAGGGTAGTTAGTATTAGGACACAGTCCAGACAGGTCTTACCAGTAGAGGTAACAGGACAGGGTAGTTAGTATTAGGACACAGTCCAGGCAGGTCTTACCCAGTAGAGGTAACAGGACAGGGTAGTTAGTATTAGGACACAGTCCAGGCAGGTCTTACCCAGTAGAGGTAACAGGACAGGGTAGTTGTAAGGCATGACAAACAGGTTGACACAGTTCAGAGCCGTGCTGGCCTTCAGGTAGCCAAACGGCTGACCCAGGTCACTGTAGTTGGCACTGTTACATACAAACACCTTTAGGGAGAGAGGGAGACAGGGAGGGAGAGGGGGAGACAGGGAGGAAAGGCAAGTACGTTAACTAGCAGATGACCCTTCTATCAGCACTGCAAACTGAACATTCGATTGATTCGTAGATTGATTGGTTTATGTGGATCACCTGCCAGCAGGTGTGAGGGGACTTCCTCTCCAGGATGTACTGAGTGAGAGGCGACGGCTCCAGCTCGTACTTGTCGAAGGGAACCTTGTCGATCACCATGGGCTCCGCGTCCATGCAGGAGAAACGGACGTGGGGGTGCGCCGAGCGGGGGGGCTGGGAGGGACGCAACACAGCATGGGCGTTAGAGGAGAAAACACCACCAAGTTCACTGTTGCGCGCACACTCATTTGTGTTTCTGGTTGGTGGGATTTCCCCTAACCATATTCCTGACCTCAAGTAAAACACCCAGAAGGTCTGACCCTGGGCCCCAAACCTATGACCACTTGACACTAAATCTAACCGCTAAGCTGGTGTGGACTCGACCCCCCCATGTATAGCAGAACCAGGACGACACACGCTCACCAGTGTGGGGGAGTTGGTGTCCGGCCAGAAGGCTTCCGGGATGGGCCAGTGGCCAATGGGAACGCCGGTCTTGGGATTGGGTCGCACGTATATGAGCCTGTGGCAGCTGTGCCAGGGCTGGGGGCCGGGCTTCGGGACCTCATCTGGAAGAGCGAGAGGGGGGGGGGGGGGGGGGGGGGAGTTCATCACGGGCACGTGGGTAAGAGCGGGACTCCCCTGGACAGCTACACCCCCGCACGTGTGAAGTCCCACCCCAACCGGTGTCACCAGACCAGGGTTTCCGGACCAGGGGAACCAGGCCTGGTTTCTCTCCACGTCCTGTCATCCTTACCTTCCAGTGGAGGCGGGTCCGGGCCGGTCTTCTCGAAGTTGATGACCACACCGCTCTGGATCTTCTGCACCAGCGACTCCAGACACTGATTCAACATGCGCTGGGAGAACACGCTGTAGGAGCGACCTGAGGGAACACAGAAAGACGGCGTCACCGACGCTGCCCGGGGACCGCAAAACCGGGATTTTATCACGGCCTCTCACAGAACCCTCTATCATCACATCAATTAAAAACCCTCGACTATGACCACACACACACACACACACACACACACACACACACACACACACACACACACACACACACACACACACACACACACACACACACACACACACACACACACACACACACACACACACACACACACACACAGAAAGGAGTACATCCAAAACTGAAAACATTCAATAAAAACCAGAAAAGGAACCAGGTACGTGAGAGGCTGTGTCTTTAACCACTACGCCAGGGAGCTATGTGTTTGAAATACGGAAATATGAAATACGCTTAAGGACTTACATAGATGCAGGGACACACACACACACACAGACACACACAGTGACACAGACACACTCACCTCCGGTGACCTCACACATGGGGGTGATGGCCGAGTCATCAGATGGAACCCCCCCCAGAGGTTCTGGCTCGACCGAAGCGTGTCCAGGGATCCTCAGCACCAGAGCAAACAGTCGCTGGTCCCAGCGGAACGGCTCCTTGGTCAGCTCGCTGCCAGGAAGAGGGGTGGTCAGGGGGAGGTGAAGCTGGGAACAGAGACAGAAGGTTAGGGACAACAGAAGGTCAAAGGTGAGTAATAACCGTCCAGCAGGAAGTACTACAGAGGGGCATTAGCCCCCGGTCGTCATGGAGAGCATGATGTCTTACCTCATCCTGGACTCCACTGCTGCTGGTGAGCTTGTTGCCATCGGTGATAGCCACGATGATGGACGGCTCGAGGAAGAAGGGATTCCTTCCCTGGAGGGGGGGGGTTAAGAGTTAAATGCAAATACATGAAACCATAAAGGCAGCAGACAATGAGTTAGGGGGAGAATGCACTGCCAAAAAGCTCCCTTAAAATCCACTCCCTGAAGCCAGGGATGGAAATAAACTGCATGGGCTGCAACTGAACAGACACCCAGATTCAGACCGCAGTCAGTTTCAGTAAGCCTTCTGACGAATCAGACCAGCGATAAAAAACAACAAAATAGCAATTACAGAGCTTGTGTGTGTGGGGGGGGGGTGGACTGCCATTATATAGTTCACCTACAGGGGATTTATTTTAGGAGCATCAAGGAGAAGGGGGAGTGAGAGAAGCCAACAGAATGAGGTCTTTCCCTCGGGGAACAGGAGACGCTTTCCAAGGGCTGGGGGGAAAGAAGTGTCAAGAGAGGGAAGAAACATGTGACCGCGCGTCTTCTAACCACTTCTAACAAGAATGACATCACTCTTCTCAGCTTAATCCCTTAAGACGTACATGTCGTTCTCCAGCTATATGACTGACGAACAGCCCCTTGATAGACTACAACGAATACAAACGGATGTTCTGTCTTTTCTAAACACATGTTACTCATAACAAAGCATACATTCATGCCATCATTGCAAAACAGGGAGGCGCCCTGAGGGGGCGTGGCAGGAGACCGATACACCACAACTAAGGCTGGATGAAGCACTTTAAACAACCTCAATGCAATTATAAACTGGTTAGCAGTAGCCAGGACATTTCAAATGTCTTCAGGGTTCCAGGCCGTTGCCGGGCGGGGTTCAGGGTTCCAGGCTGTTGTCGGGGGGGTTCAGGCCGTGACCGAGCGGGGTTCAGGGTTCCAGCCGTGACCGAGCGGCGTTCAGGGTTCCAGGCCGTGACCGAGCGGCGTTCAGGGTTCCTGGCCGTGACCGAGCGGCGTTCAGGGTTCCTGGCCGTGACCGAGCGGCGTTCAGGGTTCCTGGCCGTGACCGAGCGGCGTTCAGGGTTCCTGGCCGTGACCGAGCGGCGTTCAGGGTTCCTGGCCGTGACCGAGCGGGGTTCAGGGTTCCTGGCCGTGACCGAGCGGGGTTCAGGGTTCCTGGCCGTGACCGAGCGGGGTTCAGGGTTCCTGGCCGTGACCGAGCGGGGTTCAGGGTTCCTGGCCGTGACCGAGCGGGGTTCAGGGTTCCTGGCCGTGACCGAGCGGGGTTCAGGGTTCCTGGCCGTGACCGAGCGGGGTTCAGGGTTCCTGGCCGTGACCGGGCGGGGTTCAGGGTTCCTGGCCGTTGCTGGGTGGGGTTCAGGGTTCCAGGCCGTTGCTGGGTGGGGTTCAGGGTTCCAGGCCGTTGCTGGGTGGGGTTCAGGGTTCCAGGCCGTGACCGATTGGGGTTCAAGGTTCCAGGCCGTTACCGAGCGGGGTTCAAGGTTCCAGGCCGTGACCGAGCGGGGTTCAGGGTTCCAGGCCATTGCCTGAGTTGCATGTGCTGCTTTAGAATGTGTGTCTGGTCCACTATTTCAGCAAAACGTCTTGTCTTTCCACACTTTCCTGTCAAATGAAGCACGAAAGTGCCTGAAAAACTGTCATATCCATTTTTATATGGTTTCATATGCCAGCTTCAGGCAGTCGGCATAGCAAGTCCAGTCACTTGCAAACTGAAGGAAAGTTGGTAGTTACACACCCAGTGGGATCGGATGGTGGATGTGTTTTGAAAAAACATGAAAAACAAATCCTAAATTTTTTATCAAACCGTTTAACATGATTTGAAAACACAATTGACTTGTGTCTATGACACATTAAAAGGTAACACTACAGTTGAAGCAGCCCTACATATCTAGCACTTAACAAAACATCTTGAGAGTACAGTCTTGGGCACACCTGTGAAGTCCAGTGAAAAGAAAGGAAATGCCTGGGGGGTCTTAGCATATAGTAGCCCTGCCCTTAAAGAACATGGCTACAGAAAAGAACAAGTCTCTAGCAAGCAAAAATAACATGCTGCTGGTCTGGTTCTCACAGTCTCTGCCAAGGGATAAAGCCTTGTCCAGGAATTTACCTCAGAGGATAAAAAATGGATTCCAGTCCTCTTGAGACTGACAGCACCTTGCCTCCTGGTTACTGTTCCCATCATGTCTCTCTTCACTGTATGTTTTTCCCCACTCAGTAAAAGGCCGGCAGTTCAATAAACAAACTGAAGTAAAACCAAATACCCAGACTGACGAGGCTGTGTATCCATGACAACCTTGATTTTTCCTTCAGAACCACACTAATGATTTCCTATTCTATTCAGCGTCCACTTAGAATGCTAATCTGACATGCAGACATGTATAAAGCACAAGCCTTTTCAAACCTGGCAGGGGTCACATCCAAGGTTTTATAAGAAAAACAAACATTAACGGAAGGAGTCAAAAACCATGTCACCTCATTGAAGGCACTGAAGTGACTACAGACAGTGCACTTTCAACTCAAGCCATACAAATATGATATACTGATAATAGATTTATGGAGAGGGGGGGGGGGTGTAAGAGCTGTGTCATGATTCAGGCTCCTTTACACAATATTTCCAGTTGAGAAATCACAAAATGGCATTGAGTCAACAGTAAATCAACTTTATACGGCCCTCACCGAAATCACATGCCCTCATGGATACAATTATTATTTGGGCATTTACAGGGCAGTACATAAGAGTTTTGCAGTATCGGCTCTGTAATTCAGCGCACAGAGTTTGAAATGAAACAAGCGGTCCAACCGCAGATTGTCAGCTTTAACTTATATTTACATCTGGAAACTGAAGTAACTCCCGTAACTCGCCGTCTGGCCAGTGTCATCGGCCAGACGGCGACGGCCGCCGGAACGGCGTACTGTTTAAGTGCTTGGGATGCCATTTCGGACGCAGCCTACCGCTGCATGACCAGTGAGGCGATTACACGTTAATAGATACTTAATTGAACTCCTATGCCAAGTCAACGGCCCAACGATAAGTCATATCTTGGGGTGTACTCAAGCCCCCCGCTAACAGCTGGGCTGACAGAACTGTCCAGGCTTTGTTGGCTCTCAGCCAGACCATCGCACAGGATCAGCCAGCCTGCTGAGCGGGAAGACAGAGAAAGGCACAGAGAGGAGGCTGTGTGTGTGTGTGTGTGTAGGGGAACGCTGCGGTCCTGAAGTGTTTTTCAGAGCAGCAAAGGGCCCTTCAGGTTGCCAGGCATCTGAGAAAGTCCTCCCAGTGGAGAGGGAGGTGTAGAGTAGGGAGGAGCAGAGGAGGAGGGAGGCGGGCTGGGGATATGTTGGGTAACCCAGAGCCTGACCGGATTTTCACTGGGTAAGCCATCAAAGCAAGAGACACAGACGTGGACTTACAGTTCAGTGGTGTCAAACTCAGTCCATAAAGGGAACGTTCATTTCAATGGGAGTTCAATCAAGCATGAGACTAAAATCAGTAAAACAGACTAGCAGGGCTCTTAAACACTGGCCCTTACTATCAGCCACTATTAATACCTAGTGGGACAGTGTCTCAGATGGAGATGGTCCTCTCCCTTCACCACTGAATCTGGGTAGGTACAAATGAGGTTACTCTCCTTAAACAGTGCTGGGGAGGGCAGTCACTAGCTTCTACCAGACAGCACAGAAACAAGTCCAATGCACCCCCATCATTTTACCCTCTCTGGGCCACAACGGTGTCGAACGGGTTCCATGGAGGGCCGAGCGTCTGCAGGTTTCCCCTTATACATTGTGCTTGATTATTAAGGTCACTAATTAGTTAGGATATCCCCCACGCCTCAGTGTAAAGGTCTCAACTGTACAGCACATTAAATGAAAAAACTAAAACAGGAGTACACTAGTCCCTCCGTGAGGTCTAGGACCAGAAACAAACAGGGATAAAACTGAGGACATCTCCAAGATGGACATCTCAAAGCATGAACACGCTGGTTCTGCGTCCGCAAACTCACACTTACGGCTAAACCCGGCACGTATCTAAAACGGACCTTCAAAATGACAAGTTAAAAGTCAACAATAACCTCAGGCTGAACTGCATATTCAGCGCTATGCTTATCTTGTCTGTTACGACTCCTGCCAGTCCGGCCCTGCAAGCATTCCTCCTCCAAGCAACTGGAATAAAAGACCCTTCACCTAGGAATAAGCAGATCCAAGGGGCGTGCATCTCAACAGTCTTCTGCATCCACTCCCAACCCCATTTAAACGACAGGTGACAGCAGTGCTGTGGGTCCCAGGGACTAGGAAAGAGAGGACATAAAAAGGTGGCCGTTTGAGACTAATGAGAAGCCCCCCCGAGCAAAGATCTGAGAAAACTCCAGACAAAAGACACAGCGAGAGGACAACACAAAGCAAAGGAGGCCAGACTGAGATCCACTATTGAGTGGCGGAGACACACTCCGACATGAACAACCAAACACTGACCGTGAACTAAGAGGAAAGACTGGATTGCCCAGATAAGACCACGGCCATGTGGGCGTGGTCACTGTGCATGGCTTCACCTACATGTGCTTGCCTGCTGGGGCGACAGAGGAACCCAGACATCGTTACACATCCATTATGAACGGAGTGTGTGTGTTACCAGACATCGTTACACATCCATTATGAACGGAGTGTGTGTGTTACCAGACATCGTTACACATCCATTATGAACGGAGTGTGTGTGTTACCAGACATCGTTACACATCCATTATGAACGGAGTGTGTGTGTTACCAGACATCGTTACACATCCATTATGAACGGAGTGTGTGTGTTACCAGACATCGTTACACATCCATTATGAACGGAGTGTGTGTGTTACCAGACATCGTTACACATCCATTATGAACGGAGTGTGTGTGTTACCAGACATCGTTACACATCCATTATGAACGGAGTGTGTGTGTTACCAGACATCGTTACACATCCATTATGAACGGAGTGTGTGTGTTACCAGACATCGTTACACATCCATTATGAACGGAGTGTGTGTGTTACCAGACATCATTACACATCCATTATGAATGGAGTGTGTGTGTTACCCTTGAAAGGGCCAATATCGTCCCTCTGCCTCCCCTCCATCTCTCTGGAGACGCTGGTTAAGCATTCACTCTCACAGCCTCCTGACAACACAATGCGCTCCGACAGTCTTATCTGCTGTGAGGGCAAACCATGCTGAGCCTTTACATTTATAATCCAGCAATTGCAGAGATTACAGGGAAACGAAATGTTACCCATTTGCTCACCGCATGTCGCAATAGCCTTTTCCGCCCGCACTGTCGGCGACAGCGGTGACTAGACCAGTGTTCACTCTGCATAGACCAGGTGGAACCAAAAGAGGGGGAAAAAATGCAGCACAGGGAGGCATGGCATCTGAAATGTCAGCCCATCTCCATATAGGTCTCTAGTCAAAAACAGCACACTACATAGAAGCATCCTACATAGAAAAAAGGGGTGTCATTTTCCAACGCAGTTCATCAGCGTCCTGTCATCTCCTTCAGAGGTGAACATAAGACAGTTGAGTATAACAGCAGAAAAAGACGTGACGCTCCCCAACTCCGGCCTTCTGAGCGGAGCTGTGATACCAGTTTAGGGCCAGGAGCTTTCCCAGGTCATGCGGTCCAAAAAGTGAAACCGCACGACTCGGTTCATGGCCACCAGCAGGGCCATCTCTTTACATTTTGAAAACGAGGAGGCGAGTATGGCATTGCCACGGATCAATAACTGGGGTATATTCATTAGTAAGAAACTGTAGAAAACAGTTGTAAAGTGTAATAAAGGAAACTGCTTAAACCAAAGAGCAAACATTAATTTTGTTTTGTTCATAATATAAAAACCCTACTTTCAGTAATGCCAACACTGTGGGAATGTACAAGTTGACCCCTCCTTGTATTTAATCACCCACATCAGGAGCAAGACCACAGAACGTAACGTGACATAAGAGAAGCGGAATCAGAAGACCAAAGAGGAAGAAAGGCTCTGGAGCTAGATTTTTTATTATGTGCCACAGGGTTATTTCTTTAGGACTGCATTGGCCTGTGTACATACGGCCATTTGTGTGACTTCAAGTTTGAGATTGTACGATTTGTGAGTGGGTGGTTTACATTTTGAGGTAAAACCGCCTGTACCAGCTCATTAGGCTTTTGTATTTCATTCTTTAGTGTATATAGATTTTTACACGGTTTTATAGGTTTACAAGGTGACACTCGACTCCTCCACTTAATGGATTGTTTGACGAGCAGAAGAGAACCACCCCCTTAGTTTGCTCTTTCCATTATTCTTGTCAAGACCACAATGTGGGTGATCCAACTTATGTTCTTTTGAAAGCCTGCAATGTTTGCTTTGGTATTTAAAAAAATCCCGGGACATTATATACTATGTAATCCACATGTCAAAGGCAACGGCAGTTTTCACGGCCGACAAAGCATGCCAGATTTCACAACAGGGCCAGTATAACATATCTTCCACCTAAACGATCGTGTGCAGCAGCAACACGATCCCTGACAGAGCAGTCAATGATAGGCGCACCACCATACGGTGAGGTAATGCGACACCTGCGTAGCGAACCGGGTCAGAGTGCCACATTCCCCCAGCGGTACACTGCACCAGTTCTGGAAACCCAAAAGGTAGTGCGCTCGATTCTCTCCCCTCACGGCTAAGTACACAATCATACTATTTCTACACGACATGTTATTAACTGTTAACCACCCGTTTTTCTTAAGACACGAAAAAAGTTTGTGGAATGAAGGTAGCTTATTGGAAACACTATTCTGGATTAAATTGAAAATTTTGAAAGAAAATAAAGCCCTGCCAAAACAAATACCAGATGTAAATTCCAGTCAAGAAGTTGATGGAATCCATTGTAGGTTAATGTCATTACTTGTCACTTGAGGTGAGCGTGTGTGTTTAGTGGCCATGTGAAGTGGGATGCTTGTAAGACTGTGAGATTGGCCGGGTGGGGAAGGAAGGGGCAGGGGCAAAAGATGAGAAAAAAATATAAAAATCTATCTTCCCTACTACTCAGTATACATACCTGTCCATAGTTGTCTATCCCAGACACTAATCTATTTAGATTGAGCAAATCAAAAGCGGTCCTCAAAGACTGTCCGACAGTTGTCAGTCCTGTTGCTTGAAGGTTCCTCAACTCTGTCATAAACGTGGAATGGCTTTCTTTCCATCCAGCCTTTTGAAATGGGGAAAGAGAAAATACATTGCCTTCAACAATATTTCATTTTGTCTGACACATGGATTTTAAGGTTCAATTCAATTACTATTGGCCTGTAATGGAATAGACTATTTAATAACCTTTAGAATTCTACCATATACACATTGTCAACAAAGACTATTCTCATATTAACCAAGGACTGTCCATAGAGACAAGAATGCTAAACTCATGTTTTAAACTAGTGTCAGCCTTTTGCTGTTAAGTTAGTAACCTCTCTCCAAGTTCACACCACGTCGCTGTGGCTAGCTAACTATCTATTTGTATAAATATCACCCAGAGTTCCATGCT
Organism: Esox lucius; assembly: GCF_011004845.1. Lineage (NCBI taxonomy): Eukaryota > Metazoa > Chordata > Actinopteri > Esociformes > Esocidae > Esox > Esox lucius. Next base: position 40,096,979 of record NC_047588.1, read on the forward strand.
CCGCACACATAGAAACAAAATGTCGGCCATGTTTTAAAGAGGGTACGAAAGCTCCGTCTGAAGATATTTCACACAACTGATATAGTGAACGTAATGTGAGAAGACAATCCGGCTAGCTGCGTAATGTAAAACTGGACATGACCGAAAATAAACTCTACCTTGATTCCGAGGGGAACGTCCTCAAAATTTATCAACATGTAACGGTCCCCTCGACTCGCCGGATCTCTGCCTCTGAGCTGTGGGAAGAATAATACACGTTTCACGGTTATCGAGCGATTATTTGGGCAGGATTAGCAACTTTAACACAAGATAATCTAAACCGCGATTCCGCGTGGGGTGTTCCAGGGCGATACGCCCTGGGTTTACAATACCTTCATGAAAGTCTCAACAGCGCCTTTTGCTATGTCCAGATAGGTAGTGCCCAGATGGGTGCGCTGGTTCATTGAAGCGGACGTGTCTATCAGAAAAAGTAACACGGGCATTGTGTTGGTGATGACACGTTCTGCATGGACTGTGTGTCAGTGCAACCGGTCAAAACCTGGAAAAAATCTATTGTTCTCCTCCTGCCGCCTCAGCTAGCTAGCTTGCTAGCTAACTGCCTCACACATTCTTAAAAAAAAGTGTCAGAATAGTGAGTGTTGATGCCTTTCTTCAATTAACTGAAATAAAATTAAAAGCCTGGGGGCAGACTATTAGTTCAAGAGGGATTTTGATGTTTTCATGGTATTTGGTCAATTTTCCTAAGTTTCATAGAAACCAACTTCCCTGTCACATCTCATCCCTGCCTTTCCCTACACTGAGAGCGCTGTGTCTTGCCCGCTGGTTTTGATGTCAGCACCAGACTTGACACCGCCTCCCAAGCGATCTTTGAGCATCACATGCCAACACATCCGGTTACTGATAGGCTGTTGGAAGTTGCTAATTACAATATCCAAATAAGGTAAAAGCCATAAGCTCCTGATGCGCATGCCTGACATGAAAACCTCGAAGCATGCGGATCTCACCGACGATCATGTTAAAACAGCTGTAAGGTAGTCATAAGAAATGCAATTCGTGGTTTACAACTTCTTAATTTCTTTTACTTTAAATAATATATGTATATATATATATATGTATATATATATATATGTGTGTGTATGTATATATATATATATATATATATATATATATATATATATATATATGTATATATATATATGTATATATATATGTATATATATATATGTATATATATATGTATATATATATATGTATATATATATGTATATATATATGTATATATATATGTATATATATATATGTATATATATATATATATGTATGTATATATATATGTATGTATATATATATGTATATATATATGTATGTATATATATGTATGTATATATATATATGTATATATATGTATGTATATATATGTATATATATGTATATATATATATATGTATGTATGTATATATATGTATATATATATGTATATATATATGTATATATGTATATATATATATATATGTATATATGTATATATGTGTATGTATATGTATGTATATGTACAGTGGGGAAAACAAGTATTTGATACACTGCCGATTTTGCAGGTTTTCTCACTTACAAAGCATGTAGAAGTCTGTCATTTTTATCATAGGTACTCTTCAACTGTGAGTGGCGGAATCTAAAACAAAAATCCAGAAAATCACATTGTATGATTTGAAGTAATTTATTTGCATTTTATTGCATGACATAAGTATTTGATACATCAGAAAAGCAGAACTCCTCCATACAGACCTTTTCCACATCCTTCAGGTTTCGGGGCTGTCTCTGGGCAATAGGGACTTTCAGCTCCCTCCAAAGATTTTCTATTGGGTTCAGGTCTGGAGATTGACTAGGCCACTACAGGACCTTGAGATGCTTCTTACGGAGCCACTCCTTAGTTGCCCTGGCTGTGTGTTTCGGGTCGTTGTCATGCTGGAAGACCCAGCCACGACCCATCTTCAATGCTCTTACTGAGGGAAGGAGGTTGATAGCCAAGATCTCGCGATACATGGCCCCATCCATCCTCCCCTCAATACGGTGCAGTCGTCCTATACCCTTTGAAGAAAAGCATCCCCAAAGAATGATATTTCCACCTCCATGGTTCACGGTTGGGATGGTGATCTTGGGGTTGTACTCATCCTTCTTCTTCCTCCAAACACGGCGAGTGGAGTTTAGACCAAAAAGCTCTATTTTTGTCTCATCAGACCACATGACCTTCTCCCATTCCACCTCTGGATCATACAGATGGTCATTGGCAAACTTCAGACAGGCCTGGACATGTGCTGGATTGAGCAGGGGGACCTTGCGTGCGCTGCAGGATTTTAATCCATGACGCGTAGTGTGTTACTAATGGTCTTCTTTGAGACTGTGGTCCCAGCTCTCTTCAGGTCATTGACCAGGTCCTGCCGTGTAGTTCTGGGCTGATCCCTCACCTTCCTCATAATCATTGATGCCCCACAAGGTGAGATCTTGCATGGAGCCCCAGACCAAGGGAGATTGACCATCATCTTGAACTTCTTCCATTTTCTAATAATTTTGCCAACAGTTGTTGCCTTCTCACCAAGCTGCTTGCCTATTGTCCTGTAGCCCATCCCAATCTTGTGCAGGTCTACAATTTGATCCCTGATGTCCTTACACAGCTCTCTGGTCTTGGCCATTGTGGAGAGGTTGGAATCTGTTTGATTGAGTGTGTGGACAGGTGTCTTTTATACTGGTAACTCATGTCATGCAATAAAATGCAAGTTAATTATTTTAAAATCATACAATGTGATTTTCTGGATTTTTGTTCCGTCTCTCACATATGAAGTGTACCTATGATAGAAATTACAGACCTCTATATGCTTTGTAAGTAGGAAAACCTGCAGAATCGGCAGTGTATCAAATACTTGTTCTCCCCACTGTATATATTATATGTATATATATATATATATATATATGTATATATATATATATATATATATATATATATATATATATATATATATATATATATATATATATATATATATATATATATATATATATATATATATATATATTAAATAACTATGGCTTTGAGTCGGTCCCCTGCTGCTAGCCCATAGTTTATCACATAACAAAATGTACTCGCATTATCGAAGAAAATCTGAAGAATTTACATTTTGGTAGTTCTTAATTATGACTCAAAAACATGAACGCTTAAAACATAGGGATATTTCAATATGCACTGCAGTGTAGCGACACTTAAACGATCATGAAAATGATGGCAGGTTTCTCTGGCATCCGTCCTGATTTGCTCTAATAAACACAAATAAAATGTGTTATCCTGAATAGCACAGCTTTTTCTTTAGGGTCCTTGTGCAATTCTCTTTCAGGTCTGCTCATTAACAAATGAAGCTACCATGACTGTAGAGTAAGTGTAGAGTAGCCTTGTGGGTGTTATTTAATGTGTGTGTCTGCTGTATTGGAAAGGGAATATCTTAATTTCCTGGTTCTAACTTGTCTCCAGTGTGTTTTGAGAAGACGACTAAGAGAGGGAAAAGAGGAAGCGAGGACTAGGCAACTCAAATTCTTCCTGTGTGTCTTCTCTCACCAATTGGTTTCATCTTAATTGATTTTCTCAAGTGTTGCCAGCTGCAGGCCTATTCCTAACCATCATCTGTGCCAACGTCATGACAACCATTTCCTAAACTCAGTTTTGGACAATATTGAATCAGACTGTTTAAACTTTGTTGTCATGTTCAAACTTGACTACAAAGTTTTAACTGATTCCTATCAGTGACACATATGTCACTTTAAAACAGAGGAGTTGTTTTTCTGGTTAAGTTGCTCTTTAAGAGAGGTCCAATATAGGTCTAGAGCAAATCATGCACTAAAAAGAGACATTGGCTACTCTTGACGGTTATTCTTGTTTACTATGGAGCGCACAATTTACCTTGTTTATAATATATAAATTATGAGTGTGTTTCAACATAACATATAATAAGTAGCAGGAAAACGCGTTATGCTGTTTATAGTACAAGTTCTGCTATTGAAGATTTGCCTATTGATATACAGTGTTCAAATCTTGCTTTAAAGCTATACTGACTTGGGTTAATGGTGTACTGACATTACAATCAGGCCAACTGCTCTTGCTATAGTCAAGGGAGCAGTCAGAGAAGATTGGCCTATTTAAACCATACAGAGTTCCTCTCAAACCTTGCTGACTTTAATCACATGCCAAAATACGCCATGGCCATTGGTCTGTATAGTTGGTTGTGTCACACTTTTTGTCACACTTTTTGTATAGTTGGTAATGTCACACACATAATTGTGTCGTACAGAGGCAGTTTCCTGTTTCAACCTGATAGTCTTACTGTAACGTGCAGAGGTAGGGAACTCTGGTCCTGGAGGGCAGGAACACTTTTGTTATTCATCAGTATGGGAACTCCTTCACAAGATACTGGGTCCATGTTCATCTTCTTCAGCATCTGTAAAGTCTGATCATTGGCTATGAACCCGCTATGAACTGGCTGTGAATGGAAAAAAAACAGATTTGGAGTGTGAAACGCCGCAAACGGCATTCACCACTTGAGCATTTTCTCACAAAATTATACACGTGTGTCATCGGCAGGTGTCCGTCAAAAGTCCGGCATGACTCTTCCATTTCAGTGAGTTTTCTACTCATACAATTCCATGCCTCTGCCACACGGGGCCCACTGCAACTGCCCCTGCAATGCAAACAAAGACCTGGTGAAATGCAGGTCCTCTCTGGTGGGAACGTCGTCATGTTTCAGTGCCCCGGAGCTTCATTCATTTTGAATGGAACATTTGTCTGCGTTTGCCTGATTACGGCAGGGGCTTATGGTACCCGGGCAAAAGCCCAGAGGCCAAGCCTGCATCGGCCCAGAGAAGCTGAGAAATATGTATATTTCTGTCCTGCAACATGCAGCTGGTAGTGTTTCAGGCACACCATTTTGAGGCTTAAATGCAGTTAGAGTGAGGTATAAGCCTAGGTGTTGCAAATACTGTGTCCAAAGTAAGACCTTTTCCTTTTCATGTTAGTGTAACTGCAGCTGAAGTTGGTGAGTGGAAAGTATTCAGGGAATGACATTTAAATTAAACAAGAACTGTTGTTTGCAGCTGAAATCTGCCAAATTTCATAAAACTCAAATGTTTGGGACGTCGGAGCCGCAGTTAGCGCTACTCAGCAAGATCCAGTCTTAACTGCAGCTAGGGTGCAGTATAACTGCAGTATGATGAAATTCTAATATGGCATTTCTACTGCAGTTTTAAAGCCATAGATACAACCTACACTGTAAAATGATGTCTACAAGCTATGCTAGTGATGTAGCCTGATGCGGAAATGCTTCAAGCTATGTTGAAAAAAAGGGCAGGTTACTGTCAACTGACTAATCTACCAGTCAACCAAAGAAATGTATTTTATAAAACCCTTTTTACTTCAGCAGTTGCCACAGCATGCTAATATAAATACCCAGGCTTAAACCCCAAGGAGCAAGTCATTTTAGGAAGTAGATACATGGGGGGGGGGGGGGGGGTCAATTATCTTCTGGCTGTCAAAAATACATCAATGTATTTGCACATTCATAACACCCACAAGTCTAAAAATTCAACTGGGTTGTGTCTTAAGCCAGAATCCAGCAGCTGCATGCATAACCCGGGTGGACTTGGACAGGGACAACCAGGTGGGCAGTGAAAGCAAGAGTCATGCAGAAACTACATCTGCAACACAACCAGGTGGGCAGTGAAAGCAAGAGTCATGCAGAAACTACATCTGCAACACAACCAGGTGGGCAGTGAAAGCCAGAGTCATGCAGAAACTACATCTGCAACACAACCAGGTGGGCAGTGAAAGCAAGAGTCATGCAGAAACTACATCTGCAACACAACCAGGTGGGCAGTGAAAGCCAGAGTCATGCAGAAACTACATCTGCAACACAACCAGGTGGGCAGTGAAAGCAAGAGTCATGCAGAAACTACATCTGCAACACAACCAGGTGGACTTGGACAGGGACAACCAGGAGTTGTAAAGCCAGGTAGTCCTGATGCGTGGTCCAGGGGCGCAGGTCCTAAGATTTAACAGGACACCAGAGAAATTATAGGGAGCATTCCTGGATACTAGGATAACTCAGCATATTATTCAAACGGGCCCTAATCCCCTGTCACACAAAGTAATACAATGTTATAAATGGGCACTGAGACAAATCCCATTGCATATTAAATAAAAACGTAATAACGATTTAATGTTTTTTATAGTTCAGTCAGTCAATTGAGATTTTGCCATTTCCATGCTTAATTGTTCACATAACTACTTAAGCATAAACTAAAAAAGTGAAATAGCTGTGGTAATTTTCCCAATTTGTCATAATAAACATGTCCACTGGGATAAGTCATAACAAACAGGGCTTATTTATGATGATGTCCCCAATCATTTACCACTTCCGCCATCCTTACCACACTAGTTTTGTTCCACAAACCCTGCTGTGAACCCAAACGTATTCATGAGACTCTCTCTGTCTGACCGTCAGTGGTCCAACCAGGGCCATGGCTAGGAATCCCGGGCCCCTATAAAGATATATGCCTGGGCCCCCTTACTTATAAATGACATTGACTTTATTATGATCAGTGGGCCCTGCCAAGCCATGGGCCCCATGAATCATATCCACGTTTCCCCTGGGTCCAACCTGTAGCTTTGTATGTGAATCTTGTTCTGGCTCATTTAAGTTGACTAGTAGTGCGCACTTGCTTTAATGCATTATCTTTAAACGTTATAAAATGTGCTAGCTCCTAGTTAATAGATCAATGCATCTGCTACTCATAAATCTATTTTTATATTTATATAGATGTCTTCTCCCCACACATTTGTGAAACACTCAGTGGTGCCATTGTGTGGTGCACTTTGATTGGATGACTTCCTTCAGAATGCATTGCTCGCCTACCCTTTACGAATATTTTTTAAGGTGTACACAGTAATGTCTATGGTGATAAAGAAAACAATATCACAGAAGGCACAATTAGAGTTAATGTCGTTTTAAAAAGAAATCAGATAATGACTTGCAGGGTAAAAACTATGTACAATTTTGAAGGACACTTCTTTGATCTTGTTAACAAGTATTTCCAACACACACCAGTAATAAACACATTCCAACAGGCAGTAACATAGGGAATATAAACGTTTTCCCTTTTGAAATAAGGTGCGATCAATCGATTATTATTGTCAACTGGAAAAATAGAAGGTTACTTAAAACTAAATGGCCTAGGTAAGCCTTTAAACAACATGAGTGTTCCAGATGGAATAGCGTCAAACAATACAGCATATTCTTTGTTCGATTTCAGCCGTCCTGTCATTACACAAAACACTAGGCCCGCGTACGTGAATACGGGTGTCGCCGAATTAACGCGCGATTTGCGACCATTTCAAAATTTAAGGTGGGTCTTCCACCCGACTGGTGTGTGTGTGTCTGGCTAGCCTGGATTTTTTGCTGTGCTACGAAACAAGGCTTGGTACAATCGGTGGTCCCTAATGGAATTCCAAGGTGGGTACAGTAAATCTTAGTAATCCTTTTTTCTCAACGTTAGACACCTAAACGGAGACTATAATATATTGGTAGCAATATGATAACTAACTAGCTAACATTACGAACTACTGTGGTTAGCATTGCCACATGAGTTAGCGAGCTAGTTCAATGTACTACTATATGCAGTAGCGGCTTGAGAGAAAAGGGAATAATTCACAGTACGTTTGGTAATCAACCGTTTCGGTGTTTGCGTTTTGTTTTCAACTTTAGAATCTAATATGCAGATTTGGTCCCCAGTACAGTATTACTACGAAATATGATTTACTTTGCTAGCTAAGCTAACCTACTGGCTAGATCACTCGAAACCCTTGATTAGGTATAACAATTTGGTGACTATAGGCTAGCTAACATACTATAACCGACTATCTAGCTAGTTGACCACTGTCATCAGTTGTTTGCGAAACCAATGCGGTGTTTATTGCTAATCGACTAACTACTGTAGTACTAGTTCGTGACTGGTGAGTAAAGCACAGTTATACAAGTTCGGTAAAAGTACATTAGTTCACTACTAACTGAAGTTGACTACACTATCCAAATAGCTACAGTAGCCATCTGTGTTAGCCTGACATTGATTTTAAGGTCGTGTATACAGAGTTCGGCCAAAGTATCTAACTAGCTAGTTATACACATTGTACCTATGTACTAACACAATGTTTATACATTATTCATTCAATTCACTAACGTTGTCAATTATGTCCAGGCACAGAACCAATGACTTTGGGTTCCCCTACATCACCAAAGCCTGGCCCGGGTGCCCAGTTCCTGCCCGGGTTTCTGATGGGGGATCTGCCAGCACCTGTCACACCCCAGCCTAGATCATTTGGTGTTATGGAAATGAGGTCACCACTTCAAGCAGGTATGGTCTGGCATGTTTGCTTGGGCCTAATGTGAAACTGAAAATAAACTGGAAAAAGATTTTGTTTTGCTCAGCCTTTCTTTATCAGAGAGGTTATATTATAAAAATACTTCATTACTTTACAATCGTTCATATCGAATAATAAACATGGTAATGTCCAGAGAGGCAAGTCATTTTAAGATGACTCCTCATGTCTATGATCTATGCTCAACAAGTTGTATACTTGAAATCACACACAAACCAATCAAGGTGCACAATGAGAAATACTTGAGCTGGTAGAGCTACAGTCCTGGTCCTTATGTTTTCTCTCATGTATTTACCATGCCAGAATGAACACACGCCTGTTAAATGGCTGCAGTGTAAAGCCCTGACAGTGTGATGCACCTAACTTGGTTTAAAACCCCTGCTGATCTCACACGATCAACTGACACTCGTGTGTTGTTATTGGTGGAACTGGATAGGGACTCATTTCAGATTCATTCCAAATGGTCAATGAATTAATGTAACAAATTATTTTAATACAAAGAAAGTATTACAGTGCAGATATCAAAGAGAGAAAGTTCTCCAGAGATTGAAGATGCAGACAGCTGGAAAGGTAAATGCAAGAGAACTTCTTCAAACACTTTCTCTGGTTATATCCTAAAACTCAAATAGTGGGGGTTGGTTAGCTGACCTAAGGAAAACCGAACCCGTCCTGTAGAATCGACCTGGGGCTCTTCCCATGACACAGGGGTGTTATCTCAAGGATCACGCTAGCTATTAAATTAAAATGTCTCTGCGTTCGCTCCTTACAGACACGCGCGTTAACCATCAACATTCCAATGACAGCCTACTAGAACAGAAATGAAGGACATGCGTATACATGTCTATAATGAAGAGTCATTGGATGTGTGACTTGACGTTATTCGGTTCCTTCATTACGACCCCAGTGCTCTCCACTGACCTCTCCGACCCCCCCCGTCAGGTAACTCTCCTCCCCAGCCGGTTGTTCCCACGCCAAAAGACAAGAGCGGCGCCCCTCCTGTTAGGAGCATCTATGATGACCTCTCCAGCCCGGCGATTGGCCTTTCACCTCTGGGTGCACACAAACAGGTTAGTGTTATCATAGTGGACTACGTCTCCCACCTGGCCTCTGAGCAGACCTGCCCCCCCATCCAGAATAACAATGCTTCGGTTAACAACAGGGCATTGCATCCTGTGGCTAGCCGCTAGAGGTACGTGACCTGCATGTGTTGCAAATGCACCTTTGTGTGGGTTTGACGGACCATTGACTGATGTCCTCCCCATCTGGCCTTACTGTCAAGAAGACATCTCAAACCCTCTGCCTTGCAAACCTGACTGCCTGGTCTGATGTGAGGCTGACTGATGATATTTCATGCAGGGATCTTGCTTTGCACTCATGACACACCTCAATGTAAGACTTTGATTATAGGCCTGGGTGTGTAGATCTGGGCTCTAATTGATACCATGTTGTGGCAGATAAACACTATGAACATGTTCGAAAACGATGCTTTCGATATTTTGGATGGGCAGGTTTTGCTTCCATAACTCGGAATGATTTGAAGAGTACTTACATTTGACTATCCCTAAGTATGTTTTTCAATAATAAAAAAGTGTGTGTGTGTGTGTGTGTGTGTGTGTGTGAATACCAGTATTAGGAGTAACTGTTGTTTTCTCCTCAGCCCTTTTCATTGACTCAAACCCCCCTGTCAGGTTACATGGCAGTCACACCAGGAACAGGTGAGGCTTCTTTCCTTTAAACGTGCCTCTACTGGTTTGTCTCAGATTTCCTCCGGGAGGGAATTCGGGCGTTTGCTAATGTTTTCCTCTCGTCAGCCTCCAGTCTATTCAGTCCTGCCGGCATCGGCCATCCAGCCAAGTCGGTCATGTCTCCTGCCCAGGTGGACCCGTTCTTCACCCAGGGAGAGACCCTGTCTTCTGAGGACCATCTGGACGATACGTGGGTCACTGTGTTTGGGTATGTTTGTCTAGCAGTGACTGCTGTGACGTTGGAGCTGCTCTGTGCCGAGCCCGGAACCAATCAACCGACCGCACGTGCGCATGCGGGGTGTGTTCATTCCAACCATCAAAGTGCTTCAGTGGTGCAAACGAACAGTGATGCAGAGTGCAAACTTTTAGAGACTTGACTGTGTCTTTCCAATAAAAGCTGTTTGTCAGAATGTTCTGCAGCTGAACCTCTTTGTCAGTGTGGATAAATGTGCCTCAGGCACTCATGAAAATGAAGTGTCCTGTGTGTGATCTGTGCCTTAGTGTTACGCTTCATAGGTCCCTTTGCCTAGTGAATGATACTGTTTGTTATGTAGGTTCCCTCCGGCCTCTGCGTCATATATTCTGCTCCAGTTTGCCCAGTACGGAAACATCCTGAAACACGTGGTAAGAATGTTGGCCTCCTGCAAAACGCCAGTGAGTGTTTCTTTGTGTCTTCCTGGGTTTTCATCTGTTTTGTTCCAACTAGATGTCCAACACTGGCAACTGGATGCATATTCAGTATCAGTCTAAACTCCAAGCGAGAAAAGCACTAAGCAAAGACGGGAAGGTTTTCGGCGAGGCTATAATGATTGGTGTTAAACCATGCATTGATAAGGTAAGTCGCTCTGTGTAAATCGGTGACTGGGTTGTACTCCTTTCGTGAATGTTTTTAACTGAAAAGTAAATAGGAATTATGAACAGAAGGGTTTTCTTAGGACTATGTACATTTCACATTTCTTTATATATTCCAGCTAAATATGTTACATTTGTACATACGCAATTACTGTGAAGTTGCTTGTTGTGGTAGATGACTTGTACAGACAAACTACTTCAAGGGATTCTTTGGGATTTTGTGGTTTGTGGTGTTTTTCCTACTTAAGCAGAAGCTCCCCCTGCCCGCCCCCCTCTCTTTCTCTGTCCATCTGTCTCAGAATGTGATGGAGAGCTCCGACCGAGGCCCAGTGTCCTCTGGTCCAGTCTTCACTCCCCCTGTGAGGAACGGGACCCCCAGCCATCAGGGGTCCACACCGCGCTCCTCCATGAGGCCCCTCAGTGCTGCATACAAGGCCTCCAGCAATGACTACCAGGTAGGAACTGGACTGTTCACTATTCAATTCTTTGAAATGAGTTGTGGGGCTTCAACAGAAGCCACTGTTCATGTCATCGAAATGCCTTTATTGTCACGTCGTGTTCATAACCACGTATAGAACAATGTAAACCCTGTTCTGGCAATACTTCTGTTGTCCCTGTGGAAACATATCAGTATGTGGTGCAGTGTGGGAATCCTAACAAATGCCTGAAGGAAATGTAAAGGACGTTACTGTGAAAAAAAATCCTTTGGGAGCAAAATGTCCTTCATGCTAATTACTCCCGGGTGGCCTGATGTGGCCACGCCCCCGAGTTGTTGAGTAAAAGTCAGGTTAAACCTCGTGTTCAATTAACGATTTGTCGTCGGTGTTCTTAAATGTGTTGAATTGCAGGGAAGTAGCTTTGAAAAAAAGTGCTTGAAGTTGGTGGTGATGGACAGTGCAAGAGCAGTACATCGTATAGGACACTAGGGGGTAGCAAACATCTGTTCCCAGGCGCTAGAAGAGGCCCTGCAGGGCAGTTTGTCCACTAGAGCAAAGCAAAGGGACCTGTAGGACCAGATCCTAAATGACAAAGTACATTGTTGCTTCTATATCCTCAATGTCAAAGATTTTGTTAGGTGGATAGATAATTCAGGCAAAGGAGATCATTAACAAGGATATAAATACATTTGGCTACAACGGTTTCTAGAAATGTTAGAGATTTTCGAGAGATGGTTGAAAAATAAAATCTGAGTTAGCACTGCTAGCATAATATCCTTCTGCTTGAAGAATGGTAAAGTTTAGGTAAACCGGTATAGCGTTAGCAGGTTTAGGGTGACGGGACGGTGCTGACCGGTATAGCGTTAGCCGGTTTAGGGTGACAGGACGGTGCTGACCGGTCTCTAAAGCAAGTATAAATTGGGGGGGGGGGGTTAGTTACCCTTTTTTAAATCTCTCTCAAAGTCAAATTTGACATTTTGCAGCCCCATTCATTGGAATATTCTCAAAATACCCACAAAAAAACGTGCACAGATGGGTTGTCTTTCACTTAACTGCGCATTTCATGCTTTGAAAATGTTTAATTATAAGTTGGGTCCTACAAGAAACATGAGCTGATTCACCAACTGTTTTACGTTTGCTTTCAGGTGGTGGCCGACAGACAAACCCCCCGGAAGGACGACAGTTTGGTTTCCAAGGCAATGGAGTATATGTTCGGTTGGTGATATCTGAGGAATGGGCCCGCCTGATGAATGCTTCGCTGATTACACTGAGAGATGACCAGCCTTCTGTCATCACCATATTACAGAGTCAGCGGTTGACTAACAAATGGCACCCTAATCCCTCAGCTGAAGTACTTTTGATCAAATGCACTACATGGGGTAATAGGGTCCCATTTGGGAAGCGTGCAGTGTGACTGATTTTAGAGGCAAGCTGTTCCCATGACGACTATGCACTTTCTCTGGCGGTTGAGTGACCGGGGGCTTGCCTGGACCGGGTACTGTACAGTGTTGGCATCGAATGACGTGTTTCCGCGTTGAAATCAGTGCTGAATGGACAAAGGACACCAGCCCACCAGGCCCACGCTGGATTTCCCAAGTCGCAGCGGTTGTCGTGTTCGGGGGAAATGCGTAGGGAGCTTGGACATGATATGTTTAGGGTGTGAAATGAAGTGTGCACATTGTGTCCCGAAACGCACCCTTTTCTGTATGTAGAGCCCTTTGACAGGGGCCCATCAGTGCGGTCAAAGTGGGCTCACTCTTTAGGGATTAGGACGCCATTTGGATTCAGACACGGCCTCTCTGCAGTACAGTAACCAAACCCGGGCCCTCCTCTGTCAGCTCTAAATCAGGATACGTGGACAACTTGGGCCTTGATGCATTGAAATGGCGCAAGGTCGACTTTGTGTTTTGAGTTTCTTTTTTGAGAGGATACGATTTTTTTAAGAGTTGTTGAAATACCTTTTGTATACTCTGTAGGAAATGTTTATACAAAGAACATGATCGCAAGGCTGTTAGCGTATCAAAATGTATTTTCTTTTTCATCTTTTAAAAATCTATTTAAAATGTGCTGTATTTGTGTTTTGTCCGTTTCTCGGCTTTCATGTACTTACTCTTCTTGTTAAATAAAGCTTGTCAGTTGAATACCAGTTGCGTTTTGGGTTTTAGACCCAGGCAGCATTAAAATCACATTGGGTTCCAAGCTGTACAAGCTTTAAAATCACATTGGGTTCCAAGCTGTACAAGCGTTAAAATCACATTGGGTTCTAAGCTGCACAAGCATTAAAGTCACATTGGGTTCCAAGCTGCACAAGCATTAAAATCACATTGGGTTCCAAGCTGCACAAGCATTAAAATCACACTCGCTATTTATTTTAAGTGACGAGTAAAGAGTGCCTGCTCCATTTGCGGATGTGCCATAAAAACGCTCTTTACTCTGGCATTGGCGTTGTGCAGTGTTTCCCTCGCTGTAAACGCGTGACATTTGTATTCAAGTCAGCCGTAAGAAGGGGACGTGGACTCCAGCTGGTTCACATTGCTCGCTCACTTCCCACCCAGTTCATGGCTTAGAGGACCTCTAAACAAGATGTGTGGTGCCACTGAAGTTGTAACGGCGCCCACCATTATACGTTCAGCAACACTACCTTCAGGTCTCAGTGCTTTATAACCAGCGTCCCAAGCATTGTACTGTCTCCTTCATAGAGTGCTCTGTGTCTAACCAAAGCATGAGGCTCGGATCAAAGGTAATGCGGTATGTAGGAGAAGAGGGTGCTGTTTTGCGGGGGGGGGGGGGGTTGTCTGTACTGGAAGGTTGTCAGGTTGAGGCCAGAGGAGTTTTCTCGGCTTCAGTCTGAGTTGGAACAGACGTGTTGAAGGTGACACTGATCTGTTGCTCTCTGGAGGCGCAGGCTTTCCATCCCTCCCTTTTCTCTTTGTCTCATCCCTCTCACCGCCCTCCCTCCTTTATCTCTCCCACTGAGACTGATTCACCCTCCCTTCATCCCACCATCCCTTTTCATCCCTTTCTCAGCCCCCCCCCCCACTACCCTCCATCTTCCCTCGCCGTCATCCGCTCATTCCCATTCCATCGCTCTCTTCGTTCCTCCAACCCTGCCCCTGGAGACTGATTTGGAGTGCCAGACTTGGTCCAGGTGTGATGTTTAGGGATGTGGTTACCTTGAGGGAATGTTGTAGAGATAATGAATCCTGATCCCTTGTCCACTGTGTTCTACTTCCCCTCTTGGCTGAGGGTGGACTCGGCAACATCCAACCTTGAAACACCTTTTTTTTTTCTTTTACCTCAACATTTAAGATTTAAGGTCAAATAGCCGGTAACATTTTACATAAAGCCTGTTAAAGCCTGTAGGTTTAATGCATTATGATTCAGAGATGTGAAGGGGGCCTTGTGTACTTGCTTCAAACGAGATGACTCAAGGTAGAAAATATATATTTAAATAAAAACACTCCCCTAGGGTTGGTGAAAAATCGCAGAAGGTTATTTTAAGTTACAAAGCGGAGTGTTATTTTTATCATCTACTAGAATCAATAAAGCACATGAATGGGTAATCCCGAGGCAACTGTCACAGTCCTACACAGCAGTTGATGTATTGATCGCGTGGTCTTCAGCGTCTTCGGCTGGCTAACACAGGACCTCTGACATGTATGCAAGTTACAAGGTCAGCCGACCACGGTCATGGGGAACATGCATTGTCATTTTTCGCTTTCTACACAGCATTCGTAGGCCGCTGGTGCAGGGCTCTTCATCATGAGCGTCTCACATTGTCGCCACTAGGTGGCGATATTTCCATTCTCAGCTGTGATCCCCAATCATGGTTGAACATGGCTTAGTCCTCAGTTGTCAACTAGATGCCTTATTATATTTAATGCTTAAGGTCTGTTGTGATGTACGACGCAATGCAGAGTACCTGGATACTTCCCTTAGCCGTGGTACATTGGCCACGAACCTCTAACCCCAGATGTGCCTTACTGCTAATCAACCAGATATTGAAGCAGTTGGAACAGTAAAAAGGAAAAGTTAATAGTAATTGTCTTTATATACAGTCAATTGGTTTAGATTAGGTATCTTTCTTGTCATATCCAAATGTGACTAGATGGCAATATTTCGACATTGAGCCATGATCCCCATTCGTAGTTGGCCAAGATAAGTGTCCACTAGATGGCAATGCTTCCATTATAACCAGTAATGGAAGAGCCTGTGCTGTAGCTCATAGTCATGGCGGTTTCATTTTCTTTATTTTTATTTGCCACTGCGTTCTCACTGTAAGGAAATATTTATTTTATTTACCATTGCATCTTCACTGTGAGGAGATATTGTTCCTATTTACCTCACCGCAAGGATATGTTGTTATTATTTACCAGTGCATCCTCAATTTATCAATATATTGTAATCATTTACCACTGCGTCCTCACTTTATCAATACATTTTTATTATTTACCACTGCGTCCTCACTTTATTGAAATATTGTTATTATTTACCACTGCATCCTCACTTTATTAATATATTGTTATTATTTACCACTGCGTCCTCACTTTATCGAAATATTGTTATTATTTACCACTGCATCCTCACTTCATCTAAATATAGTTATTATTTACCACTACATCCTCACTTTATCAATATATTGTTTTCATTTACCACTGCATCCTTACTTTATCAATATGTTGTTATTATTTACCACTGCATCCTCACTTTATCCAAATATTGTTATTATTTACCACTGCATTCGCTGTGAGGAGATATTGGCTATGTGAAGGACCAGTGCCCCTGTCCTTAATGTTATCTAAAATTAAGATATTCACATCTATCTATATTGCATCCATGTATCCATTGTATCAGTGTTGATGTGCTTGTCTTTATTTAATCTACTGTTTGTCTTTATTGTTATCTGGGTGACCAGATTGTTTCTCTGTGTTTTAAGTCTAAATGAAAGTTGTCTGTCACAGCACTCCTTCTTAAATCGTTAATAATTTAGATTACTGTACGTGAATACTCCTCTGTCTATCTATAGCCAAACTTACTGCCAACTGTTGGTATTTGGTAACTGAATGGGAAAATTAATGAATTTTCTTATCAGCAACACAACCGTCTTTGGACAAGATTGTGATGCAATTTACTGTGTTTGTAAGATGTCCATGTTTCACATTATGTACAAAGACAAACAAAGATCATATCAGGACTCGACCGGGGGGGGGTGATAATGTATGACGTTAGGCTACAGAAAGGTCAACAAGATAAACATTTCTTTGTAATTTTGCACCCACTCTCCTGAGTTTTATAGAGCTGAAGGGTGGGGACGGGTCTTGAACACTGTTCTCCGGCGCGGAGCCACATGTGCAGATTATCGCTGGACTGTGGTTCCCCTCAATTTATTCTTCCAAGGAGGGGTTAATTCCCATATTATACTCCCATGTAAAAAGGACGACATGGAAAATAGAGGGAAATAAAGTCCAAGGCAGTTGGCTAGTTTCAACCTCACCTCTTACAAGTACAGCTTCATACACCCCAGTCTATGATAAAGGAACACGTTTGATCCATCGCTGTGGCACCCAACATTTCACCGAAAAGTTTCTCTATGCAAACAAATATGGAATGGAAAATCTCACGCAGTGCTCAGTAGTATGAAGACCTCACTCAGTGCTCAGTAGTATGAAGACCTCACTCAGTGCTCAGTAGTATGAACACCTCAGTGCTCAGTAGTATGAACACCTCACTCAGTGCTCAGTAGTATGAACACCTCACTCAGTGCTCAGTAGTATGAACACCTCAGTGCTCAGTAGTATGAACACCTCACTCAGTGCTCAGTAGTATGAACACCTCACTCAGTGCTCAGTAGTATGAACACCTCACTCAGTGCTCAGAAGTAGGAACACCTCACTCAGCTTAACTGGGGAAGCTGGCTCCACCACTGTGGCACCAAGGAAGAGAGGAGCTTTGACTGGGCTGAGGGTGAGCTGCCCCCCCTCCGGGACGGACGGACACGAGGCCAGAACGCAGAGCTTGTTTAGGCGTGTCGGTCTGAAGGCTCGACTGAAGGCCGGGGGGGTGGGTGTGGTCGGGGGGGGGGGCATGGAGCGGTGCTCCGTTCCACTCTGCGGTCAAGCCCCGTGTCCTCGTAGTGATGGTGAACTGGAAGCCAGTGGGGTGACGGAAGGAGCCGGGTGACATGGGAGAACCACAATGTCACCCGCTGATGTTTTTACTTAACCTTTAGTCAACCAGGAAGAGACCTTGGAGGCCGGAGACCCGTTCTGTGAGCGGGACCAGGCAAATGGTCCACACAGCCTTTGGACAGCATGCGTCTGGAGAACGGACAGACCAGGGCGCAGTCATCCCTGTGACCAGACACGGACGTCAGCGTCTGCCGTCCATCTCCTTTCATTACGGCTCCTAATTGACAGTGATTGTGCTTTGGGGGTCCGCGGCTCAGGAATATATGAGCACTAATATGTAACAGTCAGGATGCTGGGCCTTGTAAGGGCCTGACTAATCTGGTATGAGAGTAATCACAACGAAATTAAGGGAGGTTTACTGCCTCAATAGTATTAGGGCAGGACCCTATTACCTAGGCTACTACTTCACCAAGGTAATGGCATTTGGAAATACATTAACTTAGGGAGGAAGAAAAACAATGGATTTGATTATCTCTGAGCTGGATGGGAGGAATCGGATTTAAGTGCATGACACACAGACACACACGCACAATGACAGACTCGCACGCAAACAAACACACACCCACACAATGACACACACACACACACAATTGTCGTCAATAACAGAGCTCTCGGAGGGAATGCTTCAGCGACCTGAACTCTGTAATGAGGAAAAGTGAATTAAAGTCTGCGAGAGCCAGTGGGAAAGAAGCAAGAGAAATAAAGAAAAGAAGGGGGGGGTGAGGGAGAGAGAAATGAGGGAGACAGAGAAATAAAGAAAAGGGGGGGGTAAGGGAGAGAGAAATGAGGGAGACAGAGAAATAAAGAAAAGGGGGGGGGTGAGGGAGAGAGAAATGAGGGAGACAGAGAAATAAAGATAAGGGGGGGGGGTGATGGAGAGAGAAATGAGGGAAAAAGACTGAGAGAGTCAAAGGACCACCACTCCTACCCTGCAATTAAATTATCTTTTATTTAGAACACAATGGAATAAGGTTCTGGAGAGAAAAAAAATCAATAATAATACCCCGATCACAATCATCAAGGTCTACTTCTCTGTTGAAATGATTCTCATCAATTCCCTAAAGAGACCACAAGCCTGTGTGAAAGATCAATACAGCTATGGGTCTGCGGTCCCTGAGCTTAATTCATTCAGCAACTCATATCGTGTGTGTGTCTGTGTGAGTGAGTGAGTGTGTGTGTGTGTGTGTTTGTGTCTGTGTGCCTGTGTGTTTGTGTCGTGGGTATCCTAATATTTGAGAGAATCTTCATTTGCAGCGAATCAAATAAGAGAGGCGGCAAGTGCGCGAGGCCCCGCTTCCCTGTTGATTCTGATTGGATCTGGGCTCCGCGGAGGCGGGAGAGGGAGGGGGGAGCGAGGTGAGAGGGGCACCTGCCTGTGTGTTGATAATATGTGTAGAGGTGCTTTCACAGATGGAGGCTGGCGATAAAAGAATCGCTATTTTCCCTCGGCTGTGGCCTGAGAATGTGTGTGTGTGTGTGTGTGTTTGTGTGTGTGCGTGGACGGAGAAGCTGAAGGCCTTCCTGGAACCGCGGGGGAGGAATGGAGGGGGGGGGGGCAGAGGAAAGGGGGAGGGAGGGACGTATCGGAGGTGAGAGTGTGCGATTCACAGCTCCATGGACCTCTGCTCTCCTGTCAGCTCATCTCACCCACCCTGAATGATGGGCAGTGACACCGCTAAGGAAGGAGAGGGCCCACACCCGACACAGACCGCAGGAGGGCTCGACATGCACACACACACACACACACACACACACAGCCGCTGGGTTCACGGGCATGGCGGAGGGGGCCCGCTGGCGACCGCATGTGAACTGAAGCTTGAGAGAAGTAGCAGATTATGTACTGGGCCATGATATGATGAGAACAGGCTGTGAGGGCAGAGTCGCTGGAAATCAACAGCCGCGTCTCTCCCTGTATCTATCTCTCTCTCTCTCTCTCTCTCGCTCACACACACACACACACACACAGATACACACACACACACAGATATACACACACACTCACACCCTGTCGCAGGAAATCAGCAATTGTGTCAGGAAGGATTAAGCCCCAAGGATTGACAGCAGTAGAGGCTACGGAGAGGGTAGTGTGTGTGTGTGTGTGTGTGTGTGTGTAAGACACTGGGTTTGCCAGAGGTTGTGTACATGGGAGCTGAAGAACTTTTCCTTTGCTAAGATTCAGAGTTGCATTAGTCACATTGTGACACATGTTGTTGCAGGTGTAGTGAGAGCGTTGGGTTCCGCCTGGTTCTAAAGGATGGCAGAACCAAATGCAGAGCTTCGGACAGTGACTTTCTGCCCTAGGGGCTTAAACCCCGGTGTCCTGGATACATGTCCAATCATGACCACCTAATCATCCCTGGCCTCCAATTGGCTGTCTAATCGTATCATCCTCCCCTCTTAGGAAAGGAAGTATTATCTACGATAAATGTACACGGTCAATAACTTAAGTTTCTCTGAATGGGAACTTAAGGTAATGCGGCTATGACCTTGAGCTCCATTTGACTTCTTACCTCCCTGCCAGGCAGCCGACGACACCCAAAAGATTGGTGTATTGCACTAGCGGGGCTTATGAAATACACATTTTTTATTTCGGACAAATAACTAAGTCCAGTGCTTTATTTCTCCCTTCACATCCACGGTGTATAGCCCACAACTTATTATCCATTTGTTACTGTTTTCTCTCAATTACAGAGCACGCCGGTGGTGGCTTTCCTCATTCCATTTGACCTTTCCACCAGTGCCTCTTTTTTCTGGGTGTTATTTTAGTGCTCTTTGGTCAGGTTTGGAAGGTCAATACCCATACCTCCAAACGATCAAGACTGTCACTCTCATTAGACCAACCTCTGTCCTTTGGATCTTTCCCGAGCATATTCACCCATTCATTTAATTAAGACTTATTGACAATAGAAGGTGTTTGATCCCCTCTCCCCTTTGACCGCTGTTTGTAAATATTCTGGCTTTACGTTATCCGATACAATACCTACACGTTGATAATTTGTCTCTCGGAACATGCTGAATTCTTTCTAAATGCTAATTCTTCTTTATAATTTTTTTTTTTTTTTACATTGTTTACGTTTATTGTAACTATTTTGTTACAATTATGTTAACATGTGTATGTAACTATTTTGCAAAGCACGATTATGTTCAGTACTGCAGATTTGTTCGCACCGAATGTAATCGCATTTTCCAAAATAGTTACATGTTTACGTAGCTCCTGTGATGCTGCATTGCATGGGCTCGCTGATGGGGCCTTCAGAATACCCCTAAAATGGAACCAATATGTTATTATCGATTATTTAATTTCATCTCTCTGTTTTCATAATTTTCCTTTCAAAACTGGCTGTATATCTATCTGAGTTTATCTGAGTAACTCTGCACCAGTTGTTTGAATGACAGACTCTCCTTCATGAAGAAAATGCAGTTGGTAATCAGGAATTTGTCCGTGCTGTTGTTAGCTAACTGCCTCTGCATTACGGTAAAAGGTTGGTAAGCATGTACTATGTGCTGTATGAATTCAGGCCGTTTTAGCAAGTTGACAACACGAAGGGAAGGAGAGTATTCAGGGCTGGTTCTAGGCATCAGTGGTATCAGTGTGATGTCGCTTAGGGCCCCCAACCGCTAGGGACCACTAGGGACCACTAGGGACCACTAGGGAAGGGGGCCCCAAATCACATTTTTCTTGGTGCCCTGAAAAGGCTAGAACCGGCCCTGAAAGTATTGGCTTTCCACTAAAAGACTAATAGGGTGAGTCAAATAAGGTGTTACTCTTGCATGGCACATAAACACACAAATGACTTGGCTGCTACTGCATTATATCCACCAATTTAGCTTAGGTGCATTGACGAAATCGTTTTTGGTGGGTTGGAAAAGGAAAAACAACAAGGAAAAATGAAGTCTGCAAAAACTTTGCAAATCAAGATAACCATTAATTATTCAAATTGTATTAAATCTTTTCCAGTTGGACCAAGGTACAATACATAAAAATGTCAGTAGGTTATTCAGAAGTCACATCGTTTGACCTTTTTATACTCCTCCTTGTCAAAATATGATGTCTTCTGCTCATGGTATATCCAGGAATACAAACATGAAAATAAGATAGAAAACTACACTGTCATACCAACCATAGTTCTAGGTCCAGGTTAACAGACCTCCAGATCTGACCTACCACTTGTTTCTATTTTGCCCCAAATGGAGGGATAGGAGAGACACAAGCAACTTCACCATGGAGCCATCTGTAGGTGGGCCAAATATAAGACAGGTTGAAGCCTGGCGCCTTCAGTTGTGGCCACAATCACATCTAAGAACAGGGCTTAAGTCTTTGTCTATCCTTGGCGTCCATTAACAGTCTAATGCAATTCAGGCGTCAATTTATTACGCTGGGTTTTGCATATCAGTTCTGCCGGTTTCCAAATAAATCAACAGAATATAATACATACAGAAGCTTATTGGAGTTCATAATGCAATTAATATGTGGGTGCCTTTTTTCTCAGAAACATCTGTCCTACACTGTAGCCATCATCAGTTATGGTCACTTTAGAGTATGAGGATAAATGTTTTGGGCTAAAATGAACCCATATGTTAGCTTGACACAAATTGGAAAAATTAAGCACAAAGAAGGACAAGTATCAAACAGCTGTGTGACTTCTTCTAAAATTGTGCTGGAAAAGAAGAGGCGGGTCTTCCTGGACTTGTGGTAGGACTTGTTCCAGTCCTTGAGTCAATGTCAGGTGCAACTCTTCTATTTACATGCGATACTCTTTACAGACTTCAGCTGACAGATTTGCTCTACAGGCTCTTGACTCAAACGTGTGAATGACCTCGGAGTTGACTGTCGTATTCTTCCTGCCTCTGCTGTACCGCACAGTCACCTGGGTAGTCACGGGCAACGGCTTATGGAGCTTGTAAAATGACGTTTTGTTCCTTCAGTGACTTCAGCTGTCAGTGTGAACTCTGGGTCCAGTTCGGTGGGCCTAAAACCCCTCCGCAATGGTGAGGCAATATCAGCACTCGTCCAAAAAGAAACCCTTGATTATGTTTCGCCGCGACGTGCCCTCGTGAACTCCACCCTGGGTCGTGCTTCTATCAATGCTCCTCCACCACCTCTGTCTCCGCCCACTCGCCTCGCCGCCGCCTCCACTCAGGCCCACGTCACCGCTCTCATTCTCTTGCCGACTGTCCGTAATCCACGGGGCAATTTCCGGAAGCTTTACACGTTGATTGGTTTTCTGGGGGGAAACTAGCAAAATGTCAAATGTCCTTGTGGACTCTGATGCCGTGGAGCTGGTTGTGGTTGGATGTCATGGTCCATGAAATGTCCCATTTCATTTGAAGCATGCCACGTCAAATGGTGTGCTACAACTTCACTTTGTGACCGCGGGTCAAATTGGTTTGTTAGAGTGGGGCGGTACAATAGTGGTTTGAAAATGGGGTGATCTGTCTGTGGTCAATTTAAAACACATTCTTCCTTAATTGTATCAACAGCTCTGTTCCACTCTGAATCTACCCAATTTAAACCAGGTCGTGACTAATAGAAATGAAAAAAAATGTCACTTTCACATTGCTACGGGGATCTTTTGATGTCAAATAAAATCAGTGCATGAATCATTTTCACACTGTCAATTGTGAAATCAGCCGTGACCTGGTTGTCTACTGATCTTAAGATTTAACGAAGTGCAGTGCCAGAGTCACGAGTCGAACACACCCACACACAAACACACACACACACACACAGACAGACACACACAGACAGAGACACACACACACACACACACACTCTTAAATCTTCCTACTCTTAAGGGATGTTAATGAGGCAAACTACCAAACAAAATTAGTCAGAAAAGTCTTCCCCGTTAAAGACCAGTGAGAGAAATGTCAGAGCCTCGCTCTTGATCTCACAAATGTTTTCCTTCCCTCCCCCTTTTATATCTCTCACTACTCTCTAACCCAATCATTCCATCTCTTCCCCCTTCTCATATACCCCCCCCCCCCCCACTGCACACACACACCACCTACCCCTCTTCTCCCTCTCAAACATGTCTTTCTCCGTTCATCTCCCTCTCTGCCACCCCCTCATCTGAGGTCTAAATGACTGCCAGGAAGCGGTGGAGAGCGGCTCCCCCTGACAGCAGCGCCATGGACGGGCGGCGGCGGCAAGCAGAGAAGCGAGAGTCTCCCAACAATGGCACCCTGTCCACACCGCCTTCAGCCAGTACCCTATAGGACGTCGGTGAGGAGCACAGCACTGCGAAGGGAGCAGGATGCCATTTGGGATGCAGGGTGTCATCTCCGCCCTCGTCTTCCGTGGTTAGATGTACTACAGAGCCACAGATGTGTGTTGGAACTGGAGATGTAAGGGGGAAGGCTCAAGGCAACCCATCTCCCATGGGGCTTTTTCCCCACCTGAGTTAAGCGTGCGTGAATGGATCTTGCTTGCGTTTTCATGCCCTTTTTCTCGCTACGCGCTGTGTCCTTGAACTCAGGTAACCCAGCTGGCTATTTTGTTTTGGGGTGGGGTTTTAAGAAATGGAGGCGTGGCTACAGATACACTGGACCGCAACCTAATTTCTTAATAACTCTGGTGCCTTCACACACAATAACACAATGAATGAGGTTGAGAGAAGCTCATGAAATAATGTCCCGAAACATTGTGAGCTCCTTCTAACTGTGAAGGGACACAATAAGGCCTAGTCTGTAGACTGTATGATCAGTTTGCGAAAAGTTCCTGGTTCGATACCCTTGAAATGATAAGGTGTAGTCTTTTGCAAGACCCTTAAAACAAATTGCTCAAACATTAAAGGAAGGCCGTGAGAAAACACAATAAGCCGCTGACCAAACTATCTAACGAGTGAGTTCTGTATTTCGTTATCGTCTCCGTCCCATCACAAAGCCATGTTGGTATTAAGAACACACTTCAGAAGTTTGAGATCAGCAAACTAGTAAATTCACATCTAGAGTGGGAAATGTGAAACGACTTTTACGGCAATTAAAATTCAGGATTTGAATCATCCAGTTTAAATTTACCAACATACAACCCCTACTGGATCATGTTTCAGGCTTCTGTCGACAACGCTGATGAGTTTACCGTATCAATCACTGGCTTCATTACGAAGTGGATCGATGATATTGCCCCCCACCCCCCACCCCACCCACCCCACCCACAATGACCGTGTGTTCATGTCCCAACCAGAAGCCTCATATTAAAAGAAACAACTGAGCTGAAGGGTGGTAGCACATGCTTTTAAGGAGCGGGGCACACATCTGGTTGCTTACAAGAAATCCTTCTGTGATGTTGGAAGTGCCATGAACCTTCAATCCAGGACTTAAACCCGATCCTGGGGGGTGACGGTAGGCAACAACACACCTGCCGTGATGACTTTCAATCACGGTTACTCCTTGGGACAGCTGCTACGTGGTTTCATGTTCATTCTTCGCTACTATTTTATCTTACAGACTTACAGACTTACGGACGTGGTTATGAGGAGGAACTTACAGACGTTGTTGTGAGGAGGGATTTGCCGGCGTTGTTATGAGGAGAGACTTACAGACGTTGTTATGAGGAGGGACTCAGAAACGTTGTTATGAGGAGGAACTTACAAACGTTATGAGGAAGGATTTACAGTAAGTGCATTTTGAATACAACCAGGTGTGAAACCAGATATCCAAATGGACATAACACTACTCTTAGCCACAGATACCGTATGTAAGCTTGAATTATGCATAGTAACAGCATATAAAATACATTATAATATCAGCGTGAAATATAGAGAAAACCATAGACTACAAGAAGACAGGGATAATAAATACTTATGTGCACATTTTCAGGCAGGCTGGAGTATTATTTTTTGTTTCAGAAAATGTGTTGTACCTGTCTTGTTAGGTAAATACTCCTCAATGCTAATGGGTAGCCCTGAAGCCCTTTATATTTCAAAGCTAAATATCCTCAATGTATTCCTCAAACATCAATTTACAGAAGACAGTAAGACCCACTTTCCCTCTCCAATAGCACAAACAGCTTCAGTAGTAGATAAACACTCTTGCTGACTAAACCAAAAATAAAGTCTTATTCTTAATCTGCATTGCTGAGTGTCTTGCTTTTGAAACCCCAACTTAGAAGATATCTCAATGATATAATAACACATTTTTCTGTGTGATGCCACCACATAAAGTTTTCCCCATGAGGTCAAAATACAAAAGTTTTCCCCATGAGGTCAAAATATAAATGTTTCCCCATGATGTCACCATTAAAAATATTATCTCCATGATGTCACACTATAAATTCTGACAAATGAGAACTGGGTACACAACTCAGACGATTGCCCTGTGAATTGGGGCAGTGGAGCAGCCCCACATCTCCCCCCTCTCCCTCTGTCAATCAATCAATCAACTTTATTTGTAAAGCCCTTTTTACATCAGCAAACAACAGTAGTGTTGAATTTCAGTGGCTAGGAAAAACTGCCTAACCTTTAGGAAGAAACCTAGACAGGACCCAGGTCTCCCCCCTCTCCCTCTGTCCTTCTTTTCTCTCTCCCCACATCTCCCCCTCTCCCTCTTTCCTTCTTTTCTCTCTCCCCACATCTCCCTCTGTCCTTTTCTCTCTCCCCCCTTCTCCCTCTGTCCTTTTCTCTCTCCCCCCCTCTCCCTCTGTCCTTTTCTCTCTCCCCCCCCTCTCCCTCTGTCCTTTTCTCTCTCCCCCCTTCTCCCTCTGTCCTTTTCTCCCCCCCCCCCCTCTCCCTCTGTCCTTTTCTCTCTCCCCCCCCTCTCCCTCTGTCCTTTTCTCTCTCCCCCCCTCTCCCTCTGTCTCCCGTTCATCCCCTTTTGGCTGCTAATCAATTGGCTGCATCCGTTTTTGAAGCTGGGGATGAAACCCGCCCTCGTCCACGTTGGGGGAGACCGTGCATCCGGTTCTTTGTGCAGTACACTTCTTCCTCCCTCTACCCCTCCTGAAAAGTAGTGCACTTCACCATGAAGGGGATAGGGTGCTGTTTGGCAGGCAGGCGGGGAGAACATGGCGGGGCAGTGGGGCCTGTTATGGAGGCGAAGCAGGTCGGACTGGGGATGTACGAACAACTGACTGATTAGCTCCGGATAGTCTTGTGGCTGCCTGACACGCTATAGGCTGTAGGTCTGGGATAACAAGTTCCCCAGAGTCGCCGCCGCTTGTCATTCAGGTGATCAGACAGGCAAGGCGATGATGGCACTCGTCTTCCTGCTTGGTGCGCCGCCTTTCCCCGTGGGGGCCCATGCGCTCCCGTGGAACGGAGTGCGCTAGGCAGGGGGCAGGGTGCCGATTGGAACGCAGGCGGCGTACGAGATGGTTTCATCTGTGGGCGCACTCGACTCGAATCCCTGCTCGCCCTCCCGCGTCTGCTCTCTCCAGTGCTCCCGTCTTCTGACAACCGACTCAACCCATTAAAGCACACTGAAACTGCCTCTGTCCATTGAAGTTTGGAACTTAAGAATAACGGCCAACTAAAGTCCACTGAATCGGGAGAGGTCCGGCTCTCCTCAGGAGAAGGTCTCTGCAGGCAGCCTACGCTTCTGAAAGGGCACACTTTTCGTTATAGTGGCTTCTGTCCCCAAAAATGCGCCCTGTTTCGGGAATAGAGTGTTATTTGCGACGGTCTGTGTCTAGCAGGCACGTATTTGCCTATTACTGACTATACATGAGAACTACATCATAATCGCACAATACAACACAATAGAATGCACCGCAGTAACCCACGACAACACGCGCCGGTCAGTCAGGGAAAACAGTCAGGGAAAGCAGTCAGTCAGATATTTCAAGAGTGTTAATGAATAGCCGCGGGCTACGGAGGCAGGCATCCGTTTGTCCGGTCCGACTGGGCTGTGAGCACCGTGGCCCGGCCGGTGAACCCGGGCCATCCGTCTTGCGAAGCCCCTCCCCTGGGTTCTCGGCACGGCTGTGGCCTTGAGCCGGCGCTGAGCTCCGCGTTATAAATCTAATGGCATTGTTCGCCACAGGGTCTGTGCGCCTCATTGCAGTCTGTCATCGGGTGGGGGTGGGGTGGGGGGGTGGTGGGGGTGGGGGGGCGTGGACTTGTACCCTGTGAAGGCTGACACGCCGCAGCCCACCGCTCCAAACGGCTGCATACGCCCTACAAAACAGGCTGCTGTTGCACGGCGCACCAGGGCCTCTCCGGCGCATGGCCTTTGCTTCCCCCTGGGAGACAGGGTTGTCCATGGCCAGGGGGCGGAAGGTGAGGACTTTGTGAGGAGCGGGAGAATTAAATCTCTGCTTTATTAAGTGGAATTGTCATTTTAAGTGCATGTGGTTGTGTTATCCTCATTTTAAGTAGTTTATAAATGTATAGCAGCGTCATTTTTATTGTGGGTACTCTTAATGTGGTGGTTCTGTTTCTGCCCTGTACTGGTGATATTCTATATTGTCTCTTATGTTTTCTGTTGACCCAGGGGAGTCTGCTGCCTTTGACTGTAGCAAAAAGGGGATTCCAACAAACTCCTGATTCATGAATAAATAAAAACAGGGTTCTCTGTTAGCCATTGCTATTTAAATGTCAGCCAACAAATACCAGTGTCTTGGCTAGTCAGAGCAGGTGCGGCTGCCTCATGGTCCAGTGAGACAGCAGCCGGAAAACAGGAAAGGCTCAGCCTTCAGGGGTGTACAACACTTCCTGGAACCACGTTGGACCGTAGATCTTGGTCAGAAGATGTAGCCCTGGTCATAAGATGTGCTTTATATAGTGAATGGGGTTCTGTTTGGGACAGGCTGTCCGTGAGGATGAACCTATCCCAACATCTTTCATGTTTCATATTAATCCTAATGACAGATGGTCTCTGAATATAAACAGGCAGACAGGAGACCTCAAACTACCGCTGAAGCGGCGGCTGATGTCTGCTCTTCCTCACAGGATTTTTATTTTACTACAGATTAGTCCTAAATTAAAACCTGCTCCCTTCACTGTGCACTTTGGACATATCCTGGGGCTCAGTTCCGATCAAACCCCGTTTAGCTGTTCAGCTGTTTTACAGACTTGGATGAGGTTGAAACTGGATGTCAAGTGAACACCTGATCAAGTGAAGTTAACTACTCATAAGAAATGTAACAGATTTGCCCCAGCTTGTCATTCTCAAGGGTTTGTTGTCATGGCAAAGGATCCTGATGCATTGTGGGTAATGTCAGTGTGATGAGTGTACAGCAATGGGGACTTGCTGCAAGGGAATACAAGCCAGGGTGAAGGGCAGAGCAGTACAAACTCAGCATCAAAAACGTCTTCTCGATGGTGGAGTTACCTCATCTGAGTTTGTTTGTAGTTCCACTGAGTGAACTTTGTGAGTGAAGTTGACATCTCATGGTCACTCTGACAATTGGAATTGAGCCCATGTCTTTGCTGTGAGTGTTAGAGGTCATGGGTAATCGCTGCTGTAGACCGACAAGATAACATAGGTCACATGACCTCTCCTTAGGTCACATGATCTCTCCTTCAACCCAAGAGGGCCCTTGGGGCTCGCCTGCCTAGTCTCTCTCCTTCTCTGTCTCTCTCTCTCTCTCTCTCTCTCACTCTGTTAATCTCTCTTTCTGTTTCTCACTCGCTGTCTCTCTCTCTGTCTCTCAGTCTCCCCCTTTGTTTCTCTATCAACCTCTTTGTCTCTCTCTTTGTCTCTTTCTCTGTCTCTCTCTGTATCACTTTCTCACTCTCTCTGCATCCTTTAGGAAATGCCAGAGGGAAGTGTCAGGTTGAGACCGAATCAATGTAAACCTGCTCTTTCATAATTCTAATGGATCTACCTTTTTTGTCTGACCTCTAAATTCACTTTGGAATTCCTGTTGTGATGGTTATTCCATCGATAGACACTCCTAAAGGAGTAAGTACAGAGACAGAATTCTCTTGGCACAATTAACCGTTTATTTGCAAATAGAGAGACGCGTCAAACGCTTACAGAATAATCATCTGAGGAGTCTCTGAGGTAGACACATAAACAGTCTGTATTTATTTCAGTTAAAAGGGGTGTGGTAAGATGCTGCACATCTGTCCTAACTCAATAGAACACTTCCCCTTTGTTCTATTACTACCTAGGCTTCACACAAGGGGCAGGCTGTCCTCCCACACATGGGTAACCTCATGAACTCTAAAGAGCTCTTACAACATCCGGACAGACGATAGATGCCCTGATGAGTTATACAGATGCGCAGAGTAACCTTATAATCTGTCGATACCAGTCAATGATGCCCCCTAGGCAAATACCAGACCCCCCTCTCCTACATTCCTAAGGAACAAAGGACAGATACCCTTATTGGTCTAGGCAGATGAACAGATGGTCAGAGTACCTAATAATCCTCTGATATTATACAGACGTGTGTCACAAACAAAGACCAGAGTTACATACTAGGTAATAGAAAAGCAGACATTTCTCAAATAGAAAAGCAGAATTTCCATTACACTGTTCAACAAATATCAAATAGATGTTTTTGTCTTTTATCATGGCTCTTTAGATATTTGTATGAATAGTGAAACAAACACACACACGCACACACAAACTCAGACTGATCCATCTCAATCACACACTCAGATCATGAGCTCCATCAGCAAAGGAGTTCAATTGTGTTTATGCAGTAATCAATTTGTTCTTTCAATGAAACTGAATTAGAAAACTAATATGTATTTTTCGTGCTTGGTATTGGAGTCTATGAATCTGGATATACAGCTCCGGAAAAAATGAAGGAAGGTTTAAAATTAAGAGATCACTGCAAATTTAACGCTTCTGTTTCTCACTCAAAACTTCCCTTTTCAACTATTTTGGGAAGGAAACAAACACATGGTTATATCTATAAAATATACCTATAGACCAATTTGGAGTGGATGTCACGGTTACGTCACAGAATTTTGGTGGTGGCATTGGGAACGTGCAATGGGAAAGGGCATGGGCATTGGGAACGGGCATTGGGAAAGGGAACGAGCATTGGTAAAGGGAACAAGCATTGAGAACAGGCATTGGGAAATGGAATGGGCATTGGGGAGGGAACGTGCATTGGGAAAGGGAATGGGCATTGGGAACGGGCATTGGGAAAGGGAGCGTGCATTTGGAACGGGCATTGGGAAAGGGAACGAGCATTGGGAACAGCACTGGGAAAGGGAACGAGCATTGGGAAAGGGAACAAGCATTGAGAACAGGCATTGGGAAATGGAATGGGCATTGGGGAGGGAACGTGCATTGGGAACGGGAACGGGCATTGGGGAGGGAACGTGCATTGGGAAAGGGAACGTGCATGAGGAACGGGCATTGGGAAAGGGAATGGGCATTGGGGAGGGAACGTGCATTGGGAACGGGAACAGGCATTGGGGAGGGAACGTGCATTGGGAAAGGGAACGTGCATGAGGAACGGGCATTGGGAAAGGGAATGGGCATTGGGGAGGGTACCTGAATTGGGAAAGGGAACGGGCATTAGGAATGGGTATTGGGAACGGCATTGGGAAAGGGAGCGGGCATTGGGAATGGGCATTGGAAACGGGAACGGGCATTAGGAACGGGCATTGGGAACGGGCATTAGGATTGGGAAAGTCAGGGAAAGACAACAGTCACGTATACCCCCAAAGGGCCTATTGCTGCACATTAGTGAGAGCCTCTCATTGCAACCCAAATGCCACACTATTCACTAGATGGTGCACTATCTAGGAATGGGACATGTAGTACATACACATCAGTGAGTGTACTACCAAGGGAATAGAGTGCCCTTGGGGAGTCGCCACTGCACCTCCACGATGGGAGAACCAGAGAACTGAGGGACCAGGGACATATTTCCAACTCACAGGGTCCACACAGGACTCTGAAAGACACACAACAGACAACATTCCTTACACACGTCAGTCCAGAACATTGTAGGATAGGTTACTCCGTAGTCTTGGTTGTTCAACCTCAGCAGACTTCTGTTGTTGCCCCTTTACTATGTGGCTGTACAGGGTGCGTCCTAAATGCCCCCCTTTGTAGTGCTTCAAGTAAATTGCTT
Organism: Esox lucius; assembly: GCF_011004845.1. NCBI lineage: Eukaryota > Metazoa > Chordata > Actinopteri > Esociformes > Esocidae > Esox > Esox lucius. The sequence goes on from NC_047588.1 coordinate 40,128,652, forward strand.
GTAGGGGCCTTTAATGTTCTCCGTTCTGTTTCTCAGGTCACAGATGTGAAAGGAAATGTGTTCACGTTCGATGTGGTAAAATAAGGGTGAAATAAATAATAAATATAACGGGAGCAGTGCCCACAGGCAGGCAGTGTAGGGAAAAGCCTGCCACTGCTCATGGAAACAAGCCAGCTACTGCGCCAGTAAGAGGAAAACGCAATGTGCTACAGTAGCGGTATAGAAATACAGTATAGAAAATAATCTATTTGGCTTAAAGCATAGGCAACATACTGTAGGAAGTTTTTCATTTTGTATGGTCGAAGAGGACTTGCTTTTATTGACTGCTTTACAACTTACCACACGCGGGCACGCACACACACGCGCACACACACAAACACACACACACACACAGTCTTAAAGACGTTTTGATTCCAGCTATGCACACGGCTGTGCTCTGGGATTCCTGCGATCAAATAAATTGCTATTCCAAATACATAAGGCTCATAAATATCCCGACCTGATAAAAAACGTGTATGCCCCATGTTACACAGCCCGAGGAGAGCCCTCAGAGCATAAGAGGAGCTGCTTGGGGAACACTTATCACACCAGGGCAGAAACACCTGTGTGAGGGTGTATTGCTCCTTTCTTACTTCCTCTCTCTATATCTCTGTCTGTCTGTGTGTGTGTGTGTGTGTGTGTGTGTGTAAGGCCAGGCTGTGGCCGGCATCCAGGATTAGCTCACCCGATCCGACAGGCAGAACTATTTGAAAGTCAGAACAATCCCATTACGCTGTGCCAGTTCGGGACTCAGGTGTGCCGTGGCTTCTCAGGGTGTAATATCTCTGGGCGGAGATACAGGAGAACAAGCAACACATTCAGCCACTGGGGGCCGTTTGGGCCCAACATGGCGCCCCCTTCCCCATGGGCTCTGGTAAAAAGCAACACGCTGAGTAGTGAACCGGGTGCAGTTAAGGACGCGGCTTGAGAAGATGTATTTGTCTGAGGCAGTGACACAGGAGGAGAAAGCCCAGCCGGGGCAGCTGTCACAGCGGTTCGCAACGAGGGGGGAGAGATAAAGGCCGTGCAGAGTTGGGTGTTATCGTTTAAAGGATCTTCGTCCACACGGTAGGCTGCTCTCTGGCAGAACTTTCCCCTTGGCCAATTAGTAAACACTTTTGGAATTGGAAAAGCTGCATATTCAATCCTCACTGTGCCGGCATTGCCCAGTTATGTGTCCCGCACCCGAAATATTTTTTTTTTGCTGTCCATGGCAACATGAATATTTAATATCCAAGACGCAAGATTTCCGTTGGTGTTGCACTTCTCAGCGGCACGCGGGTTGTGCTCGACATCGGAGCGCGAGTTGCCGTGCATTAAGTCGTGTCACATGACAGCACCACATGACAAACCTCATGCCACAGTCTGTCATTCAGGGACCATGGCGCGCCCAGCATGACATCCCAAAATGTAATTGTGTGCGTCCTCAGTGGCCAATGTGGCACATCGGTCAAAACACGGATTTCTATTTTGGCAAAAATCCCCAAAAGATACTGTCACAGGCAATTTCCATTTTATTCCTCAACTTTGTTTGCTTGAGCCCGACTTCTTAGGTGAAGTTTGGGTTTCCGCTGACAAAACAAAGTAATCTTGTAAAACATTTGCACTGCTGCCTCGGAGCTGTTTACAGTAACAGAAGATTTATCCCCTTCTGTTTCACTTATTGATTTGTAATGCTGACAATCTGCATGGCCAAGTGGACCCACTTTAATTCCAAAAGCCCTGTGAAGTTTATAACCCAGTGTTATATGAATGAATTCTGTCCAATGCTCTCTCTCTCTCCCTGTCTCCCTGTCTCCCTCTCTCTCTCTCTGATTCTAATCCCTTAAAGTGAACAATCTCCAGGGACTGGCTTATTTATCAGACCTGCTCGTAGCTCACTTTAATGCAAAATGCATGTGCTTCAATTTCCAATAAGGCTGCAAGTTCTTTCAATTATTGTTCTTTTAAGAATTGCCTGGTACCTTCTAATGAAATGCAGGATGTTTTTACCACCCAAGACTGTTACTCATTCAGGAAGTTTTGACCATGGCCTGGTTCTCACAGATTCACACACACACTGAAACACCATGCAGGGTGACAGAGAAAGCTATTAGTTTGACTGTTACTTTGTGAGTGGGCGGATTTGTGTAGTCGCTGCCCATTGAGCCATCATATCGTATCTATCTAGGGTTGTTGAGCATAAAAACAAAGAGGGTATTTATTTTTACAATCTTCCTGGGTGTTTGTAATTAGCTTTACCATCTGCCGTCTTGTTACTTACAGTATATAATGTTTTAACAGGAACACATTTTTCCCTGCTCTTTATTATTTATTATTATTATTATTAAGCATAGACTTCAGTACAAGCAGTTGTATTTTGCTAGCTTTCTTTTGTCCTTACTTACATGCAAACAGAGGAAGATTAGAGGAGGAATAGGGTATCATGAGAATACATGAGAAGTCTGAAAATCAGATGGAATGCAGTGTTCTGATTGAGGTGCAGGGATTATGGCACTATGCAGTGTTCTGATTGAATTGCAGGGATTTTGGCACTATGCAGTGTTCTGATTGAGTTGCAGGGATTATGGCACTATGCAGTGTTCTTATTGAGTTGCAGGGATTATGGCACTATGCAGTGTTCTGATTGAGTTGCAGATATTATGGCACTATGTAGTGTTCTGATTGAGTTGCAGGGATTATGGAACTATGCAGTGTTCTGATTGAGTTGCAGGGATTATGGCACTATGCAGTGTTCTTATTGAGTTGCAGGGATTATGGCACTATGCAGTGTTCTGATTGAGGTGCAGGGATTATGGCACTATGCAGTGTTCTGACTGAGTTAGAGGGGTTATGGCACTATGCAGTGTTCTGACTGAGTTGCAGATATTATGGCACTATGTAGTGTTCTGATTGAGGTGCAGGGATTATGGATCTATGCAGTGTTCTGACTGAGTTGCAGATATTATGGCACTATGTAGTGTTCTGATTGAGTTGCAGGGATTATGGCACTATGCAGTGTTCTGACTGAGTTGCAGGGATTATGGCACTATGCAGTGTTCTGACTGAGTTGCAGGGATTATGGCACTATGCAGTGTTCTGACTGAGTTGCAGATATTATGGCACTATGTAGTGTTCTGATTGAGTTGCAGGGATTATGGCACTATGTAGTGTGACCAGCCATGAGAACATTGCAGTAGTCAAGACAGGATATGACACGTGACTGAGCATTAACCTGGTGAGCGAGACACTGATGTCTGATGTCTTGCGGAGAATGAACCAGTGTTGTCTGGGGTCACGCCAATGTTATTCAAGGCAGACTTGGAGGGGGACACCCTGGAGTTGTAAACCAGGAAGACCTCCTCCCTGAGGAATAGCAAATCTGTCTTATTCGATGTCAAATTTGGGGTGGTGGGCCGACATCCAATCAGAGATCCGGCATGCAGAAACACGTGTTGCTACCTGAGTGTTCACAAGGGTGGAGGGAAAACATGATCATGAGAGGATGTGAGAGCCGGGAGACTTTAAGAGAACAGAGAAGACCTTGATCTGAGGGCTCGGGGACACCATTAGTGAGTGTTGGGAGTCTCTCCACGTCACCTAGTTTGAGTGACATGCCTGGGAGGACGCAATCCAGCAGCAAGCAGGGCCTGGGATGCCTAATCTGGAGGGTTGAAGAGGAGGATCTGACGGCTCACCGTGTCAAAGGTAACAAACGGATCTCTATACAAAAACAGTGAAGGAGTCATCGTTCACAGAGCAGAGGGCCTCTGGGACTGGTTTTGCGTGGTTTTACTGTCTTGATACTAAAATACTTAATTTTTTTTTGTATTTTTGTTACATGTTTAACAGAACAGAACATCTACAAAACAATTTTACAATCCCAAAAAAAGTTGGTCGCTCTCAACTTTAGGCTAGTTGACGGCTCACCCAGATTAATTACCCTTGTAATTGAGATAATTTTCAAACCATAACACACAATACGCTAATATCAAAGCGAATTATCAAGTATTTTATTATCTCACTTGCCAATAGCCTTACTACTTTATCTCGTCTACCTGGCCTCCCACTGCCACTCCTTTGAAAGGACTCACCTGTGACTCACCTCATTTGACGTCAAAACTTTCTTTAAGAGAGATACTTTTATTAAGCAAGGGAGATTGCTAATACCGTGCAAATGTACAACCCCGTTTCCCAAAATATTGTGAAGCTGCATAAATGCAAATAAAAACAGAATGCAATGATATGCAAATAATATATCCCTATATTTAACTGAAAATAGTACAAAGACAACATATCAAATGTTTTTTTAAACGTGTGGCTGGCATCAAGTTCAAAATGGGCAGGATATTTTCCAAAAACAATACAATTTCTCTGTTCCAACATTTGATATGCTGTCTTGTACTATTTTCAAATGAATATACAGTTGTGCTTAAAAGTTTGCATACCCTTGGAGAATTAGTAATATATGTACCATTTGTAAAGAAAACATGAGTGAGCAGGCAAAGCACGTCTTTTATTTCTTATGGGATTCACATTCAACTGTAGGCTAAAACAGAACAGCACAATCATAAAACAAAACATGGCAACAATGAAAAAAAATGGACTGACCCCTGTTCAAAAGTCTGCATACCCTTCATTCTTAATACTGCGTATTGCCGCCTTTAGCATCAATGACAGCATCCAGTCCTTTGTAATAGTTGTATATCATCATCATCATCTTCTTCCGCTTATCCGGGGCCGGGTCGCGGGGGCAGCAGTCTAAGCAGAGATGCCCAGACTTCATGTAGGTGGTATAGGAATTCTTGTAAGTGGTATCTTTGGTCGTCTTGCATGAACTGCACGTTTGAGATTTCCCCCAGAGTGGCTCGATGATATTAAGGTCAGGAGACTGTGATGGCCACTCCAGAACCTTCACCTTTTTCTGCTGTAACCACTGGAGGGTCAACTTGGCCTTGTGCTCAGGGTCATTGTCATTGGAAAGTCCAAGAGTGTCTCATGAGCAGCTTTCGTGCAGAAGAATGCAAATTGTCTGCCAGTATTTTCTGATAACATGCTGCATTCTTCTTGCTGTTCATTTTCACAAGATATCCCGTGCCTTTAGAGCTCACACAACCCCAAAACATCAGTGAGCCACCACCATGCTTCACAGTGGGGATGGTTTTCTGTTCACTATAAGCCTTGTTGACCCCTCTCCAAACATAGCGCTTCCGGTTGTGACCATAAGGCTTTACTTTGGTCTTGTCACTCCAAATTACAATGTGGCAAAGGCTGTGACGCATGTCAAGGTGTTGTCGGGCATATTGTAACTGGGCTTTTTTGTGGCATTGGCACAGTAAAGGCTTCTTTCTGGCAACTTGTCCATGCAGCTCATTTTTGTTCAAGTATCGTCGTATTGTGCAACCACACCATCTTTTTCCAGAGCAGCCTGTATTTCTCTTTAGGTTACCTGTGGGTTTTTCTTTGTATCCTGAACAATTCTTCTGGCAATTTTGGCTGAACTCTTTCTTGGTCTTCCTGACCTTGGCTTGGTATGAAGAGATACCCGAATTTTCCACTTCTTAATAAGTGATTGAACAGTACTGACGGGCATTTGCAAGGCTTTGGATATATTTTTATATCCTTTTCCATCTTTCTGAAGTTCCATTACCTTGTTACGCAGGTCTGTTGACAGTTATTTTCTGCTCCCCATGGCTCAGTATCTAGCCTGCTCAGTGCATCAAGTAAGAGCCAACAAACTCATTGACTATTTATACACAGACACTTATTGCAATTTAAAAAGTCACAGGTGTGGGAAATTCACCTTCAATTGCCATTTTCACCTGTGTCTGTCACCTTGTGTGTCTGTAACAAGGCCACAAAATCAAGGTTATGTAAGCTTTTGATCAGGGCCATTTGGGTGATTACCAAACAACTATGTGATAATAAATTACTTCAAATGATCACTCTCCTTAAATAAAATACAGTTTCTGCCAGGGTATGCAAACTTACGAGCACAACCGTAGGGTTTAAAAGATTTGCACAACATTGCATTCTGTTTTTAGTTACATCTTATTGTTGTTAAGTCATGCAAACCCACCTACCAAATAAAAGACAAAACTGTTCAAACGTAATGCTTGTGAGCTGTGAGGATGCTGGATGATTCGATAGAGCACTAGTAGAGACTCTCTGGATCATGTGAGATAGCATGTTGACTTTAATTAAATACACTTTCTTGTGGTATGGTTTTGGGGTTATGGTATTAAGCACTGTGATACTTAACCTTGTAGTATCAGTTTCAAAGTGAAAGTAATTCTGGTATTGTGACAGCACTCTCCGTGACGCAGAGGACAGCAGCCTCAGTGAAGTGACCTGAAAGCCTGACTGAAGGGAGACCATCATTCTGAGATGGATAACGAGAGTTGAAGGGTTTTTGAAAGGTAAAAAGTGAAGAGATGCAGGCCTGTCGTTTTTTTGTGCTGATTTGTTGAGTAGAGGTGCGACTGGCGATACTGAAGTCTGAGTGAATGAGTTCATGAGGGTACAGTAGACAAAAATGGGAGGACGTATTTCTCCAGAGAAACTGTAGTTCAGTGACAGGAAGAAGGAATGGAATCAAATGAGTTGGCTGGCTGAACACTAGTACTTGGAGTATGGTGAGGAAAGACATAGATATAAATTAAACATACTTATTTATCAGCACACAATTATTGACTCCCTTGGCAAAGATGAGCAAAAATGCGATGAAATAATCTCCCGGTTGTTATTTAGACAAACTAGGGGAGAAATCTGATCTTTAATTGTTCAAAGAAAAAAACAAGTTGTTAATCAAAATGTAATATTCATCTAAAAACAAAGGGTGACATTACTGGCACCCTTGGAAAGTCTGCTGAACAAAATCTAATAGAAATATATTATTCTATTATTCTAATTCTATCTAATTCATTCGGAACTGAAGTACTCATTTCATTTCACTGGGGTATAAATATGAGGTTACATTAATGCCAAACTCCCTTAATCATCTATAAATATGGGGAAGGTCACAGAACCCTAATTAAATTAGATTAACGTTGTTTTGCTTCAAAAATTAGGCAATGGCAGTAAAAAACATGACCATGCCCTATTAGAAATATATTTGAGGAATTTGAACCACCAATGGAATTGGCTACTCCAAACAGATCCAGGGGCCTAATGACACTGGAGGATATGTGAGGTTGTGAGGCTGTTTTCCTTCCAAAATGTCCTTCGAACCTTATTGGACTCTGTAAGGTGGCAAGAGATTTTAGAGCAAAATTTAGATTTTTGAAAAGAAGGCAAATACTTGTTTGTCAATGATTCTAATTCATTGGAATTATTCCTCCAGATCCACACAAAAATGTCTCACTGACCGAAGAATCAAGCTTTGCAATGGCCATACCAGTTCACAGACCGAAATCCAATGGAAAGCTGAAGCTGTTAAGTCCATAAGCAAGGGCCATTAACTCTAAAGGATCTGGAGAAATTCTGCATGGATGAATGGTCTCAGATCCATTGCTAAGTGTTCTTCCAGCTCATCAAACACAACAGGAGAAGACTCAGTGCTGTTGTCCTGCCAAGCAGAGGTGGAGACAAATGCCACGGTGCCTGTGTCATTGTGACCCAGGTGTTTGAGAAAAATATCAAATTCTTGGTTAAAAATAAAAAACAATCTTTGAAAAATTTTTCTGCAGTTGGAAGTTACATTTCTCTTGTACTTTTTTGCTTCTTTTACAAGGGTGCCAATAGTTATGTTATTCTTACATGTGTGATGTATTAACTTTCAACTTATGTACTATTTTATTAGCGTTACTGTAAAATAGATATGTTAAATACATTTACGATGGTCTTAACTGGGTTCATATTAAGTGCAAAAACAAATGTTAACAAATAATCTTGTTTATGTTTAATATACCTGAATGCTAACAGGACACATAATGTCAACATTAAATACAATAAATGAATTTGATAGGTAAACTATATTTAAATGTCATTATGTTTTCAATTGTGTGTGAGTCTGACTAATGGACTTCGTAATCTGAGCAAATACAGAGCAGACTATTAGGAGAGAGGAGTTGGTGGATTATAGTTTCCCAGGGTTAGAGGCAGAGGCTAGCAATTTAAAGGAATGTAATGTTGCTTAAGCGGCAGATACACAGGATGAGATAGAGGACAGGGAGGGGAAGGATGTTAGGTTCTCAGGAAGTTTTATTTCCTTAGTCTACCCAGACCTGAAAATGTGCCTTTGTTAGAATATGATCAACATTATTCATTTCACATGTCAGTGGTCATAATGTTTTGGCTCTTCAGTGTACATAGGATGAGATAGTGGAGTGGGAGTGGAAGGACGTTAGGTCCTCTGGAAGTTTATTTCCCCTCTGTGTTTGCTCAGCTGTTCGCAGCCTTGGTCTGTAAGCACACTCACATAGCTACAGAAATGAAAAGGGAGACTGGAGCCGTCCTGGAAGGAATGGGAACAGAGGGACTGAAAAGAGGCGCCAGGTAAATGCAAGGAGAGTAGGCTGTGAGAGCAAAAACTGAATATAAGGGAGAGATGATGATAAGAAGAGGACACTAGTGGGAAATGGAGAGCATAGATCCCAGTGGCTGCCTGGGGGGTGAGGTAAGAGGACGGAAGGAGAGGAAAAGAAACAACATAGTGACTTAAGACTGGGGGGGGGGGGTACTGTTCCTACCCAGTATGGTTCTCGCCCAGTACGGTCAGCCATCCTCAAGGACTGTGCCAAGGATTTCGGCTCATTCAGAAACTCTCCAAGGACACCTGGTGGGTGATATATTGAAACACTGATAAGCATGGCTGGATAAGTGACAGTGACGGCATCATGAAATTCAAATGAGGGCATGAACAGGCGACAGGGAGGGAAATAGAAATTCCCCACGTAGAAGGCACAAGTATCAGTGTACCAATATTGGTACGACCGGATTCTCCTGAATGGAGAGAAGCGGTGTTTTCCGGGCTAATCCATGTCTCAGTCAGGGCCACACCGCGCATGAAGCTTTGGGTACAATGAACTCAGCCTTCACAGACTAGGACATCTTTGTGGGTTGCAGGGATGGCCTGCTGAACAACTGTGAAACCTAGAGTGAGAAGGACTGATGGTCCAAAGAGTATCCAAAGGCTCAAACGAGCTCGCTTAGCCACCCAAGGTCCAAAGGTCCCGCTCACCTGGCTCCCTCGCAGGCAGGCAGGCAGGCAAGAGCCAACGGTAAACCTTACGCACCAAAAAAAAGGTCACATCTAATACTGATTGAACCCAGGTCTGTATTCTGACCCCCCCCCCCCCCCCACCTCTCCCTGCTGTCACATCCAGTGATTCCTCTAAAAGCACATGGCTGCTCTGCTCCCCCGCTGCACTTAAGGTGCGTCACTCCCCGGGACGTAGCCCTGAGTCAGCAGGCTGGCCTGCAGCCGTTGCACTTTGTGCCCTGTCCTGTCCTGTTCCCGCGTGCTCCTGCTGACGGCAGGCGGAGGACCTTCAGCTCCCCATCCCCTCCCTGCGCCGCGCGTGAGCCAAATTGGCTCAGGGAGGCATGGAGGCACGGAGAAAGGAGAGAAAACGGGAGGGAGGAAAAAAGAACAAGGGAGGTAGACAGTTTGGAACGCTTGAACACCCCCCCCCCCCCCCCCTTGCCGTCCCTCTTCCCCCCATCTGTGTGAGAGACCGTGTGCCCTCTACAGGAATTTGTTCTCCCCTCAGAGGGTGAGTGTTGACAGAGGGGGGACAATTTGACAGACTAAACCATGTGAGGACGGCAGAAGCGCAGGTAATAGCCTTCAGACTCGCTGTCTCTTTTGGGTGTGTGTGTGTTTGTGTGTGTGTATAGTGGTGAGGAGGGGGGATGGCTAGAGTAGCCTTCAAATTCCCTCTCTCTTTTACAGGGAGAGATAGAGAGAACGTTTTATTCAAGGTAGGAGGATGGGGCTATGGGAACAGGTAATTTCAGAGTCACTCTAACTCTTTGTAGTGCGTTCATTCACTGCCTCCATGCAAACAGCATGGTCCTCATCCTACCCCTTTCCACTACCTTTACTCTATTCTTGTCTTGATAAAACGTAGGACCAGAAGGTGTCTATAAATTATCTCGTTGTCGTGTTGAAGTGTAGCACTGTTCTGGCCTTTTCTCCTTTCATTTTGTATCTCAAGGGGGGGGAAGCCATTTCCTTCATTGTTTGAGAGTAATTTCCACCTCTTTCCAGTCAGGAAAAGGCCCTGGTCATGAATTAGGAGCTGAGTGGAGGAGCTGTGAGAGCTGTCAACCTGTCGCGCGAGGCCACCTCCTCCTAATGCATCGTCTCCTGATTCAACCATAAACACTATCTCAGTCTATCTCACAACTCCAGCAAAATGCCAAGGCTTTTGGCAGTTCGGGCGGAGTAAAGCTCTTTACCAGAACATTCCACCTTCACTCTCAGAAACAGACTTATAGAGGATATGTCCCGAATGGCACTCTTTATTTCTAAAGTCCCAATCAAAAGCAATGCACTGTGGAGGGGAGAAGGGGCCATTTAGAGGGCCATTTGGAAAGCAGACTTCTACTCACTCTCTCTTCATGCATTTAAGTTCAGACATAAACATTGGTTAATGTCAATCAGTTTTCCAACTGTCAATCAGTTTTCCAACTGTCAATCAGTTTTCCAACTGACAAGCCAGGTTTTAAATCATTCATTCTGATAAGATAACCAAAGAGAGAAATCGGAGAGGGGACCTCGTGTGAAATGTGTGTGTGTGTGAATAATGTTTGTGCGTGTTCATGTGTGTACTGCGGTACACTGTGTTTTTGTGTGGGTGGGTGGAAGTGTGTTTCTTGTAGCTTAAACTCCAATGCACTGCCTGTGCGTCAGTCAATGTCAATGTTTGTCAGTGGAAAGTAATTATGTTGTAAAGCATTTCACAACTGTGGCTTTTCATTTCATTCTAATTTCACAGCTATCGTATGTTGGGACTAAGGACCCTCCTGGCAATTTAGTTGCTATTTCGTCACACATAATGAATTGTAAAGGAACCGGTATTAAAAAATACAAAATTCGGATACCTTTTTGTGTGAATTGGTAATTATGTTCTTGGCTTATCACAGAAGCTCCCCAGCTGATTCGGTAGACTCAAACGTCAGTGTAGTTGTCCTCCAATGCACATCTTGCCAAGCCGTTCTGATTCTAATCACACTGCTCCCTGAACTCGGTGGTCATTTCTTGTACATACATGCTTGGAGGAGAGCGCACTCTCTGGCCAACAAAGGCTGTTGAGCTGGCAGGGGCCTGACCTACCACAAGTTGCTGTATTGTACAGCCCTGGCCACCCTGGACAATGATGCCATGCTGGGCGCTATGGTGACCTAGTGGTTAGGGAATCTGACTAACATGTGAAAGGTCACTGATTCTAATCCCCCTACCGGACAGGCAGACAACACTAGGAAATTCCTCCTCCTTGGAAATTCCCCCAGGTTGTTCCTGAAAATAAGTATTTGTTCTTCATCAACTCACAATGACTGTAAAATAAATAAACCAGGATGTCTTCTTCTGGCTCCAAAGATGCAGCTGTACTGCAAGACAATACCTTACACTACTGCTTGGGAGCCAGAGAAACACTAACACACAAACATCTCATACTTTGAGGTTGGTACTAGCTCTAACATACAAACAGCTTATACTTTGAGGTTGGTACTAGCTCTAACATACAAACAACTCATTCTTCAAGGTTGGTACTAGCTCTAACACACAAACAGCTCATACTTTGAGGTTGGTACTAGCTCTAATACACAAACAGCTCATACTATGAGGTTGGTACTAGCTCTAACATACAAACAGCTCATACTTTGAGGTTGGTTCTAGCTCTAACACACAAACAGCTCATACTTCGAGGTTGGTACTAGCTCTAACATACAAACAGCTCATATTTTGAGAGGTTGGTACTAGCTGTAACATACAAACAGCTCATTCTTTGAGAGGTTGCTACTAGCTCTAACATACAAACAGCTCATATTTTGAGAGGTTGGTACTAGCTGTAACATACAAACAGCTCATACTTTGAGAGGTTTGTACTAGCTCTAACATACAAACATAGTTTGAGGTTGGAAGTGTTGCTACGTTCCAGTCGCGCTGATATAATTTGATTCAGAAATGTTTGCAATCTAAAACAGACGATGTAAATACCATTTGAATCCAAATCAGTTAAGATATCATGAGGATCTTTGTATTGCAATTTGCTTTATATGATGGGTCCAAATTTAATAATTTTGGTACCCCAAAAGTGACCAGCCCAATATGTTACAGTGTGACTACTTGGGTCACAGCCTTTCCAAGGCTGCTTCTTTCACTACTGACTGAGGTGTCCCTTTCTGGAAGGTCAATAAAAAAGTACACCTGAGGACAATAACGACTTTCAACTAAACTATAGAAATGACACCAAAAACTGTGGAACTATATTGCTGAAAAAAAAACATTTTTATTGTATAGAGTGTGTGGCTGTCATTGATAAAAACATTATTGCATCTTCCTTTCATGTCAGTGAGCAGGGTTTGGCCTCAGCTATCACATCACACAAGCGTGAAATTGGCACCCCGTTGAAAAGCTGAGGTCTCGCCACAGTTTGAACAGCTAGCTGCAATATCAGGGGGAGAATGTTACGAGGTTATTCTGCAGCTAGATAATTTCTGTTGGGAAAACACATTGTCCACGTCCCAAATGGCGCCCTAACCCTATCTTTGGTGAGTGAGCCACATAGGATGTAGGGTGGTGCACTGCACAGGGCGTAGGGGGGCATTTCTGACACGACGAAATAGGGTCAAACTACCTGATCTGGAGTAGATTGCTCTTATTTCATACATCACAAACATGATGACAATACAGAAATCTTCCAACAAACCCAACGCTCGCACACACACACACACACACTCAAACACGTTGTTTTACGCACACACTTTTACTTTGTTTTTCCCCTTCTGGGGACGCCAAACCATTCTTCCCGCACGATAACCCCCGAAATTCTAAATCATTTCCCCGAATCCCTAACATAACCCAAACACCTAACACCTAAACCAAATTCCAACTGCAACTTTTACCCTGAACCCTAAGCCTGGAATAGCCTTTCTCACATGGGAAAGGTTGACCTACACGGTCTTATTTGTGGACCTCAACAGTGTATAAAAGTGAGTGAACAGGGACAAACACTACAACTGACATCTCACTGTGACACACTGGAATCCATTCAAACGGAAATCTGCAGCAGCTCATGTGTCGTGGGGAGGGAAAGCATTGAGACTTGCCTTAAGGCCGAACATCAGATGTGTTGTGATTTTTGTTAATGGCTGCTGGCAGAACGATCACTTGATTATCTTGACATGGAAAGCTCAGAGGCACGCTGTAACCAAAAACTGATAGAAAAACAATAATACGAATTAGCAGATATGCGTTGGTGTGACAATAGATGTAATCTACTGCTTTGATTGTTACTTGTGTGATCGGTAATCGTTACGGCTAGTTGTTTCTATGGCAACTAAGTCTCTCTAATAAGAATCTACACAGAACATTACACAGATTTTTAAGGGTTTAATATCTTTGCTTTTGGGCAAAAATGAGACTTGGAATAATTCAGTGGAACAGATGCCATTTTGATTGGTATCTTTAGAGGAGAGCCACAGAAACAATCACATCTCTTAAATAGTGTAAAAACCAGCAATCAACCATCATAACAGATTTTTGCTCAAAGCGGAACTGGTAAATGTCCATATGGGCACAAATTGAACAAATAAGTCTGAGTGAGCCTATGAGTTGGTTACGGGTAAAGCTCTGAAGCTGTAATACTGTGAAGCTTGCTAATATTTAACCCTCTTCTGAGTGCCTGGAAAACTCTGTATGATATCAGCGTATTCCATGTACCTATGCATTTACAACAGGGACATGTGGCACCCCTGCGGCCTGTCAAAGACTGCACAGTGTTGGGTGTTGGGCTTCGGGGGGCAGGACCGAGGGGGGGGGGGGGGGGCTCGTCTGTCACACGCATGTGGGATGATCAATCACATTGGGACCCTCGGTCCGTGAGCCCAGAACACATCTCAGGGTCCCTGCGGACTGGCATCTGGATGGACTATACCTCCATAGAGGCTTCCTGACAATAGTTGACCAACTTTCTAACACTGGTGAAAGAAGATATGGCGGTTGTGTGTTTTCGGTACCGCGGCAGGCATACATGGATGTGATTTACATGCAGTTTTGTAAACCGTTATATGTGACTTGTTCGGCATTATTTGCACAAAACATTTGAACTGAAATTAGGGCAGTTAGTAGTCAATGGTCAAATTACTTTGCTAATAACTAAAGCCCCTTGTTTATTAAGCAAGCTAACATAAGGGATATCTCAGAGATCCAGTAGGGTTGAAATCTGACTGCTAGATAGGAATTTGTGTTGCTGGACCAACATTGCTGTGGTCTATGAAATCGGAAGACACCGCTAGCTTGTTTTATGTCACCCGCAGGACATCCTCAGAGTTTGATTTCCTGCAGAGGACAGGAGCTCACCCAAACAAAATGCGTATAGAGGACGGAGAGGGTGACGATGGAGGAGATGAGGATTGTGTGTGTGTCTGTCTGAGAGATGCACAACCTTTCAGATGTTGTCTGCCCGGTTCATGAATCCCTGAGTCCCCTCAATATTAAATGTCTTCTTTTCCCCTTTCCTCCCAGAGAAATATCTCAAGACGGACTTTGATATGAGATGTTTCTCTAGGAAGTTGATATACTGTATGTCTGAGCCCTATCCCTAAAACCTACACCCAACCTTAACCCCTAACCCCTAAACCCTTACAAATTCAAACCCTAACCACAAGTGTAACATTAACCCTAAATCTAATCACCAAGCCAAGACAGCTACCAGTGAGATGTCCCTACATACATTTTTATTGTCTTTTACAATTCTTGTAGAGGTTTTGTTCCCACCAGGATTGTAAAATGTGTACACACACACTCACACACCAGCCAGAAAGCAGAAGCTATACCCATTAATCAAACCAAAGAAACTCTGCTGCCATTGTGAAGCTTTTGTCAAACTGAACTGTATGTCGAGCTCCAAATCTGTCCTCCGTTTGTTGAATTAGTTTAAAGAGACTTCAGGGCATACTACAGACCCCTGTATATTCCACTCTCGTCACCAGCCAAACATGTGACAGGGACATGAACGCTGTGGCTCCATTTTAGCTTGTTTCTTTTTTTCTTTTCAGCGACCTGTTTGTTCCTTCTATTCTCTCGAAATCTTTTCTTGATTTTAAAAAACAGTCAATACCCAGCCCCAAAACCCCTATCAACACCCAGCCCGGAGACCCCCAAAAAAGCCACCGACAAGACGCGACCCGACACAGATGAGTGGTCGATGCGGCGGGAGGCATATATATGGGGATGAGTACAAGTCAACTGTGAAAGTGAAATGGAAACCTACACCTAGGCAGACCCAAGCTGCCTGGCAGTGTGTTATCTGTAGCAATGTTGGCTGCCCGCGTCCAGCCGAGCAGCGGGGATGTTTTGCCTCGCTCAGAGTGGGAGATATTAAGGACTGCGTCCCCATTGGCACCCTACTCCCCCATTGGTCTCGGGGCGCTACGAAGGAAGGGCGCAACGACAGGAACAGGGTTGTGTTTGGGACAGTAGGCAGGAGGTTGTTGCTGGTCTCAACATCCTGATAAGGGAATTACATCGCTGCAGGCGTGGGCTCTGTCCCCGGTGCCCTCCTATACCCTGTTCAGTTCACTACTTTCCACCAGAGGCTTCTGTAGGGAATAGGGTGTAATTTGCCTCGCAGGTGTGACCACAGCTTGGCAGGGCGGACGGACGGAGACGAGCGTGAGCATCAGGACTGTTTGTTTAGATTGGGGAGATGCGATGTGTTTATCTCCTCCAGACTCTCAATGGTCAATAGGACAAATTGATGAAAAAAGTCATTCAAAAGACACAGGAAGATGTGTACCAAACAAACACAGCTGTTGTCTGTTCTGACCTACCAAGCAAAAAAAAAAAAAAAGATGTTTACTAATACAAGTTACTGTGGAACCAGAGAGAAACGCAATAACTGAAGTTACTGCCTATCAGCTGAATTTGTGAAATGAATTGGAAAACCGTGGTTTCTTCCTAATGTTGCTACAGTACTGCCTTCTAACTACCTAGCAACCCTAACTCTTTGTCAATCTTTATCCTAACCATAACCTTTATCCTAACTATAACCCTAAACCTCCTTCTAATTTTAACAATAAACTTGGCAAGCCGTTGCTTTTCAGCAGATAGTGTTACTATCTATAGAATATTTACAGATTCAAATTGGGACTCTCAAAGTAGAATGTAACCTTGTCTGGAGATCATATCACTTGACTGACGCAGCTAACATACATCTCCATGTAACTGGAACCGAAAGGAACACTGTTAGAATCCTTGCTAAAAACAGCTCTTTTATTAATAGCATCCAGATACTGCAGTAAGTATACTAAACTTACAAATGAAAATGGCTGATTCTGGTATTTGATTTCTTTTTGTCCCCTCGGTTGTTAGATATCTTGTCAAGGAAGAAGGCAGTAACTGCCATTTAAGTGCCAATGGTCATGTCAGAGGTCGGGGTCAATATTAAAACTAAAAGTACTTGTACTAAGACAACTAATCCCCACATCTGCCTAAAATAGATTTGTCTGGACTATAAAAGACTAACAAACAGTGAAGCAATTATTCTCAGTTCCACTCTATGAGCAGTGGAAGGCGATGTTGTGGTTTAACTTCTAAATGACATTCTTGTCCAGATTTGGTGCACTACTTTTCAGCACAGACTATTCTGGGAGCTCTGCAAAATCATATCTTCCTTGTAGCAAACCAGATGTGTGATAACATTAATATTTTAAAGCTTTAACAAAATATGTTTTTTAGCTTGTCATTCATTTACAGTATGTACATACAATAATGTATATATGTATTATTGTCAAAGCCATTTGAAAAAAAAAAAATATATATTATGCCACACTTTAAATACGGTAATTATGCAGTTATCAGTCAGTAAGTATATTCACTATTTTACAGTAGTCACACAAAAGTCACTAACAATACAGTAGTCACTAAGTATAGTAAATAATTAAATAAATAATCATTAATTAAAGTCACTTATCATACAGCAGTCTCTGACACTTATTCCCTGATTATACATCAGTTTTTAGTTCGTTTTTTCAGATGTCAGCACACTACTAACTGACCAATTAAAATAAAATGTGTCAGCTGCAACTACATGATGAATGTAATTTTTCTACACTATAATTTCCTTATACTATACATTCCTTATACAATAATTTTCCTATACCATTATTTCCTTAAACTATAATTTTCCTATACTGTTATTTCCTTATACTATAATTTTCCTATACTGTTATTTCCTTATACTATAGTTTCCCTATACTGTTATTTCCATATAATATGATTATACTATAATTTCCCTATACTGTAATTTCCTTAAAATATAATTTCATTATATTATAATATCCTTTTACTGTAATTTACCTATAGTTTCCCTATACTATAATTTCCCTATAATTTCTCCATAGTACAATTTCTTGTGCCATCTTAAGACCTGGGGTTCCTGTATGTGCATGTGTGTGTGTGTGTGTGTGTTTGTGTGAAGGCATGAACATGTGTATTGTCTGTTTGACCTAGCAGGGTGGACATAGTTCAGGCTACACTTCATTGTGGCTCAGTGTGTAGTTGGCTTTTCAGGCTCTGATGTGAATAGCCTGTGGCAAAAGGCTGGTTATGACTTCAACTGGCATTTCCACGTTGCATAATTTTTTTTTCTCCAGATCTCCCCGAGGCCATGACTGGTCTACTTAACCTATCCAAACTGAAAATGAGGGTATATGAAAATGGTGTGTGCATTATCATAGATGTATAGTATACTGGTAAATGTAAAATTGTAAATTAATTAATAAATATTGATTGCACGTTGCGTCCATGATGACAGGGAAAAGAATGTGCAATGCTTGGTAAGTCATCGCCAATCATATATACATTGGCCATTGTTAAATTATGTAGTGTGGTGTTTTAATCTCAGTTCGGTTTACATTCCTCTGTTTCAGGTAAAGGATAGTGTAGCTTACTGACTGGGGCCTCCCCCTCAAATGGATCAATCCTATTTCAGCCATTTGGGGACTAGCTTCTGTAGAAGACAAGGAACCTGTTCTTGTTAAATACAAAGCTCAGTCCATTATTCCATCATTGTCATTTAATCATGTTGAGTTCAGAGAGATTTCCTTTCCCAGGTGGCATACCCAGTGTTATGACTGTCTCCTAGCAACAAAAAGACAAGATTTCTGAACTGCTATATACAATGTGGCCCAAATGGCACCATATTCCATAGTTAGTGCATTATTCTCAGTCCAGGGCTTAAAGTCCTCTTGTCAGAAATAGTGTACTACATTATGGAATAGGGTGCTAATTGGGATTTGGACTGTGAGTGCTTGAACTCGATTATATACAGTGACGTTTCATAGGAAAATGAATAAACTTTTGTTAATAACAACTTTAAAAAGTTTATCTCTTCTTATGAGATGAGTAGCCTTTCCTTCAGTTACCTATAAATTCACAACAGTTGGCTTCCACAGAAAGTCTTCTACTGAGGGGACTCTTAAGACACAACTCTTTAAATAGAATACAATTTTATTTGTACTTCTATGGACTCTATTCCAACACAACACAGTTAATATAATAGAAAGGGATATGGAAAAACAAACCATAAAAAAGGCTGTTGCTTAAGCCATTCAGGTGGGCTTCGCGACTGCCTCCTGTGCCGTTGTGCTGTTAGGGCATGGGTTCAAATCCAGTACAAAAACATTCAATCTGTGCACTGTCTGTATCTCATTTGGATTAATATGAGTAGAGTATCTAGTATTCAGCATATATATTGTTACAGGGAAACGGCAAACAGGCGGGACAGGAAAGTGCAGTGTACAGGCCGGAGTGCGTTTCATTTAATACTACTCAGGACAACAGGATAACAAAATCCGGAGGGGGGGGGGGGGGGGTTGATCATCAGTCATCTTTTTCCTTCTCACACACATCCGGGCTTTCTCATGTCCCTTTAAAGCCAACCGCATCAGCCTTGATGACAAGCAGGTGTGGTGGGTTTTGGCTGCTCGCTTCTTGCCCCTTGCTCGTCTTGAAAGATAAATCATGTCAGAAATGTTTCCACTTTTAATGTGGCCTATAATGTGAACAATTCAATTGAAAAACAAACTGAAATCTTCGAGGAGGGAAAATAAAAAATAAAAACCTTACAATAACCTGGTTGCATAAGTATGCACACCCTCTTATAACTGGGGATGTGGCTGTGTTCAGAATTAACTAATCACATTTAAACTATGTTACATAGAAGTCATTACACACCTGCCATCATTTAAAGTGACTCTGATTAATCACAAATAAAGTTCAGCTGTTCTTGTAGGATTTTCCTGAGATTTTCTTAGTTGCATCTCAGAGCAAAAGCCATGGTCCGCAGAGAGCTTCCAAAGCATCAGAGGAATCTCATTGTTGAAAGAAATCAGTCAGGAAAAGGGTACAAAAGAACTTCCAAAGCATTAGATATACCATGGAACACAGTGAAGACAGACATCATAAAGTGGAGAAAATATGGCACAACAGAGACATTACCAAGAACTGGATGTCCCTCCAAAATTTATGAGAAGATGAGAAGAAAACTGGTCATTGCCAGGAATTTCTGGCAAGTACTGGCTCTGTGCTACATGTGACAACAATCTCCCATATTCTTCATATGAATGGGCTAAGAGGTAGGGTGGCAAGACGGAAGCCTTTTCTTACAAAGAAAAACATCCAAGCCCGGCTGAACTCCCCCAAAAGCACTTGGGAATATGTGTTATGGTCTGATGAAACCAAGGTTGAACTTTTTGGCCATAATTCCAAAAGGTATGTTTGATGCAAAAACATCACTGCACATCACCCAAAGAACACCATACCCACACGGAAGCATGGTGGTGGCAGCATCATGCTTTGGGGCTGTTTTTCTTCTGCTGGAACCGAGGCCTTAGTCAGGGTGGAACAGTTCCAAATACCAGGCAATTTTGGCACAAAACCTTCAGGTGTCAGTTACAAAGCTGAAGATGAAGAGGACGTTCACCTTTCAGCACAGCAACAACCGAAAGCACACATCCAAATCCACAAAAGCCAGAAGAAGATTAATATTTCGGAATGGCCCAGCCACAGACCAGACCTGAATCCAATTGTACATCTGTGGGGTGATCTGAAGAGGGCTTTGCACAGGAGATATCCTCACAATCTGACAGATTTAGAGCGCTTTTGCAAAGAAGAGTGGACAAATATTAGCATGTCAAGATGTGCCATGCTAATAGACTCCTACCCAAAAAGACTGAGTGCTGTAATAAAATCAAAAGGTGCTTCAACAAAGTATTAGCTTAAGAGTGTGCATGCTAATGCAACCAGGTTATTGTGAGTTTTTTAAATTGTATTTCTTCCTCAAAGATTTCAGATTGTTTTTCAATTGAATTGTTCACATTATAAGTCACATTAAAGGTGGAAAAAGTTCTGACATGATTTATCTTTGGAAATATTTAAAGAAATACTGGGATATTTTAGCCCAAAACTATGTTGCCACGGAAATGGTTGTGGGACACCATAATCAAAGTTTTACAATGGCCATCTGAGTCTCCAGAATAAGGATTAATGATGCCATGATTCTGGGAGCCTCTTCATAGATATCAAAGCACATTATTACACTGTCAAAAAGAAAATCTAGAAATAAACCAAACTCTAGACTACTGGCTATCTAGATAGGACAGGTCATCCAACCAAATTCAGGCTAAGAGCTGACAAACCTCAGGGGAAAAACAAGGGATTTATTGACCTCATCTGCCACAATCAATGTCCAAGTGAATGAATCTACTGTCAGATAGACAAGTCCCAAATTTGGCCTACATGGGAGGTCAGGAAGGAAGATCATGACTGATGTTTGCCAGACAACACCTGGGTAAAGACTTGTGCTTGAACAACGTTCTGGTACTTCTATATTTAGGCAAACAGCGTTCCTTTTAGAGGCAAGCCTTATTAACACATACATTTTCATGAACATAGTCTAATGTGTGATTTGTCAGTTCCTGCACTTATTTTACCCAAGTCAAGCACTGCTAAAGACTAACATTTCAGGAACAATGTGCACTACACAAGTATGTCAAAGGTTGAGTTATTTGAACCCAACGACAGACACCATGTTTAGTGAACAGAAAGAACCTCATAACTGTAAGGGAGGCAGTGGCGTCATGGTTTGGGGCTGCTTTGTTATTTTCATGATATGTCCATCTGGCCATCATTGCCAACCATGAATTCCATATTGTACAAGTGAATTCTTGAGAAATTGAGGCCATTTGCAAAAACACTGAAATAAGCATGGATCTTGTAAAAGGGCAATGATCCAAAACACACAATGTTAGCTGAAACAGAATGTCTCAAAAAGAAGAAATGGAAGGTTATGGAATGGCCAAGTTCAAATGATGTTGGGGGAATTGAAGTGGAATTGAAGCGGATGAAATTCTGCCCCGGAGTTGAACTTTGCCGTTTGCAATGCACTCTGGGAATCGTGGTTTGTGCAGTTTCCCTATTTAGCCATGACGCAGCCGGTCAACATGGTCTCAGTGGCGCAACTTTCTAATGTCAGATATGTTATGCCTCCCAAGGGGACGGGGCACTTAGCTGCACACATGACAAAAATGTGAATGTAACGTTTTCCTTCATATGTGACGGGAACACTTCAGCCCTGTGAATGTGGGTGTGCTTGTCCCTTTAGCGTCCTGTGGCCCAGGATCAGTCCATTTGTCTTGCTGAGGAGGGGGATTGTTGTACTGAAACCACTGTGCCCGAAAGTGACCTTCCCCCTGTAGGCCACCTTGTCATGAGCTGTAGTTTTGTCACAGACCCTAATCGCATCTAGCATCTGGTATTTAAAGTGCTGTTTAATCTAAATGTGTATTCTGTCAAATTAATTTTCTTTCTGCCCGTGTGCATGAATAAAGTATTCTCGAATCAATCAATCAATCAAACAAAACATCTGTGGCAATCATACCCAGTCAGACTAGCTATACGCATAGCTACCTCATAAATACGGATTTGCAGTAACATTGCTTTGTAAAGAAGGCTTGTGCTGAGCTGTATCCTTCTTAACATTGTTTTGAATGTATAATGATTTTTTTAAAATTAAGACATGTGTATCAAATATTGTTTTTTATAGTGCGTTCATAAAAAAATAAATGTAATCTATAGGTGGAGACAATAACCACACCTTTAGACTTGACAATTCTTTTGAAGCTAAATCAACAAATGCTCCTTTTCTTTCAGGGAATTTAATCCACAAGCACTGTAGAAAATAAAATAGAGGTCAATTTTTATTCTAACTTTTCAATCCCTCCAGAACTATCCATGTGTGGGTATAAAAGATTTTCTCCACTAGTGGAGATGTAAAATGTATATTTAACTTGATAAATCAAAGTACATGGCTTCTTGCCTATATTTTGAAGAGTCTATTTTTTTGGACAGGGTGGGGGGGTGGGGTGGGGCGTAAAGCTCCTTAACTCTTCAAGCATTGCTTTCAGACTTAGTTTGGAGAGAGACTGTTTATCATCAGCTTTCCTTAACAGACCACTGGGTTCTCATTTCGCTGTTTTAGTTTAGTTGTCATCTCAGTCTTGTTTTTGGGAAGCAGTAAAATAAAGATAAACGACCCTTGGTTAAGACTATTTTATATATAGCTTTTCATAAATTATACACCCTGATAAGTCCATTTGTTAAATCAGTCATAGGCTTACTTAATATATTTCAATTTTAAATAGTATTATTATAGTACATTATGGTGTAATTAAGTAGGCCTTAATTGCAATATTTTCTAAATTATTTATACACTATTAAATATAATTATATGTAACTGTTTGATTGTTTAAACTGTTTAAACAAATATTTACAAATGTTCTTCATATTGTTATTTGATTTTACATAACTATTTTTTGGTTTGACATGGGTTGGCTAAAGTGCAGGTCATCCTCAGCTGGAGCACTGACACCTGTTCATTATCGTTATCATCCTCACCTGGAGCACTGACACCTGTTCATTATCGTTATCATCCTCACCTGGAGCACTGACACCTGTTCATTATCGTTATCATCCTCACCTGGAGCACTGACACCTGTTCATTATCGTTATCATCCTCACCCTCACCTGGAGCACGGACACCTTCTCCGGCTGGTCCCTCCACTTCCATTATACACTCTCCCAGTCTGTCTCCGGCTGGTCCCTCCACTTCCATTATACACTCTCCCAGTCTGTCTCCGGCTGGTCCCTCCACTTCCATTATACACTCTCCCAGTCTGTCTCCGGCTGGTCCCTCCACTTCCATTATACACTCTCCCAGTCTGTCTCCGGCTGGTCCCTCCACTTCCATTATACACTCTCCCAGTCTGTCTCCGGCTGGTCCCTCCACTTCCATTATACACTCTCCCAGTCTGTCTCCGGCTGGTCCCTCCACTTCCATTATACACTCTCCCAGTCTGTCTCCGGCTGGTCCCTCCACTTCCATTATACACTCTCCCAGTCTGTCTCCGGCTGGTCCCTCCACCTCATAAATGCAAATGAACCAATGTGATTTTCTGGGTTTTTATTTTAGATTCCGTCTCTCACAGTTGAAGTGTACCTATGATAAAAAAAATTACAGACTTCTACATGCCTTGTTAGTAGGAAAACCTGCAAAATAGGTAGTGTATCAAATACTTGTTCTCCCCACTGTACATATCCATGCATGTACCATGTATGCATCAACACATGTTCACCCACACACTTTATATAAAAAAACAAAAAATAGCCTTTCTCAAAATCAGGACATGGAAAAAATTCCCAGGAATATTTCTTTGTTCTTCTGGTTTGACCACAGTTAGGGGACATTTGTGTCCCCATTTATATAATAAATCCTGTTGAAACACACATTATAGACACCTGAGGCTTGAGGCTGTCCTAAAACTTGTTCCGAAGCGGAGGTGAGGGGAGGAGATTGGGGGTGGGCTGGGCCGAGGCTGGCTTGCCCTGTGTGATGGCCCTTCCACGGAGCATAATGGAACCATAAACCTTGGGCCCTCATTGATCGAGTTACAGCCGACATGAAGAGCTGGGAGCCTAATCCCATTATAACTCCAACACACAAACACACACCCACACGCATGCGCGTATACACACACACACACACACACAAACGCACCGACGGCCAGCCAATAGGCTGTGTTTTGGCTTGGTTTAATTAACCATTATGAGAACTTGACCTCGCAGAGTTCAAGTAAGATGTCAGTGATTGTTATCAATCTCCTGGTGGAGGAGGGAAGAGATTCTCCTATTCTATCAGCCACAGAGAGATACAGTCACACTGGACTAGAATGTCACCACCACAACCAAAACAACAACAGCAACAACAACGTCAGTAACGTCAACAATAAAAACAACAATAAAATAACATCCAAAACTACAACAATAACAACAACAATGACATTAACAAAAATACAATAAAATACAATTAAAAAATACAATAGAAAAAAACAATAACAGCAATAATAAGAACAACAACTTGAGAACTTGAGTGTGTTTATGATCTAGTTTCAAAACTTCATGTGGGGACCAGAAGTCCCAACAAAGACAATAAAACATGATGATAAACATGATGTACCCACAAGGATTTTCAGTTAAAGGTTTAGCATAAGGGGTTAAGTTTAGGCATTAGGAGTTAGGGTTAGGCATTAGGGTTTAGGTTTAAGCATTAGGGGTTAGGTTTAGAGTAATGCAGTTGGGTTTAGTATTGGATTTTTTGAAAGTACGGACGTTTTTGGGGCACTGGGGTTAGGTTTAACAATTGGCTAGGCCCATTGGTTACATTTCTTAGGTTTACGTTTTGGAGTTAATGGTGCCCATAAGGATAGAAAAACACATCTGTGTGCATTGAGGTCACTGGTAATAAGGGATATTACACACTAAACCTATCCACTAATTGCCATACATTTCTGCTACATTGTATTAAATACATTTTTACAAAAATATTTAATGAGTTTGGATTGCATTTTGGGATTTTCTGTGCATTTGATAAGGTGTACATTGTAATCTTCTCATTCATCTCAATCCAAATAGTTAAACTTTACTGGTTTGCTATTACAGTATTACTGGGCCAAGTAAAAACGGATGATACATCTTTAAAATGTTGAAGTTCAGCAGGAAAACATATAAATAGTTTGTGTGCATTTAGGGTAGAAAAAAAAGTTTAGAGGGAGAAAAGTGCCTGAATTGTCGGTTTTCCCATTTCCCTTCAGAGACTGTCTTCCGGTGAACAGAAAACAGCAATCAATCTATACAATGCCAACTTGTAAAACCTTCAATGCCGCTGTCCCTATGTGCCATCCTGCTCTTTCTAGCCTTGCCTGCACAGCGAATACGGATGTCCCACGAGACGCTGCAAAGCTAGAGCTTTTCTGAAAAGGCACTTAACTCCACAATATCACAAGATATGCAAAAAAATAAAAAAATAAAAATCAAATCACACAGCACATTTTCTAGCACACCTATCTCGGCGCCAAGACATGAAAACAAAGCATTAGTTATGCTGTGGCCTGGGAAACTGGCTGACGCACATACTGTACTATGCCATCCTGTTGATGTTAATAATGATCACAGGCTTCTACAGCTAACTGGGTAACAGCTTTAAAAGTCAAACAGGATCTCTTTCAAACTCCACAGACATTTCAGCAATCCCAGTGACTGTTTCTCAGCATTTCAACATGTCAGGGTTTAAACGGGCCTACGACTTCAGACAAAAAACGGATTGTGTGCCCTCGAGACTAGATAAAACCCCCATAACCGCGTGGCCCGTCATTTAAACTTAGTACTCTCCCTGGTATGCCTTCTGTCTTCAGTCAGTCATTGCGTTAAAAAGTATTGTCTCTTGGTGGGATCAAAGCGAGGGCTGTCCTGTAATAAGCCTGTTTCATAATGTCAGTGGAGAGACAGTGGGTGATGAAACCTTAAGAACAGCGAGACCAATACATCAAGAGGCTGTCAGATCAGTAACCCACCCCCCCCCTCCCCCGAGAGGTCCTGCAGACAGACAACCAGTCCCATCACAACGAGATGCGTGGTGTGACCGAGACGCGTTCTGCGAGCAGTGTTCACCAAGCAATTTCCGATATTTCAGGTTGGGCTTTGATCGGTCATCGGAAATATTTTAAAATATTCTAATAGGGTCTCGTCCCGGCGTGTTCACCGGACAAGAGCACATCCGAATGTCACTAAATAAGGGGAAACCGCAGAGGAACCAAGAGAAAATCAAAAGTCATTAACAGAATGGCCTGAAGGTTTAAGAGGAAGAGTGAGGTCAGCAGACTCCTTTATAGACATGGATCAGGAAAAAACTCAGATTTGGCAACATCAGATCCTATCTCACATCAGCCTCGCCCAGTGAAATGGATTTAGTTACTTTTTCATATTCAGACTCACATTAAAGCATTTCACCATTTTCTTATCAGAGCAAGCAGGCACGCAATAGCACACAGAACAACTGGAAGTACATTTACACGTTTTATTTTGATCAATAAAAATTAATTATACCCAAACACGGCTTTAGTTCAGACCCGTTAATCACAAAGATGGGCTGGTTGGTCAATGCAGAAGACAAATTCAGTGCTACACACACTGAGAAACAACAACAGGTGTTCGAAGCAGCCGTCACTGCCAGAGGTCTCACTGTTAGTGCTGAAAGGATGAACAATACTAATAATTTACATCACACTTCGTTTTCTACACAAAGTTGAGAGATTGATCCTTCAGAGCTAACCTGATTTATATCTCCCACAGTTTACTACAGTCAGATTAAATGGTCAAATTTGTACAACACATCTTCACTCCACACATTCAGCTGAAATATTGTTTGACATAAAATAATAAATCTTGCAACACCCACACAACCAAAATCACACTTGTACTTTCATGCTCTTCCTTGCTTTGTCTTCCCTCTTTCTTCTGTTTCCTCTCTTTATTTTTCACTCCTCCTTTCCTGCATCTCTCAAATCCGTCTGTCTCTTTCTCTCTTTCAGATTTCAGTCTCAAGGAAATTACATTTACTCACGGCCAGAACAAGGACCTCTGACCTCTGATGACCGTATCTTCAAAACCATCCACCATTTGGAAGTCCCTCATTCCTCCCTTTCTTTTGACTGAAGGTCAAGAAGACAGTGTCTGTGTTCCAAATGCCACCCTATTCCCTATGTGCCCTACCCTTACTTCCTGAGTGCCCTAGTTAAAAGAAGTGCACCACAAAGGGAACAGGATGCCGTTTTTAAAACAGAGGGTGCATGAAGGCTATTTAATTCGTTAATAGTTATTTTTAAAGGTCTGAAATGTCGACCTTTCCCATGCAGATGTCCGTTAGATAAATTACAGTGCAATAAATCCTTCAGTTACCACAGAGAATAATGCATGTCAACCCATCTTTGTGATGGCCTTTAAGGCATAGGTGTGTTGGCAATCAGGCAGGTTTTCTACATATCAGGGTCAGATAAACTCTTAAATATCATGTTATTGTCTGAAGGAAGTTGAAGGTAGTTTGGAATACTGATATCCATGAATTGATCTGACTGTAAGTAGAATAAAACAGGTGTGACTGTCAGAATCATGCACTATCCATATTATGGCACAATCTGACAAACCTTTAGGTCCGTAAAGGTAAAAGTGCATGTAAAACTTGTGACCCTGACACAAGTTTTGTTATTTTGGCTGTTAACCAGAATATATTACAGTTGAATAATGAATATGGGCTTAAAGTTTCAGCTTTAATTTGAGGTTATTCACATCCAAATTGGAGGAAGGGTTTAGGAATTACAGCTCTTTAATATGTAGCCCCCTCTTTTTCAAGGGACCAAAAGTAATTGGACAATTGACTCAAAATCTGTTTCATGGACAGGTGTTGGTTATTCCTTTGTTATTTCTTCATCAATTATGCAGGTAAATGGTCTGGAGTTTATTCTAGGTGTGTCATTTACATTTGGAAGCTGTGGCTGTGAACAACATGTGGTCCAAGGTGCTCTCAATGCAAGTGAAACAGGCCATCCTTACGCTGCACAAAAAAATCCATCAGAGAGATAGCAGGAACATTAGGAGTGGCCACATCAACAGTTTGGTACATTCTGAGAAAAAATGAACGCACTGGTGGGTTTTGCAACACAAAAAGGCCTGGACGTCCTTGGAAGACAACAGTACTGGGTGATCGTAGGATTCTTTCCTTAGTAAAGAAAAAGCCCTTCACAACATATAGCCAAGTGAAGAACACTCTCCAGGAGATAGGCATATCATTAACCAAGTCTACCAGAAAGAGAAGACTTCACGAGAGCGAATAGGGTTTACCACATGGTGCAATCCATTCCTATGCCTCAAGAATAGAAAAGCCATATTAGATGTTTTCAAAAAACATCTAAAAAAGCCAGCCCAGTTCTGGAACAGTATTCTTTGGACGGATGAAACTAAGATAAACCTGAACCAGAATGATGGGAAGAGAAATGTATAGAGAACGCTTGGAACGGCTCATGATCCGAAGCATACCAATCATCTGTAAAACACGGGGGAGGAAGTGTGATGGCATGGGCATGCATGGCTTCCAATGGCACTGGGTCAAATATGTGGAATATTGTGCAATGGCTGAGTCAATCACCTGATCATAACCCAATCGAGCATGCATTTCGCTTCCTGAACGACCCACGAACAAACAATAACTGAAGACAGGTGCAGTAAAGGCCTGGCAAAGCATCACAAAGAGGAAACCCAGAGTCCATGTGTTCCAGACTTAAAGCAGTCATTGCCTGCCAAGGATCCTCAACAAGTATTAAAAATGAAGATTTTATTCATGATTGTGTTAATTTGTCCAATCACATTTGAGCCCCTGAAATAAGGGAACTGTGTATGAAAATGGTTGCAATACTTAAACGTTTCATATAATACTTTGGTTAAACCATTTGAATTAAGCTGAAAGTCTGCACATCAATTGCATCTTAGTTGCTTCATTTCAAATCCATTGTGGTGGCGTAAAGAGACAAAATTATGACATTTGGGTCAGTGTCCAAATATTTCTGGTCGTAACTGTTTGGGAATGTTCAGCTGTCATTAATTTTTTTTAAATTATCATTTGGGGGTATTAGTAAAACCCCAAACCAATATTTATTTTAAAAGTAATTTTGGTTTTCTGTGTGTGAGGACATGTGATCTGCTTACTTTTAGAAGCAGCATGGGATTTAAGGCTTCAAAGGCAATCATCACAATGCGTTATATTGTCCTGCTCTTTTATGTTTTAATGGAGACCAGAGAAGTGTAAAGTATGCATTTATTTAAATTGTTTCATTGTGTCATTCTATTGTTTTAATGTTGCGTCGTTGCAGTTTATTTAACACCCTGTTGAACATCTTTCTCTCACTCTCTCTGGCACTTTTTCCTCTGTCACTTTCCCCAATTCTGTCTCTCTCGCTAGTTGTCTCGTTCTCTGGTTCTCCCTTTATCTTGCAAAACCAATCACACTCGGTAGAAAAAGGACTGTTGCACACACAAACCCTCAGTCGCTGTCCTTCCCGTTTGACAAGCAACTTCCAGTTGTGACCAGGCAAGAGACTTGTCAACGTGACATATCAGAAAGAAGTGACAAGCCACAGAAGAAGTTGGTGATGAGTCTGACGGCGATGGTGATGCTCATGAAGATGACGAAGACCAAGCTGATTGGGACAAAAACATGATCGTGAGGACAAGGGAGATAACATCAATGATAATATTGAGACAACTAGTGTGGTATGATTCCGCGGCTGATGGGTTCATCACTGTCGACCCGGTCCAGATTACAATGTTCCGGTCTCTGCCGGGTCATCGACGGAATCACGTGCGGAGGAAATCATTAATTATATTTACGACGGCCGAGTTGACGATGAGTTCGGCCATGCGCGTCGCTACCACCTGGGCCCTGTGTGAGAGACATCCATCAAAACAGGCTCTGTTCCTCCAACGGTTTACATTTGCCTGAACTTGAGCTTGTGGACTCCACTAAAACAGATCGATTGCTGAGCCGCCACACAGTAGAAGGTGTTAATAAACCGTGCATGCACACCCATCTATAAACCTGTCATTTGGTGTAACTTTTTTTTTTACCAACTGCTGCCATAAGGGCCGTATTCCGCTGAATATTACAGCATCTTTCCTTTCACCGGGGAATGGAGGGCAGAACATACCTGCACTTTAGTCTAGCGAAACAGGTTGGGCCACGATAAAAATAATATATCACCCTCCATTAAAATGGTTGGAAAGACTGCTCACCAAAAGACAGCTCACCTAGGTCAAGAAGGAGGCAACACTTTAATTATAAAGGCGCATTTCTACTCAAGTAATCTAATTTGATTGTAAAGCATGGCAGTGGACAGATAATAGTAATGACTTCCTTTCTATCTATCTATATCTTGCTTTCCCCCTGAAAGCACTCAAATCAAGATTGTTCTCCAAATGGTGGAGGTGGTAATGGATTGACCTTTCAGTAACTTTTGAACTATTCTGATTGCTAATGAATCCCTGACGGATTTGACTTTTTTCTAAAAGATGGCGTGTGTGTATGTGTGTGCATGTACGTGCGTGTGTGTCTGTCTAGTTCACAACATTAATTATACATATTTTGAAGTAGATCATCAGATTAGTGAGTGTTTAATTGTAGTACAGTAAAGTCATCAGAAGTAGTGCTTAAGACAAATGACTTTATGATCTTTATGAAAGGCCGACATTAACAGAATGAGATTTGGAGATCACACAGCCCTCATCTGACTCCAATCAGACTTGTTGACTTGGTCTCGGATTTGCAGTCTTTACTGTGCTGGTCCGACCAACCTCCAGTCACACCTCTGCAGAGGTGACACTCTATGTACATCTGCTATCTGATTGGACGATAACGTTACAGTAATGCTATAGGAATGCTAACAATCCAACAATCCAAACTCTCCAAACTCTTACGGTCAATTCTTATTGGTTCTCCTGTCGCTGCTGTCCTTCCCTAATGAGTTGATTGTGGTTGCGTGTTTCATCACCATACTTTTTTGAACGTCCCTTTTGGGGCTGCTGTCCTACTGAGCATTCTACTCAATGCGTCCTCAAATTGAGCTGATGAAGATTTGGTGTAAGGTGCATTACTAAGGCTTGAAAACACATAACCACCTCTAAAGAAAGCAAGGGATAAGCAGCTAAACCATTTAGCATAATTTTGATATCGTCAAATACATTTTAGACGGTGTATAACAATAACTAGTTAGTTAATATGCAGGGTAATATGCTAGCTAAAATTAGCATAGCTAATCTTAGCAACAGACTTTATTAGCTAATGACAACTTTTCATCTGTGGTGATATGATGATATCAATGCAGTCATATTTCCAGGCCCTATATAGTGTAATTTAGGGAAAACAGTCAATCTTCCCACTCTGCTTCTGGTCATCAATGCGACTGAGGCGTCAATAGAATGTTAGTGACCATGGCAACGATGGATCCAAATGATGGAGGTGCAATCCATGAATACCTGCTTTGTCTCTCTCCCCCTCCTTCTCCGTCCCCAGGCACTGTTTTGGGGCCATGATTTCTTTTCACACGTGAACTCCTCAAATAAAGCCTGGACAGTGCTATCTTGCAATTTAAGCTGTGTGCCATGTATAATGTAATAATTCATTTCACGATGTGAAGTAAATCCATTTGCCCGTACGATTTAATTCTCAGACCATTCTTTTTGGGAGACTCGTTGATTTATATTGCTTGCTTGCACATTTCCGATCCATCCTTCGATCTTCATGCAAACAGATTACTTTTTAACAGGCTTTGTTCTATAATTTGCATAGTCTTATGCAGTCCTCATAAATATGAAATATCACTGCACTACAGTCTGTCCGCAGAGCCCTTGGTTGCACTTAGGCTTTGGTCCCAATGAGGGCACTGCTGAGGGAATAGTGTGCCATTTGAGACCCTGCCTTTGCATAATGAATAGCCGTGTGTTTGTCTCAGGAGGCCTGCTCTCCGGAACCTTCCCAGCATCCTTCACTCTCTTCTAATCCCATTCATTAACACAGGGCTCAGATGTGTTTGATACACGCCACTGATTCATCTGGATTCAGCTGTATGGTTGTGTGTGTGTGCGTGTGCGTGTGTGTTTACGTGCGTTTGTGTGTGTGTGTGTGCGTGGGTGTGTGTGCATGCACGTGTGTGTGTATTGTGATTATGTGGCATCTGTAGCATTCCCATCCTACACCCTCTCTGGAATGCCAAATTGATTTGTCATTTATTTTTTAGCTCCTCACATTAACTTGTCACCTTGTTTGTGTGTGGATGTAGACTCTTCTCTCCAGGCTTGCTGAGTGCTGGTCTCTGGTAACTGGTCTTTGGCCTGTCTGGTGTCTGGTTTGTGTGGCGTCTCTTCTCTCTGGTGTCTCATTTGGGACAGAGCCCCGGAATCACTGATGATGCTTGTACCTTTTCTTCTCAGCCACGTGATCTCTCTCTCTCTCTTGCTCGCTTCCTTTCTGTCTCTGTCCATTAATTCTGTTATTATTTCAGACATTTTCAGGTGGTTATCTGTAAAGAGCCAGCTGCCACATTGAGTCCGCCGGATATCAGGTAGGATATTGATGTTGCCTGGTATGAAATAATAATGTCATACATACATATAAATACATTATAATGAGTTTCTTCCTCTCACCTGGGGCTGTGTCACCAATGCTACCTTGTCCCCTACGCGGCACTGCTTCTGACCCGAGCGCAAGTCTCCTGCATGGGGAGAAGAGTGCCATTTGGGAAGCCGTTCGGAATCTGCTGAGATGGTACCCGTATCGGAGGCTTTATTGCTCTCTCCCTGCGCTAAAGAAGAAAAACGATGAGACCGATTGATTTTGTGTGTCTAGCTGCAGAGCGCTCGGCTCAGGATGGCCCTGAAGGACTGAAGAAATGAGCCTGCCCGCGACTGTGTTATCCGACTACAGCAGGAAAGAATCCCTCTCCCGCCTCTTCTTCTCTCAGTTATTTCATCCTCTTGTTTTTTCCTCCCGTTTCGCTTCATAATTTATTCAGAGGACAATTTGATCAGTCGGAGTTGCATCTCAGAAAACAAGTTCGACAGTTGTGCATGGGGATGCGATTTGAAAGCCTCTGAGCTTCCAAACTGTCGTTCACGTTCCTGCGCTGTACGTGTTTGGTTTGATTTTGGGGGTGCTCTTCTAGCACCCACTGTGGGTTGACAATTGGAAGTTAGAGTGGAAAATGTTAGGAACAATTTTGATTTAATTAAATGTGTATTTTCTGGTTTTGAAGAGGTCGTTAAAAAGTACATGGCCGACACGATGACACAAGAATTCTACAATATTTTCTGCTTAGGCCGTGTGTGTGTAAATCACAACACCAAGTGGTATCTGATAAAATGGACCTTTTCAGCTGATGATGATTTGTTTCGTTGCTTTTTTTTCGTCCTGTGCCAGGCACTCTCCCTCTCTGTCACTTCCCCGTTCACTCTCTCTCTCTCTCTCACTCTCTCTCTCACTCTCTCTCTCTCTCCTCCACAGGAGGTCCACGATAAAACTGCATTATATAAGCTCTGGTGAAGTTAAGTGAGCATTGCTGTGCATATGGACGATAAACGCTGAATAACCAACTAAATCTTATATGCTAATAGAAGCTGACCTCACAAGCCTGTCAGTCCCAAGAATCAATGACCTTCTGAGGCTCAAAATGCTAATACAGAAACAAATCAATATCCATCTAATTTATGTTGGTGATTAGACAGAGAAAGGATTTTATAACCAACATCCCTGCCAACAACCACCCCTGCATCTTTTCCCTGAATTTTTTTCTTCCACAGTCACATAATATAATTTGAACTGGATCCAAAGTGTTGCTGCTGTTGCTTTCAGCTCTTTGTTTCTGGCTGTTTAATTGTCCTGTGGTTATAGCTGAGTACTGTGCTACATTGAGGAACCTGATCGGGAGCAATCTCTTATGTGCTTCATAACCATATTCATTATTTAGATTGATCCACATGCTGTATGGTCTATGTTTTCCAGAACGGCGTTAGTGGTTCATGTGAATGGGCTGCTCCATCTGATGACTCAGACTTTTGGAGCATAAGAGTCTGTGGTAAACAGATAGAGCTTGTGCCATGTTAAAGGCTTAATCAGACACTTTAAAGTGTAGAAGATTCAACATTCTCCCCTCTTCGAGACAAAATCTAATACTGTGGAACATTCCAGCAAGGATTAGTTTCGCCTCAAATGCTTTTTAGCGTGTATATAAATGATTTTGTCTCTCTTGGCCGTCAACACTGCCCGGTTATCACCGAAACCTAGAGTCAACGACACAGGAAGTCGGCTCCCACACAGTTGTCTCCTTAAAGCATGACCATGACACCATGGAATGCCGAATGGGCTTTGGAAACCTTTTATCCTTTAATTACATTAGCGGGAGCCAGAGGGGTCCGAAAACTGAATCCTCGTCAGGGAAATCTACTCCACTTCAGGCTCAGGAGTCCTTAGTCAGCACAGTCGGTCCCAGAAAAACTGTATCACGTCTTAGCAGCGTGCCGTGTGGTACGCAGAGCTGGGCAGGATGCCTCTTCGGCATAAAGTCCACGTTAAGAACAGGCCCAAGCATTTTATTAAAATATGACTGCAGCCGCATTAAGGGTCATTTAGCCATTGATACATTGCCGATCACAGGCAGGGAGGTGGGGTTTGGGGGGGTGGCTTGCTCGCTGGATATGTGGAGTCATCATATTCTAGCGTACAGCAGTGTTGCTGAGATATATAGTCCTCTATCCTGTCCTTCACATCTCTTTGACCGCTCTAACTGCTCGGCTATAGGACTCGTGTATGGGTGTGCGGTATATCTAAATGTGAAACTGAAAGTTAGAATCACGTATACAAAATTATATATTATTTAAAAATGTTTTACAGAGTTTTAGCAAAAACATTTTTTTTAACATTGATGCTATGCATTTAATGTTCAATACACCATTTAATAAAAGTGAAACTGTGCTGCTCCAAAGCAGCTAATATGCCATTCATTCTCCACCATGCACTTATCTAGACATACTTTATCAGAAAGGTTTCCTCTGATAATGCAGTTCTTTTATACGAACAGTTATATGGCTTATAATGTCCATTTCTTCCCCGGGTAACAGATTCAGATACGTGGTGTAGTTAAAAGCACACTCACAAAATAATTTCCATTAAGCAGGCTTTTTAGTCTAGAAATGATATGTAAGTGTGAATTATATGTACTGGTTGCGACCAAAACACAATAATAGTTATGGTTAAATGCATATTATTGCAATTTCATGTGAATTTAACCAAAGAAATTACCACAAGAGTTCAATTTGAACGTCAAACAAATCAATCATGTAATGTAGTTGCACTTGTCCGTCCTCTCCCATGTCTAAGCCTCCAGACAGCGCGTGGTCGACCAACACATCTACCAGTTGAAAGACGGGAAAACATTGGCTCAAATACAATGCAACTTCAGTGACATTCGTAGACTTGCATGAGGCCCACACTCATGTTGCCTGGCTGAATTTATATCTCGGTCTCTCCTAAGGTGTTGTTTTTTTTTTGGTGCAAGGCTCGACCCCTGTCCTTCAAGCTAAACACTGTGTGTTGTAACTCTACATTCTGCCCGCCTGGTCCCCTGCTGCACAACAGAGATAAGACGAGCCCAGACTATGGCCGAGTCTCGAATAGCACCCTACTCCCTACATAATGCATTTCTTATGATGGCAGCCCAATGGGTCCTGCTTGGTACAAATAAAAATGAGTGTACTGAATCTGGAGAGGGCTTCCATTTGGGACACATATCCCGGCTGTGTGGACGTCCAGCCTGCTACCCAGCGTCAACGCTACAGTCCTCGAACTGCTGTCCGAAGCACAATGCAAACTATGACAGATACACAGCCGAACGCTACAGCGTCTGCTTTAACTATATGACCACGGACGTGTACTGACTGCAATGTGCTGAAGCTCATGGCCCAGGACTGTATTCAACACGGGGAACATTGTGCACTACTGTTCAGGCTTTTATAAATATAGCCCAGTAAACATGGTTAGGTTCTGTGTAGACTATTATAGAGAACCCAGTAAACATGGTTAGGTACTATGTAGACTATTATAGAGAACCCAGTAAACATGGTTAGGTACTATGTAGACTATTATATATAACCCAGTAAACATGGTTAGGTTCTGTGTAGACTATTATAGAGAACCCAGTAAACATGGTTAGGTACTATGTAGACTATTATAGAGAACCCAGTAAACATGGTTAGGTACTATGTAGACTATTATATATAACCCAGTAAACATGGTTAGGTTCTGTGTAGACTATTATAGAGAACCCAGTAAACATGGTTAGGTACTGTGTAGACTATTATATATAACCCAGTAAACATGTGGGTACAATGTAGACTATTAATGATATGACCCAGTAAACTTGGTTAGGTAATGTGTAGACTGTTTTAAATATAACCCAGTAAACATGGTTAGGTACTATGTAGACTATTATAGATAACCCAGTAAACATGGTTAGGTACTATGTAGACTATTATAGATAACCCAGTAAACATGGTTAGGTAATGTGTAGACTATTATAAATATAACCCAGTAAACATGGTTAGGTAATGTGTAGACTATTATAAATATAACCCAGTAAACATGGTTAGGTAATGTGTAGACTATTATAAATATAACCCAGTAAACATGGTTAGGTAATGTGTAGACTATTATAAATATAACCCAGTAAACATGGTTAAGTAATGTGTAGACTATTATAAATATAACCCAGTAAACATGGTTAGGTAATGTGTAGACTATTATAAATATAACCCAGTAAACATGGTTAGGTAATGTGTAGACTA
This sequence comes from Esox lucius, assembly GCF_011004845.1. Lineage (NCBI taxonomy): Eukaryota > Metazoa > Chordata > Actinopteri > Esociformes > Esocidae > Esox > Esox lucius. The sequence goes on from NC_047588.1 coordinate 40,165,673, forward strand.
TTATAAATATAACCCAGTAAACATGGTTAGGTAATGTGTAGACCATTATAAATATAACCCAGTAAACATGGTTAGGTAATGTGTAGACTATTATATATAACCCAGTAAACATGTGGGTACAATGTAGACTATTATTGATATGACCCAGTAAACTTGGTTAGGTAATGTGTAGACTATTATAGATAACCCAGTAAACATGGTTAGGTAATGTGTAGACTATAATAAATATTACCCAGTAAACATGGTTAGGTAATGTGTAGACTATTATAAATATAACCCAGTAAACATGGTTAGGTAATGTGTAGACTATTATAAATATAACCCAGTAAACATGGTAAGGTGTTAATATCAAAGTATTGTCAGCTGTGTATTATTCACTATCGTGTTTTAAACCTCAATTTTTGATAACAGATAATGGGGGTGTAATTCATGTTTTGAACTTTGTTTGATCACTGATAATGTGGTTGTTATTCATGTTTTAAACTTTGTTTGATAACTGATAATGTGGTCGATATTCATGTTTTAAACTTTGTTTGATTACTGATAATGTGGTCGATATTCATGTTTTAAACTTTGTTTGATTACTGATAATGTGGTCGATATTCATGTTTAAAACTTTGTTTGATAACAGATAATGTGGTCGATATTCATGTTTTAAACTTTGTTTGATAACATATATATATGGTCATTATGCATATTTTTTACTTTGTTTGATGACAAAATTTGGTTGTTTTTCTTGTTTTGAAATTTGTTTGGTAACAAGTAGATAAAATGGTCGTTATTCACGTTTTAAACATTTGCTTGATAAAAGATAGATAATATGGTTGTTATTCATGTTTTAAATATTGATGTTTGATAACAGATAGATAATATGGTTGTTTTTCATGTTTTAAACATTTATGTTTGATAACAAATAGATAATATGGTTGTTATTCATGTTTTAAACATTTATGTTTGACAGCAGAAAGGGAATATTGTTCTTATTAATGCCATCGCCCGGTTTGATATTATTTTCCATGGCAGAGGTTATTGTTTTTTGATGTACAGAGGATATAAAACACCCTTGTGAAAATGACAGGTTTATGTGATGTAAATGAATGAGACAAAGATAAATCATGTCAGAACTTTTTCCACTTTAAATGTGACCTATAATGTGAAATTTTCACGGTGGTAAAATGAAAAATAAAAACCTTAATATTACCTGGTTGCATAAGTGTGCACACCCTCTTGTAACTGGGGATGTGGCTGTGTTCAGAATGAACCAATCATATTCAAACTCATGTTAACTAGAAGTCATTACACACCTGCCATCATTTAAAGTGACTTTGATAAATCACAAATAAAGTTCAGCTGTTCTAGTAGGATTTTCCTGAGATTTTCTTAGTTGGATCTCAGAGCAAAAGCCATGGTCCGCAGAGTGCTTCCAAAGCATCAGATGAATCTCATTGTTGAAAGATATAATTCAGGAGAAGGGTACCAAATATTTTCCAAAGCATTAGATATACATGGAACAAAGTGAAGACAGACATCATTAAGTGGAAAAAATATGGTACAACAGAGACATACCCACACAGAAGCATGGTGGTGGCAGCATCATGCTTTGGGGCTGTTTTCTTCAGCTGGAACCAAAGGCCTTAGTCAGGGTGGAGGGAATTATGAACAGTTCCAAATAACGGGCAATTTTAGCACAGAACCTCCAGGCGTCCGTTAGAAAGCTGAAGATGAAGAGGAAGTTCACCTTTCAGCCCGACTATGACCCAAATAACACATCCAAATCCACAAAATCATGGCTTCACCAGAAGAAAATTAACGTTCTGTAATGGCCCAACCAGAGCCCAGACCTGAATCCAAATGAACATCTGTGGGGTGATCTGAAGAGGGATCTGACAGATTTGGAGTGCTTTTGCAAAGAAGAGTGGGCAAATATAACCACGTCAAGATGTGCCATGCTAATTAGACTCCTACCCAAAAAGACTGAGTGCTGTAATAAAACCAAAAGGTGCCTCTACAAAGTATTAGTTTAAGGGTGTGCACACTTATGCAACCAGGTTATTGTGAGTTTTTAATTCCCCCCCTCAAAGATTTCAGTTTGTTTTTCAATTGAATTGTTCACGTTATAGGTCACATTAAAGGTGGAAAAGGTTCTGACACGATTTTGTCTTATTCTTTTACATTACAAGAACCTGGCATTTTAACAGGGGTGTGTAGACTTTTTATATCCACTGTTAGCATGTCTGTCTGTGTGAATGTCTTTCTGTATGTGTGTGAGTCTGTCTTTCTGTTCACACGTGTGTGTTTGTGTTTTATGTTCATTGGTTTGGTCTTAACTGCTTCATGATCCCATTTGGATGGCCGTTTACACCCGATAACAGTTCAAAGCCTTCCTGATCCCATCATTACAGCCACCAGATGGACAAAGACTCCGGGTGAGGGTTGTGACACAAGTGATAACCCATTTTATTTGTTCTCCCTTTGTCCAGAAGCAAGTCAGGGCCAACTCACCCCAAAAGCACACAGCTCTAGAGACATGAAAGAAAAACAAATGGTTTGGATATCAGTTTCTTTTTACAAAAGCAAAGATGAGTGAAACAATGTCCTACATTACAGGCATCTGTGTAATTGAAATATAAAAAAAAAAAGAAATCAACTATTTTGCACATACAACGACTTGTGAAATTATTTCTGAATGTCTGTGTGCAAATATGTTTTGCTAAATTCTGGTAATATTCTTGAAAGTCATTGAGTTTAAAAAAAGTAAAAAAATCTGTCAGAAAATAATAATCTGGACATCAGAAATCCTAAAACCTGGAACAATGGAAAGCCTGGGAATTTTTTACATTTTACAACCTTGATACTAAAAGAGAGGAGATGTGTCAGTAGAGACGGAGACGTGTCAGTAGAGGAGGAGACATGTCAGTAGAGGAGTAGAAAGGATATGTCTGAGTAGAGGAGGAGAGAGGAGACATGTTAGTAGAGGAGGGGCAGAGATGTGTCATTAGAGGAGGATAAATGTCAGTAGTGGAGGATATAAAAGACGTGTCAGTAGAGGAAGAGAGAAGACGTGTCAATAGAGGAGGAAAGATGAGATGTGTCAGTAGAGCAGCAAATAGGAGGTCAGTCAGTAGAGGAGAAAGGAGACGGGTTAGTAGAGGAAGAGAACATGTGTCAGTAGAGGAAGAGAAGAGATATGTCAGTAGAGGAGGAACGATGAGATGTGTCAGTAGAGGACGAAAAGAGATTCGTCAGTACAGCAGCAGAGTGGAGATGTGTCAGTAGAATAGCAGAGAGGTGTGTCAGTACAGCAGCAGAGATGTGTCAGTAGAGCAGCTGAAAGATGTGTCAGTAAAGCAGCTGAGAGGAGATGTGTCAATAGAGTAGCAGAGAGATGTGTCAGTAGAGCAGCAGAGAGGAGATGAGTCAGTAGAGTAGCAGAGAGATGTGTCAGTACAGCAGCAGAGAGATGTGTCAGTAGAGCAGGAGAGAGGAGATGTGTCAGTAGAGCAGCAGAGAGATGTGTCAGTACAGCAGGAGAGAGGAGATGTGTTAGTAGAGTAGCAGAGAGATGTGTCAGTACAGCAGCAGAAGAGATCTGTCAGTAGAGCAGCAGAGAGGGAATGTGTCAATAGAGCAGCAGAGAGATGTGTCAGTAGAGAAGCAGAGAGAAGAGATTTCAGTACAGCAGCAGAGAGGAGATGTTTCAGTACAGCAGCAGAGGATATGTATCAGTAGAGCAGCAAAGAGGAGATGTGTCAGTAGAGCAGCAGAGAGGAGATGCGTCAGTAGAGCAGCAGAGAGGAGATGCGTCAGTAGAGCAGCAGAGAGGAGATGTGTCAGTAGAGCAGCAGAGAGATGTGTCAGTAGAGCAGCAGAGAGGAGATGTGTCAGTAGAGCAGCAGAGAGGAGATGTGTCAGTAGAGCAGCAGAGAGGAGATGTGTCAGTAGAGGAGTGTGGAGATATTTTTAAAGCCAGCCAGTCAATACAGCAGCAGGATGTAGCTTCTTCTGGACCATATCAATGATTCAATTAAATAAGTGCAGTTTGATACTCCCCAGAAATTGATACAATGGTGAGGATTACAGCAATTAAGGAGCACGATTATGAAGATACAGCAACACACAAACACCCCACATCAACCCTGTTTTCACCTGTGACGGTGGGAGTTTGTGTCGAGGCGTTCTCAGTGGAACAGACGAGGGATCTGGCAAGGTATTGATCCTGCAGGGTTACAGAGGGCCGCCTGGCCTATATCATCCACTGATGTATTTATGCAGCGCTGCAGCCCCCACAGAAGAAGAGGACGGGTAGGTGGCCTACACACATACACACACACACAAATACACACACACACACAAGCCCCCACACACACGCAGGTACACACAAAAACACACACATACAGGCATGCAAGGCACAGAAACACAGGCACATACACATACACACAGATATGCAGGCACACACACACACATGCAGGGTTCCCCCACACACGCAGGCACACACGCATGGACGCAGGCACACACAAATACAAACATACACACAGGCGCACACACACACACACACACACATGCAGGGAGCAATACTATGTTATAGAATTTTGAGCAGAAGGGCATGAGTCTGCCTGCTGCCTAACAGCTTCCAGATCAATTAAACACAGGCTTTGGCTGTGAGTGTGTGTGTGTGTGTGTGTGTGTGTGTATGTGTCTCTGTGGGTGTACTTACAGTGCTATGCTTGTGAGTACCAGAATTCCTCAACAGTTCTGACTAGTAAACCAAAGGGAAATACTGATCGATTGTCTGGTCCTCATTTAGAGTGAAAGTTAATTTTAGAGATAGGGATAGGGTTACAGATATAGTTACAGTTAGAGATAGAGATAGGGTTACAGATATAGGTACAGTTAGAGTTGGAGTTAGGTATAAAGATATAGTTACAGTTAGAGTTGGAGTTAGGGATAGAGATATAATTACAGTCAGAGCTGGAGTTAGGGTTAAAGATATAGTTACATTTAGAGTTGTAGTTAGGGTTAGAGATATAATTACAGTTAGGGATACAGATATAATTACAGTTAGAGTTGGAATTAGGGATACCGATATAATTACAGTTAGTTTTGGAGTTAGGGATAGAGGTATAATTACACTTAGAGTTGGAGTTAGGGATACAGATATAATTACACTTAGAGTTGGAGTTAGGTATAGAGATATAATTACACTTAGAGTTGGAGTTAGGTATAGAGATATAATTACAGTTAGGGATAGGAGTTAGAGAAAATTGGATTTTTAATGTAAATCAATTGTTTCTCCCCTTAAAGTCCTAACTAACACTGTACCAAAGGCATGTGTGTCTGTGTGTTTCTGACAGAAGTGTTGTGTGTGTCCTCTGACTGTGTGTCTGTGTGTTTCTGACAGAAGTGTTGTGTGTGTCCTCTGACTGTGTGTCTGTGTGTTTCTGACAAAAGTGTTGTGTGTGTCCTCTGACTGTGTGGATGTGTGTGTGTGTGTGTGTCTGTGTGTTTCTGACAGAAGTGTTGTGTGTGTCCTCTGACTGTGTGGATGTGTGTGTGTGTGTGTGTGTGTCTGTGTGTTTCTGACAGAAGTGTTGTGTGTGTCCTCTGACTGTGTGGATGGGTGTGTGTGTGTGTGTCTGTGTGTTTCTGACAGAAGTGTTGTGTGTGTCCTCTGACTCTGTGGATGTGTGTGTGTGTGTGTGTCTGTGTGTTTCTGACAGAAGTGTTGTGTGTGTCCTCTGACTGTGTGGATGTGTGTGTGTGTGTGTGTGTGTCTGTGTGTTTCTGACAGAAGTGTTGTGTGTGTCCTCTGACTCTGTGGATGTGTGTGTGTCTGTGTGTTTCTGACAGAAGTGTTGTGTGTGTCCTCTGACTGTGTGTCTGTGTGTGTGTGTGTGTCTGTGTGTTTCTGACAGAAGTGTTGTGTGTGTCCTCTGACTGTGTGGATGTGTGTGTGTGTGTGTGTGTGTCTGTGTGTTTCTGACAGAAGTGTTGTGTGTGTCCTCTGACTCTGTGGATGTGTGTGTGTCTGTGTGTTTCTGACAGAAGTGTTGTGTGTGTCCTCTGACTGTGTGTCTGTGTGTGTGTGTGTGTCTGTGTGTTTCTGACAGAAGTGTTGTGTGTGTCCTCTGACTCTGTGGATGTGTGTGTGTGTGTCTGTGTGTTTCTGACAGAAGTGTTGTGTGTGTCTGTGTGTTTCTGACAGAAGTGTTGTGTGTGTCCTCTGACTGTGTGGATGTGTGTGTGTGTGTGTGTGTGTGTGTGTGCGTGTGTGTGTGTGTGTGTGTGCGTGTGTGTGTGTGTGTGTGTGTGTGTGCGTGTGTGTGTGTGTGTGTGCGTGTGTGTGTGTGTGTGTGTGCGTGTGTGTGTGTGTGTGTGTGTGTGTGTGCGTGTGTGTGTGTGCGTGTGTGTGGATGTGTGTGCGTGTGTGTGTGTGTGTGTGTGTGCGTGTGTGTGTGTGTGTGCGTGTGTGTGTGTGTGCGTGTGTGTGTGTGTGTGTGTGCGTGTGTGTGTGTGTGTGTGTGTGCGTGTGTGTGTGTGTGCGTGTGTGTGTGTGTGTGTGTGCGTGTGTGTGTGTGTGTGTGTGTGCGTGTGTGTGTGTGTGCGTGTGTGTGTGTGCGTGTGTAAACCGCGTGTTTGCCGTTTCCCTCCCAGAACAGCGGGGCGGGGCTTCAGCCTCTCGCCAGGAGTCCAGGGCTCTCATCACTCCCAGGTAAACACCGGCCTGCATCCTCAACCGCGCCCCGTTCACCCTCTAGTGCCCTACCTCTCATCACAACTCATAGGACTCCGGTCAAATGTAACACCCTGTGTCGGGGGAGCAGTGTGTCGTTTGGAACACGGCACTAGTTTAATCCCACTTATACTTCTTTAGTGGGAAGGAACCTTTGCCACCTGATTTTATTTTGATAGCTGCAGGGGACGACGTGAAGGGAAGATGTGGAAACCAAAACAAGGCAAGTGGAACGCGTCTGTGCGTGGACTGATCCAGCCGCAATGCCGACAGGGTTCAAATGTGATGCGTGCATTTTGATTTGACACTTTTCTGTCAACACCAGTGCTGCTATGCAAATGATGTAGCTCATATTGCCAAGAGAAGCAGATTCATTTTAAAATCATGTACTAATATATTCATATACATTTAAAAAAAGAAGAACATTTTGTAATATGGGACACATAATTACATTTTTGGGGTATTATTGAATTATTTGGAATGCGTAATACTTCCTTGAGGTAAGTAAGGTGGTACCCGTAACATTTCCAGGTCTAGAAATGGTTCAAAACCCTCTTCCGGACAGCACTATAACAGCAGATGTCAGTCCTCTTCTCTTCCTGGACGCGCATCCAACCAGAAGAATGTGGAGTGAACATGAGGTGGGAGGGACTGTTGGGAAAAGTCCTTGACATGTCGGGCAAATATCAGCGTGCTTTTAACCCGACCCGACAGCTAAGCAGAGACCACACTCAGAGACAGATGTCGCCCGCCGTCCGCCTGGCTGGGCCACGTCCGGCCCAGTGAAATGTCAATGGTTTTTAACCTCATTGAACAACAGCACAGCATGTCCACTGTGTATGATATTCAAGTAAATGTCAGGCAGCCCTTTGGAAGCCGCTTCGTCTCCCCGGAGTGATTCACGAGGGACAAATCAACAGCGTCGGAGGGAGGCCACTGTACCCAGCACTTTAACACAAAATACCATGACAGCGGGAATGGGGAGACATGGTAAAATATACAATGTGAATGCTGTGGATGTTACATTGTATGTGTGTTTCTGTGTGTGTGTGTAAGTGGGTGTGTGTATTGAAAGGAAATCGATCCAATTTTATTGCGTGTGTATGCATGTATGTACGTATGATGGAAAGATGGGTGGATGGATAGGGGGTTGGGATTGGTGATGGATGTGTGGGTGGGGTTTGTGGTAGGTTGATAGATGGAGGAATGTGTTGGTTTTGTGGTGGGTTGATGGATGGGTGGGTGGGGTTTGTGGTAGGTAAATGGATAGATGAGTGGGTGGTTTGGGTTTGTGGTGGGTTGATGGATGGATAGGTGGGGTTTGTGGTGACTTGATGGATGGATGGGTGGGTTGGTTGGTTTTGTGGTGGGTTGATGGGGTTCGTGGTGGGTTATGGATAGTGGGTGGTGTTTGTGATGGATGTAGGCTAGATGGATGAATGTACTTGGGGGTTGATGGATGAATGATGATTGATGGGTTTGTCGATGGATGGATGGATGGATTAATGAAAAGCAACGGCGGAAGAGTGAAAAAATATATTTGATGGAAATAGTCATTACAGTTAATTGCATAATTCTCAGTTAATTGCAATTCATTTGTAACATTTAGCAAGGCAATGAGTTACAGACTTGATTGTAAGCGACAGAAACACAAGATAACCTGCATGACAAACATGTTCTCAATGTCTAGAAATCCCCTTCAGTATGGGGACACAAAATGTATTCCTGCTTCGACGTCGAACCCTAAGTTTAACCCAACCTTAACATTGAATTCACAAATCCAACCCTAAACTTAAACACTAACCGCTAACCCCTTTTCTAATCATAATTTCTACCCTAATTGTGAATGTCCTCCTAAATCTATCCCCTATGACAAATATGGTCTATTTCCTCATTGTTACCATGGAAGATTATCACAAGGCCAATTGTTTCACAGTCCTATACCAAGTTTGGGCAATAGCAAACACACATTTACGTACAGCATAAGAGTTGACAAAAGACAATAGCAACCGATCCTCCAAGTCAAAATGTGTGTAACACAGCCATTAGATCTAAATGTGAACTCGCAAGGAGCTCAATAGTTTCCGCATGGAAACACCTGCAATTAAAAAAACAGCCCAAGAGATTAACAATATCAGTGTTCTTAATAAAAAGAACTGCGCCAAAGCATCATTACCATCTTAACTTATGCCTAGTGTGTGGTGTTATAATATACTAGATCATCTAAATTAGTACCTGCTGGACTGTAATGACAGAACCTAAACAGGAAGCATCCCATATGGTCGTTGGCCTGATAAGTCTGAAGGCTGTAGACCCCTCTGCTTCTAATGTAATTGGTGGAAATGAATACATTTATTTGCCAAATTGATTCACCATCTCTGGGTTGTAATACAGTTTTTGGGACAATGGAGAAATCAAGCTTATGACAATGCCTGAATAAAAATTATAATAACAATAGATTTAATTTGTAGAGCGTTTTGCTCACAACTAGGTTTTTGAAAAATATGGGGGAAAAAGCATTTAAGGGAAGCGATCTTGAATAGAATCCCAAACACAGGACATGTGAATGATGCTTTTGTCTGTATACTGACTATCTGGTGCTAGGCATTCGCAAACAGTCATATCTCAAAGAGATAGATAGAGGCGTATTCTGTTGTTTGGTGACTGGAGTTGACCTTTGATTATTTACTGGGTTTGTGGTGCTATATCCCTGTTATTTGGGCTCTTAAAAAGCTGTATCTCTGAGGAAACTGTGAAGTGAGAATCATTGGTTTGTGATGCTGAATCCTTACTAATGTGGTTTGAATGTCATTGTGGTTAGCTTTCTGTGAAAATAAAATCACTATAGAATGTTTATGATGGTACCAACAAGGATATCACTTTGTTTATTTTGCTGAATCCTTGTCCTTTGGGTTATATCAATGTGGATTTCACCCTGTGTTTATGATGCTGAATCCATGTCCTTTGGGTTATAGCAATGAGGATTTCACCTTGTGTTTATGATGCTGAATCCTTGTTCTTTGGGTGGTATCAATGTGGATTTCACCCTGTGTTTATGATGCTGATTCCATGTCCTTTGGGTTATAGCAATGAGGATTTCACCTTGTGTTTATGATGCTGAATCCTTGTTCTTTGGGTGGTATCAATGAGGATTTCACCCTGTGTTTATGATGCTGAATCCTTGTTGTTTGAGCTGTAAGAGCTGTATCAGGGAAAATATCTGACCTGTTGTTTGGGCTGTAAAGCCTGTATCGCCAAGGGAGGATATCAGTTAACGCCAATGTCATGGCCTTGGTTTCTCCGGTGTTTTGTTTCACATTGCACAAGCAGCTCTAGTGCCAACAGTCAGACACAAGGCAGACGGCAGACATTAAAACTAGGAATACACACTGTTGGAAAAATAGCACTTGAAAACCTCAAATGGTATTTTCAACAATCAGGCCTAGTCACACTCTTACACCCTTACAGAGTTAGCGTAGCCTTTGCGAAATTGCAGTAACTTTTCCAGGGTTTCCATCTATCTTGATTAAATGTAAGATTCACTGCTTATTCCCTTCCATTACCAAGCATTTTCTGACCGGGATTTCTGGAAAACAGGGATTGCAGAGTGGTGCAATTATTATTTGGAAGTTATAGGTAGTAAGGGAATGAACAGCTCTCTTTCATAAATGGTCTTTAGGTCAGGACTATAGACAGTGTATCATCACTGCAGAAGTTATACCATATGTGGAGAGTGCATGATTCTGGTACAGCATAATGTTTTCCAGTGACATGAAAAGGATATCATTTGAAAAAAAATATAATGAATTTCTTTGTTATCTAATAATTAGGCTAGGGTAGAATGTAACCCATTTGAACATGTATTTCATGATTTGACACACCAATTTGGAATGAATCTATAACCGGTCAAAACCGGTCCACACTAGTTTACTTTTGGCTCCTTACATACGATATAAACATTTTCTTGAATGATTCCTGATCCATTCCTAAGTGTTTGGATGAGGAGCCACATGGTCAGGTTATCCAGCGGACTGATTGCCTTCTCAGGGCATGAAAACGGGATATTTACCTACAGTCACTACCTGCTTCAATTAGAGTAACTGTCAAGCTTCTGACCGATGTAACGAGGCCATCTAGAAATCATTTTAATAGAAGTAATGTGTTCAGTAATATTCATTATTTATTTTAATGTATTTATTATTTATTAACCAAATTTTTTTTTTTGAAGATGACCTGGTCAAAGGCATTGAAAACAAGTCAAGACAGTACACAAAGCAACATCAATAATAGAAGAGGGAAAAACATATGTATAAATACTAATAGACAAAAATAAACACGAGAAAAATGACATCAAAATAAATAGAGCGGGGCGCACGTACAGATGGGAATAGGGGACTCAGCAGATGCACTTGTCACATTTCAACTCTTTTATTTTATTTTTTAAGGTGCAAAGTGAGACAAGCAGGCTGAGCTTAAGGGTCTTTTGCAACTCATTCCAGTCATTGGCTGCAGCAAAATGAAATGAGTACTGACCGACCGAAGAGCGTGCTTCAGGAGTAACAGGACAGATATACCCTCTGAAGCGTTGGTTACTATCAGAGTCGCATATGTAGAAATGTGAGCTAAGGTGGAGAGGGCATTTACCTATAAGTGAGAAATAAATAAGTTGGTAACAGGGAGTTTGACAAACACACAAAGGTACAGAGAGGGCCAATTAATCAGGGTGTAAAGGGTCACAGTGATGAGTGTTGAAGAGGGCAGAGGTCACAGTGATGAGTGTTGAAGAGGGCAGAGGTCACAGTGATGAGTGTTGAAGAGGGCAGAGGTCACAGTGATGAGTGTTGAAGAGGGCAGAGGTCACAGTGCAGACGGCAGAGCGGTATATTACGCCTAACTTATGGAAAGGCTTTTTAGCAGCAAACCTAAAGATGACTTTGCTGTGGTTGAGGATTGGCAGGATGATCATTTTACAGAGTGAATACTTGAATCTGTGAATGATGCCTTAATGTAGATGAAGAAACCATTTCTGGATTTTACTTTAAAATGCAGTTAGACAGTGTATTGAATGAGAGTGAGCAATTTATTTGGTCATTGCTGCTGTGCCCATGGAAGCATTTTGGTAGAACTGCCACTCCTGGGAAGATTCACCGCTGTTCCAGATGTTCTCCAGTTTCAGATAATGGCTCTCACTGTGGTTCGCTGGAGTCACAGAGCCTTAGAAATGGCTTTGTAACCCTTTCCAGATTGGTATTTCTCAACAACTTTGTTTCTCATCTCATCTGGAATTTATTTTGATTGCGGCACAAATTGTGCTGTTTGTTGAAACCTTGTAGCCTGGTTCACATTGATGGTGAGTTTCTACATAAGTCATGTTTAGTTTTGTAAGTGAAGATCTGAACACATTCAGTGTGACAAATATGCAATACTACTAGTAATCAGGAAGGGTGGAAATAAATTTTCAGAGCACATACATACAGTGGATATAAAAAGTCTATACACTCTGTTAAAATGCCAGGTTTTTATGATGTAAAAGAATGAGACAAAGACAAATCATGTAAGAACGTTTTTCACTCTTAATGGGACCTATAATGTGAACAATTCAATTGAAAAACAAACTGAAATCTTTGTGGGGGAAAAATTAAAAATAAAACCTTACAATAACCTGGTTGCATAACTGTGCACACCCTCTTATAACTGGGGATGTGTCCAGAATTAACCAATCACATTCAAACTCATATTGAACAGAAGTCATTACACACCTGCCATAATTAATCAAAAAATAAAGTTCTGCTGCTCTAGTAGGATTTTCCTGAAATTTTCTTAGTTGCATCTCAGATCAAAAGCCAACGTCCGCAGAGAGCTTCCAAAGCATCAGAGGGATCTCATTGTTGAAAGATTTCAGTCAGGAGAAGGGTACAAAATAATTTCCAAAGCATTAGATATACCATGGAACACAGTGAAGACAGACATCATAAAATGGAGAAAATATGGCACAGCAGAGACATTACCAAGAACTGGACGTCCCTCCAAAATTTATGAAAAGACAAGAAGAAAACTGGTCAGGGAGGATTCCAAAAGGCCTACAGCAATAATAAAGGAACTGCAGGAATTTCTGGCAGGTACTGGCTGTGTGCTACATGTGACAACAATATCCCGTATTCTTCATATGAATGGGCTAAGAGGTATGGTGGCGGAAGCCACTTTTTTACAAAGAAAAACATCCAAGCCCAGCTTAAGTCCCCCAAAAGCGTGGGAAAATGTGTTATTGTCTGATGAAACCAAGGTTGAACTTTTTAGCCATAATTCCAAAAGGGATGTTTGGCACAAAAACAACACTGCACATCACCCAAAGAACATCATACTCACACGGAAGCATGGTGGTGGCAGCATCATGCTTTGGGGCTGTTTTACTTCAGCTGAAACCAAAGGCCTTAGTCAGGGTGGATTATGAACAGTTCCAAATACCAGGCAATTTTGGCACAGAACCTCCAGGCGTCCGTTAGAAAGCTGAAGATGAAGTTCCTTTCAGCCCGACTACGACCCAAAGCACACATCCAAATCCACAAAATCATAGCTTCACCAGAAGAAGATTAATATTCTGGAATGGCCCAGCCAGAGCCCAGACCTGAATCTAATTGAACATCTGTGGGGTGATCAGAAGAGGGCTGTGCACAGGAGATGTCCTCGCAATCTGACAGATATTGAAGAAGAGTGGGCAAATAATGCAACGTCAAGATGTGCCATGCTAATAGACTCCTACCCAAAATGACTGAGTAATGTAGTAAAAGGTGCTTCAACAAAGTATTAGTTTAAGGGTGTGCACACTTATGCAACCATGTTATTGTGAGTTTTTTATTTATCCCCCTCAAAGATATAATTTAGTTTTTCAATTGAATTGTTCACGTTATAGGTCACATTAAAGGTGGAAAAGTTTCTGACATGATTTATCTTTGTCTTTTACATCACAATAACCTGCCATTTTAACAGGGGTGTGAAGGCTTTTTATATCCACTGCATATATATAGCCGTATCCCCACTTTAGTTTTAAGTAGTATTGCATTTACTCACTTTTTATTCCCCGCTGATACATACCATTGTAGTTTAGTGGAGCTATACTTCTTACAAATTAACGAGTCCGATCAATCACATCAGAATGATTAGCTTACAGTGTCATTACCTATTATTTATTCCCATTTTAAGTGCGTCTGTGGGCATGGAGGTGGTGATACCATTAGTGTGGTACGCTTCTACGACTGCTTTTACTGTAAGCTGTTTTTAGGCTAGTGTATCTGTGAGGTTACTGTACGGTTATGGTAATTATAGAATAATTTGAATCCTTTTCATCTCCTTAAAATCACTGACTTCCACATGAAATATTTTATTAGAGAAGAATTGGGATAACCTGGCAGATCCATGAGGAAATACTAAATATACATACTTTAGTGTAATACAGTCTCTTTGGATTAGCTATTAACAAAACACAAATACATATTCCTATTCTGGCTTTGAGCTGTGAACTGCAGTGGAAATTAGGAATGTGTAAAATCCCAAGCTGGCTAATAAAGTAATGGCCAGATCCATTATTTTAAACGAATGGATCTGGCCATGAACAATGCTGTCAGAACACAGGCTTGGACATGTGCCGTAATTTGGTCAGTGGGGACTGTACTGAGTCTGAGCTATAACAACCAAGTGGAAGATCAGGAAAGGAGTGCTAGCTGCTACAGCTCAAAGGGCATGGCTCACTGGCTTCCACAGTACAAATCAACTATACAGAATACAAGTAAACCAGTGTACTGGACCCGGGAGAGATCCTCAGCTATTACAGCAAGGGGCAGAAAAAGCAGCAGCAGAAGGGGCAGAGTGCTGTGGTCAGATGCGTGTCAACGTCCGTGCCAGGTTTGCTATAGTAAATATGCTGTGCAGGTTTGGTGTTCATGATTACAGGCACAGAATATTTCACAAAAAAAAGCAATAATCGATTGGTGGATACTCGCATTTAGACAGAACACAGGAACGGGTGGACAGGTGAAATCAATTAAAGGTGTCATAGCAAAGAGACAAAATCAGAATGAGGTCCGGACAACGTCAGCATAAAATGCACATTTTGATGGCAGACAGGAACAGGGCTTCCGAGTCTCCGCAACGGAGATTCACCCATCAGGATCTGACATCCGACATAATGATAATAACAAGTGTGTTTCTCGCTCATGGTCAGTAATCTTTGAGAATGTTCAATGAAACCCGCTCTAAAGCGGTCTGTAATGACATACGCCTGCTCAGTCAGCTGCCCAGTCATCCGTACCAGCCCTGCGTTGAGCAGGCTGTAGGAACAGGGGAAAGCACTTGAAAACCCAGTCACATAAAATTATCACTCGACTGTAATGCCGTTCAGAATGGATTCTAACCGCTAAAACAGCTCTGTGACCAGGAGAGATGTGTAAACAAATCACATTCCAGTTCAGAGAAGAGCTAAACCTAGATTTTGCATAACCCACAAGAATGATAAATAGTGTGACATTTCCCTGATGTAATATTCTGTTATGCTTCATGAATGTGTACGAATCAAATGGCCGCACTTTGGCTACAACCCTCCTTATAATACTCCAAAGGTCAAAGTATAATGACAGTTGCTCATTATGAAGTAATGTTGTAAAAATCTCATGAAATCAAATCTAATTACTGCAGATTGTGCATAAACCCTCTTTGGCGTGATCTTTCGTGGTTCTCCGAGCAAGATAAGAACAGCTGCCCTGAAAATATGACCAGTAGTCATGGGACTGAAATTACGCAAATGAGAAAATGAATGCAAACCAAAACCTCATACTTATGTAAAATTAATAATACAGGCCGAAATACTGTATAAATGCATAGCATTTCATCACAACAATCTTTTATCTATTTTTTCATGCTTTTCTCACGTTACATATTCATGTCATAGATATTTTGAAACTTTGTGTATATGCATACAAGCGTATCTGTGTCGCCTCCTTTGTCGTTAGACCAAAATTAATCCCTTGACTGAATTTGAGTGCCATCCCCTCTACGCCTCTACATGCAATTAATACTGGGAGTTATTACTTTATGGGTTCAGCCATGCGCCGTGTCCCAAACAGGCAATCAAACTGTAAACAAACCCTGGGAGAGATAATTAAAATACCTTTACAGGGGAAGCAGGAGGCCCAACCTGACCCCATCAACAGCAGCATATCAACTGTTATGACGTTTCCTCTCCCCTGTGTGAGCCTGCGGAGGCTGGCTTGATTCCTCCTCCTACCTCCCCAGAGTTGGCTGCCGAGACTGGGGCTCGACTAGGTCTGGTCAGTCCTGTCAGACGGGCACTTGACTATAGGCAATGGGTCTCTGACAGGTCAAATGTGAGCTGCCAGTGGCTCACCACCCGTTTTTGAGTAGACAGCGTTCAGCTGAGGCCCCCCCCCCCCCCCATGCCACACTTATCTAATTAACACAACGATGACATTACACCCCTGCCGTTATTGTCTTGATAAGGCAACCTAACACAATATGTGGCAATTACTATCCAGCAACATTGTCGTTGTCTGTGCGGTTTGCATTTGATCCATGTGTGACCTGTTGCTTGCTAATTGAGGATTGACAAAAATGCTTTTAAATACGAGCATTCCCCTGAAACACACTGAGAGCAAGGTCCCTGTCACACCTTGTCTTAAAAATGATCAGCATTTAAGTATACGCACAGATACACATACATTTGGAGACACAATTATGTAAAAATATACCCATTTAAAAAGCATATCTGTGATGCTGAATAATTATTGACCAACCGTAAAAAATGCTGTCCTGTTTCTGAGGACTGCGGTGCAAAAATTACTGACAAGCTTCACTTTTTGTATCAATAAAGCATACGCTAACTGTCAGACAATAGGTTTTGTGTTAATCATTTATTCACACTTCATTCAGAAGCTCTCAAATTATGAATTCAAATTCTTGCATATTTAGTACAAATGACAAATGACCATCCAGTCTCAGAGTTACTCATCTTATCACCTTCATCTTTGGTTGATAAACAAACATGGCAGCGTCCACAAACGTTAGATATCTTCGGGTAATGTAACTTCTAGAAAGTTTTTTGACCGGTCGTCAGCTCTCCCAGGATATGGTAAGTTGTTCTAGTCGCTAATATAATTTGCTTTTGTGCTGGATGTATTATGTTTATTTTAGCAAAATATGACGGCTGTGTGTTGGCTGCTTGTTGATACGTAAGTAACCCTTCTTGTTCCGATTTGAATGCTTGCTACCTCGTTAATATCGTAGGGTAGATCTTCAAACAATTACAATGAGGAAATTAAGTCAAAAACACTGTTTGAGCTAAATGAGTGTAAATAAAAGCCCGGTCTGACCAGCCATTGTTACGTCACTCGTACCAAGCCGTGGTAATGGTGCGTTCTGATGTGATCTTATGCTTCTGGGACCACTCTAGCCTGATCACACTGGTGTGATCGTACGCTTCAGGGACCACTCTAGCCTGATCACACTGGTGTGATCTTATGCTTCAGGGACCACTCTAGCCTGATCAAACTGATGTGATCTTATGCTTCTGGGACCACTCTAGCCTGATCACACTGGTGTGATCTTATGCTTCAGGGACCACTCTAGCCTGATCAAACTGGTGTGATCTTACGCTTCAGGGACCACTCTAGCCTGATCAAACTGATGTGATCTTATGCTTCAGGGACCACTCTAGCCTGATCACACTGGTGTGATCTTATGCTTCAGGGACCACTCTAGCCTGATCAAACTGAAGTGATCTTATGCTTCAGGGACCACTCTAGCCTGATCACACTGGTGTGATCTTATGCTTCAGGGACCACTCTAGCCTGATCAAACTGATGTGATCTTATGCTTCTGGGACCACTCTAGCCTGATCAAACTGATGTGATCTTATGCTTCAGGGACCACTCTAGCCTGATCAAACTGATGTGATCTTATGCTTCTGGGACCACTCTAGCCTGATCAAACTGATGTGATCTTATGCTTCTGGGACCACTCTAGCCTGATCAAACTGGTGTGATCTTACGCTTCTGGGACCACTCTAGCCTGATCACACTGATGTGATCTTACGCTTCTGGGACCACTCTAGCCTGATCACACTGGTGTGATCTTACGCTTCTGGGACCACTCTAGCCTGATCAAACTGATGTGATCTTATGCTTCAGGGACCACTCTAGCCTGATCAAACTGATGTGATCTTATGCTTCTGGGACCACTCTAGCCTGATCAAACTGATGTGATCTTATGCTTCTGGGACCACTCTAGCCTGATCAAACTGGTGTGATCTTACGCTTCTGGGACCACTCTAGCCTGATCACACTGATGTGATCTTACGCTTCTGGGACCACTCTAGCCTGATCACACTGGTGTGATCTTACGCTTCTGGGACCACTCTAGCCTGATCACACTGGTGTGATCTTATGCTTCAGGGACCACTCTAGCCTGATCAAACTGATGTGATCTTATGCTTCTGGGACCACTCTAGCCTGATCAAACTGATGTGATCTTATGCTTCTGGGACCACTCTAGCCTGATCAAACTGATGTGATCTTATGCTTCTGGGACCACTCTAGCCTGATCAAACTGATGTGATCTTATGCTTCTGGGACCACTCTAGCCTGATCAAACTGATGTGATCTTATGCTTCTGGGACCACTCTAGCCTGATCAAACTGGTGTGATCTTACGCTTCTGGGACCACTCTAGCCTGATCACACTGATGTGATCTTACGCTTCTGGGACCACTCTAGCCTGATCACACTGGTGTGATCTTACGCTTCTGGGACCACTCTAGCCTGATCACACTGGTGTGATCTTATGCTTCAGGGACCACTCTAGCCTGATCAAACTGATGTGATCTTATGCTTCTGGGACCACTCTAGCCTGATCAAACTGATGTGATCTTATGCTTCAGGGACCACTCTAGCCTGATCAAACTGATGTGATCTTATGCTTCTGGGACCACTCTAGCCTGATCAAACTGATGTGATCTTATGCTTCAGGGACCACTCTAGCCTGATCACACTGGTGTGATCTTATGCTTCAGGGACCACTCTAGCCTGATCAAACTGATGTGATCTTATGCTTCAGGGACCACTCTAGCCTGATCACACTGGTGTGATCTTATGCTTCAGGGACCACTCTAGCCTGATCAAACTGATGTGATCTTATGCTTCAGGGACCACTCTAGCCTGATCACACTGGTGTGATCCTAGGCATCAAAGGATTAGTGATGAATTAAGTCTATGACACTACAAGATGTGAAGAATGTGAAGGGGTCTGAGTACCATCAGAAGGCCGAGTCGTGAACAGACCTTTTGAGGGGAATGTGCCAAAAAGGTCCTGGATTTATGCAGCAAGAGGAACAGATGTCAGGTGAAAACTCACCCGTGACAAAGGTAGAGGATATGTGCACGACAGAGCAATGGGCTCCAGAATGTCTGAAGTATGGTTAGGGTCTGTCTAGGTTGTCGGTTATGTGACGAGAATATGCCCACACACCACAAATCAGACCTTGCCTGAGGAGCTAATTGAAGGCTCCCAGGGAGCACCTCGGGCTGAGGCCAACATGGCAAAAGATGAACCAGGGAAAGCTATAAGGTGAAGAAGATGGGCGATGGAAGATGCATTGGCTGCCAAGTTACGACCCCCAGCATCCATTCTGGTTAACGCCACCTACCCATGAACTGGGTTTTGTCTTTTGATTGTGGTTTCCTTCTCGCCTCCTCCCCTCACATTTCTCTTTTTGTTAATAAAACGCCCACCAGCACACCCCGTCACAGTTAAAAGGTGCCTTTTGGGACGACACTGAAGGGTTCCTGGAGCAAACGTTTCAAAGCAGCTCTGCTTTATTAAGCAGAGTTCCACACTTTAACAATGCCCGTTAATGGAGTTTTTACGTGGCTGTTTTGCATGCAGCGTATCAGCTCCCGTCTGCCATGAGAGTAAGAGCCGGTTTAATGGCTCATCAGCCGCCGTCTGAGTCTCTCTTGACCCCGAGGTGGCAGTTTATGTTGAGGGGGAATTTTGTTAAACGACAGAAAAGGTTTTGTAAGCTTTCTTTTGGCTGCGTGGATTAGCTTTTTTTAGAGTGTGTCTATTTTCACATTGTCACCTACCTTAAGCAGTTACCCAAATGTGTTTTAATTTGGAGTAAAGGTGACGGTTTTGTGACAAATTAAAATGGTCAACTATTCAACTATCACAGGTTCACCCACCGAGTTGCAAAGGGAATGATGTCACAGCAGTGCTGGACTAATTTGCCACGTCCTGACTGGTGCCTTTTCTCTGCCACCCGGGAGGCCCTGAATAGTGCAATAAGTCACAAAGAAAATGACACATTTTATAATTTATACAGTAGGTTAGTTTTCAGTTAGATAGTTACAATATTCTCCTGAAGGTTTCCATGTGATTCATTTGTTTCGGAATCGGGACTGCTTCCCCTTATCCTTGAGTCTCCTCGAGGCCAAACAGCACAAAGACCTTCCGCACTGAAACAAAATTGCAAACTTTCCCAGTGAGAAGTTCCACAATATCATACAGTTAGTGGTTATAGATCTGGACCATGTGCACGCATGGAGACTGGTGAACAGGATGCGCAAAAATGGTTGGCAGTCAGCCCACTGACTGGACCAACTGACCAGTAACCGAAAGGTTGCTGGATTGAATCCCAAGCACTCAAAATGAAAAAAATCTGTCAGGTTCTTGAGCATGAAGCTAACCCTATTTGCTCCTGTGAGTTTTTCTGGATACATTATAAAGCCCTAGTAGGGCTAAAAGTAGTGTACTACATAGTGAATAGAGAACACAACCATTCAGGACACACACAACCTTAATTATACATTTTAAATGCTTCTTAAAGAACGGGGGTTTGGGGTACGATGAGCGACCGCAGTTGCTGCTCTCCGCTTCACTCATGGTAAAATTGCCAATCCATTCCCCATTAGTCAGACCTATTAAGTGGTACGGAGAGACGCACTGAACCACTTTTTATCTCAAGAGGATCTTAAGATGTGCAGCGATAATATGGAAATGTTCAGTGGAGGGAATAAGAAAGGAAGGGAACGAGGAGAGAGAGAGAGGAAGAGAGCAAAAGGGAGAGTACAGGATAGAGAATAAATGTCACCTTCACACTGAGCCTTTCAAATATCCCCCTCTGGCTTAACCAGGAGAGAGATCAGGTGAGGAGCTGTAACCCACCCTCAGCATCCATCACAGAGCCTCGCAGAGGGAGGCCTGTTAGACCCAGTCGCCATCAACGTCCTGTACCCGACATTGACCAGCCACCACTGATTTAAGACATGTTAGACCCAGTCGCCATCAACCTTCCTGTCCCCGACATTGACCAGCCACCACTGATTTAAGACATGTTAGACCCAGTCGCCATCAACGTCCTGTCCCCGACATTGACCAGCCACCACTGATTTAAGACATGTTAGACCCAGTCGCCATCAACGTCCTGTCCCCAACATTGACCAGCCACCACTGATTTAGGACATCTATTAGCTGCGCCCGGGTCTGCGTCGTCAATGGCAACCTAGTCCCTCCACAGGATACCACATCACATGTGACCAGGGTACGACACGGTCCGAATGAACGCACCGATGGGGGTGGTGGGGGGGGCGCAGTTTGGGACGCGAGGCCCCTTTCTTAAAAGGAGCGGGAAACCTGACAGGCATGTGACTTCAAGCACCACCATTAATTCTCATTTGCTCATCTGAGTACGCCGCCTTTGTTCGACTAACGATGAAAAACGATCCACTTTCTCCAAGAATTCAGCTTAATTTGGTTGATTTAATATTGACGTGTTGTCACTGGGGCGTGGGTTCCTCTCGACCTCAAGTGGAGAACGGAGAGACTCTTTTCACCAAACCGTGGCTTTGGCTTTTCCACTAGAACATATACACATGGGAATATAGCCACAAAATATTTTTTTCCCCATGTAAAATCTATACCAATAAATGATGGTGTGATCTGCAATAAATGTGCAATCACACGTGTCTGTTTACAAGGGTATAGACTGTCTGTCTGGTCCAATCTATCGTTTGTGCAACGTTTATTCAATGCTATGAAATATACGTTTAATCAACTGTTTGTGGTTTGCCCTGGGGATTTAAAAATAACATACGGTATCTCACAAAAGTGAATACACCCCTCACATTTTTGCAAATATTTGAGTATATCTTTTCATGTGACAACACTGAAGGAATGACACTTTGCTACTATGTAAAGTAGTGAGTGTACAGCTTGTATAACAGTGTAAATTTGCTGCCCCCTCAAAATAACTGAACACACAGCCATTAATGTCTAAACACCTGGCAACCAAAGTGAGCACACCCCTAAGAGAAAATGTCCAAGCAAAGTATCATTTCTTCAGTGCTTTCACATGAAAAGATACAAATATTTACAAAAATGTGAGGGGTGTACTCACTTTTGTGAGATACTGTACATGAGAGGAAGTTAGCTACCTACATTCCTCTCATGGTTAGTAAGCTACTATACATACCTGTTAAGTCAGGCCTTCTGGCTACAGTCAGACAACGCCAAATCGTTTGCCTGGAAAACCAGCTAAAGGGCTAGTCCAGGCTCGAAAAAAAATACTTCAATGCTTCCCCGATGTAAGGGACAAATTATTTAAACGCACAACATGATTAAAAAGTTAGGATTTGTACCTGAAATGTAAAACGCATACCTTTAAACTTTGTCTCTGTGATGTGATGTCGCCACCAGCAGCACGGGAGTTATCGTGCAATTAGGGAGACTCCCTCACATTCACACACAGTGTCTGTTTGTTTGCAGAGGTTTGCTTCATGCTGTTACAGTGTTGGCGTCCACAGGACCAAAACTGAGTCTAGCCAGAAGATAGTTGACCCACTGCTGTCTCGTCGCTCATTGATGTCGTCTCCACTTTTAAAGTGAACCGCTGCGTTGAACGACTTCACCCTGAAGAAACAGTCAAGATCCTGTGGACTGCTGCAATATACGTAAAGGTTCAGTACGTTAACTGTTATTTAGTGACCTGGAAGGTCAGTTGAGAACCAGTTCTTATTTTCACTGATGACCTGGCCAACTGCTTTCACCTGCAAAAGGGCAGGACAACACACAAAACCATGAATTATTTTCAGAATCCATATATAACAATATAAGTACAAATAAACACAATATACAAGGGACTAAACATAAAATCTGCATTATGCACAGTGAAAGCCTCAATGTGGTGCATTATTTAATATTGATTAGCATGTTGTTCCTATCTGTGTTTCAGATGCCAAATCTCTATTGGTTATTGTCCTTGTTCCTGGACAAGCTGTTGTTTTCATGGCACAGTTCACCATTGCTTTGCAGAAGGAATGTGCTCATTCTACTGAGATGTATGTTGTCTTTTATAATACAGTATATCCTTTATGATATACCTCTACTGATACGCCAGAACGAACCTATCGCTCACACCGGACTTGTGAAATTGTACGATGGATTGTGTAATTGATCCATCCTGATAATGACACAGGAGAGCTGTTAATTTAATGCATTAGCATGCACGTTTTGACCACGTCCGTTCGGCGGCGGCACGTCATTATCTGTGGTTAGTTATTGCAGCAGGGCACACTGCCTGCTATCCGTCCGGCATTACCTGGATGGAAACAGGTGTTGAATAATACAAAAGGCAAAGCCTGTGCCTCAAACAGCAACCTAGCATATTGTCCTACACCTGGACCGGGCCCATAAGCTCTAGTATGAAGGAATGCACTAGATAGGGAATAGGGTGACATTGGAGGCTGAACAATACAGACACCGGCCCACACCAATCAACAGCAACAGGCACTGTGCAGCACCACACAATAAAGTCCTTAAGAAAATATAGATGCTTTGCTCGTTACTGGGGCTTATTACTGGGAATCATTACTGGGGTATATTAGTGGAGCCTGTTACT
Organism: Esox lucius; assembly: GCF_011004845.1. Lineage (NCBI taxonomy): Eukaryota > Metazoa > Chordata > Actinopteri > Esociformes > Esocidae > Esox > Esox lucius. The sequence continues at coordinate 40,189,362 of NC_047588.1, forward strand.
GGGAATCATTACTGGGGTATATTAGTGGAGCCTGTTACTGGGAATCATTACTGGGGCTTAACACTGGGAATTATTACTGGGGCTTATTACTTGGGCTTATTGCTGGGAATCATCACTGGAGCTTATTAGTGGAATTTATTACTGGGAATCATTACTGGGGCTTAACACTGGGAATTATTACTGGGGCTTATTGCTGGGAATCATTACTTGGGCTTATTGCTGGGAATCATTACTTGGGCTTATTTCTGGGAATCATCACTGGAGCTTATTAGTGGAGCTTATTACTGGGAACCATTACTGGGGTTTATTGCTGGGAATTATTACCGGGGCTTATTGCTGGGAATCTTTACTGGGTCTTATTACTGGGAATCATTACTGGGGCTTATTGCTGGGAATCATTATTGGAGCTTATTAGTGGAGCTTATTACTGGGAACCATTACTGGGGTTTATCACTGGGAATCATTACTGGGGCTTATTTCTTGGGTTTATTGTTGGGAATAATTACTGGAGCTTTTCACTGGGAATCATTAATGGGGCTTATTGCTGGGAATCATTACTGGGGCTTATTGCTGGGAATTATTACTGGGGCTTATTGCTGGGAATCTTTACTGGGTCTTATTACTGGGAATCATTACTGGGGCTTATTGCTGGGAATCATTACTGGGGCTTATTACTGGGGCTTATTACTGGGGCTTATTATTGGGATAATTACTGGGGCATACTTTTTAGGTTCCTATATGATTCCATAAAAGTAATTTAATAGGTTTGATATCTTCACTATCACTGATTTAATAGGTCTGTCTAAACGTTTGACTGATACTGTATCTGTCCAGAAGACATGTCACATATAAAAGGTATTATTGTGCATTCTATAACTAATTCCAGCCAATAAGCAGCAAGTTCTGTAGTATAATCCAGTAAAAGCAATAATTTAGTATTGCAACAAATGTTGGAAACAGGTTAAGGTGAAGGTTTGGTATGGGTTGTGGTTGAAGTTAGGATTTGAAGTAATAAAAGGGGCTAATTTTCTCTCTAGCCTCTCCAAGCATACTTACTGGTTGAAATGCCACAGTCCTGTCTTTCTTCCAAAACAAAGGAATCTCTGTCTTTTTCACAGAAACCTGTGATACTGCGCTGGTTTTGGTGTATAGAGAGGATCAGAGGATGCTAGATGATGGTGACGCTGATGACCTTGTTGAGGTCAGTCGAATTACAGCCACACGACGGCACCTCTACCGTTTATCCCTCACTAGGGAGATGCCTCATCAGCCCTGGGCGTTGGAAGGCACACTGCCAGTCATGAGGATCACTGTATTGCTGAGTTCCTCCTCATCCCTTTATTTTAGTTTTCCCGGTTAGTCCTCAAATGACGTTCCTCGAAGACCAGGCTGCCGGAGAAAACAGTGAGAAGTGCTTCTTTGTCAATGAATGCATTTTGACGCAAATCAACTTGTGAAAAGAGATATGGTTTAAGTAACTGCACATAGAACTGTCGTTTTGACCACTATGCTAACAAGATGGATACAATATAATCAAAAGAATTTAGTATAAATATGAAAAATCAATGTTTATTAATGGACCACTGCTGTTTTGAGCACCTTTCCAAGAGGTTAGCCAAAAATATAGCATCAGTAAAAACAAAATATTAAGGTAGCAGAATAAAATCCACACTGCTCCACACATCGGGTCTTGATGAACAAAATATATTAAAGATTAAAATCTTTACTGTACATTGTGTAATTCATTGAGAACAAAATGAGAACAAAATGTAACAACAGTCAATTGAAGCCAAAATCGCCAAATGATTGAGGGCTGGTTTCAAACCCACACCGAAAATCAGAGTAAACAATTGAAATCACAGGCTGTTTCAACTCATAATGTGACTCAGTAGTGTGTATGGCCCCCACGTGCCTGTATGCACTCCGGACAACAGCTGGACATGCTCCTGATGAGACGGCGGATGGTGTCCTGGGGGATCTCTTCCCAGACCTGGTTCAGGGCATCAATGAGCTCCTGGACAGTCTGTTGTGCTACTTGGCAGCTAAGAATGCACCGATACATAACGTCCCAGAGGTTCTCAACTGGATTCAGGTCTGGGGAACATGAGGGCCAGACAATGGCATCACTGCCTTCGTCATCCAGGAACCTACACACTTTGACCACTTGAGGCCGGGCATTGTCCTACACCAGGAGGAACCCAGAGTACCATTGCACCAGCGTAAGGTCTGAGGATTTCATCCCGGTACCTAAGAGCAGTCAGGGTTGGCTAGCATGTGGAGGTCTGTGCGACCCTCCAAGTATATGCCTCCCCAGACCATCACTGACCCACCGCCAAACCGGTCATGCTGGATGATGTTGCAGGCAGCATAACGTTCGCCACAGCGTCTCCGGACTCTTTCACGTCTGTCATATGTGCTCAGTGGGAACTTGCTGTCATCTGTAAAGAGAACAAGCCACCAATGGTGGACCTGCCAATTCTGGCGTTCTCTTCATGAATGCCAATCAAGCTGTACGGTGCTGGACTGTGAGCACACATCCCACTAGAGGACGTCGGGCCCTCAGGCCACCCTCATGGAATATGTTTTTGACAGTTTGGTCAGAATCATGCACACCAGTAGCCTGCTGGAGGTCATTTTGTAGGGCTCTGGCAGTGCTCCTCCTATTCCTCCTTGCACAAAGGAGCAGATACCAGTCCAACTGCTGGTTTGATGCCCTTCTACAGCCCTGTCCAGCTCTCCTTTTGTAACAGCCCATCTCCTGGTATCTCCTCCATGCTCTTGAGATTTTACTGGGAGACACAGCAAACCTTCTTGCGATGACATGTATGGATGTACCGTCCTGGATGAGCTTGACTACCTGTGCAAACCGAACGGGCTGCAGCTACCTCCTCGTGCTACCAGTAGTGACAAGGACACAAGCAAAACTAGAGAAGAATCAGTCAGGAAGGATAAGGAGAGAGCAATAGTCTGTGGCCACCACCTGCACAACCATTCCCCTTTTTGGGGTTTGTCTTGCTGTTGCCTCTCCAGTGCACCTGTTGTCACTTTCATTTGCACTGAAACAGGTGACATTGTTTCACAATTGCTAATGCGTCCATACTAGTCAGATTGATATCCCAGACGTTTCATTGACTTGGTGTTATTCTGTGATGATTATGTGTTCCCTTAATTTTTAAATGCTAAGTAGAGCAGTGTAAATGCAAAGTAGCAGCTGAGGCTCAGCTGTCTGCTCCTCTCATGTCTGTTGCTATATTGGCGGTTATGAATACTCAGACACAGGTGCAGTTGTGACAACCTTTTAGCAAGTTTTCAAACTGCTACAGCGACCTGTATTGTAAACAGACCAATTCATACTTTCCCACTAACAGTTTCTATGGTTTTAAAATGTTTTCTTGTCACGCCGGCCTCCCCTTGCCCACTCCTGTGTCTTGTTGTGTTGATTTGCCATTGCTTTAAGTTGCCCTGTTTTCTGTTCTCCCCTCGTGGGTTATTGTGCACATTTCATTTTCCCATTTCTTTATCTGTAATTATGAATAAAGCAAATTATACAATCGCATTTCTTAACTTTTTTGGATCACTTTTAATATGTAAAATATTTTTCAACTTCATTGCAATTCAAATGTAAAGTCAGAACCCTTTTACGATGACAGCAATACTTAAAAGAAAAAGTTAAAATAAGCATCAGAAGTTAAAATAGGGTATAGGTTAATTTATTCTTTATTTTTCCTCTCAACGGTTTCTAGTTGTGTTTGAAGCGATGTCACTCTGAGGTGATCGTTGCCAGGTGAGATGGGTGGGGTGAGGTGAGACGTGACAGGACTTCAGGAGGGCTGTCACTGTGGCTGAAATGAACATAACGGCAACTGGGAACATTTTACCTGCACCTACACTACCCAGAAACACCTGCAGTCTGATTGGCTGTAATAGCAAAGATGGAGCGCCTGCTAGATGGCTTCACAGCAGTGTTAGGGTCAAGAGGACACCGCAGAGATGGAGAATCTTCTCTCTGAAGCCCCAGGAGCTCCAATGTCACACACACACGCGCCCACCACACATGTACACACACACGTCTGCACACAAACGCGCTCACAAACGCACACACACAAATCTGCACACACTCACACCTCTCTCGTGTTCTGTGGATTGATTAATATAATGGAACCGTACATAGTAGATGAATATAAAGGACATACTATCTTCTCATGTCCTATGACTATGTATGCTCACAGCCTCTGGTATGTACAGTGTAAATGTTGATGAGGCAGGACACAAGGCGCAGGGAGAACAGAGGACATTTAATAAAATAACTTTAACCAAAAGAAACGAGACAAATGAGACAAGACAGACCACCCCAAACAGAAGGCATACGGCAAACAAAGACCAACAAGATCCGCTGGGAAAGGAGGAACTTAAGTAGGAACAGTGATCAGGGAAACAGGTGAGGGCGATGAACAACAAAACTATTGTCTGTGATCCAAATGAGGGAGAGTGTTGGATTTCACTGGACGGGACAAACCCTGAGTATTCAGACCACTTGTCTTTCTTCAAATTTTGTTGTGTGATAGATTTCATTTATAATTTTTGCCATCAATCTACACACAATTCTCCATAATGACAATGCAAAAACAACATTTTAAAAGATTAGTGCAAATTTTATGAAAATGAACAAAATTCCAATATGTATATTATTATTCAGACCCTTTGCTGTGACACTCCAAACTGAGCTCAGATGCATTGTGTGTCCTTGGATTAACCTAAAGTTAGACAAGCGGCAAACACCAGGAATAGACGAGTGGCAAACTCAATGGATAAGACACGATAACATTTCTTTACACACCTGCCTATACATAAAAAGCATGACCAAGAAGACTCAAAGTCTAAAAGCACAAGGTATTGTTGTTTTCTCCAATACATTTGCACTAATGCTGCCACTTTGAAAGAAGCAGGACACAGGTGCAGGAAGAACGGAGGACTTTTAATAAAAAGAACTAAGACGTAACATCACTTAAACAAGACATGGACGTCACAAAGAAAAATGATGAGCACGTACGTGCACCATGGTAGGAGGAACTTCAACGGGGACAGTGATCAGGAACACAGGTGAGGGCGATAACGACAAACAGGTGTCTGTGCTCCAAATGGGGGAGAGAGGGCGTGGCGGGACGTCACATATATGTAATTGTCGGGTGATGACTGTCGATTGATGCCAATTCTTTACTGAATCAACAGTAAATTATATCCGTGTCACAACAGCATGTGGAGAAAGTGTAAGGGGGCCTGAATACTTTACCAAGGCAGGGTAATTAAATGTCAACTTTGAGTAGATCGTGTGTATTCCATCCCTCCACGTATTCCACCACCGGCAGCCCCCTGGTGTCCTCCCAGTGCCAGGCCACAGAGAGTGCTCACAGTTGTGTCGAAACATGCACATTGTTTGTGGCCAGTGGTGTCCAGCTGGATGTCTGTATCCCTGCCCGACCAGTTCCTTCTGTTTTTCTATTCACTGCAGCAACAGTGTCCCAAATGGACTCAGGGTTCTGGTCAAAAGTAGGACACCATGTGGGGAATAGGGAGCCATTTGGGAGAGAGGGAATAAGCAAGCAGGGTGGGAATCACATCATGTCTTTTACAGCTGTAAATATTTATAAAGCATGAGCCAGGCTATCAACACAAATCAAGCTCTACATAACGGCGCTGCCCTGCAGTGAGAATAACTTTCGTTTTTAAAAGTGTTTAACAGACTCAGTGCCAGTACATCACAGGATCCTCTCACTGCTAGAGGAGAGTAGACATTAACACAAATACTAAAGCAGTGAAGATATTAACACAAATACTAAAGCAGTGAAGACATTAACACTCCTACTGAATCAGTGTAAACATTAACACACCTACTGAATCAGTGTAGACATTAACACAAATACTAAAGCAGTGAAGACATTAACACGCCTACTGAAGCAGTGTAGACACTAACACAACTACTAAAACAGGGTAGACGCTAACACACCTACTGAAGCAGGGTAGACGCTAACACACCTACTGAAGCAATGTAGACACTAACACACCAATAGATTAGACATGCCCCAAACATATACATTTTTAAATCCAGGATAAAAACACTTCTCTTCTCACGTGCCTATGAATGAGCACTTAAACTTAACAACACTGTTTAGCCTTATAGCTTCCCACTTTTAATCTTTAAATGTTTTCTTATTGTATTTTTTATTATTATGATGTATTCATTTGCTTTGGTGTTTTCATTTGAGTATTTGTTTCTATGTATTGTTTTCATAAATGTTTCTTTGTAAAGCACATTGAATTGCTTCAATGTATGAATTGTGCTATACAAATAAACTTGCTTGCTTGCATGGTAGATGTAAGGTAGACACTAACACACCTATTGATGTAATGTAGACACTTACACACCTACTGAAGCAGTGTAGACACTAACACAACTACTAAAACAGTGTAGACGCTAACACACCTACAGAAGCAATGTAGACACTAACACACCCATAGATGTAATGGAGACGCTAACACACCTATAGATTTAATGTAGACAATAACACACCTACTGAAGCAGTTTAGACATTAAAACACCTACTGAAGCAGTGTAGACACTAACACACCCATAGATGTAATGGAGACGCTAACACACCTATAGATTTTATGTAGACGCTAACACACCTACTGAAGCAAGTAGACACTAATACACCCATAGATGCAATGTAGACACTAAGACACCTATGGATATAATGTAGACACTAACAAATCTGCTGAAGAAATGTAGACACTAACACATCTACTGAAGAAATGTAGACACTAACACACCTACTGAAGCAGTGTAGACACTAACACAGCTACTAAAACAGTGTAAACATTTACACACCTAAAGAAGCAGTGTAGACAATAACACACCTACTGAAGCAGTGAAAGACAATAACACACCTACTGAAGCAGTGTAGACACTAACACAACTACTAAAACAGTGTAGACGCTAACACATCTACAGAAGCAGTATAGACATTAAAACACCTACTGAAGCAATGTAGACACTAACACACCCATAGATGTAATGTAGACACTAACACACCCATAGATGTAATGGAGACGCTAACACACCTATAGATTTAATGAAGACGCTAACACACCTACTGAAGCAATGTATACACTAACTAATCTACTGAAGAAATGTAGACACTAACAAATCTACTGATGAAATGTAGACACTAACACACCTACTGAAGCAGTGTAGACACTAACACAAACACTAAAACAGTGTAAACATTTACACACCTAAAGAAGCAGTGTTGACAATAACACACCTTCTGAAGCAGTGTAGACACTAACACAACTACTAAAACAATGTAAACATGTACACACCTACTGAAGCAGTGTAGACACTAAAACAGCCGTTGTTCCCGTAATCACAGTTTGAGGTACCTAATATCTCCAGTGCGGTACGTTCCACTGCTGCCTGTCCCCACCAGTGTGGTATTTGTGGATATCAAATGAAAAGACAAGCTCAAAGCAGTAGGACGTGGCAATAACTGTGAAAGAATGTGGATATTACAAAATGCGCACCTTATTTTGATCCAGTGGGATGTTACATCATTAAGCATGCATCTCAAATACCACCCTGTACCCTTATCTCAGTACCCTACTTTCAGCCTAAGGCCCATGTGGAGTAGGGGGCCCATCTGTGATCCGCCCTGCGTCTTTCACTGAGTAATCCATCAGTAGCGTTATAGCAGCACATGCAGGGTAGAGGACGGAGGAGTAAAATCACAGCCATGCCTGCTGGAGACGGCCCATAGTGCAATGCTAGCATTAGGATATTACTCAGGGAATGTCGTCACGGTACATTTGCCAAATTGCACTAACGTCTTAATGAGGGTAGGAGAGGGGAGAGGGAACCAGCAGCACCTCCATCTCCTGTCCTGTGTGAGTAGCAGGAATCACAGCAAGGCAAGACACATGGTGTCATTAGGGTGTCATCTCTCCCCTTCTCTAGCATGTTACCATTTCTCCATGTCTGTCTCACTGTTCCTTTCTCTCCACAGTCCCCCTTCTGTCTGGGTTCACCTCCTGTTCTCCCCCTCTCTTCACCTTTCCATCTGCTGTTCTCACTTTCTCTGCTGCCCCCCCCCCCACCCGTCTCCCCACTTTTCTCTCTACGTCCTCTCTCTCATTTATTTCCCCTCCACCTCGACTCTCTCTTTTTTCTTGTTCTCTCCATCTTCCCCAAGCTCCTCTCGCTCTATCTCCTCCGCCTGCGTGTCTGTCTCTGTGACTCCTTCTTCTGTTTCACTCCCCCGGTTCTGGACAGCTTGCACAAACAGGACACAGCATATTGGCCCAGGGAATTGGTGGACAATTACTCACACAAAGTCTGCTGAGGCAGAGACTATGTGTACCCTGCACAGAACCGTTGTGAGCCATTTGCCATTGACGACCATTTAATGTTTGTATGGGGGGATACACTGTTGGCAGAAAGTCCACTGCCTGGCGGCTTTAATGATGTAAATGACAAACCCCTTCACTTACTTCTAGCTTCATACCAGCTGAATAGTGTGTAATTACTCTCTCGGAAAAAGGGCTTCCCATGGGTTATCCACGTAGGTTCAACCTTTTATTTTGGTTTGTGGAAACCCATTCAGGTTAAATGCACTGTAAAACCCTTTTTGGGAAAGGCATGCATGTGACATTTAAAGGAGTTCTACGCTGGAACCAAAATGTTTTTACCTGGAACCAGGGATTAGAAAGGTTCTGCTATGGGGTTTCTTTCTCAGGGAACATGCAGCACAAAGACATGTCCAAAATCTAGAAAACTACAATGTGAAGACGTGTCTACAGACTAGAACACTGCAGTGTGTGGAGACATGTCTATAGACTAGCAGACTGCAATGTGTGAAGAAATTTTTATGGACTAGAAGACTGTGGTGTGTGAAGACATGTCTACAGACTAGTAGACTGCGGTGTGTGAATTTCTTTTTACAGACTAGCAGACTGTGGTGTGTGAAGACATGTCTACAGACTAGAAGTGTCACGTCCTGGCTATGCCGCTAGCCATCTTTGTGCTGGGCTGGGGCCATAGTCAGGACAGGACAGAAGGTGGTGCCTTTAGCCACTTTTAATCCTTTTTGGTCTCCCCAATTGGAGGCAGGTGTAGATCGTTGGGGACCCTATTTATGTTCTGTGTGTGGCCACACCCACTGTGGTTCATTTTGGTTTTGTTTCGTACTGAACGCCCTACGTCACTGGTTGCGGCTATTGTTTTGTTTTGTTTTCTTTTTTGATTAAAACTATGGATTACTTCCACCCTTTTGTCTCTGTGCCTGTGTCCTACCACCACCACAACCTTGACAAGAAGACTGCGGTGTGTGAAGACGTGTCTACAGACCAGCAGACTGCGGTGTGTGAAGACGTGTCTACAGACCAGCAGACTGGGGTTTGTGAAGACGTGTCTACGGACCATCAGACTGCGGTGTGTGAAGACGTTTCTACAGACCAGCAGACTGCGGTGTGTGAAGACGTTTCTACAGACCAGCAGACTGCGGTGTGTGAAGACGTGTCTACAGACCAGAAGACTGCGGTGTGTGAAGACGTGTCTACAGACCAGCAGACTGCAGTGTGTGAAGTCATGTCTACAGACCAGCAGACTGCGGTGTGTGAAGACGTGTCTACAGACCAGCAGACTGCGGTGTGTGAAGACGTGTCTACAGACCAGAAGACTGCGGTGTGTGAAGACGTGTCTACAGACCAGCAGACTGCGGTGTGTGAAGTCGTGTCTACAGACCAGCAGACTGCGGTGTGTGAAGACGTGTCTACAGACCAGAAGACTGCGGTGTGTGAAGACGTGTCTACAGACCAGCAGACTGCGGTGTGTGAAGACGTGTCTACAGACCAGCAGACTGCGGTGTGTGAAGTCGTGTCTACAGACCAGCAGACTGCGGTGTGGGAAGACGTTTCTACAGACCAGCAGACTGCGGTGTGTGAAGACGTGTCTACAGACCAGCAGACTGCGGTGTGTGAAGACGTTTCTACAGACCAGCAGACTGCGGTGTGTGAAGACGTTTCTACAGACCAGCAGACTGCGGTGTGTGAAGACGTTTCTACAGACCAGCAGACTGCGGTGTGTGAAGACGTTTCTACAGACCAGCAGACTGCGGTGTGTGAAGACGTTTCTACAGACCAGCAGACTGCGGTGTGTGAAGACGTTTCTACAGACCAGCAGACTGCGGTGTGTGAAGACGTTTCTACAGACCAGCAGACTGCGGTGTGTGCGTGTTCTCTGTGGGCCTGTGAGTCACAGGTGGTGCAGAGGGAGAAGGAGAGGATTGGGATGTGAATGCTGACAGATTGGCTGAAGAGACCAGCCATCCAGCTGGACCACAGCCACCCCTTGGAGAAATCATTCTAAGACAGGATTTGGTTTTCACCACAGTCACTGTCTACGAGCACCGCAGAGCACTGGAGAATATCTAGAGGGCAAAAGGAGGTTTGAATACTGGAGATGTGTGGGTAAATGAATAGTCTTCTCACCTTATTTAGGATTAGTTACATTCCAATGGGGCTAATACAAGAAATAAACATGAGGTTTTGAGCAGAGGTTTGGAAACAGTTTCTATTTGTAGGCCATCATACTGCTAAAAACCCAACTCAACTTGGCACACAGTGACATTTCTACCCATACAGTCACACACACACACACACATACTATGTCAAAATAGTCAATTCTATTAGTACTGTGATCTGTTACAATTATTTGTATTGCTATTAATATTATCTATTTTGTTTTTCTAGTATTTCTGAACAGGAACTTGTAACTTCTATAATGATTGTAAATGCCATCAAAGGCCAGTAAACATTTTATCAAGGCAATGGTAGTATATTTGTTTCTGAAATGGGCTTGCCAAAGATGACCAATGCAGAAATAATGTCAATCAAGAGCCCACATAGCCAGAAAAAAATGCTTTATTTAATGTACCTTTTCCCATTTTGTCCTTAACAAGTTCAATGCTATAGAGTGTTTACAGGGAACACAAACGAAATACTGGTGCTGGTCATAAAATTTGAATATCATCAAAAGGTTGATTTATTTCAGTAATTCCATTCAAAAAGTGAAACTTGTATAATGTATACATTCATTCCACACAGACTGATATATTTCAAGTGTTTATTTCTTTAATTTTGATGATTATAACTGACAACCAATGAAAAACCAAAATTCAGTATCTCAGAACATTTGAATATTGTGAAAAGGTTCAATATTGAAGACACCTGGTGCCACACTCTAATCAGCTAATTAACCCAAAACACCTGCAAAGACCTTTAAATGGTCTCTCAGTCTAGTTCTGTAGGCAACACAATCTTGGGGAAGACTGCTGACTTGACAGCTGTCCAAAAGATGATCATTGACACCTTGCTCTAGGAGGGCAAGACACAAAAGGTCATTGCTAAAGAGGCTGGCTGTTCACAGAGTTCTGTGTTCAAGCACATTAATAGAGAGGAAAAGGGAAGGAAAAGATGTGGTAGAAAAAAGTGTACAAGCAATAGGGATAACTGCACCCTGGAGAGGATTGTGAAACAAAACCCATTCAAAAATGTGGGGGAGATTCACAAAGAGTGGACTGCAGCTGGAGTCAGTGCTTCAAGAACCACCACGCACAGACGTATGCAGGACATGGGTTTCAGCAGTCGCATTCCTTGTGTCAAGCCACTCTTGAACAAGACATAGCGTCAGAAGCGTCTCGCCTGGGCTAAAGACAAAAAGGACTGGACTGCTGCTGAGTTATGTTCTCTGATGAAAGTAAATTTTCCCAGAGTCTGGAGGAAGAGAGGAGAGGCACAGAATCAACATTGCTTGAAGTCTAGTGTAAAGTTTCCACAGTCAGTGATGGTTTGGGGTGCCATGTCATCTGCTGGTGTTGGTCCACTGTGTTTTCTGAGGTCCAAGGTCAACGCAGCCGTCTACCAGGAAGTTTTAGAGCACTTCATGCTTCCTGCTGCTGACCAACTTTATGGAGATGCAGATTTCATTTTCCAACAGGATACGCCAGACCCAACAATGCAGAAGAGCTGAAGGCCACTATCAGAGCAACCTGGTCTCTCATAACACCTGAGCAGTGCCACAGACTGATCGACTCCATGCCACGCCGCATTGCTGCAATAATTCAGTCCAAAGGGGCCCCAACTAAGTATTGAGTGCTGTACATGCTCATACTTTTCATGTTCCTACTTTTCAGTTGGCCAACATTTCAAAAAAAAAAAATTTTTGTATTGGCCTTAAGTAATATTCAAATTTTCTGAGATACTAAATTTGGGATTTTCATTAGTTGTCAGTTACAATCATAACAATTAAAAGAAATAAACATTTGAAATACACTCACCTAAAGGATTATTAGGAACACCATACTAATACTGTGTTTGACCCCCTTTCGCCTTCAGAACTGCCTTAATTCTACCTGGCATTGATTCAACAAAGTGCTGAAAGCATTCTTTAGAAATGTTGGCCCATATTGATAGGATAGCATCTTGCAGTTGATGGAGATTTGTGGGATGCACATCCAGGGCACGAAGCTCCCGTTCCACCACATCCCAAAGATGCTCTATTGGGTTGAGATCTGTTGAGGGTGTGGGGGCCATTTCAGTACAGTGAACTCATTGTCATGTTCAAGAAACCAATTTGAAATGATTCGAGCTTTGTGACATGGTGCATTATCCTGCTAGAAGTAGCCATCAGAGGATGGGTACATGGTGGTCATAAAGGGATGGACATGGTCAGAAACAATGCTCAGGTAGGCCGTGGCATTTAAACCATGCCCAAGTGTGCCAAGAAAACATCCCCCACACCATTACACCACCGCCACCAGCCTGCACTGTGGTAACAAGGCATGATGGATCCATGTTCTCATTCTGTTTACGCCAAATTCTGACTCTACCATCTGAATGTCTCAACAGAAATCGAGACTCATCAGACCGGGCAACATTCTTCCAGTCTTCAACTGTCCAATTTTGGTGAGCTCGTGCAAATTGTAGCCTCTTTTTTCTATTTGTAGTGGAGATGAGTGGTACCCGGTGGGGTCTTTTGCTGTTGTAGCCCATCCGCCTCAAGGTTGTGCGTGTTGTGGCTTCACAAATGCTTTGCTGCATTCCTCGGTTGTAACGAGTGGTTATTTCAGTCAAAGTTGCTCTTCTATCAGCTTGAATCAGTCGGCCCATTCTCCTATGACCTCTAGCATCAACAAGGCATTTTCGCCCACAGGACTGCCGCATACTGGATGTTTTTCCCTTTTCACACCATTCTTTGTAAACCCTAAAAATGGTTGTGCGTGAAAATCCCAGTAACTGAGCAGATTGTGAAATACTCAGATCAGCCCGTCTGGCACCAACAACCATGCTACGCTCAAAATTGCTTAAATCACCTTTTCTTCCCATTCTGACATTCAGTTCAGGAGATTGTCTTGACCAGGACCCCACCCCTAAATGCATTGAAGCAACTGCCATGTGATTGGTTGATTAGATAATTGCATTAATGAGAAATTGGTGTTCCTAACATTTCTTTAGGTGAGTGTATATCAGTCTGTGTGTAATGAATGAATATAATATACAAGTTTCACTTTTTGAATGGAATTACTGAAATGAATCAACTTTTTGAGGATATTTACATTTTATGACCAGCACCTGTACACCAACCTAACCAATCACTGCAAAAGCAAAGCAATGTAAAAAATATATATATTACACATGCTTATTGTGTGGTACTGTACACAGTATAGTAATACTGCAATTGAAAGTGTGGTATAGCATTCTAACTTACCAATTGTCATGAAGCCAAAGTGATCAATTCACTCATTGCCAGCCTCAATTAGCCAAAAGCCATGATCGAAATCATGGTCAATAACTGTGGCACAATTTGTATCTACTACTGTTGTTCTTTGTATTCCCCTTTGAACAACCGACACATCAGAACCCCTGCTTTCTCTTCCCTTGCTTGATCCATTCTTGCAAATAACAACTCAAAGGTGACCTTTTTTATGTATGAATAAGGAATGACTGCTGATTGCAGAATTGTGAAAATATTTTCTGTATACATAGAGGTTCACAATTTCAAGGGAACTGTTTATTTCAGCAGTGAACCAATGTTTTCATTGTTGGACATGATTTACTCATTTCAGTTGTGCATCTTTAATAGAATGTTCTCTTTACTTTTTTGGAAAATGTGTTTATGCAAAAAATAAATATAAAGATCAAATTAACCTCAGATCCATTAAAAATATCTTAAGAATTGTGAAAAAAGGTACTTTCGGTGATAAGAAATCTTAAATCATACTCTGTTTTTCTTTTCAGAAGTGAACTGCTACAAAATCCTGTCATTAAAGAAACTGAAAAGGCTTTTTGCTACTTGTTTCATTGTAACAATGTACGATTTGGAATTAGTAACATATCGTACGTATTGCCGGATTCTTTTAGAATTACGTGAGATGTCATATGAAAGTGATGACATTGCTATTTCCCCAAACTATGAGCTGATGTCAACTCTGTCTGCCGTCATTCAACGTAAACACAGTGAGTTCTGCACCTCATTTTGGCGTGAACTGCTTAGTTAATGAACGCTCCCATTATGCAGCCAACCCTTGGTAGGTCTTGTAGATCCCAGGGAATCAAAGAGGGGAGTAAAAATAAACATCAAAGAAGGACTTGCAAAATAAATAATCATAATCAGCATGAAAACAAGATAAACAACAAACAGAGAACCTGGCCAAAGTTGTCCTGCTGTTGCTCCAGTTTTAAACAGCTGGATGTGTGTGTGAATGGGGGCCTTGCACTCATGGTCAGAATTTGCTTGATAAATGCTTGATAAAAGTGACTGTGCCGCTTAAACCCTGAGCGATCTACCGGTATAAAAAATAAATAAAGCCTTTATTTTTTATTTTTTAAGTTTTATCAATCATTTCTCAGGACAAATGCACAATGACAGCCACATAGGAGTCCTATTAATGTAATGGAAAATGTTAGACTAGAAATGTTCAGTGGGGTGGCTGACGCTCCTCATATAAATAAATATTGTTGTCATTAAATTCGTTTTCAACTCAATCATGCTGACAAAACTCCAAAGCCAGGCTTGGTCACCAGCCTCCCCCAAAAAACAATTTTCTTACCAGTGGGACCGCGATGAGGACTTTAATATCCCAGTGTGAACAAAACATGCAATTTTTCTACTAAAACAGATTGGTGTGTGATTATAAAAACAAAAGCATTGGGATGTTTTATCAAATGATGCTTCCATCGCCTACAGCTTTGTAAAGCACCGTAGCTGTATCTGTGGTTGTTAACCAATCACTACTGTATATAGACGGAATGAAAGAGAGAGAAAAAAAGAGATTATGGTGAAAACATGTAGAAAATAATTGAGACGGAGAGATACAATTTGAGTGTGAAAGAGAAAGAAAGGCATAGAGAGGGGGAGGGAGAAAGACACTGAGAGAAAGAATGTGGGGGAAATGAGAGAGATTGATACGTAGAGAGGGATAGATTGAGAGGGATTGATACGTAGAGAGGGATAGATTGAGAGAGATTGATACGTAGAGAGGGATAGATTGAGAGAGATTGATACGTAGAGAGGGATAGATTGAGAGAGATTGATACGTAGAGAGGGATAGATTGAGAGAGACTGATACGTAGAGAGGGATAGATTGAGAGAGATTGATACGTAGAGAGGGATAGATTGAGAGAGATTGATACGTAGAGAGGGATAGATTGAGAGGGATTGATATGTAGAGAGGGATAGATTGAGAGGGATTGATACGTAGAGAGGGATAGATTGAGAGAGATTGAGATATCTAGATTGAGAGTGAAAGCGGGAGGTAAATAGACTGACAGCGATTCAGAAAGAGATAGGGAGAGAGACCTAGTGAAATGGTGACAGAGAGAGATATTGAGAGTGTTAGAAATCAGCCGTTTCGTACAGTGGTTGAAATAATTATCGCATAACTGGTTGTCAAGGGAGAGAGTAATTCAATTATTTATTGCAGCATTAGATAGTCTTGTTCGTGAGGTTACGGACCTGGTCTTCCTTACGCAACCTCAATCTCATCTCACTCAATCTCTTCTCACTGTAATGTTGGTTACAAGCTGATATATACATTGAAGGGTGTGTCTACCCAGCAAAGATCAGGTTTCCAAGACACTAACCCCCAAGCCAAAAGGTCAATGTACAGAGAGATAATCTAAACTGAGAGGTTTCTGTTGTTCTCATTATCTGGGCGCATTCATATTGTAATTGTTAATGCTCAGATTCCACAAGAGGGTTAACGAGACGGAGGGATCAAGAGAGATGGATGGATTGAGAGAGAGGGATGGATCAAGAGAGATGGATGGATCGAGAGAGAGGGATGGATCAAGAGAGATGGATGGATTGAGAGAGAGGGATGGATCAAGAGAGATGGATGGATTGAGAGAGAGGGATGGATCAAGAGAGATGGATGGATTGAGAGAGAGGGATGGATAAAGAGAGATGGATGGATTGCGAGTGAAAGAGAGACTTGGGTTGGCTGGGAGCCATGCATGATGTTAGTTCCCCGACGCTGCTCGGTCTCTCCTCATGGGTGGCGGAAGGGCGAGTTGAGACGACAGCAAACCTGCAGAGGCGGAATTAGCATTTCTGAAGACTATTGATTAGAAAGAAAATCGAGTTTGATCCAGGACGTGTCCCATGTTAAGGACGCAAGAGTTTATCCAAACGGCTCATTGGCTGTGTCTTTATCTGGCTGTCAGTACGTTGTCAACCACATGTGAACTCTTGTGTAGGAAGTGATCTGCCGACGATGTTCTCTGCCCGGGATTCCGTTAAAAACACAGGGTTTTTTGCTGGATCCTGTTGATGTTCTACTGGATGCTACTTGAGCACGTGTGTCCGTTGTGCAGGCAGTAATGGCTAAAACCTCCCGGAGTGACATACAGCAAGGGCCTCGCAGTGTCCAAAACACAGCCGACTCCATTCCTACTACGATACTGAGTCCAAATACATTCCTTCAAAGCAGACCGTACTACGATACTGAGTCCAAATACATTCCTTCAAAGCAGACCGTACTACGATACTGAGTCCAAATACATTCCTTCAAAGCAGACCGTACTACGATACTGAGTCCAAATACATTCCTTCAAAGCAGACCGTACTACGATACTGAGTCCAAATACATTCCTTCAAAGCAGACCGTACTACGATACTGAGTCCAAATACATTCCTTCAAAGCAGACCGTACTACGATACTGAGTCCAAATACATTCCTTCAAAGCAGACCGTACTACGATACTGAGTCCAAATACATTCCTTCAAAGCAGACCGTACTACGATACTGAGTCCAAATACATTCCTTCAAAGCAGACCGTACTACGATACTGAGTCCAAATACATTCCTTCAAAGCAGACCGTACTACGATACTGAATCCAAATACATTCCTTCAAAGCAGACCGTACTACGATACTGAGTCCAAATACATTCCTTCAAAGCAGACCGTACTACGATACTGAGTCCAAATACATTCCTTCAAAGCAGACCGTACTACGAAACTGAGTCCAAATACATTCATTCAAAGCAGACCGTACTACGATACTGAGTCCAAATACATTAATTCAAAGCAGACTGTACTACGATACTGAGTCCAAATACATTCCTTCAAAGCAGACTGTACTACGATACTGAGTCCAAATACATTCATTCAAAGCAGACCGTACTACGATACTGAGTCTAAAGACATTCCTTCAAAACAGACTGTACTACGATACCGAGTCTAAATACATTCCTTCTAACTGTTTAACTCTCTGGGGGCCGGCTAACCTCTGTTCCTCTTAAATCTTAATGACGCATCTGTGTAGCTTTCTGAGTGCCATTCTCTGTATTAATTAGCCGATGGACTGGAAACGAGCTGCTTAAACTTTGATGCCAAACGGATTCTTTCGGCGGAAGTGGCCCCAGTCAAACTACTTAGGCAGACATTTTACAAAACCACATAAAACAATTTGTTCAGATTGACATTAAGCATCGACTGAATAATGGATGTGATGGATGAATTTCTGTGAGATGGTGTTCATATTTATTTCCGGTAATTTATGTGATGTTGGAAATGACATGGGATCATGTTCGTATTTGTTTAGACGAGATACTTAAATCCCTAGATTTTGTGATCATAGGCTTGTACATGTGCTTTTCAACCGTTACATAGAACTGCAATATAGATGTGCTCGGAATGTATGATCAGATGTCTTTAGTGAGGCAAAATCTCTCAAATCTCCTCAGACTCCCAACTTTTAACTTGAAACCCCCACATCTCTGACTTAGAAACATAAAAACATCTTTGCACTAGCATTTAAACTGTGAAATATTCTTGTGACCATCTTTACCCTCATATGTTTTCTGTAACAAATTATGGAAAATACTAAATTTCTGTGATTTCTGGCAAAATAAACTTAGTTGATCACTTCCTGCAGATCTGGGTTGGCTCAGTGTAAATGGGAATATTTTTAAAGTGAGTTAATTTGTTAGAAGACAAGGTTTGGTGTTCTTATGTTATCACTTCTTCCCCGGCACAGTTTCCACTCCAGACCCAAAGGGTCTTCCATGTAAGGCATACCTTGACTGTTGTAACTCTAACCCTCCTCTATAGACTAGGCCTAATGTACAAGGTTTACTATCCCCACCTCATCCTCTATAGACTAGGCCTAATGTACATGGTTTAATATCCACACCTCATCCTCTATAGACTAGTTTTAATGTACATGGTTTAATATCCCCACCTCATCCTCTATAGACTAGGCCTAATGTACATGGTTTACAATCCCCACCTCATGCTCTATAGACTAGTTCTAATGTACATGGTTTACTATCCCCACCTCATCCTCTATAGACTAGTTATAATGTACATGGTTTACCATCCCCACCTCATCCTCTATAGACCAGTTATAATGTATATGGTTTACCATCCCCACCTCATCCTCTATAGACTAGTTCTAATGTACATGGTTTACTATCCCCACCTCATCCTCTATAGACTAGTTCTAATGTACATGGTTTACTATCCCCACCTCATCCTCTATAGACTAGTTCTAATGTACATGGTTTACTATCCACACCTCATCCTCTATAGACTAGTTCTAATGTACATGGTTTACCATCCCCACCTCATCCTCTATAGACTAGTTCTAATGTACATGGTTTACCATCCCCACCTCATCCTCTATAGACCAGTTATAATGTACATGGTTTACCATCCCCACCTCATCCTCTATAGACTAGTTATAATGTACATGGTTTACTATCCACACCTCATCCTTTATCGCCCAGGCCTAATGTACATGGTTTACCATCCACACTTCATCCTCTATAGACTAGTTCTAATGTACATGGTTTACTATCCCCACCTCATCCTCTATAGACTAGTTCTAATGTACATGGTTTACCATCCACACTTCATCCTCTATAGGCCAGGCCTAATGTACATGGTTTACCATCCCCAACTAAAAGCATGCAGTCCTAGAGTATGTTGTGGTTTACTGTCCCCACTACCCTCCTCCCCACTCCTGGCTCTCATTGAATCAGGCATGTATAGTGGATACGGCACTATAGCATTTTTTAAGCAACCACCTTATTCCCTCTGCCTGCTGTCAATTGTTCGTTCAGATCCCCTCGGCCCGCTCTCAGCGAAGCATCCCCGGGAACAGTTCATCTTAACCGCAGCAGGAGGACAGGATTCATTTAAAGTCCTGGTAAATCACTCATACCCCCCACCGCAGACAGACAGACAGACAGAGAAAATCTCATATTCCAGTGTGCAAATTGCCCACACTCTGCTTCAACACAAAATAGCCACCTAACCAGGAGTGAAAAACGGCCCAGTGTCCCTACAGTGATTTATTTGGCACTGATGGCTGTGTGCAGTGAGGAAGGGAAAAGGGGAGCGAATGGGGGAGAGTGAGGAGGAAAACAGGAGCTAAGGAGCGAGAGTGAGGAAGGGAACAAGAGTGAGGGGGGAGAGTGGGGAGGGGAACAGGAGAGAGAGGGGAGAATGTGGAGGGGAACAGGAGAGAGGGGGAGAGTGAGGAGGGGAACAGGAGTGAGGGGGAGAGTAAGGAGGGGAACATGAGTGGGGGGGGTGAAAAAGGGAACAGGAGTGAGGGGGGAGAGTGAGGAGGGGAACAGGAGAGAGAGGGGAGATTGTGGAGGGGAACAGGAGTGAGGGGGGAGAGTGAGGAGGGGAACAGGAGTGAGGGGGGAGAGTGAGGAGGGGAACAGGAGTGAGGGGGGAGAGTGAGGAGGGGAACATGTGTGAGGGGGGAGATTGTGGAGGGGAACAGGAGTGAGGGGGGAGAGTGAGGATGGAACAGGAATGAAGGGGGAGAGTGAGAAGGGGAACAGGAGTGAGGGGGGAGAGTGAGGAGGGGAACAGGAGTGAGGGGGGAGAGTGAGGAGGGGAACAGGAGTGAGGGGGGAGAGTGAGGAGGGGAACAGGAGTGATTGGGGAGAGTGAGGAGGGGAACATGAGTGGGGGGGTGAAAAAGAGAACAGGGGTGAGGGAGGCAACAGGAGTGAGGGGGGAGAGTGAAGAGTGAAGAGGGGAACAGGAGTGGGGGGGGAGTGAGGAAGGGAACAGGAGTGAGGGGGAAGAGTGAAGAGCAAAACAGGAATGAGGGGGGAGAGTGAGGAGAACAGAAGTGAGGTGGGAGAGTGAGGAAGGGAACTGGAGTGAGGGGGGAGAGTGAGGAGGGGAGAGTGAGGAGGGGAGAGTGAACAGGAGGGGTGTTTGGCAATGGGCTGATATCACGTGACCATCCCTATTTTCTGTCCATTTCACAAAGATGGGACCATTGATAAATCACCATTATGCAATGTTTCACAACATCCAGTCCCTGGGAAGTGACTCAGTGTATAGGAATGTAGTAGACATTTATACACACACACACACACACACATCACTATCGTCCTCTGTATATGGCAGCGCTATTCTTTATTCTTTTATAAGTCAAGAGGAGGATATCTACATCTCCTGAGAGAAGAGGCGGCAAAGAGTGTTGATCCACTAACTGAAAGGTTGTGGGTTCTAATCCTTGAGCCTATAATGTAAAATAAAAACTGATTTGCCTTAAAGCAAGGTACTTCAACCAAATGAATGTTGCCATAAGTCGTTCTAGATAAGAATCGACTGCTAAAGGACTCTACAATGGAAAGGTCGAGCGAGTTAAGTTAATATGTAAAAATACTTCATAAAATGTATTTTATACAAGAATTTACATATTATTTACATACAAAAGCCATGCCCCCCGTCCTTGAATGTGCCTAAATAATTTAAAGGGGCGAATGAGGCCTCGCTAGTGTTAAATGAAAAATTTGAGGACCAACCTTAAGTAGAGTGGTGCAAGCATTTGGCCTTCCAGACACAGGGAAGAGTAGGCGTATTGGTAAAGTACACACAGCGCTCAAGGATTCGGCCGGGCTATTCAAAAAGAAAGATGACTGTTTGTTTTGTTTTTCTACAGAGAAAGCCGAGAAGAGGTAGGGGGAGCTAGGGTTGAAAGAATTACAGTTGGATTATCCACCAATCATTCTTACGCAATTTCTTCCTGACTTTTGCTTCATGGATTTGTATGAGGACAGAGACCATATCACAGCTGACAGGACTACAACATTTATGCATTTCCTCAACGATGACCTTCTAGTTGTTTATTTATCGCCCGCAAGGAGACAGGGCACATTCATGCCTCTGCACTCAAGTTCTGTCATTGTTAGCCCCTGACAAGCCACTGCCAGAGTGCACAAGAGACGAGATCCTCAGTGTTATGTTCGAAAGCTGCTGGGACGGCTGAAACACTTTTAGTTGCAGTAAGTGGTTTCAATAGTATTTAAAGGGTATTGTAGAATTCTAACAATTCTAACTTATACAACAGACGATATCATGACAAGTAAATGGAAAGAAACAAAGAATGCAGTCACCTCTCGTGAACTGATGTGCTTGACTTTTCCCTACGCGTGCATCGCCTTTGCTGAGGAAACATTTTGTCCTGTGACTAAGATGTGGTCATCTCCTTAAATGCACACAAGGCCTGTTCACTTAAAGAGAGTTATCGGGAAATGTCTATCAAAATTAAATGTAAATTATATGTTTTATTCACTTTAGCGACGGGAGCGTATTGCGCAGACTGAGTTTGGCGACAGGCCCAACCCATGCAATCAGTACTCGTTGCCCTTGGAAAATTATGATCCAAACTAATCTCTACAGCCTTCTCTGCCTTGATGAAAAAAAATCACAGTGAGCATGCCGTGATGAGGAAGTCACGTCACCATTTAAATCTAGCAAAGGGAATGGGCAACATTTCTTCAGTTTGACTGTCATGAATAGCACCATAACCAAATGTGTACATTCACAGGTTACGTAACTATATCCTGCCAGTCAATCTTCTTGAGAAACAACAAGAGAGCAAATATGGAATATGAGAACAAAAGACAGTAGGTCTAGGGATGCTGCTGCACACGGGAATCAGCTGCAGCACACGTAAATTTGAAGACGTTTTGCCAATGCTAACTTGCTACCGACAGTTGCTGAGTTAGTAACTTGCTAGCTATCTTGGATTTTAATGAAGCAGCCTCCTGTAGCGGCTGCTGTCAGCTTATAGTGAATATGTACTGCCAATTAAAAGGAGCTATTGCTCAGAATGATTAGATTTCCAATAAGAATAGCTCATATTTTGGGGCAGTATTTTTTACAGTTTCATGAAACAAGCTATGCTAGCTGCTTGTGACTAGCAAATTACATTCATTATCTTAATACGACCAATAAACTAGATGTCTAGTTTGGTTTCTAACCTTTAATTACAGTGAATAAATTACAAGTTAAAATACATATTTCAAAATATATGACAAGAACCCAATTAACAGAGTATCCTCAAACTGACTGGGGAATATAACAGGGCAGCAAGTGAAAACTCAGATCGATTCTGAATGAAACCGACATTAAAATGGTTGAAATACCACCCCCCCCCCCCCCCCCCATCAGTGTGACGACCTGTCCTCCTGTGCAGCAGCTTTCTCATTCCCTCATTTCAACCAAGCTCTGGGACGCTGGCTTCTTAAACCTCAGCCCAATCTCCATTCAGAATCTACTGCATCTCTCTCATTTCGTCTCCAGCCCTCATCGTGAAGACTCCTGACAGCTCTATGAATCTCCCTGGCATTCAAACTGTTCAAAAGAGCCATATTGACGAGGCGGAGACACAGGCAGTCTTTCATTGAACGGCAGGAAGGCCCTCATCTCTCACGGCTCTCTTTATTTCTCTCTCTTTCCTCTCTCTATCCTTGCTTTCTCTCTCTCCTTTTTCTCTCTCTTGCTCTCTCTCTCTCTCACAGACAGTCTCCTCAACTAGCTCACTCTCGCTCTGAACGCTGGTTTATACCTGTCAGGAGTGCACAGGAAGACACAGAAGATGCTCATATGTGAACAGGAGGCTCACAGATTGGAGGATGGCAATGGATTCATGCTCCAAGTCTTCAGTTATTATAATAGCATCCTAAGCATCTCACCCGGCCATGTTATTGCCATGGTTATCAAGGGATGGGGTCTGCTTGAATTATTTAGAAAAAGGGATTATTTACTGCTTTGTGTGAATTGCACTTTAGTCCCTTGGAAATGCGATGACATTTTATATTTAGTACAAAACATTAATATTAAAAACGTGGCATAGTTTACCGTTTAAGAATGGGGTTAGATATCAGCCAAAAGGTTAAGCGTACATATTGTTGGAATCATAAAACAAGAAACCAGGCAACCCTAGTTCAGCCGGCCGGCAATAGAAAGCGTTGCCGTCCCGAGTTTGTGGGGTGTCGGTATAGACTCTGAACAAATCCTCTTTTGCCACTGGCCATTTTAATAGTTAATTGGCCATTTGTGAATGAATTGATACAGTTAAACTGACTAACGTTTCTTTTTAAGTTTACCTCTACCACAAATAGCATCTATGTATGGCGTTTGTCACTGGCTGTTTTAACAGCGTATTAGCCAGTAATAAGCTTTACCGGTATCTACTAACTTACTGGAATAGTCATAAGAATTGAGCAACATAATTTTTTCTTTCATACAATAACTATCAATAAGGACTATCAATAAAACTAACTTTTTCATCAAGTGAAAAGACGAGAGAATCGTGGAATCTACCAGAAAAGTTGTTTTGAACTTAGGTTTTCCAACATGGGATGCACAGTCTTTAACCACTACGCCACAGTATTACGTTTCAGCACTCGCTAGACTCCATTGAGGATTGTGTTAAATTGACTAACGTTTCCTATTAAGTTTATCTCCACCACAAATGTATGAACTGTATTACTTTTGCCAATGGCCATTTTAAAAGCGTATTAGCCAGTAATAGGCTTACTAGTATCTACTAACTTCCTAGGAATAGTCATATGAATCGAACAATTGCTAGCGAGACTGAAGATGAACTTTTCCATGCCAGAAAGAGTCACAATTTAACCATATACAGTTTCAGCCAGCGTAGTTTTCGTCAATACAGAATAATTCACAGCGCATACTTCTCTTCGCCTGCGAGGAGATACGAACTCGGGACCTATAGTTCACATGGCCGCTTCTCTAACCACTATGCTATTTAAGTCACTCAGTCAGTATATAGTAATATTTGAAACATGAAACGTAAGAGTGAAATTAGTTCTGTGAACGTACAAACACCTTGTTACGATGATGGAAGTACAACATCACAAGCTGGAGTTTAGGCAGTTTCATCTCACCCTCCCAAAAAACATAACTGAAACTTTCCTGGAGGAGTGCTTCTAAATATTACAACTTGTAATCTTAAAATGTTCACCCGGCACAGATAGAAGAGGACTTGTTACCCCACTGAGCCTGGATCCTCTCTAGATTTCTTCCAAAGTTTCCACATCTCTTAGGGAGTTTTTCCTTACCACTGTGCTTCAACATTGTTGTTGCTTGCTCTTTGGGGTGTTTTGTAAAAGCACTTTGTGACAACTGCTTATGTAAAAAGGGCTTTATAAATAAAATTGATTGATTGATTGATTGATAATGTAACAGACATAGGCAGCATGAACAACAGGGAAACCGGAAATAGTTATCCTGCAAGATTTCAATTTAAAAGCCTCTTCTCTCTTCATGTATGCTTAGTGCAAACTTATTTTTATGTGAATAGTCCATGCGTGTAACTGTTCTTTATTTGTGCAGACGTTTCATGTGTAATAAAAAAATCACTCAAACATATATAAAATGGTTTTTTTTCTAGGTTGTTGCTGAAAAATGAGAATTTAAAATACTGAATAACTAAAACGAAATGTTATGCAATCACTACAGTACAGTAGTTCCATGCCACCCACCGCCCTTCATAAAATAAGATGGCCAGAAAACAGCCATGAGGTAGCACATGCCAAAAAGTAAACATTGTACGTCTACAAAGTCGTAAAGGGGTGTCTGTACGTTCACTGATCTAATTTTACACTTACGTTTCATGTTCTAAGTACAACCTTTATTACGATCATCTTACCTACGGATTTTCCTAGGATGGTAGAAATATGTACGGTTAACCTTTTGGCAGATATCTAACTCCATGTTTAAGAGGCCTAAGAGAGTATTCTCCAGGCCATATGTACACAACTGTGTATGTAGACGTTGACATCACATGACCCTCTCTAAGCCAATTAACATTCAGTATGGACCGCAATGCAAAGTTGTGTTGTACTGGTTGCATGCACTGGTTATCTTAAAACAATCCAGTTTTTGATTCAACAGCCGAAAGTGGATGAAGATGTCAAAGTGATGTTCATTTTCAAGTAGCAGCACTTTAGACCAATGGGTGCCCACCGATGATACATCAAGGAGAATGTTTCGTATCTGTCCCAAAACAAACATTTATAACAATATTTTGACATAACAAGCCACCAATAAATTATTCAACATTAACTACTACTCAATATCTTCAACACAGTTTGTCATTCTAGGTTCCTGTTCAAAGTTGTATGCATATGTGAACAAACGCATTCAAACAAGTAACCAAATCGTGGGTCATCATAGCACCTGCCTCAGCTTAGGTTAGTTCAAAATACATAGGATCTTTTTTCTGGGACACCCAATTCCTGGTTTGATCATATCCCATCTTTATTGCTATTATATACATTTATTTATTTTCTAATTTTAGTATTGTTCCCATTCATTTAAACAAAAACTAACACACACTAGCGCTGATAAGTTTGGGGTCACTTAGAAATTTCCTACAGTTTCTTGAAAGAAAAGCCAATAATTGTTTTCATTAAAATAACATAAAATTGAGCAGAAATGCAGTGTAGACATTGTTAATGAAGCTGCCAGTTGAGGACCTGTGAGGCGTCTGATTCTCATACTTGACACTCCAACGTATTTGTCCTCTTGCTCAGTTGTGCACCGGGGCCTCCCACTCCTCTTTCTATTCTGGTTAGAGACAGTTTGCACTGTTCTGTGAAGGGAGTAGTACACATCATTGCATGAGATTTTTTTTGGCATTTTCTCACATGGAATAGCCTTAATTTCTCAGAATAAGAATAGACTGATGAAATTCAGGGGAAAGATCTTTGTTTCTGGACATTTTGAGCCAGTAATCAAAGCCACAATTGCTGATGCTCAAGAATACTCAAGTATTCAAAAAAAGTTTTATTGCTTCTTTAATCAGCCCAACACTTTTTCAGCCGTGCTAACGTAATTGCAAAAGGGTTTTGTGATGATCAATTAGCCTTTTAAAATGATGAACTTGGACAAACACATCGTGCCATTGGAACACAGGAGTTATGGTTGCTGATAATGGGCCCTTGTATGCCTATATATCCGATTAAAAATCAGCCGTTGCCAGCTACAATAGTCATTTACAACACTTAGTGGTACCCACAAAGCCATAGTCTCAACGTCAAGAGTGAAGAGGCGACTCCGGGATGGTGGCCTTCTAGGGATGCAAAGAAAAAGCCATATCTCAGACTGGCCAATACAAAGAAAATTTTAAGATGGGAAAAAGAACACAGACGGGGAACCTCTGCATTGTGTGTTTAGTTGTAGAGAACTAGAGGCAGCTGCCCTGCGTTGCCTCTAATTGGGGATCCTATTGAAGTTGTGTTTCTTCACACCGCTGTGCGCCTCATTGTATGTGCCCAGTACCGTGCACAGACCTTACGGGGGGCACGTACTGAATCTGAAAAAGTGGGCGGAGTTGTCAGTTCACACGGACGGACGATGTGCTGAAGTGAGGGACGTGCGTATGAAACGGACGACGCATGCCCTTCGGAGTGCGCGACGCATGTCACCAAGGCGGTTGGGCACTTTTCATTTGGGAAGGGCACCAGAGAGCGAAGGGGCACGTACTCCGCACAGGTTGGGCCTTAACTGTGCACGTGCCTGTTTGTGCCTTATGAGTTTGGGTTTGCACTATTTTCTTATTAAATCCATAACGTGATACATTATTTCACACAATATTGATCTGATTACAATAGATGTATTGAACTACATTTACATCTGAAAGCCCTTTAAATTGATACCCCTGAACTGCTGTACCGCCCCACTTACCAGTCCCATCGTCCTCCATATTTTTGCAACAAACAAAATCATTTGAACTTTTTTCAACACTTCTTCAATGTCCTTTGCTTATAAAAGAAACATTTAAAAGCCATGGTCACCACTGGGTTTGAAATGACTCAAATCCTATCCCTTCCCATATCTTATTCAAATCAGCTTTTTTTTTTCCAGCCATCTGAACACGGAAAATTCAAAAGGAATCTAATATAATTTTAAGCCACATTTTAAACCAAGTTCACCGGAAATCAGATCAGATGTCACATTCCGGGCCATGTGACTTGTATCTGAATGATGTAATCAGATTTAACGCTGAAATGAGATTAAACAAGATTTGTTTTCTTTTTTTCTTTTTTACAGTTATCAAGCACAAGCGCCGCCAATCAGCTCACACCACTGCCTCAAACATCCCGCAATGTCTGGAGAGGTAACTGCATCATATGTTACGGCCCTCTGTCAGTGGTTGAAAGTTGATGACATGGCAGCCGCTGGTTAATGCGTGGAGCGTCTGTGAACAGGAACGTGACCGGTGTGACAACTAGTGTGGCCAGTGCGAGCAAACGACTGCTGTCTGAACACACGCACACATCTGATTAAGTCACTTGTGATCCGCGGTTCGGACTGATTTGAGGAGCATAACTGATTTGACGATTGCACCCTGCTGTGTGAACATTTCAGAATGTCCAGCGAGGTTCGACACAATGCACTTCCACTGAATATTAGACAGGACTCGGAGCGCTTTTCCCTGAGCTGGCAGATGAATGTTGCTGCCTGTCTGCCTGCTGAAGATACGGCGCGATGGATTCAACCTTATAAGCAACACCCAAGAAAGCAGATCTGTTAGAATAGCCTTTGTCACAATATCTCTATAAGGGAGGCGTTTTTGGACTGAATTGACCGCAACATTTATAAGATTAGCATTTCAAGATGGTCACATTGTGTTTTCATTCACCTTGAAAACGAACAGGTTACTGCATACACAATAGGGTCAGAGCACAGTGATGATGAACGAATGCAGGCAGGAACCACTTTTTACAAACTGAAAGAAGAAGTATCACAAAACTTAAATTATTCACATAATCAGGAAAACCGTGGCTCAGGACATTGGGGATGTCCCAATTTCCATAATGCACAAACAAAGTATGGTGTTAAAAGCCTTCTATGCATATTCTTCCCATTGTCCCACCATTAAAACAGTTGCGCATCTTCTGCGAAAACACTTTCCCTCTTCTCTCCCTCTATGGAATACAACAACACGTGCCTCCTGACACTTTGTCAGTCACGTCACCCTCTTTGAACTCACTCAGAAAATCCATGCAATATATTTTCTAGACAATGCTTAAGAGTAAAGTGATGAATGCTTAAAGACTTGAAGTGCAACTCTTAACTTTTATCAATAATCCTAAATACAAAAGGTGTCTGTCTGTCCTGAAATCAACAGTCAGTTTGGGGATGAGTAAGAAGGAGGGCAATATCTTTTGGGGACACATTCTACTCGGATAACCTTTGGGGACACATTCTACTCGGATAACCTTTGGGGACACATTCTACTCAGATATCTTTTGGGGACACTTTCTGCTCAGATTTTTTTGGGGACACATTCTGCTCAGATATCTTTGTTGGCTAGCTAGACTGCTTACATGTGATACACAAGGTTCCAGGCAACAAGATTACGACAATGTATACATTATAATGCAATAACATCCAATTAGTTTACACTAATTACTATTTAACTCTGTGCCTCAGCATATTTGCTCAGAAAGTGAGGCTTTTCCTTATTCATATATTTTGTACAAAACGATTGCCAGTTTAAGCTAACTAACTTGGGAGTGGAGGGCAGACAAACTCCCTGAATAGTCTTCTTCTTATTCTGGCCCTCAGTAATCAGCTACATGCTTAAAAAATGTGTTGTAAATATTCTGACTATTAATTAATATCCTGTTGCTTAATATTCTCACCAGTTTTGTTCAGAAATATAATGTCCACCAAGTATTACGTTGTTATATGCCAAGTAGGGTCAGTCCTTGTCGGTCGCTGGCTGGGAACAATTGTTGTGTCACCCGAAATTGTGTTGTGTGTTTTCAGTTTTCTTTTGTTCATTGATGCCCGTCTTGGCCAAGACACTCCTGTAAAATTATTTTTAATCTGAGTCTTTTTGTCATGGTTAAACAAAAGTTAGAAAAAGCCAAATCCCCAGGGCAGTGATGCTGGGTCGTTGCCCCATCTAGGGAGCCATCTGTTGGATGGGATATAAAATGGGTGAACCGACTCTTGGTGGTCACTACAGATCCCACGGTCCTGATGACAAGACTACTGGTATTAACCCTGGTGTCATGGCCTCATGTCCAATCTATCCATAACACCAAGCCAAAGAACGCTGTATGGTTCTACTTGGCATCTTTTATTTGATGAGTGTATGTATATGATATACTACATAAATTACCTTCTCGAAACATTATATTTTTTACGCGAGTGCTAAAATAAATGTAACCTAGGAAGGTAAATCGAGGATTAAAGAAACATGTATCCCAGCAACCCTGGCAGTGGGTGTTGTTAATTTTTGTTGCCTTGCTGTTGTTTTTGTTGTCATGGCGAGGAAATAAATAAAGAAAATATTTCCTGTTAATCAATGGTTCTTGAATGGTTTCGCCTCCGGACCCAATTTGAACCAGGTTACCTTGTAATATGATATTCACATTGCTGATGTTATTTTTTTTTGGTTGACTGAAATGCTATGTGGAGAAAAAAATATGTGTCATGCTGTATAGACAGTAAATGTAGCAATTATTTAAAACAAGGGAACAACATTGCAACCTTTTTCACTGTCAATAATTCCATATTGCTCAATCTTGAGAAAAGTTGCTGGCAATCTCACATTCCCGATGCTGCTAATACAAGCAGCTTTACATAGAATATGTATGTAAAAACATATTCTATGTAAAGACAATTGAAGAAAAAAAAATCAGAGAATTACATAGTGTAGATGTGGATGTCCATGATAATTTTTACAAACCTTTTACCTACATTGTTTTACTTACATTTTTTACAGATGTGTATATAAACCTGGATATATATAACAATATAAACCTCCTCCTAAGGATTCGCCACTGCTTTAAATATCGCTGAACATTTTGTTTGGACAGTTAGTGGGGTGTTTTATAGTCTCCTCTCTATTTATATTTTCTCTTCTCTCTGTTTTTCTATTTCTTTATCTCTTTGCTCTTTTTTTCTATTCCTCTCTATTTTCTCTCTCTCTTGGTCCTGCCTCCCTTTCTCTCTGGCTGCCCCTCCCCCTGTCTATCTCCCCCCTCCCTCCCTGGGTTCCAAACAGCATAAAGACGTGGCTACCACGGTAATAAATGGAGATTACTGATCGAGTCACTAGCCATAAAATCACATCCATTTTCTACTCATTCAGCATATTACCATTCCCAATCTGTATAAAACCCCCGATCAGGCCCTAAACCCCCATCATTATCAGGTAGCAGACACGTGAGCCTGAGCATTTATCTTTAACCAGCTTAAGAAATTTGTCAAATAATCATGTCCAAGGTTAATCTAATTCCCTTGAATAATTCGGGAAATTTACATTTCAGCGATGTGGCCTCTATAATCTCTGGTTCAGGTGGGTTAGACCTAGTGTGAGTTCCAAATAACAACCATATCGACTATGGTCAAGAAGTGGCACACTACATAGGGAACAGCGTTCCATTTGGACACACCTCTACTCTCTTATTCTGTGGTCCTGAGGGATTGAATCACTGAGCATATTAGAACTGTAATTTGCAGACCGGATAGAGGCTTTAGCTAGATTTATTACAAGGGCGCGTTGCCCCGTTTGGTGTTCTACAAGAAAACTACAAACACAAACAAAAAAGGATATATTCCTACAGCTACTGTATTTGTCTGGGGAGGGAAACTGTGTTTAATAAAATAGGCGCCTGACTTTAATCCCACTGTGTGAAAACATACAAGTCTGAAATCCACACAAATAGGCTACACAACGTGTAGTTATTAGAGGATTGTTCTGTCACTGAGATAGCTTCCCAAATGCCACCCTAAGAAAAAAAAGAGCCTTATGGAATCCTGTCAGTTGCACACTAGATAGGTAATAGGGTGGCATTCATGACGCGATCTTAGTCCCTCCCATGTAGCATAGCGTACAGTAGCACCCCGACGGCGATGTCTGTCTCTGATGAATAAAGCAATTATGCACGTGTCCCAAATGACACCCTGTCTCCTTTACAGGCCTACAGAGCTCTGGGCAAAAGTAGCGGAGGATAGGGTGCCATTTGGAAGGCTCAGTACATCTGGGGGTGTACAGTATAATTACCTCTTTTCAAATTGAGGAAAACGCCAGGGTCTAATTCATGTATCAAATTGTCCTAGTCCCCTCCCCTCCTTTTATTTGCAAAAAAATGAGAAGGAGATAATAAGAAGCAGGAACAGAGCCATAGAATAATAAGTTCTAATTGTCCCTCAAGATGAAGTCTGGGAGGAGACTATTCATCTATGTCCACACTCCCATCCAATAAAATTGAGGAGGGGACTTGCCGAGTGTCTGTTTGTTCACTGGTCTCTTGTATCCACGTCACATGTAATATTTTAGACACCAGCCCAATTTTGACCTAACTCTGGTTCATTATGCACCTTTCCATTGAGAGAAAAACCTACACTGATTGACCAGATGGCGGTGCTATAACAAGCAACGTTTTTTAATAGAGCACTATTAAAAAACAAAATGTTTTAAGCACCTAGGATATGACTGCAGATTTGTCACCAGGCCAGTTCATAGATTTAATCTGCCAGTTCATAGATTTAATCTGCCGGTTCATAGATTTAATCTGCCAGTTCATAGATTTAATCTGCCGGTTCATAGATTTTAACTTTTGGTTGGGTTAGATGAGAATCAACTGAACTGCTTGGACCCATATTGACCCATTTAGGCAAATTCATGTATTAGGTTTGTATATTATTTTTGTAACAACTAGAGCTGTCAACTCATTACTATGTAAGTTAACCCGTTAAGAGGTGCAATCCATTTAAAATACTTAATGGTGTAAAATAAATCAAGGATTTGCAAATCCTGTCGAGACCCAACAAGAACTACCAAACAGTGGCACTATAAAGGGCATATGTTTAATTTCAGTCTCTTGATCAGTTTGACTCAGAGTGATGACATTTAGCACACACGCTCAGGGATGTTGACCGAGTTACATGACAGGGTGCAATATCCCAAACAACGCTGGTCCAATTTTGACTAAACACAGGTAAATGATGCATCATGTCAACCATTAATTAGTAACATGACTACACAGTTGTTCAGTGGGCACGCAGGATCATTTGGAGTGTATGACATATTTCCTGATTGGTTCCAGGAACAGAAGAGCACCCATCCCAGCACCCAACCACTGTCTTGCATAGTTTGGTTTTCTGGTACATTCTACAGAGTGTGATTTCATGCAGCAGCTATGTATGCAGTCACCTTGTACAGTTAGATATCACGGTTTATTTTGTGGCTGTGGCTTGACTCCCGACTGTCGCCCTATTCCTTATGTCGTACACTACATCTCATCAGAACCCTTATGAGAAATACAAGGAATAGGGTGTCATTCAGGATGCTTGTACTGCCACGGCCAATTGATAGGCATGTGTCCTGAATGGCCCTTTGCGGGATCTGTTAAAGGCAGTACACTAGTTAGGGGGATGGGGTGCTATTTCGGATGCAGTCTGCGTCTTACCCCACCGCCCGGCAGTGACCGACCAGAGGCGGTAGCTCCAGGACTGCTGTCACAATGGGATCGTTAAGGGGAATGTGTCCCGGGAAAGGGCACCATCTGTCCGCTTCACCGAACAACCCCCTCCGTCATCCCGGCTCACATACGTCACGATTGAGAGGGGTCAGAAAGGCTTCGGCCTCCAGGGGGGGTCGAGGCTCGGCCTGAACAGCACACCTGCTCCCTGGCTAGTGCTCTCCCTCTATCCAGAGGCTTGGCATTGTGCCTGTGCCTTGAGTGAATTCACAGGTGGCCAAGCCACCGCTGGGTGATTCTAGAGAGCGGCGAGGCAACCAATTGAAATGCTCTGCTTGATCCATGGGCGTGTCTGTGAGTAGGATTTCAAGGTCTCACAGCGATGTGGCTAAATGCAATGGAGTAACTATGCCAGGGGCAACAAGATAAACAGGACAACAACCCAACTAAGTGAGCCTACGGCTGAAACCCAATCATTGTTGTGAAACTAGGAGGGCACTGAGGCCTGGGTCCAGGTGTTCCCTTCAGAGAAAGAAATGGAAGGGTGCTTTCCTGTTTCTTCTCCGGTTGGACCCCACTTTTCTCTCTATCTCTCTGTCTTGCTCTACATCTCCCTCGGTCCAATCATGCGTTGTTTCATGTGCTTTATTGGCATGGCAAACGTATGTTTGCATTACCGAAGCAAGCGTCTCCCATACGCTGCCTCTGGGTCTTTAGTCTGGCTGTTGAGGTGACCTGTGATGTGATCCTAAACAACGAGGAGGATCGGATGGCATTATCTCTCCATCCACAACAATGTCCACTATCCAGCCAAATGACATGGAACAGCTGTCATTCACCCAGTATCCTCATATATTACAGCAGGGGTAGGCATGGCAACCCCATTCCTGGAGTGTGGGATGTCACTTCACAATTCTTTCACAACTCACCAGACCACACCAACTACTCACCAGACCAGACTAACTACTCACCATACCAGACCAACTACTCACCATACCAGACCAACTACTCACCATACCAGACCAACTACTCACCAGACCAACTACTCACCAGACCACACCAACTACTCACCAGACCAGACTAACTACTCACCATACCAGACCAACTACTCACCATACCAGACCAACTACTCACCAGACCAGACTAACTACTCACCATACCAGACCAACTACTCACCATACCAGACCAACTACTCACCAGACCAGACTAACTACTCACCATACCAGACCAACTACTCACCATACCAGACCAACTACTCACCAGACCAACTACTCACCAGAGCACACCAACTACTCACCAGACCAGACCAACTAGTCATCATACCACACCAACTACTCACCAGACCAGACTAACTACTCACCATACCAGACCAACTACTCACCATACCAGACCAACTACTCACCAGACCAACTACTCACCAGAGCACACCAACTACTCACCAGACCAGACCAACTACACACCATACCAGACCAACTAGTCATCATTCCAGTCCCACTACACACCATACCAGACCAACTACTCACCATACCAGACCAACTACTCACCATACCAGACCAACTACTCACCAGACCAGACCAACTACTCACCAGACCACACCAGCTACTCACCAGACCAGACCAAATACACACCATACCAGACCAACTAGTCATCATACCAGACCAACTACTCACCATACCAGACCAACTACTCACCATACCAGACCAACTACTCACCAGACCAGACTAACTACTCACCATACCAGACCAACTACTCATCATACCAGACCAACTACTCACCATACCAGACCAACTACTCACCATACCAGACCAACTACTCATCATACCAGACCAACTACTCACCATACCAGACCAACTACTCACCATACCAGACCAACTACTCCCCAGACCAGACCAACTTCTCATCATACCAGACCAATTACTCACCATACCAGACCAACTACTCACCATACCAGACCAACTACTCATCATACCAGGCCAACTACTCACCATACCAGACCAACTCCTCACTATACTGAGCAAATGCATCTGGTCAATGGTTTACTATATTTGGCTCACCTTGTCATACCGGTTGTTTACAATAAAACATTTAAAAAAAAAAATGTTGTGTCCCTAAAGGACTCCTCTCCCGACCTCTCCCGACCTCCAATTCGCACCGATCTCCATTTCCTCTCTTCTCCCGTTTGCCTGTCATTAATCACCTAACGCATCAAAACAGGGAGATCTATCAATATCCTCGGCAAGACCAGAGAATGGACACTAATGCCCCCCCCCCCCCCCCCGCCATCATCACAACACCAATGACCTCTGCCGCTGCTGTCATATCTTTCCCAGGTTTGCATTAATCTACTTGATCTCCCAATCCTCTTGTCCTGGCTGATAGTGTAAAAAACAGAGAGGAGGGGACCGGAATGTGGAGCCATGGGGGAGAAATGGTCGTTTGAAGTATCCTGTTGCTGAAATGTCCCTGT
Organism: Esox lucius; assembly: GCF_011004845.1. Taxonomy (NCBI): domain Eukaryota; kingdom Metazoa; phylum Chordata; class Actinopteri; order Esociformes; family Esocidae; genus Esox; species Esox lucius. The sequence continues at coordinate 40,225,179 of NC_047588.1, forward strand.
TTCTTTGACCCAGAGTGGTCCAGCCGCCTGGTGCTCATGGGCCCTGGCTGCTTGGCTTTGAATCTTACAGCAAGAAACTCTGTCCTCTTTTGTTCCCTGCTGTGTGTCCGTTAAAGCAGAAAATAAGCAAAACTTAAAGAGTATAGTGGGGAGAAGCAAGGACACTAGACGGCGTTCAAGGTCCATCGAAGTCTGAGGGTGTTTTATTTAACCAAATCAAATGTAAATAAAAAAAAAAAGAGCACTCGGGTAAACAAGAAACTTGAGGGGCCTGGCTGGGTGGAGGCGCTGCTGGCTTGTGGGGCCTGGCTGGGTGGAGGCGCTGCTGGCTTGTGGGGCCTGGCTGGGTGGAGGCGCTGCTGGCTTGCGGGGCCCGGCTGGGTGGAGGCGCTGCTGGCTTGCGGGGCCCGGCTGGGTGGAGGCGCTGCTGGCTTGCGGGGCCCGGCTGGGTGGAGGCGCTGCTGGCTTGTGGGGCCTGGCTGGGTGGAGGCGCTGCTGGCTTGCGGGGCCCGGCTGGGTGGAGGCGCTGCTGGCTTGCGGGGCCTGGCTGGGTGGAGGCGCTGCTGGCTTGAGGGGCCTGGCTGGGTGGAGGCGCTGCTGGCTTGCGGGGGCCGGCTGGGTGGAGGTGACTCTGCTTCGGCTGTCCTCATTTCCAGTCCGGGAGCTCCACCAACACATACTGCGGGGCGTTCATCTTCCAGCTCACTCTCCAGCATCATTCCGCCCTCCCCATACAGGTGCCTGGATCACTCTTCCTGAGGCAGGTGGGGAGCAACACCATCCTCCCCTGAACCACGCCCTTCAGGGTGCTGAACGTCTGTGACCAGCGTGCCTTCGTTTGACGGGAGTGAGGCGCCAACGAGACAGGCGTGCTACACTGTATATTTATATATATATATATATACTGCATACGTAAACAAACCCCGATTACGGTTACTACACAGATGAGACATACCTTTGAGTAATTGACAGGGTCTGTATTATCCTGATACTTCTACTGAAAGTATAATCGCTGTTTGTTTGACAAGCTTGTTAAACTGTGATTGCGGTCCCAAAGTGGGCCAGATGCAGATGACAGCTGGGTTGTGTTTTTATGCAAATACATCTGTAATCAGAAACGTTGTTCCTCATGCGGATCGCCGGGTGACTTTTTAATAATTTCAATATTGTTTTGCCTATTAATAATCGATTCTAAAAAAAAAACACATTCTTAGTGTATTAGTTCAGGTCTTGTACCATCGGAAAACACAGAGAAATAATTTGGTGGTGAGCATTTCATTATCGTTCAACCGACGATTTTCCATCATAATTCTGGAGACCTTAATGGGTGCAAATGTTTATTTTGGCATAAGCCCACACAGCTGATTCAAATCATCGACGCATCAAGCCTTGATTATTTGAACGAGGTGCGCAGTGGTGAGGCAAAAACATAAATAGTCACACCTTCGGATCATCCCGGGATCGGGATTGAGAAGCACTGTGGACTAATTACATTTCAAATTTAAATGATGACCGTGACTTTTCCTCCGTATTCCCTGGGAACGTCACACAGTGCAAGTCACACTCCGATGGATCTCTAAAATCCTCCACCGGTGGGTTGATTTGTATTTGCACAGCGACAGGCGCCATAAAACAGACTTTTATGATGAGCAGAAGTGTGGATTTTTCCTTCATATTTTTCCAGCCCGCATTTCTGTAGCGTGGGACCTGTGAGACTCACGTCCCAAATCACACCCTTTTCCTCTACATAGTGCTCTCAGAACCCCACCGGCCGTGGACAGATTTTAATGCACTCCAAGTTATTGGGTGCCTTTTGGTTGTCGACCCGGTAAGATGCGGTGAGGAAGTTAAAGATAAAGACTGACTGAGTCAACCAGTCACAGACCTGGGTTCAAATACTATCAGCGATTGCTTTTGCTTACCCAGAGTGCCATTTCCACTGTTTGACTGGTATGTGGTTCCCTTGCATCGAGCTGAGCCCAGTCAAGCCCAGCCGAAGGACTGTTGAAGTAGTATTGAAGAATAGTATTTGAACCCAGGGATGTCTGAATCTATCTTACTGCTGTAGGACACAACGGCGCGTCACTGTGATGCCCAGTTTGGCTCATCGTCTTACAGATCCAATGTGTCTAAGTGCTTTTATTATGCAGTCAATTCACTTTATTGACTTCTTATAGGTATCTGGTACAAAGTTGTGTAGATATCAAATATCCACTTATCAGGTTACACCCTAAATGGGGGATATGCTTTTTCATGTGAAAGGGAGGCACTTCGGCTTGTGTTTCTGGAGTTAGCGTTGCCTTTCTATGTCTGCCTCTCTATGCATCTCTCTCACCCCTCTCTTTTTTCTCATTCCCTCTTAATTTCTCCCTCTCACTCTTTTGCTCTCTAGCTCTGTCTTTTTCTCTCTCTCCCCCTTTCTCTCTCTCTATTTTACTATTTCTCCCTCTCACTTGCTCGAGGTCTCTATTGTATTTTCAATTCAAAGGCTTTATTGACATAGGACACATTTGTTTACATTGTTAACACAAGTGGGAAATAGGAAAGATCAAATATAAGTAAGAATGAATACCAAAGGTGGAGACAAATTAGCTGAGATTGAATTACTCATCACACAGAGAATGTTTTTGTATTATTATATTCAGTAACAAAGTGCAAGGGAAAAGACAAAAAAAAGAGATGAATATTGGAAATGTTTAGAATGTATTTATTACCCAAAATAATTGAGTCATGGTCCATCTTTCCAGTACCTCTGAGACTCTCACCCAGGATAATCAGCTGGGGTCTCTGAATTTTCAGGACTGTTGAAAGGGTCCCCAAGTAGTCTGGAGTAGTCTGCTGTAGTCTGGAGTAGTCTGCTGTAGTCTGGAGTAGTCTGGAGTAGTCTGCTGTAGTCTGGAGTAGTCTGGAGTAGTCTGCTGTAGTCTGGAGTAGTCTGGAGTAGTCTGCTGTAGTCTGGAGTAGTCTGGAGTAGTCTGGAGTAGTCTGCTGTAGTCTGGAGTAGTCTGGATTTATCTGCTGTAGTCCGGAGTAGTCTGCTGTAGTCTGGAGTAGTCTGCTGTAGTCTGGAGTAGTCTGGAGTAGTCTGGAGTAGTCTGCTGTAGTCTGGAGTAGTCTGCTGTAGTCTGGAGTAGTCTGCTGTAGTCTGGAGTATTCTGCTGTAGTCTGGAGTAGTCTGGAGTAGTCTGCTGTAGTCTGGAGTAGTCTGCTGTAGTCTGGAGTAGTCTGCTGTGGTCTATGAAAAGTAATCTCAGTTCTTTTAAAGTCAGGCTAAGGACTGAAGAACAAGTACATTTTAGGATGAAGCCAGTCTGATCTGAATTAGTTCAACCAGCATAGAGCTGAATCTTTTATCCAGAGTTGTTGCAAAAAAGTGTTGGCCATTTTGGCCATTTTGTGATAGCCAAAATTCAGGACAATTCACTACATTTCTCAAATTCTTTTTGAGAAATGTTTCTAAGCTAAAAATATTCTAAGCTAAAATATTTTTTTCCTATAAACATTGCATTTAAACATTTGAGTAAATTCAGACCCATTTCATTTCTTCTTCATACCTGGAATGGTAGAGCAACTCAGATAGGCCTCAAGGGTTTTCCACAGTGAAGACTGGGAGGTATTTATGTTGCCATCAGTTTCAAGGGACGATGTGATTAAATAAATTTTCAAACACAGAGGAAATGCAAGTTCTACGATGACCAGAGGAATGAGCACAATGTCACTACATCTCAAGCAAAGGCTATAATGGCAGTGTTCAGGGATTACAAGGTTGTACGTTAGAGTAAAATTAATACTTCCTACCAGTGTGATAACATTGTCCTCACATGCAATCAGCTTGCTTGACTTAAAGCTAATGGCATGGCAGGTAAAAGACGTATCCAAATGCTGCTCCAGTGTGAAAATAAGATCCTCGCAGACCACCAGATTAGAGACATATCCAGTATCAGGGCCTGGACCTGGTGGCATTACAATAGCCTCACCTCTTCTAGGTCAAGCAGAAAGCATTCCTCACTACATGCCAAACCTAGTGGTGTTGAAAGGGAACAAACTCCCTTCTGGATCCTAACACCATAACAACTGTCCAAGTGGAGGACGTTGAGTGATGCAACTGATCATTTAGAGACGGAGTTTAGAGTGGGAATAACTGGTGGCTTTCTTGTAAGTGTCTCTTGTGCCCCTGTTTATTGTCCATTTGGAGCCTTTCTCATGCCAGTGGAGTCAACGCAAGTCTCAAGACTGCCCGACATGGAGAGCAAACCGGCGCTCCTCTGAACACAGTGGCCTCTGTCACTGCCGGCCCAGCAAAGCCATGGCCCTTGGCAGTGCAAGCGGGAGGAATTCATTCGAGGCATCAGAGAGAGTGACGTAACCGACTGAAAGATGCTGCGAGCCCCGACTGCTAACCGGCTAGCCATTTCGCGCCACATAAGCACCACCCTCCTCTCATTTGCAGTTACTGAAGGAGTCTGGCAAAACAAACTGCGAGGCAAGGAGGTATTAATGTGCTTGTACATCTTAAGGGCCACACGTATTTCCCCTAGAAGGCCAACGGCCTCCCAAGCATTCCCCTGAGGGGTCCATTGTAGGGGGACATGAACTCGTCAAAACTGTGTCTTCTATCTCTCTGCCTCTCCTTCCCACAATCCCTTTCTGTCCTTCACTCTCATTCACCCTCCTCTCTCTCACTCTCTCTCTGCCTTTCTCTCGGACAGGAGGGAATGCCCCTGTTGTCATTTCGTATTTTTATCACCTTAAGACGACGTGTCTCGCAGCTGCAGTTTGTCAGTTCAGAGGCAACGTTTTTTTTGTGTCTTGTGTTTCATCAGCCTCCCTCTGAACTGTGTTACAAAACCCTTCCCTTCCTCGTCGTTCCATCTGCGTCCCCTAAAAAAAAAAAAGTTATGCTATTTAGGGTGCCCCTCTTGCTTCTAGTGCACTTGCTTAAAGTGAGCCATTTGTAATGCAACTCAAATGAACAACAAAGTAACAATCCATTGTAGAGGAGTGGTCCAATGTGACATGAATACTTAATTGGGGTTTTATTCATAGAATATTGGAGGTGGTTACATTCACACATTCACACGTTTATAAACAAATATCGACCAATGTCCGTCCCTTCTTGAGGTCAATGAGTCCCATTCAACTGATTTAAATAGAAGACAAAATTGTCTGCAAAACTTCTCACCAGAGATCAAATCAGATCATTTGTTTCTGTAGAATAAATCACTTTTGACCTTCAGCTTTGTTCCAGAAGTGACTGGTCTTGAGTACAAAGGTCTTTTTATTTTATTTGTGTGGGAAGAGTCATACTGGCAGTCATACAATAATGAAACTAGTCTTCCAATAATGTCGGTGCATCAGGCAGATTTTGTGTGCCTGTAGGAGGAGGACACTCCCCCCACTTGGGCATTCCCTTACATGGTAAAGACATTCTCTAACTCACAGGCCACTCCCCCTACTCCTATTCCTTCTTATAGAATTATACACTATTCCTGGTATAGTACAGTGCCTTGCCAAAAATATTTATCCTATTTTGTTGCATTACAACGTGCAATTTAAATAGATTTTTATTTGTATTTCACGTAATGGACTTTCACGTAATGGCTGTCAACGAATATTCTAAATTCGAATATATATTCGAATAGTTTTTAAAAAACGAATTTCGAAGGTGAATATTAATATTCAAATATTTTTTTAAATTGTGGAAAAAAACATTTGCGGTAGCAGAGGTTGTCTGTCTGTCGGTCGGTCTGTCTGCTTTGAGAGTAGGCGCACTAGCGCGCCTGACGGTACATATCCATATGTTCGACACAACTGAAGCGTGGTGTGGCAACTTCATACAGCCATGGTTGATGCTCCACGCCCCTGACCAGCAGCTGATTGGATGAACGCGTGATGTGGGTCTGGCTACTCGAGAATTTCAACAGTGTTATGGCGGCTTGTTGAGAATACGATCTCATATTTTACAAAAATAGTTCATTGAAACGTGTTTCTGAAAACATTTTAAGCAAGAAATAGGCCATGCAGTTGCTGAATCTGTCTTCATTTCAGCTCAACAAAGGTTAGTTTGAAAGATATTCTTCTACTTCTACTGGATACTCTACAACTGTGAAACTTTAATTAATGTTAATATTTGTTTCAATCACTGAATGAAGCCTGCTATATTTGGGACAATAGTCGCAACCTTATATTGCTCGCACAAAACTCTTGATCAGCATTCAAAATGTGTTTATTGTTGTTCATTTTAAACCGTTATTGCGCAGAGAGCGTGAGGGCGAGAGAGAGAAAGTGCTTGAGCGAGCGTAAGGTCTGCGGTCTTGGTCATCATTTGATTGACTTGTTTTTGTGTAGGTAATACGTTCTCAAATATGTTTAAACTTAACTACTTGTACAGGTTGTCTATTTATGTCTCTTTGTATTAATTAGTCCTGTTATTGACGTAATGCGCGTCATTGACAAAATGCGCATGCGTAACCAGATTTGAATAGTTCGAATATTATGTGTTTTTTTCGAGGGAATATTCTAACGTCATTTTTGAGGAATTTTGACAGCCCTATAATGGACATGCAAAAATTGTCCAAATTGGTAAAGTGAGATGAAAAAAATAACTGTTACAAAAAATTCTAAAAAATATGTAACAGATGAGTGAGGCGTGCATATTTTTTCACCCCATTTGCTATGAAGCCCCTAAATACGATATGATGCAACCAATTACCTTCAGAAGTCGCATAAATAGTTAAATAATGTCCACCTGTGTGCAATCTAAGTGTCATATGATCTGGCATATGATTTCAATATGTATACACCTGTTCCGAAAGGCCCTAGAGTCCGCAACACCACTAATCAAGCGGCACCACCAAGCAGGCAGCAACATGAAGACCAAGGAGCACTCCAAACAGGTCAGGGACAAAGTTGTGGAGACGTACAGATCCGGATGGGTTAAAAACATTTCAGAAAATGTAAACATCCCATGGAGTACCATTAAATACATTATTAAAAGATGGAAATAAAACGGCACTGCAACAATCATGCCAAGAGAGGGACGCCCACCAAAATGTATGGACCAGTCAAGGACGGTATTAATCAGAGAGGCAACAAAGACACCAAAGATAACCCAGAAGGAGCTGCAAAGCTCCACAGAGATTGGAGTATCTGTCCATAGGACCACTTTAAGCCATACACTCCACAGAGCTGGGCTTTATGGAAGAGTGGCCAGAAGAAATTAATTGCTTATTGGAAAAAATTTGCTCATACATTTGGTGTTTCGCCAAAAGGCATGTGGGAGACTCTCCAAAAATATGGAAGAAGATACTCTGGTCAGATGAGACAAAAATGTTGCATTTTGGCCCTTATGGAAAACACAATGTCTGGCACAAACCCAACACCTCTCATCACCCCGAGAACACCATCCCCAAAGTGTAGCATGCTGGTCGCAGCATCATGCTGTGGGGATTTTTTCCATCGGCAGGGACTGGGAAACTAGTCAGGATTGAAGGAATGATGGACGGTGCTAAATACAGGGAAATTCTTGTGGGAAACTTGTTTCAGCCTTCCAGAGATTTGAGACTGGGACGGAGGTTCACCTTCCAGCAGAACAATGACCTTAAACACACTGCTAAAGCAATGCTTGAGTGGTTTAAGGGGAAACATTTAAATGTCTTGGAATGGCCTAGTCAAAGCCCAGACATCAATCCAATTGAGAATCTGCGGTATTACTTAAAGATTGCTGTACACCAGCCGAACCCATTCAACTTGAAGGAGCTGGAGCACATTTACCTTGAAGGATGGGCAAACGTCCCAGTGGCTACTGTAGATGTGCCAAGCTTATAGAGACATACCCTAAGAGACTTACAGCTGTAATCGCTGCAAAACATGGCTCTACAAAGTATTGAGTTTGGGTGGGTGAATAATTATGCACTCAGCTTTTGTCTGTGCAATAAAAGATATTACGCATCTTCAAACGTGGTAGGCATGTTGGGTAAATCACATGATACAACCCCCCCCCCCCCCCCCACCAAATATATTATTTTTAATTTTAATTCCAGTTTGTAAGGCAACAAAATAGGAATAAGGCCAAGGGGTTGAATCCTTTCGCAAGGCCCTGTATATGGCAACAACATGAAAAATACAAAAGAAAGAAATACACAAATCTTATGATCGAATTTGCACCACAGCTTCTTCAGCAACTCAGTCGTGTGTGTTTTAAAAGCACATTTTCATCCAACAGAATTCCAAACCATTTGAGGGAAAATGTTAGATAATCTGAAAGAAGACTGTGACCTAGAGAATATCACTAACTTGTTGCTTAGCACCAACTTGAGAGTTGTGATAGCATTATGCAGTAGTCAGACTGCAGAATGTGTGTAACTGCTTGGGGAAGAGTGGGGACACAATACAAATTATTGTGTCATTGTCATTGAATTTAAAATGTCAAGTTTTCACATTGTTACAGATATCATTAATCCATAGAATAAACAATACATTGACCAAAACATGTGTAAAAACTTTTGAGAAAAGCGGTGCAGAATTAACTAACAAGCATGGATCAGTTCATCAGCCCGGGCAGTTTTCTTTATTTCTATAGTTAGTAAGGAATCATGGACATATTTTTCTGTGAACAGACTCAGAAAAACCTTTGACTGATAACCCCAGAGCAGTCCTGCTTGATTGCTTGGTTTTCATGTATTATTTTAATCCTCATTAATTTACGCCAGGCACAGCATATTTTTTCAAAAATCACCTGCAGCAATAAAGTATTTGCTAAGTGCATCTACAATTGCATTTTTATGTCAGTGAAAGACATGGAATAATGAAACACTGTTCTCTAGTCATTGCGGTTTTCCAGAATTCAGCGGGGGTTTCAATAGGAAAGTGTATTCACATACAAACTACATTTTCTCAAAGTCCTAAAAGTCGGCAAGACCAAGCTTTATGTCGTTTTTCTTGCCTTAGATCATGCCTAATTCTACTATTAACAGCATCAGATAATTGTGAATAAAACCAGGGATTAAATGTGTTCCTACCCTTATCCTTTTTTATGGCGGCTTGCCTATCAGCAACCGAGGAAAAAACACAAGTAAAATAATCTAAGACAAATTCAGATTCTGTAAAACGAGTAATGCAAACCAAGTCGCTTTGGTGAACTTCTTGTAAAATCACTCCCAAAATGTCTTAAAACGTATGTCGACAATACGATCTAACCACAGAGCTTCCCACTATGATGCTAGCCTGACGTTGAGAATATTGATCTGGAGCGCTTGGCCTTAGCAAAGCTTTTGCCCCTTCAGGGGGTCACTAGACAGATAACTGGAATAGAAGATCCCACAGCAACCCTGTACACCAACACAACTTGAGCAAGCAACTTCTTCACTTTTGCCCTCAGCAAGTAAACATTTGTCACACTGAAAGTCAGGGTGTTCATCTTCATCTCGGTACACAGCGAAATACACACACGTCTTGCAGCATTGGAAGCCCTTATAAAATATACTGTGCAGACCCTCATTACGAAGCAATTTTTTTAAGTTGATTTGGAAATGCTTAGAGTTTGGGACACAAAACGTATAATCATGGATTTAAAGAACAATTTCATCACAGATTCGCTTTGCTCATAAAATTTTCAAGTAAACACTAAAATACAAAAAACTGAATGCAAGAAGCTATGTAAGAAACAAATTAAACATTTAAACTGATTTAAAACAAAGAATGAGAAGCTCATTAGCAAATAAATAAATGACAAATATAAACAACAGGAATACAAAATCCCTACACTCGCAACTCACACAAGGAAGTGATGCAACAAGGGAAGTTTCATCACTTCCTGTAAGAGTTCTTGTAGGTTCATTTGGTGTTGTGTGTATGTGTTAGTGTGTGAGAGCGACAGAAAGAAAGTGTGCTACTGCGTGTGTTTGGGGCTGGCTAGCTTGAATATTGCAGCAGATTTTGGGCAGAGAAACAGGCTTTGCCATCCACTTCCATCCTTGGCTCGACTGGGCCCAGGGAAAGACAGCCAGCATCCAAAAATGCCACCTTATCCACTATATAGTGTGCTACTTTTGACGAGCAGCTCTTGGGAATGGGGTGCCGTTTGGGACACAGGAACCGTCAGGCATGGAAAAGGAATAGATAATACCGATCAGATGAGCACCAGATAAGTAAGCAGAGAGGAAAGGCTGCTATCGCTTGAGGAGAGGCTATCACAACCAGGTTCCTAATCTCCACAGTAAACAAAGCAGATCCCTGCTGGTTAGAGGGGAAGCTGGGCATTAGAGGACTGTGTTTAACGCGAGTGTCCAGAGAAACATTGTCAAATTCTGTCCGATATCAGAGCACAAAGTCCTTATTAAGCCAAAGACTGTTTGCGTCCTGCTGTAACCATTTTCAGAGATCTGAAGGTTCATAGATGTATGACGCATTTCCAGAGGGTCCGACTTTGAGTTGGTCATTATTGAGAATGTTCATCTCCGCATGACAACATATGTAGTAGTGTCTTGAAATGGGCTGCTCTCTCTGTCGTCTATAACCAAGCTTGCAGTGAGCACAAATGTCTTTTCATCTCACGTTTTTTGCTCACAGGGAGCAAGAGGATTGTTATACCTGACTGTCATTCCGCTGAATATTGCATGATATCAAAGAGACTGGAGTGAATAAGGAAAAAGCAGTTGATGTCCTTTCCTGCTCACCGATGCTCTATCTTAAATTCATCCGGAATCCCACAGCAGGAATGTCATCCAGCAACAACAGGACACATGAATTGTTATGTCGGTGATAATTAGTGAACATTACAGCCGTTCATCCATTTCTCTCCTGGGAAATATATTTTAAAAGAGGACATTTCAATATTTAGAAGCATTTTAGACTGACACTTCAGGAACCCTGCAAGCTGGCATTATCTATGACGCAGGCATTCATGTTTGATGATGAATTCCCACAGCGTGACATGGTTTCAGTCTTGAATCACATGTCAGTTCTCAATATGACAACTGCCTCGAAGCGTCAAAGCCTCACTCCTGCTCTTTGATTCATCGATCCTTACAGCGTGATCAGAACGACTACTGCTTTAGCTCGTGCCTCACCTTTCCGGAGGCATTGTTTGGGGACAGAATGGAGGATTCTAGAAAATCGTGGATAGTTGGTTACATGGCTCACCCCCCACCCCCGGCTTCCTGTGTCCATGTGCCTGCATGTTATTAAATGGGTTTCAAGTGGTTATTGATTATTTAGACAGGCATTCTGGGTGTCCCAAATAGCACCTATTTAACTTAATTAGTGCACTCTTCTTGTTCACTACAAAGGTACAACGAGGTGCGGTTTGGGACACAATCCTCTATCTGAAGGGATCTCTACACCTTCATGATTGCTGTTCCTCCCTGTGTTGGGACGAGGGAGATTGCAATTATAATGCAGCTCATTGTGAAACCAGTGATTCACAACAGAGACAATAACATTCTTCTTGAAAGTCGCCACCCATCTGCAGCAGGGTGTCGAATATTCCCAATTCCAGACTGGATGAGTGACATGTCAACAGTCTATGTAAAGTGGTGTTATTCCAAAACTGATGACATACACACACGCACACACACACACACACATTATGGCAGGTGAAAAGGGACTTTAATAAGCTATTTAAACGACCTAACGTGTATACCACCCTGTATGCGACGGTGTATACGTCTATAGGTGTACGGATACACGTTCCTATACCCGTATACACGACGCGTCAGTACACACGTTCAGTCGACTGTCATAGACGACCTACCCAGACGTCTGAAAGCATGTGTATATGCGTGGTGATACTATTCTGAAACAGCAGAGGTCGCAGTAACCCGGGGATCTCCACGAACAGGAAGTTGTTAAACTCCTCCGACGAAGATATTAAGAATGGGTTCGTTTTTCTACAGGTGAGTGAAGGTAGTCATTCATCAAGCGAAAACCACCAGGCATGTTGACTGGAGATGCTTGGTTACATGCAATATAGCTAGTTACCATTGGGTTTTGTTGCCTCGGTTTGCTAGCAACATTGTAATAATTTTTTCACATCTGGAACGTTTCATCAATGTGGCCGTAAACTATCGTGCGTTGGCTATAGCCTATAGCTACATCCTCCCTTCCTAAACCAAAGTTCATGTCCATTGCTCAATCAAGCTTGTTGTTGCTTAATGTTATGTAGCCCTAACCGCAACATATGTTTTAGGCTCAGAATATTTTTACTGTCTTTGCTATGCTGCTTTCTCGGTGTATGGTATAATACAAGTGAGACTGGCTGGCCAGATAAAACCACAGACAACGAATTCAAAATGAAGGCATTAATATGATTTTCATCTTTTTAATTTAAATTTTTCATCTCTCTTTCAGGTTTTCCATGAATAATCTCTTTTATTTTAGCCCTTTCGGTTAATGGGTCTTCTTTTTCTCTTAACATTTTTATTCACAGAAAAGTGTTACTCCTATAATGTGTAGCCTATAAACGTTATTTTTCAGTGTTGTAGATGTCTTGTAAATGAACATTGTAAATATGGAAATAAATGCTTTAAAGTTTACTGGTTATTACTGGTTTAAAAAGACTCTGGACTCTGGACAGTTTTTCCTAGCCACTAACATTCAACACTACTGTTGTTTGCTCCATTGGGGTTTAAGGCCGGTTGTTTTGTAAAAGCACTTTGTAACAACTTCTGATGTAAAAAGGGCTTTATAAATAAATTGTATTGATATATTATAATTTAAATAACAACAGTACAGGTTTTTGAATTTACATGCGGAACATTTCGATGTACACGCTACCGACGTCTACATTGCCTTAAAGCGCGATCGGAATTTCAGATTAATAATAGTGACGTAGTGGAAAGAGAGTAAAGCCAGTGCGCTATCCAGTAGTAATGTAGGTTATGTACCAAAAACTGAAGCAGCACAAACAAAAGCAGCTGGGCAAAATGGTTCCATAACCAATTACACACTGTCGAAAAACAAGGAAGAAAGAACAAGTTCACTCAGACACTCATTTTCACCAGAGCCGGCATGTCCATTAGGCAATATAGGCGGTCGCCTAGGGCCCCACCTTTCAAGGGGGGCCCCCAATCTTATGACGTTCATAATAAATATTTTATTAATAATGTTACTAAAAGCTCGGGTGAGCACTTTTAAACGAATCATTGCGTGGACCTTACTAAACATGATACAGTACACAAAGATGGTAGCTACAAAAATACCCAGACCCACTACATACATTAAAAAGATAGCTCTGTAGGCTATAGTTCATACATGACAAATTTCAGAAAAAGATGATAAATACATAAGAATAGAATGAATAAAATACGAAAACATAAGAAATATACACAGTAGCGCGTCACACACTAATTTGCATAATGCCACCCGTGATATAGTGGGAGTCCTCGAGTACTGTAATTGTCACAGTATTCACACACACTGACTCCACCACACTTCTCTCCAAAATGCTCACTTTTTAGAAACAAGAGAAAACATTTTTTTATTTGTGGCGCTCTAAACTTTAGTAAGTAAAGGTGTGTTCTTCTGACTTCTATAAATAATGCTTATATAAATTATATACACCACTGTTCAATAGTTTTAGATCTGTAAGATTTTTTATGTTTTTAAAAGAAGTCTCTTCTGCTCACCAAGGCTGTATTTGATTAAAACACTAATAAAAAAAAAGGAATATTGTGACTATATTATGATAATTTAAAATTACTTTTCTATTTTAATCTAATTTAAAATTAAATATATTTTGAGAAAAATGTAAATCAACATATTAGAATGATATCTGAAGAATCATGTGACACTGAAGACTGGAGTAATGATGCAGAAAATTCATCCGAGGAATAAATTAAATTTTTAAATATATTAAGATAGAAAAGTAATTTTAAATAATCATAATATGTCACAATATTACAGTTTTTTTTTTTTTTTTTAAATGCAGCCTTGGTGAGCAGAAAAGTTTTTTTTAAAACATTAAAAATCCTAACCGATCTAAAACTATTGAACAGTGGTGTATATAATTTATATATATTTTTTTATGTACAATTCATAGATTTTATTTTATTTATTTGAGTTTCATGTAAATATTCTTTCATATGTAGGCTCTTATGTAGAATTCATAGATTTTATTTTATTTATTTGAGTTTCATCGTGTAAATATGTTTTCATATGTAGGCTGTTGCTACACTTAATACACATTTATAAACTTAAATATTGAAATTGTCGTCTCATGTGCTTTCTCTTTCTTCATAAAATTGTAATGACAGTTTTTTACTCGAGTGGGGCCAATTTTCATGATCTTGCCTGGGCCCCACTACCCCACGGGCCGGCACTGATTTTCACTGACAGGTTTTTATGTCCAACGGCCTATTTCATTATCATAGATAAATCGGCCTGAATGAGTGCAAATTATGCATATAATAATAGATGCATAATATGACCACACAGTAAAAAACTTTCAATGTCAATAAAGTCCAAGTTGCCTCTCAAAAAGGTCTATCCTTTATATGGAGCACCCACAGTCACGGTTGCATAGGTGTATAGACGTATACACAGTCGCTTACGCGGTGGTATGCACGTTAGGTCTTTATATAGCTTATTAAAGTCCCTTTTCACCTGCCATACACGCACACACAGACACACACACATCTACACACGTGCACACACACACACACATGCAAACGCACTTATTTTTAAATTGATCATCGCTGCAGGTCTTACTAGCTGAATGACTTATCAATATCAATCATCTCCGTTCTAAAGAGACATTCAGGATCCTTGCAGGTCTCGTGAGCCGTCAGATTCACCTCTGGGCTTTCAATGAAAAGCCCCCGCCGGGTCCCAATTGGCGCCATATTCCCTTGACCGAGCTTTTTGACGCCCCGCTCTGAAGTTGTGCACACGACAGAGAACAGCTTCCCATTTGAGACGCGGGCTTTGGATGACTATGCCCGAAGACACAGAGGGTAGCACTATATATATGCTAATAGGGTTAGTTTATTCAGATCAGAATGATAATGCATAGAAGGAAAGATGGGGAAAGTGGGCCCGGGAAAATGCATTCTTTTGCCCAGCACAGCTGTTTCTCTCCTGGTATTCTATCTACAATAACATATTGTTGTTTTCTTGTGTGTTCACTGTTGGTTGAACAACTAAAACCTCTTGTCCAGAGTGTAAAATTACGATAGTGTCCTATAAAATTGTCGTATTTTAAACAGAGCAATATTATAAGTCTGAATGGAACTTGTAATTCGGAAGCTAATCTCTTGTGGACACACTACACAAAACAAATGGTTCTGTAGATATATCGCTGAACAGCAGTGCACATGAGATAACGAGACGCATTAGTTACAGTGTTTTGGACGAATCACACATTTCACAGGCGTTAGCGTCTTTTGAAATGTTGGAAAGAGGAGGGGACATTTGGCTCGTGGATTTAATTGGACGTTACCAAGAGATAAGGATGAAGTTCCTTGCAGTGATGCCGATCTCTTCCTCTTGACAAATACGGACCCAGAACTTAATCGAGCACCTGACCACTTATGCAAGGCTATATGTCTGAGTTAACCAGCGCTCTGCTGACCTATTGCTTTTTCCAGTTGCTTGTATGACCACAATGTATTGCACAATGTCTTATTTCTGATTGTTTAGATTGATAAATGGTTCAGTGTTTTGTAATTTGTTCAGTTTTCAGTGGTCCCCAGGAGAGTTTAACATAGAGGAATGTTTGTGTTTTCTACATCTCGTCATTACTATTCTCCCGCCAGGCTTTACAAAAAGGTTTCAATCAAATACATGATCATATGTTAACCAACTAAAAGAGAGTTAGAGACCGATAAGCCGGTCTGCTAAAGCATTCAAACGTACATACAACGTGGTAAGATCAGTAAAAATGTTTATATAATATTTATAATATAACATTATTTATTCTAAATGTCCCGGGCCATCACTCTGACATTACTGAGTATATATGCATATTTAAGTTGACTGGAATAGGCTGGGTTCAAATGGTTCTGTCTGATCACTAACTCTTTTTGTTCCTGCCGAGGCCCACAGAAGTTGGTCGCATGAGAGTGAATTTTTTTTTCTTTTACCCTTTCTAATATTTTGGGAGAGTGTGTTTGTATTTGTGAGTATGTGTGTGTGTGTATTTTAATTAGATTTGCCTCAACATATTGATGTTTTAAAAACCAATCACTCACTCCTCATATTAGTTACCTCAGCGACAGAGCTCACAGAGAAATGACGATGTGCTTAGACCCAGATATATTCTGCTGAATGGACAGAACCATACATCCACTAGTCCCAGGAGGAAATAAACCACTTTTGTAATTTCTCAAATGTGCTCAAAGAAATAAAGGATCACCGGACTGAATCTGAATCTCTGCCATCCATTCTATAATTTAATATAGGGGGCAATAAAACCAGCGTTCACTCAACTGTGGTCAATGTAAGTTTAATTCCTGTCTCTATCAGTGGGGAGGCTCTTGACAAGGCATATATATTTATTTATATTGTTATATATTTATATTTATTTATATATACATATATATATATATATATACCATATCCCTAATGTCACCCCTAACCCTAAATAGTCCCCTACATTGTCCAGGGCCTTATATTGTGTCTTGCACTGTATATCTCACTTGGGACACGTGCAGATTTATATACCATGGACTCCACTGGCATTCAGCTGAAGCCTCAGTGGAAATTTGGAATCCCTCGTTCACAGTTCAGAGACAAAGACCACGGAAAACTCAGCAGTGTTCGTCCTCCCAGTCTTCTTGTCATTGATCCCCTGTGAGTGGGAAGGTTGTCCTGCGCCGTGAGATGCTGTCTAGTTGACTCCTGGCACGGCGTGAGCCACGGTCCACAGTCTGCCCCTTCTTTCACACTCCAGCGACTGAATATTTTTAGCATCCACCTTTGCAGCTCACCGTTGCCGTGGAAGCCACAGAAGGCTAACCAGAAGGCTTCAGTCTGTGGATTCGATTGACAGAGGGACAGAGAGGGAGGAGGAGGGAGAACACAGTTCTGTGTGTAGCTAATAGGGGAAGAGAAAGGAGGAGAGGCAAGGGACAGTCATCTACTTGATTGGTCCATATGTGATGGAAACGGGCCTACTGCTCTAATCCAACCCGTCCAAACACACACACGCACGCACACACACACACACACGGACACACACATGTACACGCACACAACTGGTTGGAGTCTGGAGCGAAGGACAGTCGCGGAGCGGTGCCCAATTAGCACTTTAGGAGTTAAGTGTGCTGCCCAAGGGAACAATGACAGCAGGTGGTCTCTCGGATATTGATGCATGCAAGCTACCCTCCGGTTTGGCCTGTTCACTCCCGCCAGAGATGATATGCCAGAGGGGGAAAAGGGGGGACGGAGAGCTGATACCATGGGCCCATAGCTACAAGCATAGCTCGCCCTGACAAGTATCAATGCTGAAAAGTCTTAGATATATCTAGCCTTAATATTGAGTTTTGCAGAGAGTGGTGTATCCTGATCAATATCTCTGTCTAAAGGGTAAAGTAATTACAGTGTTGTTATTGAATTGCAGCTCTGCAAATGGTGACACTGAACTCCATTCGTGGGCTGCCTATGGAATTGGTTTAGGAATGACGAGGTCTTCAGTGTGTGTGTGTGTGTGTGGGGCGGGGTCTGACCAAATGGACTCATCCATTTAGCCTAATTGGTTAATCTCAATACATTTTCCTTTTAACTAATGAATCTTCTAACTCTGTAATTGAAACGGGGCGATTAGGATAAATCATGATAGGCGAACAGAGAGCTTGCATCGGCTTCAGACGTGTTTTTCTGTTTCACGGTACTTAAAGGCGCCGAATATGTACGTTTGTCACTGTAAGACAATTATTAGGCTTTTAATGAGAACTGGAGTTCTTTTCATTGAATTTGGATAGTACTATATACACACTGTTATTCTGAATGTTTAGACAAGCACAAACAGCCCTGCTGATGCTGGGGTTGTGAGTTTGAATCCCACGAGGGGCTGGTATGAGAACAAAACCCTATTCGCTCACATACTTAAGTCACTCTGATAAACAGTCCTTGCAAATTTACTGGAATGAAAATGCGATGGACACGGTCTGACTCACCGAGTCCGTGCTCTTGATGAAACATGTTGTGCTCCAAACATGTAGTGTTTTCCTTTAGAGAGCCACGTGCATGAGTGAGTTCCAATGGCTGATGCATTTTATTTTACTGTGATTCCAATGTTATTTTACCTCAACGTCTGATCAGTCAGTTTCCCTTGTTACTGGGGACGTTCACGGTTCTCCTCAAATGCGGTCCACTGTAAGGTGTAAAGCCATGCTATAGATTCCTCTCAGAACCACAGAACAGCAGACGTGCTGCTTGGTTTTTTGCCTCTTTTGTGGCTGTATTTTTATACTCTATGTGCGGGGCTATAGAAAACATGGCTGAAAACTTGTACAGTGAAATAAAAGTTCAGTAGAGGTTCTTTCTGAGAGAGAAGGACAGAGAGAACTAGAGAATGAGAGATAGAAAGAGTGACAAGACGGAGAGGGGGAAGAGCACAAGAGAGAAAAAGAGAGATAGAAAGAGAGAGAGAAACTGAGGATAGAAATGGAAGGGTATGGGTAGAAGGAGAGAAAAATAAAGTAAGAGAGTGACAGTGTGTGAGAGTGCAGGCGTGTGTGTATAGTGCATAGCTCATTGTGAATAGTGCATAGCTCATTGTGTATAGTTCATAGCTCATTGTGTATATGTTCATAACTCATTGTGTATATGTCTATAGTTCATTGTGTATAGTTCATAGCTCATTGTGTATATGTTCATAGCTCACTGTGTATAAGTCCATAACTCATTGTGTATATGTCTATAGTTTATTGTGTATAGTTCATAGCTCATTGTGTATATGTTCATAGCTCCTTGTGTATATGTCCATAACTCATTGTGTATATGTCCATAACTCATTGTGTATATGTTCATAGCTCCTTGTGTATATGTCCATAACTCATTGTGTATATGTCCATAACTCATTGTGTATATGTCCATAACTCATTGTGTATATGTCCATAACTCATTGTGTATATGTCTATAGTTCATTGTGCAGTGACGTCCTCAAGCCACTTAGCTGAAACACAAATGTTTTGTTCAGCAGGCTGTTTTTACAATACAATTATTTATTTAGATGTACAAGACCCATGGTCAGGATTTTGCATCTGAAGAACAACTTTTTATTGTGTGAATAAAAAAAACATAAGTTAAGTTAAGTTGCAATTATTTTTTACCCATACTACCGAGGTCTAAAGTCAACGCCTCCCTCAGTGTGTATCAGGGAATATAGGTGGTTGAATACAATTGCTGCCATTGACATTGAGGCAACCAATCTCCTACGGTCTGTTCTACAGACAGACCCGCTTCCAGAACAAGAATCACGACAAAAAGCAGCATCCCCAGTGTTCTGGCAAGCAGCAGCCAACCTGATGGAAATAGTGCCCACTGTTCACAACTAATTATCCCTTGAAATTGGCACAGCCTTACTCCTGGTGGCACAAAACAAAAAAATAACATTTACTGACACTCAGATAATCTCCTGTGGCTATGCGTAAAACTGAATGTACATTCCTGTCGCTGTTCCGCCTGCCTTCTCCGTGATTGGCTGAAAGTAGCAGCCTTGCAATTTGGGAGAAGAGCACTCCGCTATGCATTCCACTCAGACAGCTCTCCCATCCAAGTGACAAGTTCGCCTGACCTGCTAAAATCTCTCAAATTAATGTGGCCAAGTTTTAAATGACTTTCCATTTGTTTTCCCCTTGTCGTTTAGCATAGCCGCTTGGCTAGGTGTGCGGATGTCGAAGCCTCATGCTGCTGTGTAGCACAACAGATGGACCTGTCTGTGTCTGTTCTAAGGTTTCATCCCAACGGGGCCCAGTCAAACTAGAACCTCCATACAAGGGATGAGGTGCAATATGAGACGTCACCTAATAGTTACCGCTTGGATCCTGTCGAGTACAGACTTCTGTTTTTATCACTCAACTGAAAGCTTTTGACCTTACACAGGGAATCAAATCCCACTCTCCAGTCCATTTAACTTGTTGCCTTGGTTTCCTGTGCCTGTATTTCTTAATGTGCGGCCGGCGAATGGCATTTTTTTTATTTTATTTTACAGATTGAGTTCAGGCAGCAACGGATGATTTGTTTTTATAGGAAATGCATATTGCGGTTCCACCAGAGGTGTGGCTCGGATGGCGAGTCATAAAGATAATGATCTGGTGGTCAATAAAAGCACTTGAATGAATAATGAATGATTTCTGATTGTTGGGTTTCAGAGAGGTTTAGAAGCCATATGCAGATGGGCTCCTCGGTTCATTCAGTGTATCTGTTTGCTAATTTTCAAACCATATGTTGAAGTGCTAAACTTATATGATGGTGGTTGCACAAAGTTCAAGATGACAAAACACCCCATGGAAATAAATGTGTCTAAAGCACGGCATACATGTCTAAAAGCCAGCCTTGGTGTATTGATTAAAAGTGGACCAATCCTGTATCAAAAATATTCTAATGAATCCAGACATTCTTGAGTAATAATTTTTTCTATCTCTGCTCATATTGATTGTCCCCCACTGTATTTGTGTTGGGTGTTCATCAGGGATGCATCATGGGACCCACACAATGATTCAATAGCCTTGCACATGTTGCCCACATGAGCTAGTGTCAGACTAGGAATTTAAATGGAGAACCTGCAGCACGAACATTTATACAATATGTATTTACATGTTATTCTCAATGGACACACGTCCTTCAAGGTTGTATGGTTTCGCCTTTTCACTGCCTGTCATCCTACACAATACTTTAGATGTTCCCTTATGTCATTCTATTTTCCTCTTAAAGAGACCTTTCCCAGCTAGGCACTATTTGGGTGTTTCTTTCGGTCTCCCAACATAATAGGACTGTAACATTTATTGTGGCCTTTGGGGTTTTGCATATTACTTGATCACATTAATGGCGTGTAGACATGGTGGTCCTTCGGATATAATTTTTCAATAGGGTCGGGATGTGTCTGAACAATGTCCTCAAACCCTAGTTCATTTTTTATATTAGGTTCTCACTCTAAGGTGGTACCACGTTTTCAGGGGCTGTCCTAGTTTTTACAGATTCCCAGGAGCTTGCTAGCTAGCTACTATTTTTGAGATTGCAAAACAATTGTTGCTTCAAATGATGGAAATTCGCTATGAAATCGCTATGAATTTCAACCGGGAAATGTAGATGACACATTTCAATGGCAATTGTACAGTGTCACTATGTTTGTATTCACAGCACACAACTCATCACCTTAAACCATAATCCCTAAATACACAGAATAAAACCCACAAATGTAAACCCTGATCCATAAATATACAGCATAAAGCTCACACATGAATATTCTGAAACATAAAAATAAATGATGCACAAATGTTATTCACTATCCAAAAAACAAACACTCTTGACTTGTGTTTGTAATCCAGTATTCAGATCAGAGAAACTGGGGACATAATTACATAGGTAATAATGGTTTTGTTTTCCTCAAAGCCTTCCAGGCTGAGAGCTACTCTTGTTTTTCAGCAAAATGATGCATTTAGGTTTGAGAAAAGAACAGTTGCTTTGACTTTTAATTTTTTTATTATAGTTGATGTTCTAGGTAGAGTGTAGATTCTCAGCCTGTTCTGACAGATTTCCTCTGTCTTCAATAAAAGAAATACATATTTCTTTTAAATTAATACAAACATTAATTATGTCAGAAACACCCGTAAGCTCTTCAATGTTTTACCTACTGTAAGTCCTAACTGCAAGTGCTATGTTTGCGGGTTAGGGATCCACAATCCACAGAAACACATTTAGGCAGGAGGCTAGTATTTGATAATGGCTGTCTTCATCTTTCATCACACTGCACTCTCAACAACTCCAAAGAACGTTCTACCATTTTATACAGCTTCCCACTTTAACACAATAAAAAAATCAGGAAAGACTTGGGCCAGCAAACATTATTAATAAACAAACAACATAATGCCACATATTTTGGCATATATACAGCATCAAAGCCATGCATATCTACTTCCTGTTAGCAGTCACTACTCTGCAACAAGAGGAGAAGGGGTTAGGACAGAGGAAAGGTAACAAAACATTGGGTTTAATGGGTAATGCGTTTATAAATAATGTGATTGGAGTTCACAAGGTGGTTACTGCCTTATCATACTGTAGCTTTACAGAAATGCATTAAACTTGATGTCATGTTTTTGGGATATAACACATTCATTTACAGTTTTTCTCGATTGCTAACATGCATCAGTCAATACTGGATCCACAATAACAAAACTCTTCACACAGTGTGCATTACCAACAGTTAACCAACAGTTAATCTCACCTCCAAAACTCACTAAAACCACCAAATACACCTCATACCTGTCTCAAAACAAGCATGTTCTACCAAAACACTGGCAACAATTCTCCCTCAGAAACACACACTGTCACTCATAATACACTGACCTAAAAAACACTAACAACAGAGAGCGTTAAATGAGTGAATAACTTTTATCTTGTATGTTTTTTTGTTTGTATAAATCAAGAGGGGTCAGCTGAGGTGGCTTGGGCATCTGTCTCCATCCCACCGGGAGGAGACCCCGGGGAAGACCTAGGACACGCTGGAGGGACTATGTCTCCCAGCTGGCCTGGGAACGCCTTGGTGTCCCCCCGGAAGAGCTGGAGGAAGTGTCTAGGGAGAGGGAAGTCTGGGCATCCCTGCTTAGACTGCTGCCCCCGCGACCCGGCCCCGGATAAGCGGAAGAAGATGGATGGATGTATGTATGTATGTATGTTTTTTTGTTTGTATAAATCAATATTTGATCATAGAATAAGAAAAATACCTCACTTTATTAACAGTACTAATGTACACAGAACAGGAATGTATCAGAAATGCAGCAATTTGAAGGAATATCCTTTATTTTCACTATATCTCTGCATATAGTAAATTATACTTTTGAAAAATAGGAAGTTCAAACAAAAAACACATTTCCCCAAATTTCAGGGCTGCAACAATAGAAAACAAACATCAGCAAGTATAGTATAATCACTAGCCTCTCTGAATTGTAGGGCCCAATGAGTGGTTCGTGTAACTGCAAACCATCATTGGACAGTGCTGCTCACATTGTGATGTTAGATCCTCTCTGGCCTGGGACGTACATGGTGGCTCTCTATCCAATCATGTTTCTTCCCCTGAGGTGTGTTTTTGCCAGGTTGAATCCAGCTTCATCCACAAAGATTAATTTATGTGCAGTTTGACTGGCTTCCATCTCCATTACCCTCTAAAAAAACTGTAAATCCATAGTTTTACAGTACTTCCCTCTTTGGTTATTGAACAGACGTCTTACCTGGATATCCTGATACCAGAGTTCTTTCACACATTCACCGCTTCTCTCAAAGGGCACAGGGTACAACACTTGGGTCGGTTTTCAGTTGAAACTGCAATCAACTGTGTTTGGATTTACTAAATATTCTAACATAGTTAAAATGTTCTAACAAATATCAAACATTTTCTTTATATTTCAATCTGGTAACTGCAGAAAAGCACAACAGTTGCCATCATTCTGTTTTGAATGTGTTTTGAGAACAGTGTGTAAGCATTTGAGAAAACATGTGCTGTGAATATATTATTTTGTAGGTGGTTGAGTTTGAATGAGAAAAGAGTTCATGGATTTTGGGGGATGTGTTCATTGAATGCATTTTGTGTGAAAGCAATGAGAAACTATTCACAGTTTGGTTCGCATACACTTGCTAACAGTGTGAAGAGTTTTGTTACAGTAACTTCTGTATTGTTCGATGCTTGTAAGCAATTGGGAGAAACTGTAACAGCGTTTAGAAACTGGGTTTAGGTTAAATAGGTTTTAGAGATACATACCCGCCCATATTAGGAATCTGCCCATTCCTGAGAACCAAAATTGTATGCAGCACCACGTGAAGATGTCTGTCACAATGAAGTCACACAGGCAGGGTCGCCAACCAACATCAGACTGGCAGGGTTGCCAACCAACATCAGACTGGCAGGGTTGCCAACCAACATCAGACTGGCAGGGGTGCCAACCAACATCAGACTGGCAGGGGCATCAATGAACATCAGACTGGCAGGGGCACCAACCAACAACAGACTGGCAGGGGTGCCAACTAACATCAGACTGGCTGGGGCATCAACCAACATCAGCAGGGGAATCAACATCAGACTGGCAAGGGCATCAACTAACATCAGACTGGCAGGGGCATCAAACGACATCAGACTGACAGAGGCATCAACTAACATCAGACTGGCAGAGGCATCAACCGACATCAGACTGGCAGGGGCATCAACCAGCATCAGCAGGGGAACCAACATCAGACTGGCAGGGGCACCAAACAACATCAGACTGACAGAGGCATCAACTAACATCAGACTGGCAGGGGCATCAACCGACATCAGACTGGCAGGGGCATCAACCAGCATCAGCAGGGGAACCAACCTCAGACTGGCAAGGGCACCAAACAACATCAGACTGACAGAGGCATCAACTAACATCAGACTGGCAGGGGCATCAACCGACATCAGACTGGCAGGGGCATCTACCAGCATCAGCAGGGGAACCAACATCAGACTGGCAAGGGCACCAAAAGACATCAGACTGACAGAGGCATCAACTAACATCAGACTGACAGGGGCATCAACCAGCATCAGCAGGGGAACCAACATCAGACTGGCAGGGGCACCAAACAACATCAGACTGACAGAGGCATCAACTAACATCAGACTGGCAGGGGCATCAACCGACATCAGACTGGCAGGGGCATCAACCAGCATCAGCAGGGGAACCAACATCAGACTGGCAGGGGCACCAAACAACATCAGACTGGTAGGGGCATCTACCAGCATCAGCAGGGGAACCAACATCAGACTGGCAAGGGCACCAAAAGACATCAGACTGACAGAGGCATCAACTAACATCAGACTGACAGAGGCATCAACCAACATCAGACTGATAAGGGCCTCTGTTTTTCACACTTGTTTTGGTGTTGGTTAATATAACTGTTTGAGAGACGTAATTAAAGCAAGAAGTAGTGTTACTTATATGCATACAACACTTCCAGACTGCATGTTTAAAGTTGTTTAGTGGTCTTGGTAATTTACAAGATCTTGGACCTACTGGTGACTGTGGAAAAAGTAAGAACGATTCTAAAATGGCGCTGCGCTTTCAGCAAGCACACCTAAATAGTGTTGCTTAGTTACCAGTTATTGGTTCCTGTAATGGGACTGGCTCTTCAGCTCCACTTCTGGCTGTGAGGTTGTACTTGACCATATTGAGAGTATCTCAGTCTTGTACAAGCATCATGGAAACCGAATGATTTTTGGTCAAGTCTTAAAACCTTGCATACATAAGCATAGGCTGCCCTGTGTATCACTGTAAAATTGTCTTAAAGTAGCTCAATGTATTTATATGCCGTTCATCAAAGATTTTATATTTTTCTCAATTCCGTTATTTAATTTGAATATTATTTTTCTGCTGTTATCTAAAAGATTAATTACTTTCCCTCCTCTGGACAGATACTTATGAATGTTATATCATTAGCATTGCAAAATTACTTTCACAGAAATTTTAAGAAACCCCAATTGAATTATTCTCAATACCAGGGGGGATTAAAAAGTAGATTCAAAATATTCCAACCAAGTGTTCTGGAAAACTTGGGAATATTTTCAGAGTAATCAGACATTTTCAACTGTAAATAACCTTCCTTTGTTGAACAGGAAACGGGAATGTATTGGATAATCACTATGAAATAACTATACATCGCCGCAGGCTCAAGGTGTGATAAAACCCTAATCGTCCTGCATTGCTTCGGCACAGCCACTCACTATTTTCACCAGGATTGTCTTTTTGTAGTGCATTTCCAACAGATTAACATAATAAAAGATGGATGTTACATCCGTCCTTAGAAACCTTTCCGCGATCCTCAGTGAGCAGCATCAGCCCCCCCGCCAACTTCTCCATGTCTGCTGCTTCAGCTTGTTACAGCCAGATTAGAGAGAGAAAGAGAGAGAGGTGGAGGAGGAGGGGAGAGAGAGAGTGTGCGTATGAGGACAGCGGAGCGCAGAGAGTGAGAGGGAGGGAATTTGCGTTTCTGTGGGTGTGCGTGCGTGTGTGTGTGTGTGTGTGTGTGTGTGTGAGGAGAGCGGAGTGCGAGGCACAGTGAGCGAGGCAGAGATACTGCTGAATACTGGTTGGCTGGGGAACGGGGGCTGACTCAGTGGAACGAGAGAAAGAGAGAGAAAGAGAGAGATAGGGAGGGAGGGAGAGAGAGAGTGAGATAGAGAGGGAGGCGGGGGGAGGCAGGCTGTATGTGACAGAGTCCTCTCTCCTCATCATTAGGCCAGTGTCTCTCTTCCATTGGCTCGGCTTGCTGGACCGTCAAACAGCCAACACACCACAACACCATGCCTGCCTTTGTCACTGAGGCAAGCTCTCACCGCTACCATCACCGCCGCGCATCTCCTCCACTATAACCAGCCCGTGCTCAGACAGACACCCAGAGAGAGAGGAAGAGGGACAGAGGGAGAGGGGACAGGCTCGGCAGAGACAGACGCTGGACCCGCGCTACGGAGCTGCGCGCTGAAGCCGAGGGGCTGCTGGCGTTCTTTCCTGCTGTTGCTGGAGCTCCGTGAAGAGAGGCGCAGGGGAGAGGGAAAGTGCTGCTCAGAGGCTGGGAGAGCTGGGAGAGCTGGGAGATGAAGACAGAGCAACCCGAGCACTGAAAAGATTCGGAGAAAACAGACGTGCTGCCACGTTGCAATGCTCCCGGACTGTTTCCTACACGAGGAAGCACTTGACTGATGGACCGACACCGGTGCTGTGATCGGTGTGTGAAAGGGAAACGGACTTCTGCACAGGTCATCTAGAGCTCAGACTGTTTTAGTGTCTGTCCATGCATGTTTCCACTTAAAAGGACTTTGGAACACTGGTCTGTCGTCCAACTCCTGCAGATCCAAGACTTCACTGTTTTCTTGTCCTGACTGTCTTGGCACATAGTCCCCTGGGGGGTCGGAGTGCACCCGGGCCATTCTGGATGACTTTCAGTACAGACCTGGCGGGTTTGTAGAGGCTCTTGATTCCTGACTTAGATGTCGCCTCGGCAGTTAGTCTGAAAGCACGTGTCATGGCTTGTTATTACATCGTCATCAGCTCCACTCACCTCAGCAACGGACACTTCAGAAACATCAAGGGAGTTTTCCGTGGCCCCCTCAGCAAAAATGGGAACAAGAATTTGGTAAGTAGGCCTATTTGACAGTTTGTCCGGTTTGTCACTTGCCCGTGAGTGTCTCATGCCTGCGTTCTGCCCGGTGGGAGGGAAGCATTACTGAACCTCAATCTAAAAACGAGTTTGTTTGGGGCGAAATGACAAGACCAATCTTTTTGTTCCGATGTTCCATCCAAACTGTGACAGATCAGACCAGAGTGAATGAAATGTCATAGATGGGTGTTCTGACCAGTGACCAAATTCCTAAATTCCTACCAGACGGATGGCGAGAATGCCTCTAATCTCCCCACATGAAGTAATAAGTGATGTCATGGGATTTATTCCATAAACATCCTTTTACCGAAGCTGGGGGTTAATATGATGCAAACTAATCCCTCTGTTTGTCCAACCAGAGACTGGAATTCTGGAATACACACACCAATTCTAAACTCTACAATCGGAACTTGGAATCTGGGACAACACAGTGGGGAATGACGAGGGAGAAGAAGTAGCGTGTGTCTCGAGATGCTGCTGGAGAGATCTCCTAGCTATGAATTATGTAAACACAAGTGTGATCTCTACTGTTTGACATAGAGCTCATCGCCCACACTAGATATTATCAGTGATGCTGCCCTGATTACTCACTGTACACACTCGTCTAATTCAAAAGCAAATAGTTTGAAGGGAGAAGCGGCGCGGCTTTTCAGTGCCTGCGAATATGAATATGCTGCCGATTAAATGTCTTATGCTCCCCTTCAAATCCTCCCTCCCCTCCACATCAGGGAGGGAGAATAGAGCTCTGCTGTCAGCCAACTCTGCCTCTTTAAAGAATCAGAAATGATTCAAGATGAAATATTGAAGCGCTCAATTCTAACGCTGAAGCATGCTGCCACTCCTGCTGGCCTTCCGCATTGGCAGAGATCGGTAAATATTGTGGTTTAGAAATACACTTACAAGACGTGATTGGATCAAAATAAAATGCAGAACCCTCCTGATAAATATTCTTAGTAAAACAGTGTTGTATTTCATTTTCAAGTACCCCCCTTAATCTAAGGGACATTCTCAGTTAGAGAAAAAACAACAACCAAAAATGAAAAAAATAATATTTGCGATCCATTGCTTTAAGTGATGGCCTGCAAGTGGCACTGGATACTAAATAACCAGAAATGCTCAGACAAAACATGTTGCATGTCGGATGTTATGATTCTAATATACTCCACTCCCAGTCACATTTCAATTGGGGCTGTTGAAAAGTATTTAGATAATACAAAACACAGCCCTCTAACGTATCTTGCAGCATACATTTTGTGCGTAATTTAGGACAACCAAATACAAATAACAATTTAACTCAAAGCATTATGCACATCATGTTTAAAACCATAAGCTAGAGCTTTTATTGTCACGGAGAATGAAGCCAGCAAAGCAGCAGCAACAGATTGTTTGACGAAAACAAGAAAGGAAGGAGCTCCTCTCCTCCCCTCTCCTCCTCTCTCCTCCTCTCTCCTCCCCACGTCTCTCCCCTCTGTAACTGGGGCTGGTTTCTTCGGACCATTACCCTGGCTACAACCTCCCCTCGCCGCTATCGCTTCACTCCATCGCTCACTGCCGGGAGACCCGATGTCACCTAAAGTTACGGAGGCCGGGGGCAGAGGAGGTGGTTGATCGGGGTGTTCACTCCTGTCGCTACACGCTCTAACACATAGACGTCCATGCAAACGCACTTAAAGTAAACACACCCCGTCTCCCCCCCGTCTCCCCCCCGTCTCCCTCTCCCCTCTCTCTCTCTCTTCTCCTTCTGTCTCTCGCTCTCCTTTCTCTCTTTCCTTCTCTCTTGTTCCTCTCCTCTCTCCGCCCAACTTTTCTCCCTCCTTCCTCCCTCCCCCGTCTCCCCCGTCTCCCCTGTCTCCCCCGTCTCCAGCCATCTCTCCATCTCTTCCCGCGTCTCCCTCCATCCCACCCACACCATTGCCAATATAGCCCCATGCTCTCCCCTTCCTCCCGTCTCTCTCTCTCTCTCTCTCTGCCTGCCTGCCTGCCTTCCACAGCTGCTGTAAATCAGCTGCTGTGGCTCCAGAGCGTACTCTACAACCATACCCAGGGACACTGCACTGGAATGAATGTAACGCTTTGTAAGAGCCCCGCTTATCCTTCTGTTGGTGCAGAGCCATCTGGCTTCACACCGCACACAGAGAGCGCGCGGCGGAGGGAGCTGATATTTCCGTCCAAAAATGTGCAGCCGTACAACATTTTGTTCTAGCGGCAGGCTTGGAGGGTTCCAGCAATGGCATTGGGGGGGGGGGGGCTTCCTCAGCATTAAGCCTGGCAGGGACCTACAGCAGACGAGGATGGTGGGGGGGCGGGGTGGGTTGTGGGTAGGGGGGCAGGGTGCGATAGACGGGGGGGGTGAGAGAGATGGGGAGGAAGGGAGAGGATGAGAGCGAGGGAGGGTGAGATGGAGAGTGGCAGAGAGAGGCAGGCAGGCATGGCAGGATGGGAGGATGGCTGGGGGGGAGGATGGCTGGGGGGAGGATGGCTGGGGGGGAGGATGGCTGGGGGGAGGATGGCTGGGGGGGTGGAGGGGGGCGGGGTGGCTGGGTGATCCATCCCGTTCTACTGTGGACTCTGTGCCGTAGCCGTGGTAATGGAGAGCCACTCAGAGGGAGCCAGAGAACAGTAATTAGAGGTACTTACTATGTGAGACACCGCTGGATTGCTGTTAAACCCGCCCGCTCAGTAGATCAGCGCGCATCGCAAGGCACAGCGCTGCGGAATAATCACCACTACATTAGATACAAACAACGCCAGATGATTCAGTGAGGGTTCCAGTAGCAGAGGTTGAATTCCTTCCGCCTGGTGTTTTGTTCGTCTTCCGAAGTCTTTGAACGATGATATTGTGATATTCAAATGAGTGCTCATTATTGTGGCTTTGGAGTTAACCTAAATCTCTGCTGAAAAAAAAAAAAATTGCAAAAGGCCAGCTTTGAGCTGGGTCTGCAGCGGCCTGAAAGAAGAGAGTTCATTCACTATTGGCTTCTTGGAGTTACTGTAACTTAAAAATGCACTCCAGGCATTTCTCAGTGTATCATCAGCGACTTATTAGTGATACTCACCCGGTTAATATGAGCCACTGTTCTTTGAATAGTACAGTATGTAATGAAATAATGGGCCATGTCAATCATTTCATATTTTATGTTAATTATTGTATATCTTATAATAATAACAATAATAATAATAATAATAACGGCAACATATATGCTCTTAAAATATACATCTTTATTTTTTAAGCAGTGTCTTTTTAAGCACAGACTAATGTATTTGGTATCATAAAGGGATAATCAATGTTGTCACTTTAAGAGTTATCTTATGTGAATGCTGCTGGAGTGGAATATTATTGAACATGTGAGCGTATAATATATACCTAAATATGTGTCCTTTATAAATCCATGCAAGTTAATGAACAAAGCGTAATAAGATGACATTTAACTCTGAATGAGAAATGAGTCTTGCTCTGAGTTGTCTATCAAACAAAAAGAGACATTATTATTTACTTAACAGGGTGAAATCAATTATTACATTTTTACAAGCACTGGCTTAAATAACAAGATGCCACAGACAAATAGTTATTCCAGCTATTATCAGAGCAATAATCTCTAGGGGAGAGAGTGAGAAAGAGACTGAAAGAGAAAGAAAAAATGTGAAAAAGAGAGAATGAGAGAGTCTCTCTACACTAGGAACCGGAAAAGAGAACAAGACAATGATTCCTCTGGCCTTTTACGACCGCTTGGTTGTTTACCAACAGCATAATGTAAAAGTCAACCTGTAGTCAGATACCAGAACCACAGACTGTTTAGACAGCTGTATTCCTGCTTCACGAGGTGTGACAGAGGTTGGGTGAAAACAATCCTGGCATACAATCAGGTCAGGCACCGTGAACCTGAAACATTACTCCAACACCACACCACTACATTAGAACATTACCACTACATTACCACATTACACCAACTATATACCCCCATGGGAACAGTACCACTACATTACCAGATAACTCCATCACTACACCACTAGATAAGTACAGTATGACTACATTACAACATTACTTCATCAATATATCACTACATTAGCACATATCCACCAGGTTAGAACATTACCACATTACTGCATCACTTTGTAATACCACTAACATTACTCAATCACTAGATGAATTAATCGCATTACTTTATTACTCCCGCACTACATCAGTCCATAACACCACTGCTATATTACTCTATCAGTAGATTATTTAATCACTTCATTATTTTGTTATTCTGTTATCACATTACTTCATAACTTAAGTACTGTCAATATTTACTTCATCATTTCATTATTGTATTACTCATTGCTCTTTACTCCATCACTACATTATTTAATTCATTTAATACAGTATTACTTCATCACTACATTATTTTATCAAAGACAACATACCAAATGTTGAAACTGAGATATTCTATTGTTTTTGGAAAAAAGATGTGCTCATTTCGAATGTGATGCCAGCAACAGGTGGCGAAAGATTTGTGACAGGGGCATGTTTACTACTGTGTTGCATCACCTCTTCTTTTAACTACTCTGCAGGTGCTCATCAGTTTGGGGTCTCCTTGTCCTATTTTCCATTTCATAATGCGTCAAATGTTTTCAATGGGGGACAGTTCTGGACTGCAGGCAGACCAGTTTAGCACCTGGACTGTTTTACTACAGAGCCATGTTGTTGTAATACGTGCTGAATGTGGTTTGGCACTGTCCTGCTGAAGTAAGCAAGGCCTTCCCTGAAAAAGACGTTGTCTGGATGGCAACATATGTTGCTCCAAAACCTGTTTATATTGTTCAGTGTTAATGGTTTCTTCACAGATGCGCAAGTCACCCATGCCACGTGCACTAATGCACCCCCATACTATCACGGATGCTCGCTTTTGAACTGTGTGCTAAAAACAAGCCAGATGGTTTCTCTCCTCTTTAGTCCAGAGGACATGGCGTTTCCAAAAAAGTATCTTTTTTTTTTTTTTTTCAGACCACGGGACAGTTTTCCACTTTGCCTCAGTCCATCTAAAATGAGCTTGTGCCCAGAAAAGGCACTGGCGTTTCTGGATGTTGTTTATGTATGGATTTTTATTGGTATGGTAGAGTTTTAACTTGCATTTGTGGATGCTGTGACATGCTGTGTTCACAGACAATAGTTTTTGGATGTGTTCCTGAGCCCATGCAGTGATGTCCTCTATAGAATTGTGTCTGTTTTTAATGCAGTGCTGACTGAGGGCCCTAAGATCACAGCCATCCAATATAGGTTTTCGCCTTTGTCCTGTGTGTTGAGAGACGACTCCAGATTTTAATAATATTGTGTACCATAGACGATGAGTTCCCCAAACTCTACAATATTATGTTTTGATGCATTATTTCTTTTGAGTGGTGAACACCTCCACATCCTCAATTCTGACAGATCCATCCTCTCTGGAATGATCTTTTAATACCCAATCATGTGACCTGTTGCCAATCGACCAAATTAGTTGTGTGATATTCCACCAGGTTTCATTTTTTAACATTACACAAGTTTTCCAGTCTCTGTCCTAACCTTTTTGAAACATGTTGTTGGCATCAAATTCAAAACGAGCATGTATTTTCCAAGAAACAAGAACAATTTCAACATTTGATTTGTTGTCTTGGCACCATTTTCTACTGAATATGGGGAGTAAATGATTTGCACATCATTGCAATCTGTTTTTCTTTACATTTCACACAGCGTCCCAACTTTTGAGAAAATGGGCTGCATTAATGCCCACATGATGTTTCCCTGTATGGTCACCACTGTAGCTTGACAGTTAAATCTGAAGCGTGTGAATCTGTGCAGCTGATGGCAGGGGCGTTAGACTGTGTTGCCAGTGTTAACGGCTGTGAAGTACAGAGAGAGAGAAACCTCTGAAGAAATCTTCCCTGGAGATGTAGGCTTTGTTCACAAGACGGCAGCGACGCTGCAATGATCTCAAAGTGTTATGAGAGACATTTGATTTCGGTCCAAAACGGCAGCTCTACAGCTTACAAACGGAAAAGTGAAACAGTTGGACTTCTTTTAGATCAGCCGTGGCTTAATGAATGGTTGTCCTTAAAAGAGACAGAGAACAGAGACAATCGTCTCATCCTTTTCTTATTTCCAATCTCAACACTTTCAGAAATAAACAGTTTCAAAAGGTTTTTTCATCTGTTTAACAAAGGGGTTCTACTTCAAAACAAACTTGGAGCCTAAAAGGTTCCACCTGGGAACAAATATGTTATACTACAATTTGTATAGGGTTTTACAAGTAACAAGCAATCTTATCCAAACTGATGTTATATAGTGTATAGATTTGAATTCCAAACAGTTGGCCAGATAAGGGGCCCTTACCGCTGATGGCTTTACAGAGGATACCCTTTCTTTTCATACCACAGTCCTCTTTGCAGCACTCATTACGCTGAATTTGTGCAACACACATTTGACAGTAGCATGATTTACTGACCTGTGCTGTGGAGAATAGAAACTAATTTGGCTTAAAATCACTATAGTGGTCTACCCTCCACACATAAATATCTTGTCCCCTGATGCTGGGCTTACAATGTTTAATCGGTTTAATCACTTTGATGTTCAATAGTTTTCCATTTAAAGTCTTACAGTGTTCATGTTGAAAGGTAAATGGAGAATTTGACAGATGACACAAGCTTTCTCAATTACCTCAAGCACCTCAAGCATCGTCGCAATATCTCTGGCAGTTTATTACCCCTTAACCCAGCACGCCGTAGCAGGTGATAAAAACGAAAGCCTCGCCGGAGTCCCCGCTCCCCACCTCATTTTTTTCCGGGGGGAAAGAAAGCTAGGTTGAAGATACTGTATCCCTGAAAACCGGAAAACCTCTGTATGCTTCCGGCGCTGCTAAGGCTAATTCCCCCCCCCAATCCAAATGCACTGAAGCAAATGGAACAACAGAAAAACGATTCAAGCAATAAAAAGACTCTGTTGCCCTGATGAACATAATGATCCTGTTTGAACGAAATTGCAGCCTCATACGGCACTTCATTTATACCCTCCCGCTGTCCCCATGCAAAGACTGAACAGTGGTGTGTGTGTGAGAGGTCTTTTTTTTCTTTCTCTCTCACTGTCTCTCTGTGGCCCTTTCTCTCTGTTGTGAATATGCATATGTCAGGGGGGTTATTAACATTGCCTGATCGATTTCCTTTCTGAGTTATTTGGCCAGCTGACGTTGTGGAGTGGCTGCCAGTTCACAGTGTGAGATGTGTGTATCTGGGTTGGTGAGATGTGTGTATCTGGGTTTGTGAGATTTGTGTATCAGGGTTTGTGAGATGTGTGTATCTGGGTTTGTGAGATTTGTGTATCAGGGTTTGTGAGATGTGTGTATCTGGGTTTGTGAGATGAGTTTATCAGGGTTTGTGAGACGTGTGTATCAGGGTTTGTGAGATGTGTGTATCTGGGTTTGTGAGATTAGTTTATCTGGGTGTGTAAGATGTGTGCATGTGAGATATGTGAGATGTGTGTAGCTGGCTGTGTGAGATGCGTGTTTGTGCGCATGCATGTTCCTGCTGAGAAAGAGTTGTGATCATCCATTACTAAAGAGATCTGCATGTCCTACCACAACACTAAACATAAATGCTCCTTATTTTCCACAGAGGATTCATCCTCAAAAGGTGTTCAGTTAAGGTTTAACAACACAAGTGGATGGGCATCTCTGCATTTCTGTCAACCCATCAATCAAATGCATTTTTGAGCAATCCTCCTCCATTCCTTTGTTTGCTAAAACGTGAAACTCTTGCTCAGTCTTATATATCCTTCAGTTGTTTTGTGTGGTGTTTTGCTGAATGTATTGGGCCACTAGAGATTTCTCACAAAAAGGCATGTTAGGCAGGTCTTAGGTGTGGCAGATGTGGGGTTTGGCAGTTCTTGGATGGGGCAGGTCTTGGTTGTGTCAGGTCTAGGTTGTGACTAGTCTCGTGAGGCCACACCTCCAACCTCAACCTCACCTCCAACCTCATCCTTGGAGGTCTGGAAACTTGCCTATTAAAACATGTGATGCTGATTCTAGGTGGCAAGATTTCTATTGGATGTCAGTTTTCAAATAAACCTGCACTCACAGGCTTGTTGAAGGCGGGCTTAGGGTGATCTCACTATTTATTTGAACTGGATAGAACAAGTTTTCAGTTCCTACCTAGGATGCAACATATCAGAAAATAAGCAAATATGGAGGAAATATATTCATAATATCGAGTCAATAAAGCCGTTACAACTTCCCGGCTAAAATGCTGTTCTGAAAAAAAAGGGATGTTTTGGTGTGCCTTCCCAAAGGCTATGGTTAACGTTTCATTGATCAAGCATGGACGACAGTCTGCGATGTATTGAAAGTGAAAACGGACAGGTCAGTGATACTAGTGGTTACTCCTCTGATTTCAATAATCCAGGATCAGGTTCATGTTCTGAACGCAAAAGGTATCGCAGCAGCATACGCAGGTCAAAAGGTTCACCACAAACAGCAAATACATCCACAGATTCTGATGGGGTTTTATTTAGAAATGTTGCTGCCATCTTCACTTAGCTAGCTACTGTTGCACTGAAGGCATTATTCTTGTGATCACCTATATAAGCCCCTCCCAAGAAGTGCATTTGACTGGGTTCATGTGTTTTGAGGTGTTAGCCCAGGCAATTAATTTGATTGGGTTAACGTGTTTTGAGGCCTGGTTTAAGAGCCTAGGTTGCGACAGGTCATGGATGTGACAAGTCTTGGATGTGACATGTTGTGGATGTGACAAGTCATGGATGTGACAAGTCTTGGTTGTGACATGTCGTGGATGTGACAAGCCTTGGTTGTGACATATCGTGGATGTGACATGTCGTGCAAGAGACAGGTCTTGGCAGAGGCAGGTCATGTCTGTGAATGGTCTTGGTAGTGTCAGGTCTAGGATGTTGCAGGTTTTGAATGTAGCACCATGTTTTACAAAATGACCCCCGTGCTCCTTATTTAATATATATATATCCCTGATTGAAAGACTCTGAGAAAGCGTCAGTGGCTCTGTGGTTAGGGAGTTTGGCTTGTAACAGGAAGGTGCCCTGGTTGAATCCTGACTGGGCCAATTGTTGTTGTGTCCCAGGGCAAGGCCCTTTACCCTATTTTGCTCCTGGGAAAAATGTCCTTTTAGAGGGTCATTTTTGCCACATCCAAGAACTTTATTCCTGTAGAGGAAAGAGAAAGATGTCTCTGTGTTCTGTTTGTTGTAAGGTGCCATTTCGTTAACCAACAAGTACAAGCTAAAACAGAGAGAGCAGTGTATCCCCCTTCCCAAACCTCCTGCTGCGCATCTAAACCTTGGATCACGACAGGGACTGGGTCGGGAGATGTCAGGGACTGGGTCAGGTGATGTCTGGGACTGGGTCAAAGAATGTCGGAGACTGGGTCGGGAGATGTCAGGGACTGGGTCGGGAGATGTCGGGGACTGGGTCGGGAGATGTCGGGGACTGGGTCGGGAGATGTCGGAGACTGGGTCGGGAGATGTCAGGGACTGGGTCGGGAGATGTCGGAGACTGGGTCGGGAGATGTCAGGGACTGGGTCGGGAGATGTCGGAGACTGGGTCGGGAGATGTCGGAGACTGGGTCGGGAGATGTCAGGGACTGGGTCGGGAGATGTCAGGGACTGGGTCGGGAGATGT
This sequence comes from Esox lucius, assembly GCF_011004845.1. Taxonomy (NCBI): domain Eukaryota; kingdom Metazoa; phylum Chordata; class Actinopteri; order Esociformes; family Esocidae; genus Esox; species Esox lucius. Next base: position 40,262,158 of record NC_047588.1, read on the forward strand.
CGGAGACTGGGTCGGGAGATGTCAGGGACTAGGTCGGGAGATGTCGGGGACTGGGTCAGGAGATGTCAGGGACTGGGTCGGGAGATGTCGGAGACTGGGTCGGGAGATGTCGGAGACTGGGTCGAGAGATGTCAGGGACTGGGTCGGGAGATGTCAGGGACTGGGTCGGGAGATGTCAGGGACTGGGTCGGGAGATGTCAGGGACTGGGTGTGGTCACGTTTAGACAAGATGACACCACTTTTTTAAAACAGAGTGTTTGACAATGTGCCTGACAATTTTAGTGGGGTGATCAGCTGACCAAAGTGCTCATTTAACTGTGTTTGATAAACTGGCCTCTGTAACATGTGGTTGTTTGACCCAAGGCAGTTCAGAATCATACGTATTGATGAGTAAAAGTCACGTTTGGTTTTCCTCCTATGCAGGTTTTTGTGATTTTCTGGAAGCAACTTTGTTGAATTAGAGTTTACTCCACGGTGGTCGGCCTTTTAGGAAATACACATTGGATCTCCCCTCTATCAACGTAGACCTCCCTCAATGTGTTATGTGTAGTTATGTTATGTCTAGAGATGTTATGTTATGTCTAGAGATGTTATGTTAGGTCTAGAGATGTTATATCCACTGATGGGTGCAAAACATCTACACGGAATTGTTCCCTCGTCGACGATCAGCAGAATGCTAGCGTCATCGCCCCTCTGTTCGGGGACAGGTGTTGACTAATTGGTGTGACAGTCTTGATTAATCTACCAAGCCCTCTGAGTGTTCTAGCTCAGCTGAGCTTACCGCACAGGTGTGAAAGTAACGCTGCAGATATTTACTTGTAGCAGTTCGACAGACAACTCTGCATTATTAACAACAATGTATGGGCCTCGCGGTACACATAGTTTTAGAACAGTTAGTTGCCCCGTCCACCCACTCAGTACAAATATGTTTTTCGGTGGAGGGCGACTGTGTCTCTGTTTGTCTGTGTGTGTGTGTGTGCGCATGCGGTTTCAGTTTAATATGCATGGCTTGCCATGTCAGCTGCTGTTCATAAACGGTTGAGTCATTTGAATAACCCACATGGTGTTGCTCACAGAGCGACACACCGCCTGCGGCCGAGCATTCCCAGGGTTCTCGGTGGTCCAAGATCCAAGCCGGCCACCTTCTGTTGCTGTGTCTGTCTTATACACCCACAGCTGGAAGGAAGGTGTGCGTGTGTGTGGTTGGGCGGGGTCCCTCGATCCATTCCTTCATCCTTCTACACACAAAGAGTGTGTGTGTGTGTGTGTATGTGAGTAGGGGGCTCCATCCCTTCCTCGCTGCACAAAGATGCGAGGGAGAAGATTCCAGATCCCTGTAAATGTGCAAATCCACTATAGCTTCAATGGTGGTGAGATGGTGTGTGGTTCATACAGTGGGAGGGCCTGAAAGCCTCTGGCTGGCCCAGGAATGAGACAACCCCCCTGAGTCTGTCCTGGGCCAACCTATGCCAGATTCCCAAATGGCTCCCTACTCCATATTGGCCCTGGTCAGGCACAGGGCACTGTCTAGGGAACCTGAGACAATGTGATCTGAGACATTGTTTACCCTTCGGGGGTGAAGTGGTGAGATGTCTCGCTCCGCTCGGCAGCTGCCACCCCCACCGGCAGAAACACCTGACGATCCATACCCTTTACTAAATTATCAATCAGCGTTTCTTATGAAAGCCAAACTTTTTGATTGACTTACGCCAGGCATAATCTGTTTTCCTGCATACATATTTATTTCCCTACACAGAAGTTAAAGAAAACCAGCAAAACACCTCTCTGGTCCCTAGTTACACTATGTCAATTCTCTACCTGAAGGGCGATAGAATGCCAGAGGTCGGCCTGGACCAATTGTCCCCAAGGATCAGCAATTACTTCCTTCAGTGCATTGAGTGACCTCTGGAGCATGCTCCCTTAACACCAAAGCCTCAAAAGCCCAATCTTCCACTTTTAGCTTCAATAATGCAGTGAAAATACAAAATGGCTGAAGTAAAAATACATTAAGACGTAAAATACTGTGGAATGCTTATCTGCAATTTGAGAGGTAAAATGTTGCTTGATGAGAGAGGGAAAGAGAGGCAGTGGAAAATACAGTGCTAGACAGAATATTAGATTTGTCCATGTTTTTGTATTAACTTTTGTCATTTGGTATTGCTTGCTTATTTCCCACTTATAATCTTTAATTAATATTGAATTGAGAGGCACAAATTGAGGGAGAGGAAGAGACAGAAAGAGAGAACACAATGGTCTGTCCAATAACTGAGCTTCCCTTTTCCGTGGTTTTCTCTTGTCTGTTTTACTATTCTTAGCTAGAGCCACTCTTAGCTAGACAGATAGTTTTTAGTCCAAGTGCCTTTGAAAGTGTTTACGCAACTCCTCCGAGTGATATTTTAATGTGAAGGTGTCTGGGCAGTATCACCCTGGGTTTCTCTGATTGGACGCACGTGAGGAACAAGCATTACGTTTCAAAGCCTCACGTTTTTTCCTGTCAGAAGATTGACAGATTGACAAAGTGAGAGTTAATGTATTGCTTTCACCTTCAAAGCATCTTCTCACCTCCACTGTTTATTCACTGTGACAAGTGGGATGGAATTCATATGTCCCGGTATGGAAAATGTATATTCATAGAACTGATGCAGCTCGTGAAAGAGAGATGCTAATTATTTAGTTAAAAGATGTCGTGATGGATGATGGATGTGTTGTGGTGTGCATGTCTGTGTGTGTGTGGTTGTAGTTTGGTACATACCGTACATCACAGCCTCCGAAAGTGGATGAAGCACAGGGAGATTGGTGACAGCGGCAAAAAAGCAATTGGCCACAGTTTGTACATGTAATATGCACTTATGTTTTCAGATTCTAGCTTAAACTGCATTCAAGTCTACAATTTCCAGTATTTGACATCAACCTCAAAATGTGATATTGTTCCTGATTGTTTACGGTTATTTAAAAAATAAGCATTTTTCCAAGTAGATGACTACAATGAGGTAACTTTAAATCTTACAGGCTCCGAGCCGTGGTGTCTTCATCCAGAGATAAGGAGGTTGAAGTCTGTCTAGGAGACACTTAATTATTCAGATGTCATTGTCGCCATTCTTGCCAAAATGGATCCAGGCACCTCTCCTGTCGCCTGATGTGTCTCCTGTCGTTTAGAGGTCTCCATCCGTCCACAATCACGAATCCAGGCGAACCGTCCCAAATTACTTGCTGTCACTGTCCGCCTTTTTTTTCTTATTCATTTATTCATTCTTTCTTTCTCACCTTTCTCTCATTTTAACACAGACTTCTGGTCTTCTGGCATGGTGTCTGTAAGAGGAAATGCGTTCGATTTCGGGTTGCCACGTGGAGCCATGTTGATTGTGTGTCAGGTGTTGGCGTTCTAACTACCTGGCACTAGCGTTTAATACAATGTGTTTTGGGTGACTGGGCGATATCGCGCGGCCTACCCTTCCAGGTAGAAGCTGGGGGGAGGCATTGACTGGCCGCATTGGCTATTGAATAATTTCACATAAGACATGCAGTGTTTTTTTTGGTTTTTGTCACGCAAAAACAAGATATGCAAAAAAGAAAAAGATTTAACTCTTTCATTGACTTTCGAAAAAGTGTGTTGAAAACTGGATGAGAAGTAAATTGTGTGTTAGTGACCTTAATAATACAGTAACCAGTTATTACTATTTCAATTGGTGTAGATTTTCATAGCAAAGACCTGATTAAACAAATGAGAAAGTGCCTGCTTGGATATATTTTTTACACCCCTAACATCAACAGTTGTGCTGTACAAAATGTATATGCTAATGTACATTTTTTATCTGTTATTTGACTAATTTGTTATCTTATTAATTTAAAGGCAGAGTGTGATGGTACAGTTTGGATACTTCTTTTGATAAGCTGTTGTGCAAACCACCAAGCTACTCCAAACCCCCTACGCTATTATAGTTGCTTTACTGTATAACAAGTACCTTTTGTCATAGCAACAAATACCAGGGTGTCAGGATCATTTAAGTCTGAGAGTATTTTGAAATACACAACTATTGATAGTAACAAAGTACATCTGTTGACCCTTGACCTGCAAAATTCAGAGCCTGCGTCCACATTGTGCAGAAAGCTGCAGTGTTTTCTCTGTAGATTATTTGAAGTGAATGTGATTGCAGCAATTTCATGCCAAAGTGACTCTGTGCCTTAAAACACAAACTATGTTTTTTTTATATATAATCTGGGTATGGATACAGAGAGCGAGAGACTAAGAGTGTGAGAGAGACTAAGAGAGAAAGAGACCATGAGGGAGAGAGATAGAAAGCTTTACTAACAACTACTTGTTCAGAGGCGGAAATCTATAGGCAACTATTTCCAATATTTTTTTTTTTGTTATTGCCTCTATAGGCTGTTATCTGGCCAACAGCACAGTGAATAGTGGAACTGGGTTATTGCGTACCTTTGGTCTCTGATGCCTCCATGCCATATGTTTAGTGTTTGCTTAAAACGGGGGGAGAGAGTGAGTTCGAGCATGAAAGAGCAACATACTGAGTGAAAGGGAGATGGCAGCCAGAAGAAAAGAGCAAGAGAGAGCATGTGTGTGTATGTGTGTGTGTGTGTGTGTGTGTGTGTGTGGGTTTGTGTGTACGTGTGTGTGTGTGTGTTTGTGCGTGTGTCCGAGAGAAAGGCTGAAAGGTCGCAAGAGAGAAAGCGCTGTGCAATTTACAGTGGTCGTATTTCCACCTGGAGAAATCAGAGTGTGGAGCTTGTTGAAAGCCTATTAGTGATTGGACAGCCAGGCGGAGCTTGTTGAAAGCCTCTTAGTGATTGGACAGCCAGGCGGAGCTTGTTGAAAGCCTCTTAGTGATTGGACAGCCAGGTGGAGGAGAGGCCCATTTGACTGGGGGGTTGATTGGTCTTAGCTGGTGTCTGGTGGTCCAGGCAGGGGGATCTGGGAGTCCATGGGTGAGAGTAAAGAACCTTGGTAAGCCGTGAAGAAGACTGTACCCCCAAATTTCAGGGGTGTGTGTCACAAGCTGCCTCCCTATCTCCTTCATAAGCACAATTGATTTAGGTTTCTCTCAGGGGGGCGAGGGGGGTTGGGTTTGTTAGGAAATCTTGTCTGGGACACATGACCCCTGACCTCTAGGGGTCCTGACATCCAAGGGCCCCTACCAGATTCTGTTAAATTCAGATGTCACGTGAGTAATGACGTGATGTGCAAGACCTGCATAGCTTGCTCTCTGTCAGGGCATGAAATTGACCACTTCGTTCACTTGTCGTGGACTGCGCTTAAGCAAAGGCTTCTGGGACTAGAATGCCCAGATATAATCTTTGTTCACGCCAAGCGGCAATGAATGAATGCAGCCTCCCATCGAAGGTTCTGTTTCAGCCGTGGTACGGGAGGCATCCTTCACCGAACACCAGATCCTCAGTCACAGTCAGTGGGGGATCTTTGAGGTCAGTATTCGTAGGAACTGCATATGTAGAGTATTTCTGTTTTATTCCCAGCCTGCGGACGAGAACTGACGTCTTCATCATGGCACTCCGCACCCTGTGGGGAGCAACATTATTTTGGGTTCAGTTTTGATAGCGATGGGGGCGAAAACTGCGCTTGTTTAGCATTTGACTGCACTAATCGCAATTCCAAAGAGGATTGTGGCCCTCAATCAATTTGTTAATTCTGCCATCTAATTAAATGGTGATCTCCAGTGTCAAATGTTCAATGTCAACTAGAAATAGTCCACCCCCCCCCCTGCCCCCCCGCCCGCTTGCTTCCATCTGCTGTTAAAAGAGAGGCAAGCTTCCAAGCCTGTTGAAGTTAGCATGCATCTTCCACTGGATTTTCATTGAACGACTTCATAAAAATGGCACTGTATGTTACGCTTGTTGTAGACATTCACAGCCTGCAAAGCTGGTTCCTCAAGTCCGTTCCTAAAATAACTCAGCTAGCTAAAACAGCATCCATGAGGTTCACTTGCCAAACGAACATGTCAATGAGCGATACACAACACAGTAAACAACACAGAAGACATCCCCATCTTCAAATGAGACCAATCATATTGGGTGTTATTTGCTTCAGTCTGTGACCCACGCCCTCACTACATTGTCCCTTCTCAAACTCTAGTATTTCTCCCTCAATCTTCCTCTTCATTGATCTCTCTCTTGATTGCTGTTTTTCCTCCCTCTTTCTCTCTTTTCCACTTCTTTCTCTCTCAATCTTTGCACACTTTCTCGCTGGCTCATTTTCTCCCTCCCCATCTCTCTCAAAATCTCTCATTCTCTCTCCTCTTTTCACTGACTCTCTCTCTCTCTCTCTCTCTCTCTCCTCTTTTCACTGACTCTCTCTCTCTCTCTCTCTCTCCTTCTTCCTGCACGGACATTTGAACCAATCCGCCCCTCTCCCTTCCTGCTACCTCTGTCTGAACCTCCTAATCTTCCCTACCAGAGTCTTAGTCATTCCTTACTACAGTACACTTGGACTGTCTGTGGCCCCTCTTTCCCTCTCCGTGTTCGAGCCAGTCGTGTCAGCCTCCAGCCCTGTGCCCTGCCTTCCATTCAGGGCTGCTGAGCTGCGGCTGACCCTGAGTTGCTCCGGGTGTAGGAGGCTCTCAAGCGGCAACGCTAACCAAGGTCGTCAGGTGAGTTAGCACGCTCGTGAGTGCATTAACCCACGTGACTTCCCAGTTCGGGGAGCAATCGTGGCTAACTTGCCGGGAGCCTTGCAGCGGTGAGAACGGTATTGTGGATTCAGTTGGACACCACTTACTCTGTCAGAGAATGAGGAGAAGCAAAAGTGCTAACATACTATGGGCAAGAAAGTGGTGCCGCAGATAGTCCAGGTGATATCACTGTAGTAGGAAACCACTGTCTGGTGGGGAAGATTTGGTGAGTCAGTAAGAGGTAGAATCTCAGTACAAAAAATCTGTACCAATACCTACCATACATATCAACTGCTCTTCTTTAAAACCTGTATTGTGGAATCAGTTGCTCAGTAAACCACTCTAGAGGTAAGAGTGGCGGTCCAGTCACTGAAATAAACATTTTAAACTAAACGAATATGTTTCTCTAGGGCATTTGGAAAGGACGACAGAGGAATATTTCATTGAAGTACGTGTTTTATAATTAGAATTTTTTTTCGGGGGATGCTCCCCATACTTTCTATTGTGTAATAATTGTGTTGATGCAGGGCTCATCCGCAAAAGACACTTTGGTCTCAACATGACCTCCCCTGCTAAAAAGGGTAAACAAAAGGAAATGAATCCCAGAGCCGACAATGTGAAAAATGTATTGTTCTGCCCCTGAGCAAGGCATCAAATCCCAGTTGCTACCTGGTTCGTGCTTAACAATCTGAATGTGTTCTTAGTGATAACTGGTGTAATCAAGGTTAAAAAAATCCAACAAATTGCTCAATGAAAGTGGATGACCTGAGAGCTAGAGGTCGAGGCATGAGCTTCTTGTAGGTTTACACCCGAGTCAGTGCTGTCGATAATCAATAGCTGTTAAGAACCTCTAAAGATCTTCTCCAGATTTCCTAAGTAGGAATGCACACTTGATCAGGATACTCTTCAGAGAGGAAGGGTTTCAGGTGTTCACAGAATATTGGCAGGTTGTTGGCTGTCCTGGTATCTACAGATCTTCACCGGATCCCAAAATGTATATTTAACCGTATCCGTGTAACTTGTTTGAAACGTGAGCGTCAACGTTTCATTCAAATACATAGCTTTTTGTCTACAGATTAGTATTTCACTTTGAGATGACTCATTTAAATGTTAAACAAAAAAGGTATGGAGGGTGTTTCTGTGTGGCAAAAAGGAGCTACAGTGGTGGTGTTGTTAGGCCTGGTGTCGTTAGCCCTGGATCTCAAATTGACCAATGTAAATAATACAAAAAAAATAGCATGATTTAGTCATCTATAATTCCGATCGCGCATTATGACAATGTAGGCTTGTAGGCCGCTAGCATGTACATTGAAATTTTCCGCATGTACATTCAAAACCCTGTACATTTCGGGGCGGGGCGGGGCGGGGCAGGGCGGGGGGCTAAGCCCCGAATGTATTGTGATCCTAGCGACGCCTGTGAGCTACATTCTCGTAGGTTTTCGCTCTAAGCCTAGTTTTATATAAAAACATGAATCTTATGAACAGGCTAGTTCTCAGAATCTGATGCACTCGATTGGTTTGGGCTTGGAGATAACCAACAGGGTTCAATACACGCAGCTTGAAAGGAACCACGTAGGGGATCCATAATTCCCCCATCGATTCTATTGCTTCTTTAGCTAGTCTGGCAGGTCCAGGTGTTTGTTTTACAGAAGCAGATACGACTGGCTGCAGTGTAGGGCAAATGCACATAAACACTAACACACCTTTTATTTTCCTGCAAGCACTGATCCACCTTTTCTTTGAGGGATGCACTGGAAAGCTCAAGGAGCACGACTTCAGTCACCTCAAAAGACAATTGGTGTTTTCCCAACTTTCTTGTTTATCACTGTGTCGCTAATGACTGGGACGGAAAAGCCCTACATGGTTTCAGCTGCCAGTGTATCTATTCAAATGGATGAAAGCCAATTATTTGCCCCGGCTTGTTCCTGGAGCTAGCCTAGCATGTCTGTGTAAGTGGCTGTGGGTGGGCGGGAGGTCCGTTTATCTGTCAATGTCAGTAAATTCACCTGGATCCGATAGCAGCGTGGGGCTGTAAATCACCAGATGCATGTGTCGGTGTATATCACGGAGAGATTGAGCGGTCTCATTTGTGACAAGGGTTATTAATTGCACCTGTTTGACAGAAAACTGATGGGACGCACACACACACATGCGGTCTGTGTCAGCAGAAAATAGCTCAGAAGGCGTTGACAAACAGTAGGATAGTCATGAAGAATAGGCAGCAAAGAATTAACTAATTTCAAATAAATGCTTTTATATTTCAGTTACTCGTCAATTGAGAGCTTTGTACTAATACTTCTTCTACACACACACACACACACACACAAGCATAGACACGTACACACACACAAACATATAGAAACCTTGCAGAAACCTGCAGGTGATTTGTACAGGTCATTGCAGCGGGGCCTTCATTGGAATTCTCCCATAGATAAAACAGATACCTCTTAGTCTTTCAGATGAGCAGATCTTTTGGAATTTATCTTCCTCCCGCCTCAGTTAATCTGGGCTTGAAACAACAGCGGCGGTAATTGCCGTGGAAGGATCCATCCCGAATGTGCGTGGTCAGCTCCCCTCAGCTCGGAGAGGACGGCCGCGTTCCAACTGGCATGCTCTCCCCTTTCTGGGGTGCGTTATTTTTGTGCAGAGCCACACCCTGGGTCCTGGTGTAAGGCGATGCGCTACATGCGGGAAAAGGGAGCCATTTGGTACCGAGATGAGATCTCTGGTGCTGCCTGGGCCGGACAGTCTAGGCTGTGTAAATTAATTATGTGCCATATCGGTTATATCTAATGGAGACGGCTTTACGGTGCGGAGGGTCTCGCGCAATGCAGGTGAAGTGCGTGTGTTTGCTTTGCCCGTCCGCGTTTAATACGTTATGAAACCAGGGGATATTGACACTGGCTGTCGTTGATGTTTTTTACGTGTGTGTTTACCGTTATTCTAGGTGATTATGAAATATGGCTGTTCATCCGTCAATCAAACTTTACTCGCAGGCTTTTGGTGCAACTCAGTGTGCATCCAGATGTTTAACGTTCAACGAAATGAAGATGCAACTACATGAATCATGAAGAGGAAACAAATGTTGACTTGCAAGTAGTCTATATATATAATATAATATAATACACTAATAGTCCTGAGAAACTAACACCATAACAAAAAATGCAAAAAATAATAAATAAATATATGGTATAGTTAAGACGACCTCAGGTAAAAACGCAGCTAAAAAAGGTTTCTTAATTTCTTTGGATTCTGAAGCTGTCAGGTCCGCAGGCAGTCACTCACCTGTTTTCAGATGTGAGTGTGTATCATTATCCTGTGAAGGTAATTACCATCCAAATTATTCCTTCTAGCTGTTTTCCCCCTCACCCCCCATTCATTCACTTCTTTAATTATCTCTTTGTCATATTATAATTAATTTGATTGGGTGATATGTCTAATTCTCATATTGGATTGGTCTCTAAATTATTATTATAACGCCAATGCAGAATCCTGGTGATAGGATTAATGTCGGCATTAATAACCAGTCACTCAGCTAATGTGTCTTCAATATATTTTCACAGGATTTGCCCGCTGATAGACCTGCTGCATTGTTTAATAATATGTGGTGTTTGTGGTAATACGTAGAAGTAGTTCCTTTGTCTGTTTACCAGTATTATATTACAGTCAAGCACAGCCGTGTTACTTTAACCATGGCCGCCCAGAGCGACATTTCCAACCCTGAATCCGTAACCTGTTCTGTGCCCACATTCTACCCCAAATAATGCACGTTGTGTTTGGCATGGCGAGGACTGGCATGGAGTGGAAGCTGAATGGACTGCCGCACAGGCTTCAATAGCTCTGTACAGTTCTGTTGTTAGATGGAAGATAATACTAGGATTACAGCAGTGGGTGATGGTGGCTGGAAAGGCCTTAGGGAGAGCTCAGGTCGTGGTCTGGGGATAGGCTGGCTTCCGGCATTGGTTATGCTGGACATCTGATACAACAAAACGCCCCATGAACGTACCGAACTGGACCAGACCAGTATAGGTCAAATCAGACTAGACAAGAGCTTGACTAAACCCGATCAAACTAGACTGGAACAGACCACACTGGACCAGATAAGATCAAGGCTGGATGTGACCAGATTACACCAGACTGGTCCATACAAATCCTGGACTAGAACAGACATGACCCTGAACTGACCAGACTGGAAGGGAAAAGTCATACATAGAGTTCCTGCTCCCTCACAGAGACAGGCTGAACCTGGATCTGCCAAAACGACCAGTACTCACACACCCCCCAGGTTCTTCAGTACTCACACACCCCCCAGGTTCTTCAGTACTCCCCCGTCCCCCAGGTTCTTCAGTACTCACACACCCCCCAGGTTCTTCAGTACTCCCCCGTCCCCCAGGTTCTTCAGTACTCACACACCCCCCAGGTTCTTCAGTACTCACACACCCCCCAGGTTCTTCAGTACTCCCCCGTCCCCCAGGTTCTTCAGTACTCACACACCCCCCAGGTTCTTCAGTACTCACCCGTCCCCCGGGGTCTTCAGTACTAACACACCCCCCAGGTTCTTCAGTACTCACCCGTCCCCTAAGTTCTTCAGTACTCATCCATACGTTCTCACGGGTGTACAGTACTGCGCGTAGCCTGATCTTGGATGCAGCATCCGCTGTCCACATAGACGGTTACTGAACTTGGATCCGTGGTGACAACACTGACGAACACATGGTCTCCAACCGCCTGGAATGCGCAAGCGGAAGGCCTTTAATGTCCGATTGCTTGCTCTTTGGGGTTTCGGACTGGATGTCTGTGGAGCGAGTGACAAGGGCTGACGTAAAAGGCTTTGGAAAATAAACTTGATTGACTGAGGTTTCTCTCCCACCCACACGTTGGTTAGCCGATTCTGCTGTACAGCGTGGGCTGATATTAAAAGGCACAATATAAAAGAAATGCCTAATTGCTGATAGGGATCGTTGTTTAAGAGGTGCTGCAGCTGTGGGGACATATTCTTTATTTAGAGCCCCCCCCACACATGTCCTCGTCCTCCGCTTCCCCACGCCACCCCCAGTGCCCGCCCCCCCCCCCTTCTTTTTCTTCTATCCCTTCCTCAGAGTTGCCACAGGAATGGCAGCTTACTTTATCACGATGCTTAACTACTTAATGAAATTCATTAGCCAGCGCATCTTAAGAACTTTGAGTCTAATTAAGCTTTTTGAAGTGCATGTCAAATAAATATGGAGAGGGATTTTCTGCTGCCTTGGTCTGATCCTAGCAGACAATAGATGCTGGCTAAAATAATATTATATCAACTCTCATATACTATTCAGCATAATCTTCCACTAGAAAGTAAAGTATTTCTATCTAACGCTAAGCCAAAGATTTTAATATTAATTACAATTCCAGTGCTTACATTAATGCAGGTCTTTAAAACGCCAACTGTGACGAGAATCGACCACAAGCTAACGTACAAAGTAGTGTTTCATTTTAGAGACTAAAAAAACTCCTTCAACTCCTCCTTTCACCTTGAAATTGATTTGTAATTCATAGGAAAAAACGTTCAGGCACGGCAGTCCTAGCCGGCAGGCCGGGGCAGATACCTAGAGAACTGTCCACATTTATCTCACCTTTTGTCGGGCTTAAGGGGGCTATATCTGAGGCTATGATAGCATCTGCTCTCCGTGGCGGAGGTACGACTAAAATCCCCACTTACTGACTGCTGTTCAATAATTAATCTGCTGCCAGTGTTTCTCCGGCACTTACAGAGGAGACTAAAAAGGTGATTTAATTTGCTATTTTGGACTGCGGCAATCATGGTGGAGCGAGAGAGAGAGAGAGAGAGAGAGAGAGAGAGAGGCAGTGGCGAAGAAAACGCTGACATATGTTGTGTGTTGCTAATGTCAGAGGGTTTAAAATAAGCCCCATCGGTACTGGGCCTTGGCATCCCCGTCGGAGGGCTCGGCCGCAGTCGTGAAGGGTGGATTATTCCACCAGGCCATATGTAATGTAGTGCCGTGCTTTTAAATGGCTGTGTGACTCTCGCAAATGGCACCCTTAGGCCACTGTATAGGGCCCCTACGGGCAGTGGCAGAGGCGTGGCATGAAGTGGGAATAGGCTGCCGTTGGGGACGCAGATTCTGATAATGCGATTCATCTCGGAGGGATGGTAAACAGTAGGGAAAGGGAGAGAGGCCGTGAACCCACAACTGACTTCAATTTACAGCCATGAAAATAGAGCCCGGGTAAAAGAGGCAGGTCGAACTGAGCCGGCACTGATGATAAAATGGCATTGTTCTTTATGGCTCTGAATGCCAAGTGGAGCAGCAAATAGTTGCCTCTTCATCAAAACCAAGGTAGAACGCAATCTGAGGTAGAGAAGGCCGGAAATTAGATTGACTGTGAGAGTAACATTATTTCACGTTTTGAAAAAGCCCGGTCATAAGCAACTCGCGGGTTAAGTCTGTGTTATGTGTTCAGTGGTCACAGCTGTGACGTGAAAACAGACATTGCGTCACATCCATTCCATGTATGACCTGATGACTGGGCCAATTCCATCCCGAACACCACATGAATCAAAGCTCTTATAAAGGTAGATAGAAGCAGAGCTTATCGCAGCCTGCAACATCTTTATCCTTGCTCTTTTTTTTACGATCCTATCTTGGGCCAGTTCCTGACGCCTCACGATGCCGGGCAGCCAGCTTCGCTACCCGATCCTTGATCCCAGACAGATAGAGGCTTCTGTCCCAGTCAGCCACATGCTGCCTCACATCTGCGTCTGACTGATGTCACCCGCTAATCAAAGCTCCTTAGCTCCTGCCAATTGCCAAATTGGATCTATTCGCCTGGCACCGTGAACAAAGAGAGGAGGGCGCCGAACAGGGAGGTATGAGTCTCGCGTACATGTTGGCACCAGCACACACGCGTGCGCACACACACACACACACACCTTTTTCTGCCGTTTCACTGGGGGTTAATTAATGTGGAGAGTGTCTGTTCCTGATAGGCTGCTGTACTATTGATTAAAGTGCTTATTACTGTTGATTTTAGGTCTTGTGACATTTACAATCACAGTTATTTTTCTACCCCAATGAATTTGATGACATTTGCTTCTGGTTTTATGGAAGGAAAAGCCGTTACCTGATGGCTGATTAAAAGACTAGAGGGAACTCAATATACTGAGGCAGAGAAAACGGTGCCTTGCGAAGTGCTAGAAATCCAAACTTCTCAGAAAGAGGGAGAGTAAATCTCAATGTGTTTTTCCCCGAATAAATGTAAACCATCAATATAGCTCTCGCCCTTTAAATGCACCATCATAAACAGACTGGGTAAGCGTTTATTAAAAAGAAGGCTAGCTGTTACTGTCCTGGAGAAGGACGTGTTCATATCCATGCTATGAAGGATGTGTTCACAGTTATGTTTGGTCCCAGAAAGAGGCTATAGATCTTAGTCTGCCAGACCCTCATTCAGGAGACACATACAGAGAAATGAGATTGTGGTCTTAAATATCGTCCGTCTTATCTTCCTCTCACATTATCAAGCCCAAGGCCCCAATGGTGGAGGAGAAATGGCTTCCGCAACCGACAATCAGACCCAGCCCCTTTCAGGCTTTTCATCTGGCTTGTCCCCTATCTAAATAATGTGTATTAGGTTCCTTCCCTTACATGAGAAGGGAAAAGCAATCCTGCCCTGGTTGATAGATTTTTTCCTCGGACAATGCTATCTTTCTGCCTACTGTCGGTCAGGAGGGAGTGAAAAAGCGTTCAGTGATTATACAGAAGCTGTGGAACAGGAGTTGGTTTGGGGAGCAGCCTCCTTGGAGTATACGACCAGGGCGCTTTCTACCCAGAGTACATCTCACCTGACTCCTTCTCCCATATTTAGAGACCTACTTTAACCGGAGCCCCTGATAGGGGCCAGCGCCCTAATGCACCGTAAAGAGGGATTGGTAGTCTTTTCAGACATTACCTAGGATGCTGTTTCTCTAAAAGGAAGTGACAGCGTTTTGTGTAGGAGACAGGCGACTGTGTAAGATGGAGGAGGCTACAATGCATATTGATTTTCTTTTGTGATGGGTATTCATTTTGCCACAGCTGGTAAAGGACCGTCCCATTGTCTCCGAGAGTTGCCTTTCCATTAGGGATCACCTTGGCTGCCCTTTGGCTCGCCTGATCATCTCTGGGGTGGAATGGACTGAGTCAGACGGTTCTGCTCGTGTGCCGCCGCCAGTTACATTCTGAGAGCCAGACGACTTTCAGGAAGCCACGGCCTCGCAGATAAAGCTGTTGTATATCTGCGACTGTTTCCTCACCGGTGGCGAGCAACACTGTTTTATCTCTTGGTCCTTGTTAATAAACCATGTGTTAGCGCAGTGCCTTGGCGGTTGTTGTGTCAGCTGAGTAACGACTTCTTTCAGTCGGTTTAATGGCGAAGCAGGACTGTTATTATCCTGTGTGAAGGAACAGCCTTGTGGCCTAATAGACCGGGAGGTTTACAGTGGGATATCTCTGGAGACCTGGTTGGTTATACAGCAGAGAAACAGAGACACGGAGACCTGCATTCACCTAGTTTACACAGGGAGCAAATGCACTGTACACAGAGATTACAGTACACAGCGAATAACAAATGTACATTATGCAGTGAACAAACTAACTGTACCCAGAGCATACAGCATACTCTACCTTGAACAATCTAAATGCACTGTACACAGAGCTTACAGTATACAGTGAAATAAATCTGCAGTATGCAGTGAACAGCTTTACTGTACACAGAGCTTACAGTATATAGTGATCAAATGTACTATGCACAGAGCTTACATTACCCTGTGAACAAACTAACTGTACACAGAACATTGAGGATGCAGTGAACAAACTAACTGTACACAGAGCTAACATTATAAAATGAACAAAATAACTGCACACAGAGCTTACAGAACCCAGTGAACAAATGTGGTAGAAATGTTGTCATTCCACAGTACATTGAACTCATATTACTGCTCTAAGTATAATCAAATAATTTAGTAAGGCCATCTCTTGTTTCGGCTCTGCTCACTAGTACAGGATGTGCCTACAGCAGATAAGTATAGCTTTGGCTAACATCTCAAGGGCTGTAGACATTTTGGTGGGCCGACGTTTGCAGAGCAGCTGGTGAGACATGTAGACTAGCCATAGGAGGGACACAGTGGGCTGTACTGAATGTATACAGGCCTGAGCTCAACCTCCAGCGGGGAGCTCTTGCCCTGACTGCTGGGAGTGTTGTCAACTGCTCCAGGTTTATAAACCTTGAATAAAGCTTTACTTGTGTGAGTCTCTGTGCCTTTCCCATTTAGTGATTTCCATGACACAAACTACCTGTACACAGAGCTTACAGTATACAGTGGCCAAACTAACTGTACAAAGAGTTTACTGTATACAGTTAACAAGCTAACTGCACACAGATACAGTAGGTTTACTGTACATACGGAATATACAATCAATTTCAAACAGTGATCAATCTACTTTATACAGTGAACAAACGCACTGTACACAGAGCTTATCCAGTGAAGCGGATAACTGAACACTGAGCACATATGGTGAAGCGACTCCCTTTCCTGTGAGACCTGGAGAGACTAGCAGATGACACATAAACGTCCCAGTTCTCAACCGATGCACAAAACAGCCCAGTTGTCCGGACTGGCGAAGCCAAGAGACAACGGCTCTGTGTTTAGCTTTTACGAAAAGCTAGACACTGTGCCACCTGATTCCCAAAACCAGTGCACTTTATGGTGAGTGGGTTGCTATTGGAGACACTGTCCCAGGCAGTCAGCTTATTTCAAGCTCCATAATGTTTAAGAGGTTTGATGTTGTACTGATTAAGAGCATGTTACAGGGAGTGTTAGAATTTAAATTTCCGCCATCAAATGAAACCCATGATGCAATTTGAAGAGATCACTTGAAACAGACAGAAGAGAGCTCTGGCAGTACTCAGCCAATGCTGTATCATCTTTGTATTTATTTGGACTTCATCTGTTTGCAAGTTAGCGTTCACACAGGCAGCTCAAAACTGATGTTAAAAGATCTGATGTGACTGAGCAAAAAGATCGACAAGTGGGGAGGACATTTTCTCATAAGTGAAGCACAGCTTTCCAGCCAGGGATCCCAGATGGGCATCGACTCAGCGATGTGTCAGATGACATTGGGATCTCCTCAACCACAGTCTGAAGATTTCCTCATCTGATGTGGTGATCTATTCAAGTAGGTGGCGGGCTGGCTGTGTTTGTGTCAGGGCCTTTGCATGCCACCAACAGGAATAATTATATTATTTTGAAAAAAATTAATAATGTAAAACCTTGACTGAGAAACACACCTCGATGTACCAATGTACCACTCAATGTACCTACTGTAGCTGTGGGTTTTGTCTCTGGAGAAGCCATGGACTATGGCTGCCCTTGTGATCAAAAAGAGAGTCATACAGATGTGAATAGACATGCAGAAAAGACAGAAAGAAAGAGATGAGAGAAGCAGGAGAATCTATGGCAGTCGCCTAGACCAACAACACTACAGTATTTTGTGGTAAAACAGTATCCAAACACTTTGTTTCAGTTGTGCTCGCTAGTATTTAACCAACCTACTGCAATTTAGACAGTTTGAAATCAATGAATAGAAACTGCAATAATTCACATCAGGTCATGTGAATAACCAAAACGGATAGCAACAGTAGACAGCCAACCAGACAAACTAGTCGACTAACTAGCCCGACTAACATCACGGTAGCCTTGTGCACCTTTGCCCTCCACTAGGTTGGAGGTTAAATTACACCACTGGGAGAGTCTGAGAGAGTGAAGTGTGAAGAGAGAGAAACATAGAGATATATTCTTTAAAGAGAGACCAAGACTTTGAGAAGAGAGACTGGGAAAAGAGAGAAAAGGGGCATAATGGGTGAGTGGGAAGAGAAAGGGGTGAGGGAGACTTTGAGAAGACCGGGAGATGAAGAGCACTGGAGAAAGACAAACGTGGTTTGAAGGGCTACAGGATGCCTTAGTTCAGTGACACGACACGTGTTCCAAATGTTCCCTTCATTGTACCCCGCTTTTGAACAGAGCCCTATGGGTTTAGGGAAGGGGAAAGGATGCTGTTTTGGACGCCACCTCGGCCTGCTCCAGCGGGAGGGAGAGTAGTGAGCTCTCTCTTTCTCTCTCTCTCTCTCTCTCTCTGTGATCGTCTCTGCCACTTCACACGACAGACTGAAACACAGTCTGCCTCTGCAACAGCAACGGCACAAGCAGGATGGAGAGATTCTTTCTATCTCTCCCTCTTTGATTGCTATCCCCTTTAGAACAAAGCTCTTCTTGTAATACGTTCCCAGTTGACTTGCATTGGAGCACACTGGGTTAGTTACAAAGGCATTTGTGTATTTTTAGTTGCTCAGTCCTCAAGCATTTAATCTTTTTCCTCGCAGCCACTGATTCGTATTGTACGCAGAGGGCGCCTATTTGTGGAGTGTGTATCGGTCAGAGTTGATCTGTGGGAGGGATGCGTTACAGTATGTATCTGGATGTGTGTTACAGTATGTATCTGGATGTGTGTTACAGTATGTATCTGGATGTGAGTTACAGAATGTAAGTTTCTGGAAATGTGTTACATTATGTATGTTTTAAGATGTGTGTTACAGTATATATGTATCTGGGTGTGTGTTACAGTATGTTTGTATCTGGATGTGTGTTACAGCATTTATGTATCTGGATGTGTGTTACAGCATTTATGTATCTGGATGTTTGCTACAGTATGTATGTATCTGGATGTGTGTTACAGTATGTATGTATCTGGATGTTTGCTACAGTATGTATGTATCTGTATGTGTGTTACAGTATGTATGTATCTGGGTGTGTGTTACAGTATGTATGTATCTGGATGTGTGTTACAGCATTTATGTATCTGGATGTTTGCTACAGTATGTATGTATCTGGATGTGTGTTACAGTATGTATGTATCTGGATCTGTGTTACAGTATGTATGTATCTGGGTGTGTGTCACAGTATGTATGTATCTGGATGTGTGTTACAGTATTTATGTATCTGGATGTGAGTTACAGTATGTATGTATGTATCTGGATGTGTGTTACAGTATTTATGTATCTGGATGTGTGTCACAGTATGTATGTATCTGGATGTGTGTTACAGTATTTATGTATCTGGATGTGAGTTACAGTATTTATGTATCTGGGTATGTGTTACAGTATGTATGTATCTGAATGTGTGTTACAGTATTTATGTATCTGGATGTGTGTTACAGTATGTTTGTATCTGGATGTCTGTTACAGTATTTATCTATCTGGATGTTTGCTACAGTATGTATCTTTTTATCTGGCTGTAAGTCTGCTGGCTCTCTGGATGCTATTCCTTCACTGATTCTGGCAGGATGGGGAAGATGGAAAGGGATGGAGCTCAACTGTTCTGGAACATTCTTTAATTGGACGGAAGGGGTGCATTGAGGAGCAATCAACGCCTGACCGGATTTGGCGAGAGGGGGTTTGACAGAAAGATGGAGAGGAACACAGGGAAAGGAGAAAGAGGAGAAGAGCAGAGAAGAAGAGGAGAGAAAGGTGGAGGGGAGGAGTAAAGTACTCAGGGTAGTAATTTTGAGGTACTTTGGGAACCAGGACCAATTGAAGGGGAACCAATCACAGACAGACAGACAATTTACACAGACGTGTCAAAAAAACACAAGTGAAAAAAGAAAGTGTATATTTCCCTCAAGGAACCTGAAAACCAGAGACATAGTCAAACATTAAAGAGAGGAAATGGGGATATGTATTCCACCATTAAAGAAAGGAACAGGGGATATATAGTCTACCATTAAGGATAGGAAGTGGGGATATAGTTTATCATTAAATAGAAGAACTGGGGATATAGTCCACAATTAAAGACAGAAACTGGGGACAGATCATTTACTATTAAAGAGAGGAATGGGAAATAGTATACCATTAAAGAGAGGAACTGGGGATATATATATATATATATATATATATAACCTACCATTACAGAGAGGACCTGGGGATATATATAATCTACCATTAAAGAGAAAGACTGGGGATATATATAATCTACCATTAAAGCGATGGACTGGGGATATATACAATCTGCCATTATAGAGAGTTACTGGGGATATTGTATACCATTAAATAGAGGGTTCTCTAGTCTACTAGTAGTCATATCTTGCTGCAATCTACCGTTAACAGCTAAACTGGTTTCATCGAGATACTTACACATGTAACGTTTTTCTTTTCTGCTTCTGAGTGAAAGATTGTGTCTCGGTAATACACTCAGGGCCTCAGATTGCATCCTGTCCCCAGTATTCATCCAAACACGGTAAAACATAATCCCACCAAGACCCGGGCAAAACCTGCGGTGACACCACGGGCCCCGTTCGGTTAAACAGTACACGCCAGTGAAAGTTGGATTAATATGTCCCATGAGAAACCGTATAGGACGGCTTATGAGCCGTGACGTGCGTGAGATTAATTCAGGGGCGCCAGTTCATTTTTCATTAGTAAGCTGATCTGATTGGCTTGTTGGGGTTCAGCCAGGCTGATTATCCTAACACAGTGCTGTGTTGCTTTATTAAATGCCACCTCATTGTCTTTAGAGAGCACCGTTTTAAGGACCAGGGGCTCAGTGTCAAGAGGTTCAGCGTGTTGCTCTGTGGCTCTATAGATTGGAACAGCAGTTCTACAGTTTTACACTGCAGATGCTGTGTATTCATTTGAGTACGACAGGAACCCCGCAGCTGGGGAAATGTGCTTTTCTATTTGAATTATATATTTATAATATCATTTAAAACAGGTTCCTATATGTTTAATAACTGCAAGTATAGTCTGTCATCAGTAGTATTTTCTTTGCTGGTCAATTCCTGGAGCGTATAATATACATATATATACATATATATTTGCCATTACAGAGAGTTATTGGGGCTTGCATATGCACAATTATGGCTATATATACCCATATACATGTATGAAAATGAGAATTGTGGTAAAAATATATATGAAGCCTGAAGTACCATGTAACAACTGGGACATAGTGGTCTTAGGCTTTACAGCTTTACAGAAGCTTCTGAACTTTCAGCGCACTAATGTCAAGCATTCCAAGGAAAGGAGCGATCCAACTAAATGAGATCAGGCTCAAAAGCATTGCTTTCCCCAATCACAAATGTACAGCCTAGCCAGAGAAATATTCCGAATTCAAGGGAATTCCTGCTCTCCGAGATCACATCACACGGCTACAGTACAGTCAACACGCCACCAGAGAACCAATGAAAAAGGCCACGGAACAGAATGTTATTATTACAGTTCATTCTTAGAACACAAACAACACATCAGCGTTCTATAGAGTGTCAGTTTTCATGCCTTCAATTCTCATGACCTTTTCGATATCACCAGAGATTCAGCTTGTAAGTTCCCGAGGTGCGTTCTGAATGACGCACTACTCCCTACGCTCTTCACTCCTTTAAACAAGAGCCTGACAGACTTTGGTCAGACCTAATGCACTACACAGGGACTAGGGTAGACTTGTGGACGCCTCCCAGACTTTCTAGGGAGCTGGCACCATTAGCTCTCTGTTTCTGTGAGCAATAACAGAGATTGAATCATCCATATTAAAGCGAGCAAAGAAATCTAAAGGCTTTGATCACTCTGGTGGAATCAAATGCAAGGAAACCATAAACTAGATTCATTCGCCGCCGTTCGTCTCCTTTCTCAGCTGTGCCATATTAATATTTAACCAATAACTGAGAGAGCATTTGTATTAAGAGAAAATGTTTGCCGGTGGAGGCTATTCACCTGACTGTGAAGCAAGAAAATATAGTTTGCTGAGCGGAAATCAAAATGGTCCATGTTGAAATAGTTTTGCTTGAGTGTCTGGAACAAGGAGGTGGTTTTTGCTTTTGCTCTAGGACACCCTCAGGCTGATCTACAAAGGTAAAGATAAACACAATACACCAGAAGGAAAAATATGAATCATTAAAAATCTATATATTTTTAGATTTTATCTTTCGGATATAACATACTTTCTTTTCACGTCTTTTCATAAACGTTGGAGTTTTGATTTAAGTTTTGTAGAATCCACGTTCATGCACAATAACACTGAAGGCTCTTTCACTGTATATATATTCCATTATGGTTTTGTAAATCTACAAACTGTAGGTCCATCAACACCATATCAAATAGCAAAATGAAAAATTCCTCTTAAAACAATTGCATATGTCAACTTTGAACTAACTGGAATATAATAGAAATATAATGACCTCCAAGGGATACTGGCCAGAACCTTTTTTTCAAATTCATTGTTAAGGACTGAACAAGAACTGGTCAGAACATCGCCTACAAAAACGTTGAGAAATGACTGTACTGCTAACAACATCACATATTCTGGTACCTCTGTCAGACCAAGAAATGCGACTTAACACCTTAGTTCAGAAGACGTCATACTCTCTTAGCCCTGGTTTGACTTGGAGTTCACCACAGTTCACAGAGCAGACAAGTCTAAAAGCTTTCACTTTCAATCTCCTATCTGAATAGGTGAGATGAGGCGTCGCAGGGCCAAATGATTTAGTGGCTGCCAAAACAGCGCTGACATTTCAAGCAATATACCAAGAGTGAAGCCGAGGCATTCAAATGGGAGCACAGACATTAAAGCCGTAGTCGGTCAATGCTTTTACCACATCAACTCCACCCTCATCCACCCCTGTACGCCCGACAAACACATGCTGTTACAAACAGTGAGGATTCGCGGTTGACAAGAAAGGAGAACTGGGCTTTATGGATCAGAGTACATCTGGGTCGATTGCTAGGCGAACTGTATGGACTCCATTCATGTGGTCCTGTCTCTCTGATCTGGCCGTCCAGACTGGGATTTAAATAATCACTTTGGTGAAGTTAATCTATAGGTGAAGTCCATAGATCATGTTAATCTATAAGTCCAGTCCATTGATTAGGGCTTAATGAATGTATTGTAAATGTGTACAATCTTTGAAAATATTTGGGTTATTTATACAGTACCAGTCAAAAGTGTGGACACACTTAACAATTTACTTAAGTCTAGACCATTTATTTAGGTAATAAGTGTTTTAATTTCAAAAGAAAATATTTATATATATATATATATATGAATATAATATAAATCAGTAATGTTTTCTTTTTACAAATAAACACATACAATCCAAATAAATGATTTTAGCTCGACTTCTAGGTGCCTAAGAATTTTGCACAGTACTGTATAGTAAACCATAACCCTACATACTTTATATATTTATTGAGGAATACATTCACTGAGGTTTCCTCCAACCTGGATCTCCTGTCCTCTAGAAAAAGCCCCATCCTGCTAAGCTAAAGGCCAGTGATTGTGTTGGACAACCTGTGGTCTCAGTCCACATTTGTCCCACAGACTCAGAATTCAAACTCTGGTCTCCTGCCTGCCAGAACAGAGCATTAGGTAGATCCCCAGGCACAGATGCAACTATTTAGGTCAAGACAGCTCATCCAGGCATAACCATACAGATTCCAAATCTATTGGCTGTTAATCTCCGGAGGATTACAGCGAGGCTGTCCGTCACCAAGGTTACATTGGCTCAGGTGCCGTGATCTCTAAAGCGGCCGCTTCTGGAGTGGGCTTCGCTGTCAACATACTGGGGAACACATGCGGTGAGGCACAAAACAGATCCGGCCACCTCCAGCTGGGGCCCGGGTCCTCTGGGATCCCTCCCCCAGATGGGTCTGCTGTGGCTGGGCACAAGCCACTGCTGGATGGGCCCCTGATGTGGCCTGGATCTCACACCCCGCCTCGCAGGACCGCCTCGCCGCCTCTAATTCCTCCTGACGTGATCCCAAACAACAACAGACTGTGCCGGGGCACCGCGCCTCAGGTCCCACAGTCCCCCTCACTTCCTGTAACCGGGAGCTTTATCCATGCTGACACCTGATTCCTTGTTGTCCTTGGGATGCGTCGCAGGAGCTACGCGTATTCGCTCAGCCGAGTGTGTCACAAATCGTGCCCCGTTGCCTGTTTAGTGAACTGTGTTCTATAGGCCCTGGTCAGAAGTAGCGCGCCGACAATTGAACGGGGTGCCATTTGGGACACGCGAGTGTCTGTTGCCGACCACCTCAACCGCACTCCCTCTGAGAATTTAATATCTCCCCAAATATGGTCTTTGATTTCCCCATTTACCACAGTCTGTGCCAGGGTGATTTCATTCCTGCAGCCACAGTGTCTAATTACAGGGATAACAGCAAAGTTAACAAGATTGTTTATCGCGGACAAATATGGTGGTTGGAGACGCTGAGCGTCTCTCTGACTGTAATGGCTTCTGTCAAACATCTGGAGACTGTTTATCTCGGTTGTTCGGTTCAATAAGTCAAATGTTGCTGTGTACCCACCAAAATCAGTCTGAGTCAGTGTTAGTTCTCTTCAGTTTTGTCTGGAAGAGATCCCTTAAAAATCCTTGACTCTTCTTAAATTAACGCCGTTCTTAAAAACCCCACAACGCTGGAATATTTAGGCACCACATTAGAAGTGCGGACTGAGGCCAAATCTTAGGTCTTGATATCAATCAGACATGTGGACATTCTGTGATCCTATATAATAACTGCCCTGTAGAATATCTGAAGGGCTTAGTTGATGGGCTCTACGGTAGGAAATTGTTTTTTTTACAAGCAATTAGCCAATGCGGCCTCATTTAGTTTGAATAGGCGAGGAGGAACGACTGGAGAGTGCAGAGCCGTGGAACAGCCAGGCGTTCCTGTGGGGGATACAATCGATGGAGGGGAGAGAAGAGTACAGGATAGGAAATTAGAGGAGAGTAGAGAGGAGGCCTCCAGCACAACCAGATCCCTGCGTCCACGCAATGTCATCTTTATCTAACCTGCCTTTTAACTCCAAGGCGCAGCATCGTTCTCAACTACCTGGATGGTAAAGAATGTCATGAAAGTCCCTTCTTCAGTCGTGCCTCAAGTTAAACAACTCGTGCTGAACCGCAGAGCATTTGCTTGTTCTGTTTGTTTCCATGGTTGCTAGTTTTACCAGGCCGGTATTTGATGAGGATCAGAACAATAGATGCGGCGCCGTGATCACTGACACACACACACATGCACAGTGTAGGGGAGCTTAATTGGCAGGTGGCTAAAAATTACTCATGCTCAACCCATTAGCATCACACTGTGATTTGTAAATGGATGTGATGCGTTTCACTGTGTCCATTGTCGCCACAATACAAACTGATAAACACATAGAGAGAGAGAAGATTAGACTTCTTCACAGTCTCAAAATTGTTTTCGATTGTTCAATTGTTGTGTCGCGCACAAGGGAACGACTCAAGTGAGTTAGTCGATTTTAATGTCATTCATTCAGCGGACACTCTCATCCTGATTGACAGCGGTGATAGCGTATATATGCATTGTGGGAATCAAACCCAGAACTAGAGTCATACAAGACCAAGTCTTGGCTGATCAGGATGTCGATCATTGCTATTATAAACTGGTGAAAGCACAAACAAATGCTCGTACCCTGTGGTGGATGGTCTCAGCATGTCAGCATTCAGGGTTTAAAGAAGCCGTCCTCCGATAACTACAGTAGCTAATTTCGACGAAGCTCCATGTCGTCCCCCATGTGGTAAGCAAGGCAAATGCGGTTTATTGTCTGAGCGCTTTGTATGCTAATATTCCACGGTGACATCCGTAAAACTGCAACTGTTACACCGATCTGTTGTACGACACGCACACACTAAGCTGACTAGGGAAGAATCCTTTATTTAACAAACATCATGGCTTAAACCGTTTAGCTGAGAAGCTAAGGACAGTGATTTTGAAACATAAGGGTGTATTACATCTTTCCTGCGTTACTCCAGGCATGTAATTCAAATCTTTTACCAGCTTTATTCGTAAGTGCTTTAGAGGCAGTCTTCCTCTGCAGTTCAAGGAAAAAGCCAACTGCCAACCGCAGTCACGATTCAGCTCCAAGCTATGAACTGGGCCCGGCATAGGTTTACACAGGCTACATGAAAAGATCGTTAATGACATACACCCTGACCTTTTTATTTTTGCACTTTTGTCATTTTTCGAAGCAACTTACAGTTGCAGTCTTTTCTAGAGAGCCAGGTGGGCTTTTGTAATAGGCTATTCATTTGATTTGACAGCTCTGTAGTAGTTAATAACAGATTGTGTTCTTTTGAAATGTGTGAATTGATATTGGAGTTGTCTGGTAGTGAAATGGTAATGAAGAATACAGATGATGAGATACTGTTCACTTTATACTGTTCACTTCACGAATACTAACCTGTGGGTTGGATAAAGCAACTGGTATCGACTAGAAAAGCATCGATTTGTTCCCTGTCTATTTGACAAATTAGTTTTTCTCCCATTTTCTACCTAAACGCTCAGTTGTTCTTCAATTATTATTATCATTGTTGCTATTATTACTTTTACTATTTAAAATGTTATTATTGTGCATTCTGCAGGCTGCTTGGAGTGAATGCTCCAGGGGTAGAACGGAAGTAGGTCATTGGAATTATTTTAGAATTCTTCATTTCTCCACAACATTCCTTCCTCTCTCTCTGCTCTACATCTGGCGGTGGGAGGGGCCAGGCTGGCACAGTAGCTTGGGGACATGGAAATGGTAATCACATATCATTTAATCAAAGCCAAGCATTGTTTCAGCTGCCTTTGAAGTGTGTGGACTAGTTTGGTCCTTTCTGGGATTATTTGGCCCTGTTGGTTTTTAAGAGGAACCCCTCAGTCTGCCTCAGAGTAAAATGATGCGAACAGCTTGAGGAATGGGGGGGGGGGGGGGGGGGGGGGGGTCGAGAGCAAGGCAGAGCTGGAGAGATGGAGACAGAGGCAGGGAGAGTTGGAGAAATCACAAGACGGAAAGACAGAGGGATGGAGAGAAAAAGAAAGAGTTGTAGAGAGGGTGAGAGGGAAAATGGAGAAGTGGGGAGGGAGAGAGAGGAGGACGGAGGGGACTCTGTGTAAACAGACTCAGCAGGTCCACAAGGTCAGGTCTATTCTTGACAAACGCTGATGTGCTGGAGACACACTACACACACCGGCTTAAGAAAACACAGACACACTCGCACACACACATACAGTACACACACACACACACACACATACAGTACACACACACACACACACATACAGTACACACACACACATACAGTACACACACACACACACATACAGTACACACACACACACACACACACACATACAGTACACACACACACACGCTCAGGCAACAAGAGCACAGCTAACATAAAGGCACAGTTTGACGTCCGGCCCAGCCCTGGCCACCTTGCAAT
Organism: Esox lucius; assembly: GCF_011004845.1. Lineage (NCBI taxonomy): Eukaryota > Metazoa > Chordata > Actinopteri > Esociformes > Esocidae > Esox > Esox lucius. The sequence goes on from NC_047588.1 coordinate 40,289,102, forward strand.
TGCCTTGGATTAATTAATTACTGACCGTCTCTCTCTGGCAGTAAGTCTCTTGTCCTCGTCCAAAGGAGGCCTACTGGTCGGCCTTTCTGTCTGTCTGCCTGTCTGTCGGACTTCCTGCCTGTTTCTCTCTCTGTCACCCACTCTTTCAGCTGGTGGGGGATGAGATACAGTAGTAAACCTGGCTTTAAATGGCTCACATTAACCTTTACTATAGTAGAGATGTACAAAGAATGGTGTGCAGTACATCAACTGGAAAATGCTTCGTGGAAAAGACATAAATGAGATGGAGGAGGTGAGGCGTGGAGGGGGGAGGGAAAGAGAGACGGACAAACAGGGAATCAGGAACATCGATTGCGATGGCAATCAATAAAAGCAGTTTAATCAAGGCTACTTTGAACTTAATCAATCGACAGATCAATGCTGATGGAGAGTCAGACCCGTTTGACTGGATTTGGTTGGGTCTGCCCACACTGTACACAGTCATTCTCTTCCCTACGCTATGACTGTGGTTAATGAGCTGGACTTTTCTCTGTCATTAAGTAGACAACTTTCTCCAGAGGGGACTGGAAAACACTGGAATGTTTACAGCCCAAGTCCAGGCAATATCAAGCAACGACGCAAAATAATGTATCCAAAACAAAACATCAAGCAAACTATGTGTTGACTGATGAACATAACGGCTCTGTTGTACTGCTACACAGCTCTGTCCTTCTCCTCGCTGCTATGAGAAATGACTTCAATAAGAGATGTGAAGTGGAACAAATGAGATTAAATGCTACCCACGAACCACAGTGACGTTTGGTCTGAGAGATTACTCATTTGCTTCATTCGTTTCTGTCGGGCTGCAGCGGTGGGCAGCTAGTTGGGAGTGTGAAACTCTCTCTCTCGCTCACGTTTCACGGGTTGTCTAGATGGGTTACCCGCAAAACAAAAGTTGTCCTTCCTCTCCAAATATAGCTCTGGGTTCAAATACTACTTCAGAGGCATTTCCAATACTTTATATGTGCTTAAATCAGAAGAAAAGTGACAATGTTAAAAAACAAACCCATCTGGCATTCTCAGACGGAGCACTTGGGGGATTTAAAAGGTTCAGAGTTGCGTTTGAACCCAGGTCTGTATGTATCTCTGAGCTTAAATGACGCTTTGTCTGTTTTACTACCTCATTTATGCACCAGAATGCATTACCGAAGCATCATTTCTATTTTACTACCCAGCAATGGCTGAGGGAAGTGTGGTTAAAAACACACTAAAACTGTTTTAATGGAATGGCATCTCTATAAAGGGATCTGGAGATGAAATCAACACTATACTATCGGCCTCCTGCGATGTAGATGGTGATGTAGCAATGTGTCCTTAATTGTTTTGGCATTGTCGGAATCCGTTCTTTCGCTGTTCTAACTTAATCTAACGAAAATCACGTGGTACGGTTTACACTGGAATATTATTTAAATCACGACAAAATGGAACCAACACACGATAACAATTGATAAGAGCAGACATTGGACATAGGTAAATATGATTTCGACGTAGAGCCTACAAAGCTCCAACGAGGGCTCTCCAGTCTCACTGAAGCCGAGTCATTATTCACCTGTTAGGTACTGTGCTGTACGTGAGCTAGCTTCAGATCTGGGAATGTGTAGCTATGACAGGTCTACAGAACAGGAAAACCCCGGACCAGCGCTCATAACAACCCACTGCTTCTGGTCTTCAGCACGGCGGGCCGCTCCAGACGATAGTCCATGTCTGACAGATGTCTTGGTAATGAGAGAGCAGCTACACTCCTACTGGAAACTTCTCCACTCCTTCCGTTTTGCCTGTCAGACTTGCCTGAGCTGAGCGGGACAAAAAAAGTCCAGCGGTGTCTGTAATTTCACCGTGCTGCACTCTTCTTTTCTCTGGCTCTCTCATTCCGTGTCAGCCTCTCTCATTTTTCTCTCTTTCTCTGCCTCCCCTTTCACTTTCTCCTCATCCTTCTCTCTCGCTCCTTTTTCTCAAAGCTGGGCTCGGCTGTTCCTTCCTCGGTAACCTCAGTTGATTGCAGATTGTAATTATCACATCGTTCCTTCTTCACAGTGGGAGGGCAACAGGAAGGAAATTAGCAGCTGTCAGAAGAAGTCACGTCTCCACTGACTACCTGTCAACGAGGCTCTTCTCTTCCACTCGCCTCTTCTTTTTCGCCCTTCATTTTAATTATTTACATTTTTGTCTCACTGGGCACGTAGAGGTTACTAGCAAGCTAACCCTGCATGAATTTAAGGTTTAGCGTCAATGACTCCTAATGGTGGTCTTTAAAAAGCGAATTAATTTATTTTATTCTTTCCTCTGCCCCAAATCCACCAGTATTATATTACTGAGCCTGGCTCCTAGCTGTGCCTTGGTGGGATTTCACCATTCACCTCCTCCATAGTTTTAATTCTGCTCTGCTTGCTCCGTGCTGCTCACTTCAGAGCTGAGGCCCGTGGCAAGAGAATGGAGGATGGAGCGAGTGGAGTGAGCGACAGTGGAGATAGAAACGGAGTCGCAATCCTACTATAAAACACGTGATTGGATTATGCTCATTTATCGTGTGTGCGCACAAATCTGCATGCAATCATTTCTGCGCAAAGTGTGTGTGACTAGCTAATGTGGAAAATATATATTAAATATAAGTAAATTTACAGGAAAATGTGTTCTGCATTTCCATGGCACCACTAATATTTCATGTAACTTGACTGGTGTCCGTGTCAGTGAATTTGTAATGATAAGAGTCCATATAAAGTAGTCATTTGTTAAATTATAGCCTCATGTTAAACCATTGTTGAACAGTTATAGCAGACTGAGGAAATGAGAAATACTTTTGCACAGGACCTCGTCAGCCTGGCACCTCAAAACAAACTGTTTCACACTTTCCATACACTGTCACTCAATAGGTTGGAGTAATGTATTGGTTTCTAAAACGTGTAATGTAAGCACCATCCCAAGAGAACTGGCTTCCACACTGAATTTGGCGTAAAGGTGCTGTTGACTATGAAGCCGGCAGGAGACCGCAGAGCCACCACGACGGCATTTGTACCAGCTACATAAGGCACCATTGAAGATCGCAAATACCATTTGGTGATATTTGGGTTCTCCTTTAAAGAACAGCACATTTCCCAATGCTACAGACAATTCAGCTATCTTAACTATACTCTCTGTTGCTCACAGATCCATTAGGATTCCCAGACCCCTGTAGGCCAGACTAATCGCGCACAGATCCATTAGGATATACTGATCTCTGTAGAACAGACCTATTGCTCACAGAGCCAGTAGGAAACCCTGACCCTTGTAGGCCAGACTAATCGCTCACAGGTCGATTAGAAAACCCTGACCCTTGAAGGCCAGACTAATCGCTCACAGGTCGATTAGAAAACCCTGACCCTTGTAGGCCAGACTAATCGCTCACAGATCCAGTAGGAAACCCTGACCCTTGAAGGCCAGACAAATCGCTCACAGATCCATTAGAAAACCCTGACCCTTGTAGGCCAGACTAATCGCTCACTGATCCACGGCCCTGCAAGCCAGAGGATACACTCACAGATAACAGGTAGATCAGTGGCTGTAGCAGTATCCTCCCAGGCATCGGTTACCCCAGATCGACCAAACAATGAACTGCATTAAATAGCATAATGATTTTGCGTTTAAAGATGTTAACCGTTTTAATGTTGGTCGGTGTCCAAGTCACATCCAACAGCCGTGCGACTGGCATGTGCATTTTCTTTGTTTGCAGAAAACCTCGGTTGTGTTTTCCCGCTGAGGTATAGAAATGTGCCCTCCTTTTACACCACTGCCATCTGCAATGTCAGAATATAACACTGGGAGCTAGGCAGGTTCGCGCTCTGCTTTACATTTTCAGTTAAGCGTAACAGAGTGATTGCGCCGAGATTCATTTAGTTCACTTTTCAATCCATTTCCATTGTAATACCCAATAAATGTCAGGCAGTTAATTACAGGGAAGCTATCGTAATCCCATGCGGAGTGAAAAAAAAAACATGACTTTTCAACGAAAACGATCTCTAATTATCCTGATATCCTAATTACTGCAATCAAGGATGTAAACGAAGCAGGATATCTCAAACTCGTCACACTTCAGCAGCTCGAAGGGAACCAATGACGATAATCACCGTGACAAGTCTTTTGATTGTATTGCTTCTCCAGACTATTTAGTGTCTCTATGTTGCTCAGATGGAGGTTCAGTGATTATCAATCATTTATTGCATAATTAAGCATTTTTCAGACACAGCGAGAATTGTCTACTCGCAACATTTCATCTGCACGCTTATCGGTAGGCCTCTGGTTATGGAGTTTTCCAGTCAAAGTATAAAGTATAAGCTTGTCTGATGACAAACTGAGATCTTCCGGTGCTCCATGTCCTTTGCAGAGTGAAAACATGGTTGTGCAACCACAGTGCAATACCAAAACCACATTTAAATTTCAGCCATCAGTTTATCCATTGCGACTTGCATCCATTATTAACTCCTCAAATTCGCTACCTATTGTAACTCATCATCCGTTTTTTAATTTTATTTATTATTATTTTTTACGGAGGGAAAAGAGGGGAAGAATTAGGCTAATTGGAAGCTTGGGATGATTAGGTGACTATAATGCTATGAGGGCCAGATTGGATGAGTATCCAGGATGATCAGTGCCAGGGGATGTTAGGTAACCAACGAGAGGCAGGACACTTGTGTACCATCCCATCCACCAGATGCTCTGCCAAGGGGCTTTTGGATTGGGTATTTAAACCAGAGGGGAAGAGTGCCCCCTATTGGCCCTTAACACCACTTCTGGCAGCATCTGGTCTCCCGTCCAGGGAACGACCAGGACCGACATTACTTTGCTTCAGAGGAAAGTGTCCCAAAAAAAAAGAATCTGTTTAATTTCCTGCCAACGAAGTGTACTGCATGTCGTATGCAGGGAATGGATTGTGGATTATTAATAAAACAACACGGCTTGATTCTGAGGTGACTGTTTCTGGAAGGGTCTTTTGTAATGGATGACAATTGTCATATTTTGCAGTCTCTCAAGTCAGTCAGTTAGCTGAAAATGGGGACATGTTCCCCGGGAGAATGTAGCTCAGGATGAGAAACATTTAGATGAGCACCTCTCTCCCGGGCCTCTGAGGATACGACTCCAGGGAGGCTTTATGTGAGCTCTAGACATTAGACCGGGAATCTCCCGCACACAATGTTTCGAGCGACTGATTGTGTCATAGGTAACAACTTGTGCGTGTGACCTGAGGCTGCAGAGGCAGCGACTTGTATCTTTCTCAATCAAGCCGCCATTTTACATCTCTTACATATATACAGCGAAGTTTGAGATGGGACACAAGATGATATCAGGCAACGTGTTAAAGGCACGTCCTAAGGAAGGTATTAGTATTTTTTTTAATGCATGATAACTGTGGTACTTTCAAAAAGTCTGTGTTTATTTTTATAATTTTGATCCAGAAAAGAGCTGACACGTGTACCGACAGATACGTTTCTTCTAGATTTCTCGTGGTCTTCATGTTACCCTGGAGACGTAACTCTTCTGATTTTAATTCGGAAATAACTCTGTGTAAGTTATGAAAGCTCACATGTCGAATCACAGAGTAGCGTTTCCAAAGTAAAAGTTTCTACTCAGCAGCATACTCTGGGCACTTTGTCAGAAGAAAAAGTGTGGGGTTTGAAAGCATAAATTATTATTCAACATTAGCTTCTGAATACAATTAGCAAATCTCATTAAATGTCAGGGTTCCTGTTATGCAGGCATCTCTGAAAGTATAATACTTTAGAAATAAGTTACTTTTTCATTTAACTTGAGAAAAATTTGTCTTCAGTGGGTTCTACAAATATTTATACAAATATCCATGAATAAATAACGATAAACTATCAAGCTTGTAATTCAGTTCTTGATATTAGTTTTACTCATCGACTTATGGCTTCTTAATCTTAAATGCCGACTGAAGTACTTCAAGTAAAAAAAAAAAAGATGGAAACTTGTAACACAAGGAATATATTCACAGCAACACGAATGACTAATCAGGAATAAAAGCACATTGACTTGAATAACTGAAGTTGGTGGTTTACAGTTACCAGTACAGTCCGTGTAGAGGAGTATGAGGTCATTTAAGTCAACGACATCACATCCATCATAAACAACGCGGCTTCTCCTGCTGATCTGTTCAACCTTCCTTCGGTCTACTGCTGTCTCTTGAAATGCACCAAATGGTTGCTTTGTCTTTAAACCCCCATCGGTTCAACAGCCTCGAGGTCACCTGTCACAGAAGACATGCCCAGGTGAGCAGGATGGTATCGTTATCTTCTTCTCGGCAGGTTCGTCGGGGATGATGGGCAATTCTTGTTGCATTTCAGCCAAAAAAATGTGAATTAGTATACATGTTTAGGCAAGACCGTATTATTTATTAGTAATATAGGTACAATGATGTATCATTAAACCAAAATACCCATACAAAATATTACTATTAAATACCAATACAAATGATGTTATTAAATATAATTACAATTCAACCGTTGGGAGTTGGTTCTGTCTAGTGTTCTTTCTAGGAGCAGTGCTATTGATAGACTTCCAGCAGGACGCGTCAAACTCCTCTGTGGCACTTTGTTGGATTTGTTTTTTAGACACCCCGCAATCCTCTGTTTTATAAATACCATGTCTTTTGATGTTCTACAGTAATGCCTGATTGGAAACAGCTCTAACAGAATGAAACAAAAGAGGCAAACATCTACTCTGACAAAACAGCATTTGCTTGTGTTAATTCCATTTTGCAGCGTCAGCTTTGGTCGATGAGGCTGGGTTAAACAACGTGAGATTCCATGTCATAATAGTCCATTAGTCCGCATCTGGAGCCCCTCTGCGCTCTGGGCCCAAGGGAATCACACAATTACCTTATATTAAGAATAATACACTCCCCTCAGAGGCGGAGTGGGAGGGGCTGCCGTCAACTAAATGTCCTGTGGGTTAGCATTAGCCTCTGTAGAGGGAAAGTGTGGTGTGGGTTAGCCTAACGCTTTGTAGAGTGACAGGCCTGACCAGGGGGGACAAACCCAACCCCCAGTGGCCTAGATGGAATGATAAAGCTGTCGCAAGTTGTCCGCGGTAATGCTTGGCTCTCCCTTTCTACTACAAAGGAAGTGGGAGCACCCTTGTGAGCAAACGAGACTGCTGAAATGCAGCTTCCAAGTTCTGCCCCTACCGATATCAGGCAGCCCAGGTGTACTTATGCCGCTGTCCTACTGCAGAGGTACGGCAGCCCGAATATCCCACACATTTCTCCTTTCGTTGTTCGGTAGCAGGGTGAGTGAGGAGTGTCCTTGACCAAGGTTGAAAAGGGGAAGAAACAAAAGGTGCGCATCCAACTTATCAGGTGGCGGACAGAAACAAGTCTCGAAGAGAGGAAGAGTGTAAGGAGCATCTAGTACGCTCCCACGGGAAATGCATTTAACATACCATACCTTACAACCTTTAACTACGAACTGGATCTTTGTCAGGTCCTCGTCTAACGTTACCACGGTAACACTATACTTTGAGAGTCCAAATTTCCATGTTATATAGATAGCAACTGCTTGCCAAGTTTAGGGTTAGGTTACAATCATTGTTAGGGAATGAGTTAAGGTCAGGTTTAGGGCTAGGATAAAGGTTAGGGTAAGGGTTACAGTTAGTAGATTTACTGACAGTCGGTAGATAATATGTAAAAATGTTACTGACAGTTGGCAGATAATATGTGGAGCATCTACACAAACACTTTTGGGACTCTCAGCATAAAGCGTCAATACCCCACCGCCAGGTGATTGCGGTACAGCTGATGTGCGTTCTCTTTGCAGAGAGATAGTGGAACTGGGTTTAGTGTTGGATGCCCCCCTCCCCGTGTTTCTGTAGTTAAATGAGTGGATGATGGCGGCGACTTCAGTGTGGCTCCGTGGCTCAGAGGGGGGAGTCTCTCTCGCAGCACGCCGCCGAGCTGTTGTTAGGCGTCTCAGCTCACCAGCGGTGATTAGATCTATCCGCAGTTTAAATGACTTCACGGCTTCACAACACTTCCTCCGCGCTGTTTATTGTTGTTGTTTAATTCCTTAAGCTCTTTTCTCCTCCTCTCATCTACACATTCTGAAAGGTACAGAAGATTGAGGTTAATATGTCCTTGTTATAGATTTACTAATCTGATGCCAAGTTATTGCATGTTTGTCTCTCCATGCTACATAGAATAAAATATAAATATATTACTTTTATTTGGCATCGCTGCACCTAAAAAGCCGGTTTAGACTATTATTGTGAAAACATAACACACACCAGATAAAATTAACATGGCAATCTCTGTCAAACAACAGTTGTTGCTGGTGATAGTAGAATTGTTTCTGTGATATACACTCACCTAAAGGATTATTAGGAACACCTGTTCAATTTCTCATTAATGCAATGATCTAATCAACCAATCACATGGCAGTTGCTTCAATGCATTTAGGGGTGTGGTCCTGGTCAAGTTTCTCCTGAACTCCAAACTGAATGTGAGAATGGGAAATTTTGAGCGTGGCATGGTTGTTGGTGCCAGACGGGCCGGTCTGAGTATTTCACAATCTGCTCAGTTACTGGGATTTTCATGCACAACCATTTTAGGGTTTACAAAGAATGGTGTGAAATGGGAAAAACATCCAGTATGCGGCAGTCCTGTGGGCGAAAATGCCTTGTTGATGCTACAGGTCAGAGGAGAATGGGCCGACTGATTCAAGCTGATAGAAGAGCAACTTTGACTGAAATAACCACTTGTTACAACCGAGGTATGCAGCAAAGCATTTGTGAAGCCACAACACGCACAACCTTGAGGCGGATGGGCTACAACAGCAGAAGACCCCACCGTGTACCACTCATCTCCACTACAAATAGGAAAAAGAGGCTACAATTTGCACGAGCTCACCAAAATTGGACAGTTGAAGACTGGAAGAATGTTGCCCGGTCTGATGAGTCTCGATTTCTGTTGAGACATTCAGATGGTAGAGTCAGAATTTGGCGTAAACAGAATGAGAACATGGATCCATCATGCCTTGTTACCACTGTGCAGGCTGGTGGTGGTGTTATGGTGTGGGGGATGTTTTCTTGGCACACTTTAGGCCCCTTAGTGCCAATTGGGCATCGTTTAAATGCCACGGCCTACCTGAGCATTGTTTCTGACCATGTCCATCCCTTTATGACCACCATGTACCCATCCTCCGATGGCTACTTCCAGCAGGATAATGCACCATTTCACAAAGCTGGAATCATTTCAAATTGGTTTCTTGAACATGACAATGAGTTCACTGTACTGAAATGGCCCCCACAGTTACCAGATCTCAACCCAATAGAGCATCTTTGGGATGTGGTGGAACTTTGTGCCCTGGATGTGCATCCCACAAATCTCCATCAACTGCAAGATGCTATCCTATCAATATGGGACAACATTTCTAAAGAATGCTTTCAGCACCTTGTTGAATCAATGCCACGTAGAATTAAAGCAGTTCTGAAGGTGAAAGGGGGTCAAACACAGTATTAGTATGGTGTTCCTAATAATCCTTTAGGTGAGTGTATTTTTAGTTTCCTCCCAACAAAAAATAAATCTTGTTTTTGTTTGTGGAGCTGGAACCACCTGCAGATCCAGACTTACTACATACTTATAATTCCACTCAAATAAACATTGAATGGGACATCGTCTTTAGACCTTCATAGCATTGGAGAGTGTTTTCCCACAGTTACTTTGGAAGGTGACATGCGACAACTTACATTTTCACCCACTATACATATTTTGTTTTAATCTCTGACACAAATCTGGCAACATATCTTGTTCGTCTAAATTAAACTATCGTAGTGTAAAAACGCTAGACTCATACAGTACATTCCGTCATCTCAAACATTTAAACCATCAATCCTTTCGTTAATAACATTCAGCTACAACATAGAGGACATTACTACATTGATTTCCAGCCAACCACTGCCCTAACAGCTATATTAAAACATATCTTAGTTGTCTGACTTAATTCAAATATACAAACATACATAACATTATTTCTGTCCAGGCTAGATTAATTTGGTCTCTCAGAGAATGTAGATAGCATATAAAATCATTAAGACATAGAGCTTGACGCTACCTGGATCCAATCTTGATCATTAAGTTATAGACCCTGAAGTGGCCTTGATACAATCTTGAGACGACAATTTGAGTTTTGAGTTACACGGTTTTAATGAACCATTTATACTGGCCGGCACCTACTTGAATACAAAAACATTTCCAGGCTACTTCTTGTGAATATCTTTGATGCAATAACTGTTCCCTTTCACATTTCCGCAGCCAATCCATTTGGACCAGCTGCCTGGGAATAGTTTCACAGTTGATGTCAGCGCCAGTGCTAATGTATTAGCGTGTTGTTAGGTATCAATAAGGATCACTCGTCTATGGTCTCATATAATACTGCAGGCCTGCCAGAGATCACAGCTCATCTGATCTCACAGGCCCACCCCGACACATGTCTTTGGGCGTGGACAATGCCATGGCTGACCCCACACAACTGCTCGAGCGGGCGGCTCACTCGGCTAACGACGATAGTGCCGTGGCAATTTTCGGCCACTTCGTCGCACGCCGTGACTCAGGGGTGTAGTCCCGGAGGGCCTCATCGGACATGAGCCAACAGGCAAACGGGAACATTTGGGCAACGGTGAAAAAGCAGAGCGTTTATCACTGAGAGGACCTCCCAAATGGCAGAATATTGTTCAGCGAACTTCCACAAACCAGGGCCGCTGGGTAACGGAGCGAGTACAGGGCACGGGGCATCGTTCCGGAAGCATCCGGGGGTTTTCCGTCCAAAGTTCAGCTCAGGGTTCAGCAGTTCAGCTGTTTGAAGTCTAACCAAATTCCTGTGGGGAAACAAAGCAGCACTGAGTCACCACGTGGAATTATATCAGAAAATAATATCTAGTGTTCATTTTGGCAGTTATTATTTTCTATTTTTCCGCGACGTTATATCTCCTTTGAGGAGGATCTGTCCCGGACTAATCGTGTAGATTAAATAGATTTAAATCATGAATGGTTCCACGGCCTTTCTTCTCCTGGCCCCTAGGATGTTTAAACAGGGGCCCCCTTTGGGAATTGGGGGTTTAACACATCTCTCTCTCTAGCCATCAGAGCTTTGAATGTATGAGTTTCCATTTATTCTGCACATTAAATAAATTAGATTTGAAATATGATCTGCCCCGAGTGAAACCAGTCCCATCCTCCGTTTTGCTGTAAATCAATATTTAATAACAAATATAAAAAGAGAAAATGAGGAGCCTAGATGAAAGAGCCGAATTGAGTTTTGAAGGAGCATTATATTATATTATATCAAAGGGCATCGCACCACCGCAAACATTCCACATTACAAACGATGCAAATGAATCAAGGTGACGTGAATAATATGAGTCTGTTATTAAATCTGGGGGTAAATAACAAGCCTCATGGAGTCATTTGTTTCTATCTGTAGTGGAATTAAGTATCTGGTGTACCCTGAAAAAATTTTGTCTCACCCAGGCCAGGCTCCGCCAATCACAGAGAGGCGCGTGGATGCCAGAGGGCCATGTTGACACGCGATGCATCTCATATTGGTGGGCTCGAGTGGATGATTGGAACGAGGGAGGATGGGGAAAGAGTGCTGATCCCCGAGAACGCTGTGAATCATCACCTTACATTCACAGTGTTGAGCCGAAAATCGCCACGCGGCGTCCCGAACACTATGCAGTGACCACCTTTGCCTGCATATTGACTGACGGGTTCTGCTTGTTCTCCTTGACAGGACTACGCAGAGAAGGAGAGGACCACGACCAGGGCCAAAGCCTTGGAGGATCTGAAGGCCAACTTCTACTGCCAGCTGTGTGACAAGCAGTACCACAAGCACCAGGAGTTTGACAACCACATCAACTCATACGACCACGCACACACACAGGTGATTGACACACACACACACGCGCACACACACACACACACACACACCAAAGACTTGTCCCATGCATGCTTTAGGTGCTCATAGAACTCATCTGTCGATCCTAAACCATTCTGGGCCAGCTAATCCTATTTTGGTGTTGTTTGTTGAGGAAGGACGAGGAGGAGAAAAGCAATGCGTTGTTTAAAATTCAGTCGTGTGAAAGTTAAAGGGCAGGATCATATGCACCTTTTGGGTTTTTTAGGATCCATTTTTGGTTTCTGAAGAACACCAGAATGAAAGTGTTTGTCCTGTAAGCAAATTATTTTGTGACTGCGTGTTTTTTGACGAATAGCGCTTAACCTTTATAAAAAACTGCAGTTGGAGGTAGACGGTTCATTTATAGTCTGAGGTGCCATAAATCATATGAGGACAGGCCAATTTAAAGTTGTTTTCTTATTATTGTAGCAGGTGTTATTGTTTGCTACGTACTGAGCTAGAGGGAAGTGTTTTGCCTATTGTGGTGGATTTGTGCGTTTGACAATGAAACGTCTGAATCAATGCATATATAAACGTTTCCTCTCTGCTCGTCAGTCTGGCAAATTTACCTCTGCCACTGTATACAATAGTGGACATTGCATTTACACCAGATAAAGTGTGTTATATATTTACTGGCTCACTGTCGCGGTCTCCTTAGCACATTTTGCATAAAACAGATTGGAAGATATTTCTGCGAAACCTGACTAATGCCAGTTCTGTTTCAGTTATTTAATTTAAAGTATACAGTGGTTTAAATATGTGTACTTAATTAATTTATATTTTACAATGGGTTCAATTATTTATAATTAATTAATTTCTAGTTTGCAGTGTTTTAATTATTCATAGTTAATTCATTTCTAGTTTACAGTGGTTTAATTATTTACAACTAATATTATTTTTTAGTTTACAGTGGTTTAATTATGTATGATTAATTGATTATAATCAATGGCATTTCAGAATGGCCATTCGCCGAATGAGTACTCAGCGCTGAATACCGTGTTGGAAGAGTGTTATTGGACATCAGAACATGAAAGAAAATCAACACCAACTCTAACCTTTAAAACTGTTAGTTAAAGCTTTAATTCCAAACACCGGGGCTGCTCTTTGATACGTGGGCGAACGCGGCTGCTCCAGACACACACGGCTTCTGAATGCTAAGGGCGTTCCGGTTGGCGCTGCTGTCAATACCAGTGGCTCAGCGAACTATTGACCGAACACATCTGCAAATGATACCCCTCTGACCTCTCTATTGAACGCAGCCCAGCTTTAGACAATGGAGGGCCAGGAAGGCTCAGAGTTAAATTTTTGGGCCGAGGAATTCTCTTGTACTTACACAACACCCCACAACACCCCGCGAGCGCACCTGCACGCACACAAATACACGCACACACACACACACACAGATTTAATCCTAGGTTGTGTTCCTCGACTGGCTCCCACAGAGCCAGCGTATCAACAACCTCCATAATTCAGTCCCCAACACCCACCCCACATCCCAGACGTGTGAGGACATTGAAATGTCGTGCAGGAAACGGAACACACAGCTAAGTCATTTTTCTGGTGTTCTGCCTGGAACCAAAAGGCAGCACCACATGGTTGCAGGGACGCAAACAGAACAACCACCGACCGGGGAGAGGAAAAAACATGGCCCAGGCCGCCTCTGTTTGCAGGCCGCTACTCTTGCGATGTCAGAGCGGTGGCTTTGATTTCCATCAAGAGGCGGTAGTGACCTCCACGTTTCCCAAGTATTTAAAGGCTATCTGCCGTCACTACAAGGTCTAAAGAGCGTGCTGGGAACTTATTGAGGAATGCTGTGTACAACTCGGAAATAAAATGAACGTTGATTGAACAGGCTGCGCAGAGTTCATGGCGAGAACCTCAAACGACAGAAACCTTGTCGTTTGTTGAACTGTAAATGTATATTTTGCACTGTGAATATTAATAATTCCTCCACTTTTGTGGGACCAACAGGGGATATAGTCACTGGTGTCACCAGGAGAGGCTCCATTTAGAGCAATAAAATCTTGTGGCTTAAGCCAGGTTTCACATAGGCCACACACATCCAGTTTATGATCAGTGATTCATTAATTGACTTTGATTGCCTTCAAAGCAGCGCATCATTAAGTGGTCCAGTTGTAATATGCAGGGCTGAGTATTATCACAGTAGTCTTTTTAATCATGGCCGATAATAGGAGGCTTTTTTCTAACAAGATTGCTAACAACACCAGCTTGTTTTAATTTTCTTAACCACAGTCTCAGTGGAGAAAATTGCCTGACTATTATGACTAGGCTAGCGACAGACTCCACTAAGCTAGCAAACGTATTACATTATTATTAGATTATTAGATTCAACTTAATTGTCAAATAGAAGAGGGCAGAAAATTTACAAGTACTAAGTATAATTTACAAGTGGATTTTGTACCAAATGTGGTACAAATGGCAACACTAAATGTGCAATTAAGGCAAATAGAGGAGGGCAGCGTGTATTAAGTATAGTGTATGTTACAAGTGGGATAAACAGTTGTGCGGGTACAAATGGCACTTCTAAATGGCATTCTAGATATGCAGTTGAGGCAAAATTAAGGAGAAAGTTAGCATGTGCAACCGGATAGCAGCAATGAGGTCCCTGAGGTAACCTCCGCCCTGGCCAGCACCCTCTCATACTGAGGCTAAATGAGTGTCCATGTTCCTGGATTAAAGAAGAGCACGGCTCCAGCTAAGTCGTCACTCTAAGTCGGTCACTCTTCCGCAGATCAGGCTTGGCTCTTTTTACAGGCTACTCCCTAAAAGGGAGACGGCTCTCTACTAGCTCTAACTTCCGTGACGGCAGAACTCAGTTTTCAGCTGGAGATTGAGTCATGTGAGTCTGCTGTAGGTCTCATCACTACCCTCAACTGGGAGGGGGTCAGAGACAATATCTTGATGCCAACACATCTTCAATCAATCAAATGTATTTATAAAGCCCTTTTACCAACAGCAGTTGTCACAAAGTGCTTTTACAGAAACACCTGGCCTTAAGCAAACAACAGTAGTGTTGAATTTCAGTGGCTAGGAAAAACTCCCTAAGAAGGCCGAATGTTAGGAAGAAACCTAGAGAGGACCCAGGCTCAGAGGGGTGACCAGTCCTCTTCTGGCTGTGCCGGGTGAGATATTAAGAGTCCAATTGGAATGATTTATAAATCCATGTGGGCTAAATCCAGAGTCTATTTAAATTTAGACTAGGTCAGAAGTATGACCAGATGGACAAGGACAGGGACAGCAACAAGCCCCCAAACCAGGTACTCCGCAGGTGTGGACCAGGTGCTAATGTCCTCCTAAAGTTTAAAACGGGAGGAGACTGGGAAAATTCTGAAAATGCATTCCTCATATCAACAACAATTTATAGTGGGGAAGGAGAACTGACCCAATCCCCCAGGACAATAGTATAGCAGCGTAAGTCCTTGGGACTGAGACGGGGCCCCACAGTTAGGAAATCAATCCACCCACATTGCCAGGAATCAACCAAAGGGACACCCACCAACCGCAACACCCCTGAATAAGGGCCGAGTATTGCCAGCAGTGTACAGCCCAATTGCACAAGTGCGCAACAGAGAGACAAAAACAAGACAGTGACTCTTCCCCCGAAAGGCATTAGAGGGAGGGCATCCCAATGGCGACGAGAGCCCACCTGGCAAGACAGCAAGGGTGGACAGGATCAAGCCTTCTGGTCACCTTCACGCCCCCGGGCCAGGCTACACCTAATTATAAACCGTGCTGTAGAGATGAGTTTTTAGTAGACACTTGAACGTTTGCACTGAGTTTGCATTTCTAACCTTAATTGGCAGATCATTCCACAGTAGTGGAGCTCTATGAGAAAAGGCCCTGCCGCCAGCTGTTTGTTTAGAAATTAAAAGGCCTGCATCATAGGTTACATGTAGGTATGTTTTTGATAGAAAGTTTCTGATTTCTACAATGTTTCGAAGATGAGAATAAGCAACTCTTGAGACATATTTTATATGTTCTTCAAAGGAGAGGTCAGGGTCAAGGGTAACGCCTAGGTTTTTTACAGTTTTTTGGGATACGACCATGCAGCCGTCGAGGTTCACAGTGAGATCTGCTAGCAACGCTCTTTGTTTCTTGGGTCCTAAAACGAGCATTTCTGTTTTTCTTGAGTTTAAACGCAAAAAGTTCTCTGTCATCCACTTTCTAACATCTGAAACGCATTCTTCCAAAGTAGTTAATTTTGGGGCTTCTCCATGCTTTAGTTAAATATATAACTATGTGTCATCAGCATAACAGTGAAAATTTACATTGTGATTTCGGATTGCATCGCCCAGAGGCAGCATATATAGTGAGAACAATAATGGGCCCAGAACCATGCTAACTAGTTTACATGCTGAAGCGACCGTCTGCTTGATGTTCGCTGATTTTTTATCCTAACATTTTTAGATAGCAATGGTTATTTTTACCCCACAATAGTTTTATATAGATGAACGAGACTCAATGCCCTTTTTGCAACTTGGGCTCTGATTCTAGTAAGGAAAATCGATTGAAAGTCTTTATTGGCTAAAAGAGCGACCCAGGGTTTAGCAGGTCAACAGCATGTCTTCCCACTGAGCATTTTAAAGTTGTTCAGCTGCAATGAATGTGTGGGGGCGTTAATACGTCTACTGTAGTTTCTGCCTGTCCTTTTCTACGATGAGATAACCCTTGGGTGGTAATTGCGTTCGAAAGCAAGCTTGTAACATCATTATCTTGAACATAATTTGATAGTTTACCTTAACATTACAAGAACTGCCATGAAAAGTCATAGTGTCATTTGGCCTAGGCTGTTGAAGTTTGAGCAGCTCCATGTATCTTCAAATTGGGTTGCGGTGTTTAAAGGTTAAATGAAGAAAGATCTGTGCACACATAACTGCTTCCTGATCATTGACCCACAAGTGGTCAATGGGCTATCTAGAAACTCAGACGGTATTTTGTATTCTTTTTCCTAATCTATGCTTTTATATTACTTCAGGTCTAGCATCAGTAGAATGTCTACGGCCTGAATATTTTTGTAAAATTCACTGCCCGTCCAAAGATCCTTCAGAGCCTGAACAACTGCCTTTCAGCGGGGGGTGGGGGGGTGGTTCTGGGGGCGTTGGAGTTATTCTGGAAATGTGAAAGCTTCATTAATGGTTCACAGTTGGAGGCCATTGGTCAGATAATAATGTGATTGTACCACAGCACAGACAATGAATACTTATGCAAGCAACATACTTTCTTTACATTTTGGCGAAGAAATTCTCTTATACTTACACAACCCCTACAAGTGCACTCACATGCACGCGCCTAGACGCACACAAATACACACACACATGCGTGCACACACACACACACACACAAACACAAGTAGTCTTAGGTTGAGTTCCTTGACTGGCTCCCACAGAGCCAGCGTATCAGCAACTTTTCTGTTTTATAAATACCTCACAACACAAAACCAATGTCAACTTACAAAAATACATTTTACAGTCTCAGCTTTTTTCGATTAAACATCCAACAAGGCAACCTTCTTTAACAGATGTTTTCACTCAGTAATTCACCATTGGTCCGGGGTTCGAACACTTTTGCAAGGCACTGGGGACTCCTATGTTCCACGGTTCCGGCAGACCACCACACTTCGCTCAGAACGGTCCATTGAAGTTGTGCGGCGGAAAAAGTCACGTGACAGAACCCCCGCAATCTCTCCGGTGCAGCCCTCCCCAGCAGCAGGCAGTTTCCATGCAGTCCGAGTGCTGTTTCAGGCCCCGGCGCCCTGGGCTTCCCACTGACAGAGCAGTACATCATGGCAACCAGCAGGTACACACATCAGCAGAAGCTCCACCTGCGGGCAACTTTCCTATTGTATCCCAGCCTGGCCCTGTACATCAATTGTAGTGTCCACCCTACTGTCCTCTGTCACTGTCTCGTTGTGGCCTGTGTCTGACCGCCGCGGGGGGCAAACCCCGAAAACGCATTGTTCCTTCTGGGAAGGGTCATCAGCGACTACCTGGCGAAGTCCCACGTGGCTCCGGAGGCGAGGCGGGATGAGCAGGCGAGGTCTTGTTGACCCTCCCCCCGCCCCGGCAACCCCCCGTTCCGGCCGACGTGTTCCCCTTGCAGACGACCATGAACTCACTTCCCCGGCAGGCGCTCGGCACCGCAGGCTCGCTGCGTTATCCATCCGAGAGGCCGAATCAAACGCAATATCAGGCAATTAAATTCAAGCGTCGTGGCCCCCGTCTGTCTGTGTGGTATGACTGCTATGAAAACACACCTTCAGAAAGATGTTCAAACATTCTGAAAAAAAAGATATTTTTAAAACAGCAGTCCATAATTGCCGGGCCGTCACTATTTATTAAATCGCCTGAATAATAACATTCTTCACCAGTGGCAGTGTATACGATTTCTATGTATAAGATTTCTATGTATAAGATTTCTGTGTATAAGATATCTGTGTATAAGATATTTGTGTATAAGATGTCTGTGTATAAGATGTCTGTGTCTTTAGCATGTCTGGCTGCACCAAAGGTAAGGGAGATATAGTATTTAAATCTGAGACTGACAAAACTGATCTCCCCCCATCACAGACGTGTGAAATGACTTTTACAGAATGACTTGAAATGGGAGTCTTTCAGCATTACCGCTGCAACGCCCTGACAGGATTCCCCGCGGCCTTGAAAGATGGGGAACGTGGCCTCGAAGTCAGACACATTAGCACTCTGTTCCGCATGATGTAACCCAAAGCATCCTAATGCAATACAGGTCACTCCCCCCCCCCCCCCCCCGTTTCCACCAGGAACACGGAAGACTTTCCCGCGCGCGTCGGTCGTGGGATTGATGGATCGCTAGCTGCACCCTTGCTGCTAAGCGGCGTGATGGGCAGCGCACCTGGAACCGGGATAAATATAGGAGATGCCAACCTGTCTGCTATTTCCTGCCAGCCACTGAGGTGGGGGTGGCGGGTGGAGGGGGGTTTGTTCTGACAGATAAGAGGGTGGGGGGGTGGAGGAACGGGTGGGGGGACTGTCCACACCTGTCCGCACACAATGGAGCACACGCGCGCACACAAGCAGAGACACACACACACACACACACACACACACAGTGTTGAAGCCCGTCCATTGGGGATTAAAGCCTGTTACGCCGGTGCCCTCCCTCTGAGAGTTAGAGGTCTGTTAACGTGACAATATTATATCTGATTTCACTGCATCACTTCCTGCTATGAGACCCTCGGCCGACGTGTTCCGAATGCCGCCCCGTTCCCTGAGAAGCGCGCTACCTCCTGGGTCCGGAAGCGCACGCTCTCGTAGTGCGCCACATTGTCAACAGGGCGGCATTTGGGATCCCAGCCGCAGTAAATGCAATCACTGGAGCTTCCTCAAATAGGAAAGGTTGCAGTGGCTCTGAACTGGATATAACATCTCCCGGCATGAGAGGAATGCCTAATGTTGGAGATGCACTCCCCGGGCCGTCTGTCGTAACCGATGCTATTTTTACACCGGCGCTCCCGCCACGCCACGCCACGCCGTGCCGCGCCAGGCTCACGGCTGTGTCTGCTGCCATGCACACTTGGTTGACTACAATCACAAACAGCGGATCGGTATCGCTAAATGGAACAGTTTTGCAAATTCATTTTGTGTAAAACTTTTGAATGGTTGTCAGTCCATGTTGGTTGACAGAGGTTTTTTTAACGCCTAGAGTCTTTCAAGACGTCTGTTCGTTTCAACAGGGTAATCCTGTCAATAGTTCTCTTGCAATCATGCGTTTTCTTTCTACCCACTGTGACATGAACTAGGACAATTCCTCCCGGGGGACTGTGACACAACCTCCTGACATTCTGGGGACGTTACGACGACACATTTCTGTTTGAATGGGGTTTTCAATCTCTGCTCCTGGCTTTAAAAGTAAAAAAATGCATTCAGACAGGGAAACTTAATTAAAATTTCTATCAGAGACCTTGTACAGTAACATTTCATAGATTTCAACGACGTCCTCTTCAGCCAGTTGTCGTTTCTGCTGAACACAGTTGCAATGGAGCCGAACAGAGGTGTGAAAACACCTGTGTTACCTCACCTCGGCTCTTGAAGACATTTTAATCTATTCTGATGGTGAATTATATTGTTGAACGCTTGACATACCGAGATAGATACCCGTACAGCTTGTTAAAATAATGGCAGGCTTGTTGAGAGACACTGAGGGGAAATGAGAAAGAAGACGCCCACACTCTCTTGGAGGATTATTATTCAAGCCGCTTTGTCACTTCGACGTGGAGGAGAACACTCGCAGATTACTGTCCCCGCTCACAGTACATAGATGTGGAGATACCATATCTCCTCCCTGTCTCAATATATTTCCGATAAGTAAATGGTGTTCTAAATGTAGTCACTATGAGTTAGTTCCTTCTCCTATTAGTGTCTATGTACTTCCTGTAGTAGAGATTGGCAACTGGGAGCCTCGAGGGCCTGATAGGATTACAGCACATGGACCCCTGGAAAAGAAGCTGCTGCCCTGACAATGGCAAACGGGAATCCTAATAAATACTAAATGCTCTATATTGGTATCACGTTGACTGCCCAGGCTCTTTGAACAAGCCTTACTCCAATCGTCATCAACTTAGATGCAGTTAAACAAACTAGTTGTGTTTGTTAGGGATGAGTAAGAGAGGGCCTCAAGATAAAAAATAAAAAACTAACCATATCACTGTTAAATGCCTTAAAAATATAATGTACTGTTTGGGCTGGAGTTACATATAGGGTGCTTCAGTTGCCAGGGCATCGTTCAAGACGTTCACGGTTCCCCCCCTACTTCCACAGAGGCTGAAGGAGCTGAAGCAGAGAGAGTTCGCCCGTAACGTGTCGTCCAAGACCAGGAAGGACGAGCGGAAACAGGAGAGGGCTCTGCGCCGGCTGCACGAGTTGGCCGAACAACGGCGAGAGGTTCAGTGGTGAGCATTCAGGTCCACCACAACACACGTTCCCAGGACGTTCCCAGGACGTTAGTCGAAGGGCGTTTTTCGGCAGACACTACTTAGCAACTCCTGACGGAGTGACAGATGTCATTTGCCAAATTAGTGCAAACTGATTATGCATGCGGAATCAGCGACAGTTCGCTGGTCCCTGAAACACGATGATGAGGGGGGGTATCAACGTTGGGTGCGATGATGGGGGGGGTATCAACGTTGGATGCGATGATGGGGGGGTATCAACGTTGGGTGCGATGATGGGGGGGTATCAACGTTGGGTGCGATGATGGGGGGGTATCAACGTTGGGTGCGATGATGGGGGGTATCAACGTTGGGTGCGATGATGGGGGGGTATCAACGTTGGGTGGGATGATGGGGGGGTATCAAAGTTGGGTGCGATGATGGGGGGGTATCAACGTTGGGTGTGATGATGGGGGGGTATCAACGTTGGGTGTGATGATGGGGGGGTATCAACGTTGGGTGGGATGATGGGGGGGTATCAACGTTGGGTGCGATGATGGGGGGGTATCAACGTTGGGTGCGATGATGGGGGGGTATCAAAGTTGGGTGCGATGATGGGGGGGTATCAACGTTGGGTGTGATGATGGGGGGGTATCAACGTTGGGTGTGATGATGGGGGGGTATCAACGTTGGGTGGGATGATGGGGGGGTATCAACGTTGGGTGTGATGATGGGGGGGTATCAACGTTGGGTGCGATGTGTGCCAGCCCCAGGGTAATTACATGATCTGTCATACGTAATGCATGGATGTCCTGACATTTCACCCTGAAAGTGGCGATAACGGGTTCCATTGGAACTGATCATAGTATCGTCATTTCGTCCAGCTTCGGCTGGTGACCCTAACCCTACGTTCTGCCTGAGTTTCTGTAGAGATGATAACATTAGCCCAGATATAATTCAGGGACCTGCACATGACAGTTGAGTTCCATGTGCATTTGAACTTTCATATGTGTTAATTTTGTGCATGTTTTCATCTATGTTTCAGTGCTCCCGGCAGTGGCCCCAAGTTCAAATCCACAACTGTGGCAGTCGAGGGCAGCTTCAGAGAGAGCTGCACGGGTGGACCACCAGAAGAGACCCACAATGGAACCAGCAGCACTGGTATGGCCTCCAGCAGTAAGGGCCAGCAAACACTGTTGTGGCCCTACACAGGCAAGGCCAAGAAACAGGCATACAACAGGCACAAAATCGCCTTCTCCTTCTCCTTCCCAAAGAAGGCGTCAGTGAAGCTGGAATCCTCGGCGGCGGTGTTCTGCGAGAACATCGAGGAGGGATCCAGAGAACGGGCCAGAAGACAGAAGCTCAGAATGCCCCTCGTTGAGCTTAACATTCCCGTGTCAACCACTGCAGACGATAAAGCACTGGGTCGCGGGGCAGTGTTAAGCCCGGACATCAGTCGTTCTAGCGAGGGGAGCCAGACGCCCTCTGACAGATTGGCCGCTGTGTCTGGGCCTGACCTCACAACGACCTTGCTACCGGACTCAGATCTGTGCGCTATGTTAGTGTACTCCGAGAACAGGGTCGGTCCCGATGTGTCCACTGTCTCACAATCGCCCGCCTTCCCTTGCCAGACTCCCCTGGTCCCCATGGCGACAGTAGCGGACCGACAGTTCCCCGCAGAGACTCAGAGAAACAGCCTGACGGAGACTGAGCCGTCGACAAGTAAACACGCCGGGGTCCGTGACGAAGATGGCAGCGTCCCGGGGAAAGGGGGCGGCGGCGTTGGCAGTACGGCTCCTCAGGTCAACTTTGCTCCTGATGGTCCCCACCCCTCCACCACCTCCTTCTCTCAGCCGTCTCAAAGCCCTTTGACTGCAGTGATAGATGAGGGGGAGGTGCAGGAAGAGAAGAAGGTTGAGGAGAATGACATTCCAGTGCTGGTGAAGACCCTGTCATGCCCTTTCATCAAGCCCAGTCAGCCTTTCTTCTCCGTGCTCAGCAGAGATGGAAACACCATTCTCCAATGGCCTTCAGAGATGATGACCTACACCAGAACAGAGCCGTGTCTCTCTCACAGCTGCAACCCCCTGCATTTTGACTTCCGGGCGCCACAACCAACACAGAGCAACGTGAAAGTTCAAGTCAGTGTGGGAGACAGTCAGAGTAGAACCGAGCTGGGGTTATTCGTGGCGCCACGTGTCAGCTCAGAGGAGCCAACAGACATGAACAGGCACAAAGGAGAGGTCCGCTCTGCTCCCGACCATCAAAGCCCCGTCAGACACGACCATCAGGCTGCAGAGAGGAAGGCTTGTCTCGCATGCGAACTCCACACGAGTGACACGGACACGGAAAGCTGTGGCTCACGGCCGCGACGTCACGGCCGAGGACACAGCACCGATCGATCTAGCAGACGCTTAAAAGGTCACCGCAGAAAGAGAGCTGGCGGCGGCGAGAAGTGGAAATCCAGAGATAGGCGCCATTACAGGAGCCACAAGAAAAAGAGGAGGAGGAGGAGGAGGAGAGGAGAGAGGGAGGAAGAGAGGTGCAGGGAAAGGGAGACGGACGACGGCGCTGAGAAATGCAACACATTTCAGAGATGGTCTGAGTGCAGGGAAGGACATGATAGCCAATTCAGAGGCCCCACTTCACAGCGACTATTAGAGAAGTCAAAGCAATCAGCTCCAAATCAGACTGAGGGCAGTGGGCGCGCTTCTCCCTTCACAGCCAGAGAGAAGGAGGCGGAGAGGGAGATGATAGTGGATTGGGAAGAGAGGAGCAGCAGACAGGAAACAGCAGGCAGTGTAAACGGCTCAGCGGGCAGCCCCAGCCTCTCTGATGAGGGCGCCATGGATGCCGAAAAGGTGTTTGGGAGGAGCAGCGGGAGAGACCCGGTCGATTCATCAACGGAACAGAGGAACGCCGCAGGACACAGCACAGCAGGCCACGGCAGCGCCACCGACCTCTACCCAGAGAGCCCTGCTGGTCCTGTTGGACCAAACCCAAGCGTGATGATGACTCACCTGTCACCGCAGAGACCAGGGACCATCGAGCAGGACTTGGGCTCGGCACCGCTTTCGCCAGCCGGCTGCGGTGAAGGTTCATGTAGCAGCCGGGCCCTGAAACGAAAACGGACAGCGTGTCTGGGCGAAGGCGGCGTCGACGGCGAGCAGGACCGTGACCAGGACGCGTCGTGCTCTAAGCGTCTTTCACTGTCGGCAGAGCCCTGTGGGCTGGACGTTCTGGTGGACCGGGACGCGTCTCGTCAGTCTGGTTGCGTGTCCTGCGCCAGTGAAACACGGCAAACAAAGAGGCAGAGGGGGTCCGGGTGCCCGCCCCACGGGTCAGGTCCTCCCGGTCAGACCGGTCCTCCCGGTCAGTCAGGTCCTCCCGGTCAGACCGGTCTGGTCTCAAACACCGACCTGCAGCCGTTCGGAGACGGCCGGTGTCAGCTGAATGCGCAGAGTGGGAAATGCGCAGGTACGGCCGCACAATGCCTTGTGCTGAACGGTTGTACTGCCCCGAGTTGGCCCGCTTCAGAGGGCAGTAACCCAATGGGAAGCTCCCCCTTGCCCCAGAACACAGCTCCCAGCCTGAAAGTACACCAGTCCCTCTCTCCCTCTCAACCTGTGCCTGTAAGAGAGTCACATGCCCCAGAAGTAATCTGTGTCACAAATGAAAACAGAAACCCCACTATTTGTCTCCAAAACTCACCCACTGTTTCCCTCTCGGGCCTCGTTCGTCATCTGAAAACGTGCGACAACCTCTCCGATCCCGTAATAGGGCGAATGGAGGCACTGGTGGATCTCCCCAGCAGGAGGGAGGTCAGCCCCTCTCCACAGATGTTTCAGATGCAGAAGGCGTGTCCGGACAAGCCCTGTCAGCCCAGTCCCCTGATGCACCACCACCAGGGGTGTCCCAGCCCCCAACCTGCCCAACTTCAGAGGGGTCACCCCGGGGTTAGTGGTCAGGAGGACAGGGGGATCAGGGAGAGCGTGAGACCGGGACCGACTAACACTTCAGGTAGCTCCTGCAGTCCCTATCACAGACCAGCTAGTCCTTACCGCAACCACAAACCGGCGTGTTTCCAGCACCCGTCTGAGGCGATGGAGAAACACCACTGTTTGGTTCAGATCCAGACCCACAGACACATTCTCCACCAGCATCAGCAGGTGTTCCCTGGGAAGATGAAGCAGGTCCTGCCTGGGTCCCCTGTCCCCATGTCCGCTACTTGCCCTCCAATGCTCCACCCCGTCCACCTGTCCCCGCCCCCTTTGTCTCCCATGCCGACCGGGTCCATCACCATCCGACACACCATCCTCCAGCACCACCACCACCATCACGCCTACCACCACGCGGCCTTCCTGTCCCCACAGCCAACGCTCTTCCCCCAGGTCCTGCCTGTCCCGGTCAGCCGCCTGCCCATGGGGGCAGAGATGTGTTCCCCTGGCCCACCTCCTTTTGTGACCTCACCACCGCAGCTGTCGGTGGTGGCCCCGCCCAGTTCACATCACCACCCAGTGGCGGTGACGTTCCATGCCATGCCCCGCCCTGCCATGTTCCCGGCCTCCATGCTGCAGCCTCAACCTCATCCCGCCGTCATCCCTCTACGGCCCATGTTTTGATGACATCACTTCCCCACTACGGCCCCTGTTCTGATGACATCACGCCCCACCTCTCATTCTGCAGGCCCATGTTTTAATGACATCAAATGCCACTGTCATCACGCAGGGGTCATCACATGCCACTGTCATCACGCAGGGGTCATCACATGCCACTGTCATCACGCAGGGGTCATCACATGCCTCTGTCATCACGCAGGGGTCATCACATGCCACTGTCATCACGCAGGGGTCATCACATGCCTCTGTCATCACGCAGGGGTCATCACATGCCACTGTCATCACGCAGGGGTCATCACATGCCATTGCAGAAAGAGGAAATTCACTTCAGATCATCTTTTTTTTCAACTGTTATATCAGGGAAATTATTTCAGTTTGCATTCTGTTTACCTTTTAATGTTAAATTATTTTTCATTAAACTTAAAGGGAAAATTCACATTTGTTTTTTCATGTGGCCTTATTTTCAGTATTGTTTTGTCACAGGGAAAGGCTCATTTAACCAATGATGTCATCAGTTGAATGAGCCTTTGGAGTGTTTGAAGTTTTCAAAATAAAATGCATAATGCGCTGTAATTTTAGGGAACAGATGACTGATTTCTTCAAAGAAAGAAGAAAATGAAACGGGGTAATAAAACAGAAAAGAGGGAAATAAGGCATGTGCAACATTTGGTGAAACTTCCTTTTGGGCTGTGTTTGCACTGGCAACCCAACTCTGATGGTCTGTTAGGTAATCAAATCAGCCCTATTCTGACATGAAGAAATCTGATTTGATCAGTTGAATTACTCATGAGTGGGAAGATCAGAACTAGGCTGCCTGTGTAAACATTTCATACATGACTTCTTAACAAGGGAAAAGCTTTATATTGGACCATCTGTAGAAATCTGAATGATAAGTGCTTTTCATTCATACACTATTAGGCAGAAGTATTTCCTTTAGAGAGACAATCAAACGTAACTACTGAATTAGGATGTGTGCACGTTCAAAAACAGTCCATCTGATGTAGAAACCTTCTGAGGCAGATTCATTCTTTGAGTCTGCAATGTTCTCTAGTCCGTATTTTTGCTAGTGAAGTGCTTCAATAGTGTACTACCTTTAGGGCAGAAAATGCAATACTAGTTCAATTAAACGTGATCAGAAGCACAAAGAATTTTTGTGCAACGCCGTATGTGGATTACGAGTGCCCTCTCTGCATTCATTTTCTTTTCAAAATGACGAACACATTCTGAAAATGGCCCAACTTGGATTTATCAAAGGTTTTATCTGAGGTCTGAAATATCTTAGAGAATGTACTGATCATACTGTTGTTAAGCATCTGTCCACGGTTTTGGACAGCTAAGAAAACTTTATTCGGAAAGTTGATTATGCACATCAAAGAACTGATTTAGAAATGTCTTTATAGTTGTACGAAAAAGTGACTGGCTTCCGTCCTCAATGGTGCCCTATTCCCTAAACGATGTGGAACCTTTCAATGAAACATAGTGCACTAATTATTAAACAGGGCACTATTTGGGCCGCACCCCATGTGTCTATATAATCCCAAATTAACCCAGGTTTTATATTTAAACCTGGCTAACAACTGGTTGCTATGCTCTCCATAGATCTTGTCTATGTAATTGAAATACAGTAGATACCTGTTGCTAGGGTGACAAACTGTTCTACCATTCTGCAAATTAATTAATTCCAACTTGCTTTGAGAAATATGTACATGTTGTAAATGAGACATATTTATAACCCATTTGCAGAATTTATTGTAAGATACGGTTGTGTTTTTATAGTGTAACTTCTCCTGATGTGTTGTTACCATTAATTAGATAAAACTATGTTTTTACTGAAATGTTGTCAACAGAATGATGTTGAGGTAAAATAAATCAAATAAATAAAAAAATATATAAAATCTTCATACTGTCGAGTTTTTGGTTTTTGTTTCAGAAGTTTGTTCCCTCCATCTCAGTATGCGTAGGTGAGTCCAGCAGCATCGATGCTACTGCCGTTTTTCAACATCACTGACTAACACTAGTTCTTTGGACAATATACACAAAACAATTTAGCTAAATAGCAGAAGGAAGACCGTTCACCTCAACGCACAAGCATTATTTCCCACACAAATCTACTACACTTACTGCTCACAGCTCACCTGTTTGTTGGAACAACGGAAGACAATTCAGAGAGAGGAAGAGGAAGAATAAGGGGAGGTGGACAAGGGAGAGAAAGAATGACCTCTAATGACTTTGGGACACTGTACACAGACAGTGTTGTTGTATGTGATATGACGTTGCCGGTGTACAGATATAGGGTTATAGAATTGACAGGATTTGTCTGTTGTTATTGAACGGCAATGTTTTCCACATGCCAACACTGCTTTATGAGGAGTTTGGGCGTGGGGTTTTGCAGGAAGATTTTAATGAAGCAGAAATGGGTGTGAACACAGGTAAATATTGCTCATGGGTTGGGGTAAATGGTCTTCTTTCGGGTAACTTTGCAAAATTGATTGATATATATTGTTCATAGAACCAGTTTTAGCGTGTTAGTGATTGTGAAAAACAGCCTAGCTGTTTGTGTGGCTGTAAAAATGAGAAAATGCAATGCAGAGGCAATTTGTCTTGAAGATAAAGTGCTGTTGAATATTTCATCTAAAGAGTTGCTGAGAAAGATTACAAAAAATGTGAGGGCAGATATGTGGAGGAACACAAATTTAGTCAGTCTATTTTACAACGAGATGCTTTAAATCTTCTACAGCTGAGGCTTGTCAAACACCCCATATGCTCTTCAACATCAACACTTGACCTCTAGAGGCCTAAAGGTGTCGCTTCAAATGGCTGCTTTAACTTCCATTCTTCTCAGGTGTTTCTCACTGTTCTTTTACTGAGAGATGCAAGTGGCTTCTCACTATGAAAGCTAATATTGTTAAAGATGAGCTGTCCAATCAGAGGGCTAGAGAAAGAGGAGCTATCCAATCAGCTGCATGCTTATGTTACTATGTTTTATGTCTGGTAGAAGGGCATTACATATTAAAACACAGGAAAGTGTTAACAGATGGAAGGAATACTAGTCAACTTACATTTTATTTAAAATGAAAACAGGGAGTACTGGCAGTTGAATTCAAGTCACAGTAAAATGCACTATCATGAGCAATATAATCAAGCAACAGCAGTTCCGTTTTACATAGGGACAGTTGGGTGTTACCATAGTCCACAATTTGAGCCCGGGGATACAGTTGACAGACACAGATCCACTGGAGTGTGGGTGCTGATGGCGCTGAGACATTGACTTTCCTCATTCGTATCAGAGGCAATATTGTGACACGCTCCCGTTTCTCTCTCGTTCAGCAGTGAAGGGCTAAGCTTCAGCCAGCAACTCAGTGGGAGGGAGGGGCTTTATTTACACCTAACTGAGCCCAGCTTCTCTCTCCCTCTCTCTCTCTCTCTCTCTCTCTCTCTCTCTCTCTCTCTCGCTCTCTCTCTCTCTCTCCCCTCTCCAACCATCATGGTTTCTTTTCTTTCTCCCTCTCTCCTTCCCGCTCCCTTTCTCTTCTTTCTCTCTTTTTTTCCTTCTCTCTCCCGTTCCCCCTCTCTGTCTTCAGCCCTTGGTATTAGTCACAGTTTGTGAGGTGACTCATCTCCCCCTGTCCATGTGCCGGGAGCCCCCTGGGGTCCTGGACCGGATGCCTGACTCCTGAACTCCCACCGCGGCGTCTCGTTACACCTCTCTGCCCACCAGTTAAAAAAAAAAACATGACATGTCCTTCCTGGTACACACACACACACACACACACACCTGCTGTTCAGGGCCACAACAACCTGGACCTGTTTGAATCGCAGTAAAGACAGGCTACCTTTGCCACAGGGAGCAACGCATTCAAGTAAGTTTTGTCATTCGGTGATTTCCTGTGAAAGGAAAAATGGAACGAAGTGAGTTCGAATTAACATTTTCCCTGGTTACATAAAACACTAAAAATTCTACATGTTCTATTCCGGCCCTCCCGGGCTCTTTCACTTCATAGGGCACATTTGGCCTCCAGACTCTTGGACTGTCTCCCTGTTAAACACCCACGTACATACATCACTGGTTCTACAGCTCAAATCGAACAGGCAGCAACAAACAAATATGCAAACAGATAAACAGAGCCCCTCCAAATCTTGTCTGAACATCTCAAGCTCTAGACTCTTCCCCACAGCACATTGCATATGTTTATCCAGGGCTCATGTTGGCTGAACACTTGCATTGTAACATTTAAGTGACATAATGAAACTCATCTCGCAACCATCGCTCTGTTTCAATCTGTTTGTTAGAAATGGATTTACCTTTGAGCCTGAGACAGTTGTGAACTGTCACCAAAAGTGGGATGACAGAAAGACAGAAATCAAAAGTGGGAAGATTTTGCGTAACGGTCAGGCCTTTTGCCTTCATTTGTCTATTTGTTGTGGTTATTGTTTGTGCCCTTAGGTCAGCTCAGGGGGAAAAGACAAACAAGCAAATGAAGGCGTTGCTGTGGTGTTCCAGCATCAAAACATATTGTCATGTCGCTGGCTGCTTCTGAAATAAAGCGTAATTAACATTTTCCCTTTTTGAGAGAAAGGTTTTACAAGCAGACAGTCCCAGGGTGATTTAACAATCATTATTATAAAATGGAAGCGAGGTCTCTCTGGCTATTTTGCTCGAGGAAGAGCAGCTGTATTAGCGGCTATAAACTTTAAAGACAAGTTTTAATTTGTTTGGGAATCAGTCTTAGCACCACGTCTTTAAAAGATGACCTTCACTGAACACACTGCGGATTGGCTCGCTTAAAAAGGCTTAGGTCTTAGTGTGTTGAGGAGTGACTGGAGAAAAGTTTGACATATCCTGAACCAGTGATGTAGACAAGTCACTAAACCTTCAATAAGAATCGAGTCCAGGGTCCCTGGTGAGACCAAAAGCCAGTCCATGTCATGAGTCACTGGTCCCTGGCCTGTGCTGAAAGCTGCCACCCAACCATTTTAAAAGCAAAACATTCACTAGGCTGTATTGATTTGATTTTGAAGCTCTCCAACTCGTGTTGTATGTTAAATTATGGAAAATAAAAGAGTTGTGGGCCTTGCTATGCTTTTCAAAATTGTGGAAATATAGAAGAGATGAAGTGGGCCAGATTCAAACCCATTGCAAAAACAATGGTCACGTTTGAGTGAAGTCTGAGTCTTGGACCTGAGTAATGAACATTGCATAAAACAAAGACAACATAAGATGACATCTTACTCTGCTTCATAAACCAGAAAAATAACCAGGCAAGCCTAGTTCAGTCAGCCTGCAATTAGAAACAATAAATGTTGTTGCCGTTACTGGATTTGAACCTAGGTCCCCCATGTGAACCTCTGTGTCTTTAACCACAATCCCACGGTGCCAGACATTTGCCGGGTGTTGGTATAGCAACTTGTCATTAGATTTTGTCACATAGTAACATCAAGTTTGAATAATTCAGTAATAGGCTTACTAGTTTTTCTTTCATATGTGATTGACATTCATTCAATAACTATCAATATAGGCGATGATAACTGACTTTTTCATCAAGTGAAAAGACGAGAGAGTCGTGGAAAACCCCTACTCTTTTACTGCCCAAGGGGTTTTGATCTAGCCTATATTACCCCAAAAAGCATGGACGGATGCATACTTTGAAAATCCACCAGATATGATAGCAATATAACCATCAACAGTTTTCATTTAGGCTTACTATAACGTAGCTACAGACATTTTTATCTATCCAGGAACCGACCCTAATGCATAATTCTCTTTGACAGTGACAAGAGTCAAACACAGAACCTATGGGTTAAAGGTTCATGTCTCGAACCACTACGTTATTTACCAAGGGGGGTTCAG
The DNA here is from genome assembly GCF_011004845.1 of Esox lucius. NCBI lineage: Eukaryota > Metazoa > Chordata > Actinopteri > Esociformes > Esocidae > Esox > Esox lucius. The sequence goes on from NC_047588.1 coordinate 40,320,467, forward strand.
TCATTCAGGCACTCACTCACTCAGTCAGTCAGTAAGAGACATTTGCTCTTCTTGGCTGGCTCCGCTTACACGATCTGGCAAAAACACTGACAACATGCTAGGAGCAGAGCGCCCTGCATCCCACTGCTGATTTACCTCTGAAGCTAAGCAAGGTCGGTGTTGGTCTGTCCCTAGATGTGAGACCAGATGCGGCTGGAAGTGTTGTCGGAGACCTGGCTTCCCTCTGGCCAAAATATCAAATCCCAATGCCCCAGTGCATTGAAGGGAACACTGCTCTGCGTATGGTGTTCTCTTTGAAATGATATGTAAAACAGGTGTCCATATCTCAGTGGTTACTACACATCCCATTGCACTTATTGCAAGAGTGTTAATCCTGGAGTCCAGGCCGTTTTCAATCTGGCCCTCATATCGTCATCCCCAGTTTCCAATTGGCTCGTTCACTCCCCTGTAACTCCCCAGGCCATTGCTGTGAATGAGAATGTGTTCTCAGTCAATATACCAAGTTAAAAGATTATAACGTTCATGTAAAAACATATTATTAATAATAACACAAGACAACCTTGTTGATTACTTTTTACTTTACAGAATACATGGTTACAGTTGGAAGACTCAAAAAACTAGTTGGTATGATCATCTGAGTGACCCAAGCTATTCTGATGATGGTATATCACCTGATTGACCCAAGCGACTCTGATGGTGGTATGATCATCCGAGTGACACAAGAGACTCTGATGGTGGTATGATCATCCTAGTGACCCAAGCGACTCTGATGGTGGTATGATCATCCGAGTGACCCAAGCGACACTGATGGTGGTATGATCATCCGAGTGACCCAAGCGACTCTGATGGTGGTATGATCATCCGAGTGACACAAGCGACTCTGATGGTGGTATGATCATTGACACAAGCGACTCTGATGGTGGTACGATCATCCGAGTGACCCAAGCGACACTGATGGTGGTATGATCATCCTAGTGACCCAAGCGACTCTGATGGTGGTATGATCATCCGAGTGACACAAGAGACTCTGATGGTGGTATGATCATCCTAGTGACACAAGCGACTCTGATGGTGATATGTGCCAAACTTTTCAGTATCCCAGAATATACAGACATTTGAAAAAAAGCAATGAAAATCATTGAAAATATCTATTACCTATTGTAATGCGACAATTCTTATACATAAGAGTACTTCTATATTAGTGCTAAGCAGTTTGGTGGGCTATAGGTATATTGAAAAAATATGAACAGTATTAAAACCATAAAACAAAATTACAATCAATAATGAGAGGACACATTCACACATTGTAATGGTTTAATCCAGCATTCTGTAATGTTACTGCTACCGGATTTAGCAATGGACTCAGTAATCCTTACAACAATAGGTTAAGCAGGCAAAAGACAGAGGTAAAGATTTTCTACAGGTAAGGCAATTATTCACTACACAGGATTTGAAACACTGAAAGCTTTAGCAAGAGGAAAAAACAACAACAGATAAAGAGGCACATTTTCTTGAACTTGAAACACCAAAATATACATATCTTTTTTAAATTGTATAAAGCTGTTTCCTGTGAAGAGGTGTTACAACCCACCATGCCTCAGGATACGTTCAGGAGTTACACTTTCCCCTTTCATTGGTGGCAGCTCCATTGCCTCTAGTTGTAGTGCTGTTGTGGTAATAGTGTACAGCGGAACTCGCAACAACAACAAAAATCCACAGTATTGAATACAACAAAAATCCACAGTATTGAATACAACAAAAATCCACAGTATTCATTACCACAAAAATCCACATTATTCATTACAACAAAAATCCACATTATTCATTACAACAAAAATCCACAGTATTGAATACAACAAAATCCACAGTATTCATTACCACAGAAATCCACATTATTCATTACAACAAAAATCCACAGTATTGAATACAACAAAAATCCACAGTATTCATTACCACAAAAATCCACAGTATTGAATACAACAAAATTTCACAGCATTCATTACCACAAAAATACACAGTATTCATTACCACAAAAATCCACATTATTCATTACAACAAAAATCCACAGTATTGAATACAACAAAAATCCACAGTATTGAATACAACAAAAATTCACAGTATTCATTACCACAAAAAAACACAGTATTCATTACAAACAAAAATCCATAGAATTCATTACAAACAAAATGCCACAGTATTCATTACAACAAAAATCCATAGAATTCATTACAAACAAAAAGCCCCAGTATTCATTACAACAAAAAGCCACAGTATTCATTACAACAACAAAAATCCACAGTATTCATTACAAAAAAATCCACTGAATTCATTACAGCAAAAATCCATAGAATTAATTACAAACAAAAAGCCACAGTATTCATTACAACAAAAATCCATAGAATTCATTAAAAACAAAAAGCCACAGTATTCATTACAACAAAAAGTCACAGTATTCATTACAACAACAAAAATCCACAGTATTCATTACAGCAACAAGAATCCACTGAATTCATTACAGCAACAAGAATCCACTGAATTCATTACAGCAACAAGAATCCACTGAATTCATTACAGCAACAAATCACTACTGAATTAATTAATAATAACCTTACAAGTAACTGAAGATTTTCTCAACACAGAACCTCTAGAAACTTCCTTGGTAGGGAGATGTCATGGCATCCTACCACAGCACACAGCCAAGGAGGTCAGAAACTCTCTGTTAGCATTCAGGTTTTTTTCCCCTTTAACCCCTAATGGGTCTCAATTGCATTACCAGTTTTTTTTTCTGTGCCGTAGATTGCCTGTGTGTGAATGCCAAATAGCACCCTATTGCGTATGTAGCACACTACATTTGACTAGAGCACTATGGGACGGTGTCAGCAGTAGACTTAAAGGGAATCTGGTACTGTTTGGGACACAGCCTGTATATCAGTGTCGGCCCACTGGAGCCGGACTCCTTGTCCCCTCAGATCCTCCTATTGATTCAGCTGTCATTGAATTACACACTCAACAACTAGCCTGTAGATAGCTTCTGTCAAACAAAGAGTTATGGCCCTGCAGTTTCTCGGGGAAATTCCTCTTAAACTCCCTCTAAACTGAATGGGTTCCTCTTAAGAGGCCACAATAAGCCCTTTCCATGCCTCATTTTCAATTTAAGCACTGTACACAAACTCAGAGAAAGGATAGCTTGCAATTTGATAATCATGTGATATAGTGAAATGTCATTATTGTATGCCTTGGGTAATTTGTTTCAAGCTTTTTGCTAGCGTGTCATTGTAGTTGTCTTAACAGTGTGTCGGCTATGTGTCTTTCCTGTATGTTGACATAGGGTAGTGACACCATGTGACGTCGTGCAAAGGGTGATGCCGGGATTCAATCCAAACGCTGAATCAGCCGCGGTACGTAACATTTCCTGTGAATCGTCGTCGGTGCGAACATCGCCTTCAAAAAGCTGCGTTTCCAATAATCACACGTTTGTACTGGATCATGATCGTTCTTCTGTACGAGGTACATCTGAACATGTGATTACCAGGACGCATCCATCCAACCCTGAAACCTTGCAGTGACAAAATGAATTAAATGAATCCACCAACAGCGATATTATTCATGTTTTTTTTTAACCGTTTCTCTCATATCCATTTCCTCTATCATAACTGATATACTTACTGTCATCCAGTGATATGTCGGAGCAATGACAGTTCAATTAGAAAACAGGATCAAAGGTTTCAATCTAAATGGAAATGATGAAAATTTAATTGCCATTAAAAACCATAATCCATGTTGCATTAGCGAGTGATTTAATAACAGAGCGCTTTGATATTTCTGAAGTGATAAAATGTTTTGCCACTGAGCTGCAATTGATTGTGACTATTTGTTATTCCACATAGAGGAACCCTCTCTCCTCTGTGGACCTGGCTGAAAGAAGTACACAACATGGGGAATAGGTTGTCATTTGGAACACATTTGTAGCCTTTTAAAATATGAAGGTCGTGTTGCTGTAAAACGATTGATAAAAGCCAGATGATTCCATAGCTTGACTTATGGACTTTAGGTTAATAGTATACAGATACTAGTCTACCAAATAACTGTTGAATTTAAATTACATATGTTATGCACCTTTTTCTTGTTCTAGCAGTATTCTGAAATACAGTAGGCCAGAATTAAACCCATCCTGCAGGGGTTTATATGCACCTAAAGCATCGGCTTAGACCACAGGACCAACCCAAGACGATCCTAACACCACTGTAGGACAACCCTTGGAAAACTCCAGGACCACCTCAGGACAACCCAAGGATGACCCCATGACCACCCAAGGACCACCCCAGGAACCCCCCAGGACCACCCAAGGACATCCCCAGGACCACCCAAGGACCACCCAAGGCCATTAAATCACTTGTTTTGAAAAAAGGACAAAATACACTTCCAATTAAAGGTAATATGGGCCCAAAACCAGCGCTGTGTGAGATGTTCCTAAAGGCAACGCTGTAGGCTGTTTAATTACAGACCAAAATAAACACAGAGACCAACATCAATTAATAACTGTAAGTGTGTGGCTGTGCATTCAGTTCTTGATGCAAAAGTCAGCTGTGGAAATCTGCATGTATAGACTTTCACAAAGCGTTATTGTAACGGTTCACATGTTTTCCTTCTAACCGACATCATACAACAAGAAAGTGAGCTCGTTGAACACTGATGTATTAACACTACCTCATTAAACCTCAATTTGCTCTGGTACTATGTCCCGTACACAGATCACCCATTCTTGCAAAAGACATCTTCAGTCATCCACTTCTGCTTCTTGCACATTTGTTCTTTGTAAGAAGCCTGCGAAGCCGACGCTGACATAAATTACTGAGAGCCTTTTATGAGAACCGAGTCACGCAGTCATAACGAATCGCCGCACAGGTCTAGAAATGGGCCTGAAAAGGCTGCGTTTCCCTCCAGATGCTCTGTAGTGGTGAATGCAAATGACAGTCCGCTCAAACCTGAATGATGACTTGTTGCAATGCCGCCTGCACATCGAATGAACGGCATAAGGCAATTGGTTGAGGAAAAATTCATTATTCTATTATCAACGTTCCCGCACAGGGAATAAGATAGTGGATATTTCCTCTTGGGTTCTGCCCATCCTGTCATTGTATTCCTACACTAGTGAATGGGGGAAGGGGCCATTGTTAAACATTGTGCGACAAGGTAAAGGGTAAGAGGTACCTATTAACTTGGGGATTGGCCGTTATCTCCTAACCCGGCAAAACAGCTGCTGAAGGAGACAGGAGCGGAGAAAACAGGGGGTGCGGGCGTCATATAAAACTGGTAGTGTGGGTGTGTGTGTCCCAAAATGGCACCTTATTTCCCTATTTGGTCTATTCACTACAATGGGCTCTAGTTGTGGACTGTGTAAGGAATAGGATGCCATTTAGAGCGCTGATTTAGGGCTCAAGGCGTATGGAAAATACTTAATGTTCCGTAATAGAGACAATCTGGTTCTTATGGAGCCGTTCAGCAGGATTGACAGGGCTTCTCCTTTGTCCTCCACGTCGGTGTAATAAAAAGCCAAGGCAGTCATGCTACATCAGAGAAAAGCTAGAGAGGGAGAGAGTTTATAATTTTTGTTTCACATACAACGTGGTGTCTTGTTCCGTAATTCACGTGACAGTTTCATTAAAGAGAAGGAAGCATATGTTCTGATGTGTCAAGGTACAAAAATGTACTTTCATCACAAAAACATTTCTGATCATATCTCACTATACAGTGCACTGTATGTTTGCCTGGTCACAAGGTTTTCAGTGAATTACTGATAAATCTGTTGTGATACACACTGCGGTATGTAGCGAATAGAGAATGAATTTAGAAAGGTGGATATTCACCATAGGAGTCATGCATAGTAACGTGAATGTGTTAATGGGTAAGAGCGAACGCAAACTGATGTGACATTGGGATTTCATCATGTTCGCAAAAACTGTACCACCACTTTAAAACACATTTGGAGCCCAGGAGGCAATTACGAGTTAACTGTCTTGCTCAAAGTTAGAACACTAAGACAGTTTCAACCTGCTGGCTCTGGGATCTGACCTAACAGCCCCTTGGTTACGGGTCACATGCTCTAACTGGCGGAAGTGTGTTTGACAGTGTCCTATTTCCACAATCTATAAACTACTGGATGTGACAGTATCTGGGTGTCTCCTATCTTTTCCCCAGAACAAACACACACACACACTCACACACTGCCATTAGCAACCATGTGAGCCTTTAATGGAGTTTAATTAATTGTGGAAAGCGCCAGGCACTCGAGGGCAGGGGATGCGCTCTGAATGGCCCGCAATCAGGACTGCTCACATAAAAGCAATAGCTATAACAAATTATCCCCAAATCAATGAGGGGAAAAAACAAACAATGTATTTAGGGCGACCTGATGCTCCAACCAGGGTCAGCCCGTTTCTGATCCACTAACCCTTTAGACATAATCCACTAGGACAAAATTTATTGGCCTCGTTTATCCTGGACCGCACGTTTCATTTCAGCCACAGAACCTGATTCGGACCCGGCTCAGCAGCCGGTTCTGAGCCGTGACCAATAGGGAGCATCAGGGCAAACGAGGCGCGGTTTTAGGTTTTCATCACGGCAGAACGCGGAGAGCAAAATCCCAGTGAGATGCTTCAGCGGGAGAGTCCCCAGACAGACATTACGGAAGTATATCTGAGAATATTACCACTGGTTCTCTTCAAAGGGAGGTTTTACTTTTACAAAGCACACAATAAGTGCTTTGCTCTCCCCACTGATCCCCAAGTAAGACCCTGGATACAGAACAGGTACAGCATGCAATCCAAATGGCAGCCTACGAAGTGTACAACTTTAGCCTAGGGTCCTGTGGGGTGTTGGCAGCCTAGTCTCTATGTAGTGCTCTAGATTAGAACACAGAATGGGGTGTGGTTTGGTACAGAACTCAGGGGGCCTAACCTGTGGTGTCCAGCCCATCGGGAGAAGATAATAACTCTGTCCGTGTCCCCTTGAGTAAGGGACTTAACACTAATGTCTTTTAGATGTTGCTCTAGTTGGGCGTGCAGGCTAAATAAACATAAACGTACGGCGTGAAGTATGTTGAGCCATAATCACCGGTGAGTTCTCTGAGACAAACCCAGGATTAGTGCCGCAGTGTAATTCTGTCTGGGTAAAAGAAACTCAAAACTATAACAAGGCATATGTAGCAGCTTCCAGGAAAATGCCCCTGAAATGTAATAAATACAACGGTCGAATAATTAATTGTTTTGGGATTCCCGTCCTATTAATTAATTTCATTTAAACACATCCACGATAAAAAATACATGTATGTTATTTATTTATGTACAAATACAAGGACGGTTCAGTACAAAAGGCCCTTGAATGACGACATCAGGACCCACAGGAATTGTGTTGGAGTGTGTCGCTATCAAAGAACATTGTAAACATTGATCCTATTCTATCTGTGCTGCAGTAACCTGAATACATTATACTAAACCTATACACTGGTGCTGCTATATGGAGTGCTCTGTGTAGCTTGGTTAGTAAGAGCAGGTTGTGGGTTTGATTCCCAAAGGGGTCAAATGTCATTACTATTTATGTTAAAATGACAAAACCATTCATAATCACATATAATGGCACTGCTAATTGATATGAATGTGTTTGAAAGGATATTTTCATTACTGCAAATGTTTGAATTATGGGTATTATCTTTTTGGTATGAACGCTCTGAAAATAATCATTCAACTATAATCTCACATTTCCCGGATTGTTAACGACTTGTAAGGTTTCACTCCAACCCTAAAATATTACATATTAGATATATGTAGTTTATTAGGCTTTATTAGGTGTAGATCTCCAGGAACAGGGTTGGAGTTAAAACTTACAGGAGGGTAGATCTCCAGGAACAGGGTTGGAGTTAAAACCTACAGGAGGTTAGATCTCCAGGAACAGGGTTGGAGTTAAAACCTACAGGAGGGTAGATCTCCAGGAACAGGGTTGGAGTTAAAACCTACAGGAGGGTAGATCTCCAGGAACAGGGTTGGAGTTAAAACCTACAGGAGGGTAGATCTCCAGGAACAGGGTTGGAGTTAAAACCCACACGAAGGTAGCTATCCATGAAAAGAGGTCAAAGTAAAACCCTCCAGGAGCACGGTAGAAGAGCTTTGGGCTAGATATACATTTGAGTTTGATGTCTGTCACTTATTCCTGATGTCAGCCGCTTGCTCAGAGCTTGCCTAGGATCAGTCTATATATAGCAAATATGGGTTAGTTTAGATCAACAAAAGGCAATACAAGCTGTAAATTAAAGATTACGTGGTAAAGTCTGTGTTTGGTCAGTGGCACAAGTGTTGTTGTTTTGGTACTTCAGCCCTTTGGACGTAATATCAAACAATGACCAAAGTTAAATGGTTTCAGGGACTATTGCCTGGTTTATAATTCTAGATAAACGTGGGTCAGGTTAAAATTAGGTACAGATGGTTAACTGGTGTTGTGGAAATTTCTTTATACAATGCATTCTCACTGAGTAAAGGACTGAGTCCCACTGTTAAGATAGGTAGAGGAATGTGGGGGATCTGGTATTTGCATAGGGGGCATCTATTTTCTGTCCAGATGCAGATCAATGGGTTTTAGGACAAGATAGGAGAAGATACAACAGGGGGCAGTAAGGTCAGTTGGCCCCTTTGGGTAAACACTACAGTAAACATTATGGCAGGAAGGATAAGGTGGGGGTAGATAGCATTTGACTTGTGTGATAGAACAAAGGGAATGTGTTTGATTGACATGAGACAGATGGCAGCATCTTACCACACCCCTTTTTCCTATGGGATATATACAGTTGAATGAGCTATCTTGAGTTAGAGACTATCCACTGTTACCTTGTAACCTGTATACTTTCTCCTTGCAAGTAAAATTAAAACTGTTTATTGCGCAATTTATTTTTCCTGTCTTACCTACCATTTTCATAGAACTATTTGGATTTTAGAAATTGCCATCACACTGGGAAACATTTTTATTTGATATTCTGAAAGGTCAGCTCATTCCAGAAGGATGCAGGTCTGTTGATGGAGAACTGCTCCAAAGCAGTCCCACGCCCTGGCTGAATACAGAGGTTTTCCTTCTCACTGTTTCTACTGATTCTCTAACACATTTCTTTGCTCATTGCTCAGAGTAGTAAACCTGATGCAATACAAGCATGCATAATCCACACAGGTATGGAATTACTTAAGTAAACATTCAGTTTAATTACCAAAAAAGTATATATTACAATTACAAAATACCCCAATACCACTTGATCAAAATGCAGTACAATGTACTTTCGCAATGTAATGAATATAGTTAAAATGCAAGTAGGCAGTGCAGTAATATTTCATAAAAGTGTGGACCACATGTGACCTGTTCAAGACTTGCATAGTAATGAACAAAGTCTATTAAAAAGTAATCTGACTCCAAGGCACTAAGGAATGAATCAGAATATGCAAGCAAGCAAAATGAATCTCGAGTTGACGGCAACAAATGGTCTAAGATTTTAACCATATAGGCAAATAGATTTATTACACATTGTAAAATGAATGGTCACATTATACAAGACACACAGCTTAAATTAAAAGATAAAATTAAAAATATTATTCTGGGCATGAACAAAGAAAGCAAGAAAGAGAGAGATCATTGCCATGTGGCCATGACCAATAGCCTGTTGATAACATAGAGAGAAGGTATATCACAGCAAGCAGAAACCAGAATATATAAACAACACACATCTAGGATCCATTCATTAACACCTTCTAAATTGTTGACCAGTAGTATTACTGTAAAGGTACTGTATATTATCCACTAGCTGAGAAGCTGATTTCAGTTGATGTAGTTTCGCTGGTCTAGTTCAATAAAAATGTAATGACTATAGTCACTCTGAAATGCAGTTTGTGGGTGATGAAATATTACAGTTGTTGGATAACCTCTCAGCTGAATATCAATTGGTAATACTTAACACTTCAAACATGTTTACTATGACCTGAATTTGCCTGGCATGGTCAATGAACTGTGTAATTAAGACCACACCAAAAACACTTACATGTATAATTATCAATTCACTCTGTGCAGAACATGCATTTATTTAGCTCTCACATGGCAAATATGTGAGTTATTGAGTGCAACAACCATGTCTCTGTCACTGACAAACACACTCACGGATGGGTATTTTTCACATGCATTTAAAAAAGCATGATGGGATATATGCAAATGAAACATTACAAAACCAATGCTAATGAAAAAACCTCAAAAACACAAGTTAAAATACATTTATTAATTTGCATTGAGTCACTGAAAATATATAAAATACAGTTAAAATACAGGTTAAAATACTACATTGAATGACCTACTCCGTGTCAACTTGTTTTCCGTGTAGAAATGAACTACAAGTCACTCTGGATAAATGACTAAAAGGTCAAGTGTAAAAAAGGTCATATACATTTTGTGCATAACAGGAGGGAAAGGACCAGGCACAGAATAAGGTAACAACAAGTAGGTTTATAGTATCAGTAGAGAGACAGTGTACTACATGGCCAAACACACCACACACAGCACCATAATCCACGAGGGGCGAACGGGAAACGAGGCAACTTAAAGCACTGGCAAGCAACACAAGGAGACAAGGGTGCAGGAAAGGGTGTTGCTGCCATCGTCCCCATGCCGGCGGTTAGCACATCGGTGAGGAGCAGCGCAGTCGAGAGGTTGGCACCGCCAGACCCCGGGAGGCCGGCATCACACCTGCAGACCAGCAGTTCTCTGGTCCTTCACTACACTCTCAGTAGGTTAACTTCCTTTCCAAATCACACCTCAACCGAGGCCAATGTATGCTTTAGAACTGATTTCATTGAAACATACAAAGAGTTTAAAACATTTAAAACATAAAAGAATAGTCTGAACATTTGATCATACTGTTCAAATAGCAACTTCAGATGGTTTATATGAGCCTTTTGTACAGTTCCCACAAAGAAAAGCAGAAATATTTAATATTTCGGTGGATTCAAGCTTAGTAAATTTGGCATTTTCCTTATGATTTGCTCTTGTTTATTTTGACCCAGCCTTGTTTTGGACTGGTGTTTGCCAGTCCAAAGAAATTTCTGGCAACTAAATGTAGATATAATACACTAAATGTAGGCTGACATGGACCTGAAAAGCAAGCATATTGGCCATATTTCTCCTCGAAACACAAGCTGCTAGAAATCAACTTCAGTGGCTATCAAAAGAATAATTTATTTGCTCGATTAGCATAGGCTACAAAAGCATAAAAAATTCAAAACCACAGTGTGTATTATTAGCTAGACTGCCAAACTAGCTAGTTGTTATCTCGTTATTTCCACTTATTTCTGTTATTCCTCTTGCAGACACTAGAGGGCTGAACTCACTTTGAAAATCTTGATCAGAAAGAACTGAGTAATGTTGGATTGGACAGTATTGTAACTACCCTCTCTGTGGCATGAAATGATTTGCTTTGAAACAGAAAAAAATTGCACCTCATTTAAAAATAATCAGAAACTTCAAAGAGTCCACCACAAATATAAATTAACTGAGATATATGTAAATAAACAAAGTGAACATAGAAGGCTAATGTTCAAGGTCTAGCCTAGTCTTTGTATTAGAGCACCATTACAGTATGAAAATGTGACCAATTTTGTGTTTGAGATACTTCTTTAATGATATTATTATTTTTATGTAAACAGGTGAACATGATAAGTGTTGTCTGCGAGGATATGTGGCACACTTTCCTAACATTCTCTCCACCACTACTGATGTCTGTCTGTACTGGAGAGGAACGTGCAGTGATGTCTGAAATCTGGTCCTGGTCAATGCATTAAACAAAATTTAAAAAAGTAATGTTGTCATTGGGAAGCAGCTAAAGAAAATCTCCCATTGGCATCTCACAGTTTTTACCAGCACCAGCACTTGTTCAATGGGGAGCCTCACGTTAGTTACCAGGTTAACTTCCGGCCCAGATCGGGAGGATGTGGTTAGCCATACCATGTAACTCCCAGCGAGTGTTTAACGTCACATAGTGTGAACACAAAATAATATTTACATATTATGTAAATGTTATTTAAATGAAGAACAGTTGTTGCAGTCTAAACACCCTATGATGTTAGACTAATATAACACAGACATTTTCGGCATCAACATTAGCATGCCAAAAGTCGTTTTTCTTTTTTTTTAGGTGGCTCATCCGTAGACCCAGAGCACTGAAACAATATGAGTAACAGCAGATGCTGTAGCGCTCTATAAATGAGGTTAAGCTCATTTACAAATGTAACCTAGATTGAGTAAATGGCGAAAAGGGAAAATTCTTCCCTTTTGTTCCTTTTTAGTTTTTCCAACTAAAATGTTTGTTTGATCAATAGCAGATACATTCACCACTGAATATATGCCTCTTATTGCCTCTCATGATTGCACTATAAATCACTGTCTAAATAACATGTCGATGCAATATCAACCAAGTGGCTTAGATGTGATCACTTGGGCAGGGACCCCAGTCAGCTACAGAGACCTGTGACTTAACTAGGTACTCGACTTGTGACTCAACCAGGCACTCGACTCGTGACTCAACTAGGCACTCGACTCGTGACTCAACCAGGCACTCGACTCGTGACTCTAACATTGGTGGTAATAGCATGTTACCATTCAACTCAAATAGAGCTACAGAGAATTGTGACTCAACTAGGTACTCGACTGGTGACTCAACTAGGTACTCGACTCGTGACTCAACCAGGCACTCGACTCGTGACTCAACTAGGTACTCGACTTGTGACTCAACCAGGCACTCGACTCGTGACTCAACTAGGTACTCGACTCGTGACTCTAACATTGGTGGTAATAGCATGTTGCCATTCAACTCGAATAGAGCTACAGAGACTTGTGACTCAACTAGGTACTCGACTCGTGACTCAACCAGGCACTCGACTCGTGACTCAACCAGGCACTCGACTCGTGACTCAACCAGGCACTCGACTCGTGACTCAACCAGGCACTCGACTCGTGACTCTAACATTATTGGTAATAACGGGTTGCCATTCAACTCGAATAGAGCAGAATTTAGAAATGTCAGCAGAATCAACCGATCACTGTTTCATCTTCAGTGATCCAGACTGTTTTTTGTGGAGACAAATTACATTCCTTACGGCCCAGAAACACCTTAGTAGCTGTGAGTGAATAGTTATCATTTGCCTTTTTTTGGGCACACTTCGATTTACTTTTAAATTGCATCAGCAGGCAAAAATATGTTGTGAAATTTGTTGCTTAACAAAATGTTTTAAAAGATCACAGTTCTTTATTTCAGCCAGCTTGCTCTTCGCTGTCTATGAAAATAATATGAAGAAATTACCAGTGACGGTATTCCATCTAAACTTGTGTGCTGAACATGATAATGTACAGGTGCTGGTCATGAAATTAGAATATCATCATAAGTTCATTTCTTTCAGTAATTCCATTCAAAAAGTGAAACTTGTATAATGTATACATTCATTCCACACAGACTGATATATTTCAAGTGTTTATTTCTTTTAATTGTGATGATTATAACTGACAACTAATGAAAATCCCAAATTCAGTATCTCAGAAAATTAGAATATTACTTAAGACCAATACAAAAAAAATTGTTTTTAATGTTGGCCAACTGAAAAGTATGAACATGAAAAGTATGAGCATGTACAGCACTCAATACTTAGTTGGGGCTGCTTTTGCCTGAATTACTGCAGCAATGCGGCGTGGCATGGAGTCCATCAGTCTGTGGCACTGCTCAGGTGTTATGAGAGACCAGGTTGCTCTGATAGTGGCCTTCAGCTCTTCTGCATTGTTGGGTCTGGCGTATCGCATCTTCCTCTTCACAATACCCCATAGATTTTCTATAGGGTTAAGGTCTGGCGAGTTTGCTGGCCAATTAAGAACAGGGATACCATGGTCCTTAAACCAGGAACTGGTAGCTTTGGCACTGTGTGCAGGTGCTAAGTCCTGTTGAAAAATGAAATCTACCTCTCCATAAAGTTGGTCAGTATCAGGAAGCATGAAGTGCTCTAAAACTTCCTGGTAGACGGCTGCGTTGACCTTGGACTTCAGAAAACACAGTGGACCAACACCAGCAGATTACATGGCACCCCAAACCATCACTGACTGTGGAAACTTTACACTGGACTTCAAGCAACGTGGATTCTGTGCCTATCCTCTCTCCCTCCAGACTCTGGGACCTTGATTTCCAAAGGAAATGCTAAATTTACTTTCATTAGAGAACATAACTTTGGACCACTCAGCAGCAGTCCAGTCCTTTTTGTCTTTAGCCCAGGCGAGACGCTTCTGATGCTATTTCTTGTTCAATATTGGCTTGACACAAGGAATGCGACAGCTGAAACCCATGTCTTGCATACGTCTTTGCGTGGTGGTTCTTGAAGAACTGACTTCAGCTGCAGTCAACTCTTTGTGAATCTCCCCCTCATTTTTGAATGGGTTTGGATTCACAATCCTCTCCAGGGTGCGGTTATCCCTATTGCTTGTACACTTTTTTCTACCACATCTTTTCCTTCCCTTCGCCTCTCTATTAATGTGCTTGGACACAGAGCTCTGTGATCAGCCAGCCACTTTACCAATTACCTTTTGTGTCTTGCCCTCCTTGTGCAAGGTGTCAATGGTCGTCTTATGGACAGCTGTCAAGTCAGCAGTCTTCCCCATGATTGTGTAGCCTACAGAACTAGACTGAGAGTCCATTTAAATGCCTTTGCAGGTGTTTTGAGTTAATTAGCTGATTAGAGTGTGGAACCAGGTGTCTTCAATATTGAACCTTTTCACAATTATTCTAATTTTCTGAGATACTGAATTTGGGGTTTTCATTAGTTGTCAGTTATAATCATCACAATTAAAAGAAATAAACACGTGAAATATATCAGTCTGTGTGGAATGAATGTATACATTATGCAAGTTTCACTTTTTGAATGGAATAGCTGAAATAAATCTACTTTTTTGATGATATTCAAATTTGATGACCAGCACCTGTATGCCTGTTCATGCATTTCTTCCATCTTTGGGACTCCAGCGGTCACATTCCCTGTGTATCAGTGGGTCAGCCTTTGGACGCAGCAGCTAGTCACGTTATTCTGAGATGGTCGGGTGCTGTGGTCCTGCCATGCAAAGCTCAGTCAAAGCTCACTCCAAAGGGCTGCTTAGTGCACAACACAACTGCCTGTGTAACGATCTAGGCTACTGTTTGCTTTTGAAGTGGACCGTCTAAGAAGAAGCACTCAGCGCGTCAACTGCGTGTTGTAGGGTTATGAGGAAATATAGAAAGGCGCAGAAGACGACTGCGACCGAACGTCATGACCGAACGTCATGCTCTCCACTCCAGCTGAACTAGGCTCAAACACGGACTCGGGTGCGGTTGATCGGTTCACGATGTTGACGAAATGCATTGATTCGATTGCTTCAGAGATTTTATGTTGTGCTGAAGGAAAAAAGTGATAATGCAATTTTGTGGTTGTTCTTGAATGTTCAGTTCACTACAACATTTCCAAGGTACCTCCACACCCCCCACCACCAAAGGCCAACAGAAGGTCCAATAGCCATGGTTCACTGCTGCCAGTAGGTTGGATTGACTGTTCTTCTGTCCATGTCAGAATCATTATTCTGAGACTCACTTGAGGTTTTTACTCCAAAATTGATAGTGCAGTTTAAGGTTTTTAGTAGCAAGTATTTCACATGCCAATATTGACTTTGGTATTATTGTATAGAAATGTTTTCTAGCAACCTAGCCACATGGAAAAACATACGTAGCCAGCTGACCTGTCAAGCGAGAGCATACGAGCCTGCGTTGCCCTGTCTTTGTGTTTCGGGTCGTTGTCATGCTGGAAGACCCAGCCACGACCCATCTTAAATGCTCTTACTGAGGGAAGGAGGTTGTTGGCCAAGATCTCGCGATACATGGCCCCATCCCTCCTTTCCTCAATACGGTGCAGTCGTCCTGTCCCCTTTGCAGAGAAGCATCCCCAAAGAATGATGTTTTCACCTCCATGCTTCACTGTTGGGATGGTGTTCTTGGGGATGTACTCATCCTTCTTCTTCCTCCAAACACGGCGAGTGAGGTTTAAAGCAAAAAGCTCTATTTTTGTCTCATCAAACCACATGACCTTCTCCCATTCCTCCTCTGGATCATCCAGATGGTCATTGGCAAACTTCAGACGGACATGTGCTGGCTTGAGCAGGGGGAACTTGCGTATGCTGCAGGATTTTATTCCATGATGGCGTAGTGAGGGTGAGAAGCTCAGCCATCCTGTAGAGCCGCTTCTCCTTTGCGTCGAAAGGAGCCAGTTGAGGTGGTTCGGGCATCTGGAAAGGATGCCCCCAGGACGTCTCCCTAGGGAGGTGTTCCAGGCACGTCCAGCTGGGAGGAGACCTCGGGGTAGGCCCAGGACCAGGTTGAGAGATTATATTTCGACACTGGCCTGGGAACACCTCGGGATCCCCCAGTCAGAGCTGGCAAATGTGGCTCGGGAACGGGAAGTATGGGGTCCCCTGCTGGAGCTGCTGCCCCCGCGACCCAATACAGATAAGCGGATGAAGATGATGAGATGGCGTAGTGTGTTACTAATGGTTTTCTTCTTGAACTTCTTCCATTTTCTAATAATAATTGCGCCAACAGTTGTTGCCTTCTCACCAAGCTGTTTGCCTATTGTCCTGTAGCCCATCCCAATCTTGTGCAGGTCTACAATTTTAACCCTGATGTCTTTACACAGCTCTCTGTTCTTGGCCATTGTGGAGAGGTTGGTGTCTGTTTGATTGAGTGTGTGGACAGGTGTCTTTTATACAGGTAACAAGTTCAAACAGGTGCAGTTAATACAGGTAATGAGTGGAGAACAGGAGGGCTTCTTTAAGACAAACTAACAGGTCTGTGAGAGCCGGAATTCTTACTGGTTGGTAGGTGATCAAATACTTATGTCATGCAATAAAATGCAAATTAATTACTTAAAAATCATACAATGTGATTTTTGGGATTTTTGTTTTAGATTCGGTCTCTCACAGTTGAAGTGTACCTATTATAAAAATGACAGACCTCTACATGCTTTATAAGTAGGAAAACCTGCAAAATTGTCTGTGTATAAAAATACTTGTTCTCCCAACTCTATATCCCAAGTTTATATCCCAAGTTTACAGGTTAGCTCTTAATGACAAATTACCTTACACAAAGATTTAAAATGCCACCTCAGTTGAATGGTGTATTTTCATTAATATATATATATATCTATATATGACTTCAGACAATCATCCACTGCGTGTCCCCAAACACACCCTATTCTCTACACAGTTCACAAGGTTTGACAACTGCTGATAGAGCTCAGGTCAAAAGTAGTCAACTACAAAGTGAATAGTGTGCCCTTTGAGACACATGCTCGCCATCCCATCTTTATTCAAATAGGGCAGGTTATTAGAATGTGTAATTGCATTGGGGTACATTATGCCGAGTTAATGCAGTTCAATAGGTACAGTAATTGTTTGCTCCAAGGCAACCGAATGAAACCAAACACTGAAGACACATCTGCTGAGGGGAAGAATTAGAGAATGTGCAGAAGTTAGCAGTTTGGTATCATAATATGCAGAGTCAACCTTCTGTGTCTGAGCCACAGAGATCCTATTAAATTCCATAGGTAATTACAGGGTCTCTCTACAGCTGAAGAACTTTTTAACAGTGGTTTTGTCACGTGGGTTGTTAAATCAACAAGACTTGTTGTAATATGTGTGCAGGATATACATTTTCGGTGAGACTTTATTTAGACATTTTTCTGACTATGGTGTCAATAACATCTTATTTGACATTCTACTAACCCTAACTTTAACCCTTAATCCTATACCTAAATTAACCCATATTCTAAAACCTGTTTTAACCTAAAACAAACATTAGCAAGCAGAATTGTTGAACATTTCTTGATGATCTTATTATTTATAGATCGACAAATGGAAATGTATTGTTTCTTACTCAAGTCTAACCATTTAGAGTGAAAATGGAAATATTTGCCGATACCATCTAAAAGACACGTTCCCCACAGATACTCCCTGGGGTTGCTGAGGTCATGTGAATAATGGGATACCAGAGAGGTGACATTGCAGGTCAAAGGATGTATCCCGTTGGGGAGGCTAACTCTATGACAGAAATGGTTTGCTTCATAAAGTTGTAATCATTCTCAAAATTATTTCATATCAGTCCAACTGCCCATCAGCACATTTTCTCCACAATAGCTATTTTTATCTACGTACATTGCAGCAGCTGGTGGAAGGAGAATTACTGAAAAACCATGTTAGCAACAGCTCGTTAGCTTGTGACACACTGAAACATATTCAGGTTTACGTCATCCCTAACCCTTTTTCCTTTAATTTAATGTTCTGTTGGACTGACTGGCTCAGCTACATCGTCAGCATTCTGTCAAATAACAATGATTGATAATATGTTGTATGCCGTTATAGGTGGGACAGCCTGCGTTAGCTTATGCTTTGTTCCTGCCCTGGAAATGTTGAAACTGCAGTCATTTTCAATATTCTTCAAATGGATTTGAATCCAGGTGACTATAGTCAACTGACAGGGCAAGGCGCTGCTGTTGTACTTCCATATTATGTAAGTGTTATAAAATGAAATTGTTGTCACAACAATTTCTGTCTGCATCAGCCGATAGTACGCCTCTTAATAATAACAATAATAATAATTTGAACTTATATAGCTTTTCTAGGTACTCAAAGTGCTTCACAGCATTAAATCACTTTAATATGTAGAAATAAAAGGTACAATAAATGAGAAAATTAAACTAGAGGTGGTTAAAAACTAGAGGGAAGGGAAGCGAACGGGGAGGAGATTAAATGCTGAAAGCAGGTTTGAAGAGGTGGGGTTTTGAGGGCCTGTTTGAACGACGGCAGGGTGTCTGCCTGACGGATGTGGCTGGGGAGGGTGTTCCAGAGTTGGGGTGCAGCCGCTGAAAAGGCCCTGTCGCCCCACGTCTGGAGCTTGGTCCTGGTGGTTTTAAGAGTGGTTGTGTCTGCAGACTTGAGGCCTTGGGTAGGGGTGTGGCAGACAAGAAGGTCAAAGAGGGATGGAGGGGCCGGGTCATTTATGACTTTGTAGGTGGTGAGTAATATTTTAAAATGAATCCTCTATTTGATAGGGAGCCAGCGGATATACAGCTCCAGAAGAAATGAAGAGACCACTGCACCTTTTTCTTACCTTTCCAAAAAAGTTGAAAAGGAAAGTTTTGAGTGAGGAACAGAAAGGTTCCGGGCCACGGTTCCGGGTTTTAAAAAAAATGGGAAATGTAATCCGTTACATTACCAACTAAAACAGTGTCTCCCAACCTTTTTCAGTTACTGTACCCCCAAAATGTTTTTGCACTGGTTTCAGTACCCCCTCATGTTAATTTCACTAGTAAGTCTATGGCGTCATGAGTGTTTTCAAATACCCCCTGTGGAGAGGCCAAGTACCCCCAGGGGCCCTAGTACCCCTGGTTGGGAACCACTGAACTAAAATATTGTAATTGGATTACAGCTACTTTTGAAAAAAAATATTATTACATTTGTATTACTTCAATTGAAAAAGATCAGGTGTGCGAAATACTTACGACACGTTGCATGCTTGATTTCGTTTTAAATGTTTTAAAAACATCGTTAATTGAATCAAAATAACAATTGCATGCCTCAGTTGTTGTGTGTGATCATCATGCGAGCAATGGTGGGCGCGCATAAACAGATTAGTGAACGATGAAGCGTTAGTTTAATTTTCTCCGGTTTTGGTTGGTTGGGTGGCTGATAAACACAGAGGACAGAATATTTACGATAATATTAGCCGACTCATATAAAATGTGATTTAGTTATCTACTATAAACACATTTCTGAGAACAATGATAGTCAAGAAGTTTTTTCAAGTTTCAAGGTTCATTTGTCAAATGCACCGAACAACAGCCAGAAAGAGGTACACTGAACAACTCAGACAGGAATTGTTTAGTAGATTAGGAAACTATTTGTTAGATATACCTGTAACATGATGCTGCCTTCAAGATAAAAAAAAAAGTGAATTTATCACGGTATTTGAGGAGAATAGGTGTGTTGGGAAGCACTCTGCCAAAGGATGATTGCATTTGATGTAACCAACTCAATTCCATCCATACAGGTAGGCCATGCAATTCTGCCTGCTTTGCATCTCAGACAATTGCGTTCATTGTTTATCATTGGCTGCTGACGACTTTGACTTTAAAAGTTATTTCTTTCATTCATGTTTTGAAAATCCATTGCATGGTACCCCTATTGATCGCAGGTTACGTTTGCGCAAGTAAAACGTATTTGTTGTGGATGTTCACGATTGCAAACGTGTGATCACGTGCCTGGGGTTTCTGCAACGTTTTGACCATTTTGGTGGTTGTGGAGCCAAACATCGGACTACTGTAGATTTTTGTGTAGGCGTGAAAAGCTACAGATATCTTTTTATATACAATAATGTAAATACCCTTTTCGAGAAATTGGCATTTATTGCCAAAAGGTATTCAGTTGGTTATAGGCTATTCCTGTTTGTTTTCTAATGCCTTTTAAAATGAAAGTAATCCAAAAGTAATTCAAAGTAATCAGATTACGTTACTGAGTTTCAGTAATCAAAAAGTTACGCTACTGATTACAAAGGTGATTTAAGCAATTTTGAGCTTGGCATGGTTGCTGGTGCCAGACGGACCGGTCTGCTCAGTTACTGGGATTTTCATGGACAACCATTTCTAGGGTTTACAAAGAATGGTGTGAAAAGGGAAAAACATCCAGTATGCGGCAGTCCTGTGGGCGAAAATGCCTTGTTGATGCTAGAGGTCAGAGGAGAATGGGCCGACTGATTGAAGCTGATAGAAGAGCAACTTTGACTGAAATAACCACTCGTTACAACCGAGGTATGCAGCAAAGCATTTGTGAAGCCACAACACGCACAACCTTGAGGCGGATGGGCTACAACAGCAGAAGACCCCACCGGGTACCACTCATCTCCACTACAAATAAGAAAAAGAGGCTACAATTTGAACGAGCTCACCAAAATTGGACAGTTGAAGACTGGAAGAATGTTGCCTGGTCTGATGAGTCTCGATTTCTGTTGAGACATTCAGATGGTAGAGTCAGAATTTGGCGTAAACAGAATGAGAACATGGATCCATCATGCCTTGTTACCACTGTGCAGGCTGGTGGTGGTGGTGTAATGGTGTGGGGGATGTTTTCTTGGCACACTTTAGGCCCCTTAGTGCCAATTGGGCATCGTTTAAATGCCACGGCCTACCTGAGCATTGTTTCTGACCATGTCCATCCCTTTATGACCACCATGTACCCATCCTCTGATGGCTACTTCCAGCAGGATAATGCACCATATCACAAAGTTTGAATCATTTCAAATTGGTTTCTTGAACATGACAATGAGTTCACTGTACTGAAATGGCCCCCACAGTCACCAGATCTCAACCCAATAGAGCATCTTTGGGATGTGGTGGAACAGGAGCTTCGTGCCCTGGATGTGCATCCCACAAATCTCCATCAACTGCAAGATGCTATCCTATCAATGTGGGCCAACATTTCTAAAGAATGCTTTCAGCACCTTGTTGAATCAATGCCACGTAGAATTAAGGCAGTTCTGAAGGCGAAAGGGGGTCAAACACAGTATTAGTATGGTGTTTCTAATAATCCTTTAGGTGAGTGTATATATATATATATACACATACAAATAAATTACTTTAGTATGACTTTCTGCTGCCTAAGACTTTTGCACAGTACTGTGTTAAGTCACTAGCCGTAAGTCTCTCTGAATAAGTGCTCCTGCTAAAAAAAACGACGTTAAGTACAAATGTCCAGAATGAGCGTAGTCTGTGGTGCCTATTGGAATGCAATGTATAAAATGTGAGTCTCCTATCCAATGACCGTGTATGTAGTCTGTTCAGGTTTACTGAGCAGGGCTGTGTTGGATATGACCTAACAAACTGACCTTCAAGATTTGCAAAACAATCTCTAAGCAGGTGTTGGTTATAATGGACCTGATCGAATTGTGCCACCAATCAAAACAATTGGTAATGTTTGTAACTCCGAAAGTCTCCCCAACTATTTCTTTCCACTCTTCGACATCCTGAATCTAATCCTCAATATTGCTACTTATACTTGGTCTGCGAGTTACTGGTAGCTTGACATTTACCTGTTAGCGACCCCTGAATAGGATTAGGGTTTTTGAAGATCCTGTGTGGAATTGGGGAGTCTTAAATATTTGGCAATTGCAAAAGGAAATGATATAACATGATATACTAATTGCTAAGGTTAGCAATAATAAATCTGTGTTATTTTAACAAACATCTCAAACAAGCACATTTTTATTTTGTGGTAGAATCTGGAATAACTTTTATTCATATTTTCTCTTCATAGAATCCAACAAAGTCCAGCATTCATTGATCATCATCTCATGGTGGTGCTCTGTGCGTCTTTTTGGGAAATACACGCTAGCTCAACACGAGGTGTCTTCCAGAGTGTTAGCCCAGTGGAAATGTACCCCTGAAGCCAGGGTGTTCATTTTTTAGCAATACGCAAAACACAAAACAATAGAATTAACTTTTACCATGTCCATCCTTCTTCTGGTTTGGGCTGTAGTTTGCAATTGATGTGCCCTGAAAATGTTGTTATCCGTGACAAAATGTGTGATTGTCAGTCATTAGGCATTGACCCTTTAAAGTAAGACCTGCCCACGATTTAATTAATTGCAGTAAACACCTTATAGCTGAAATGCACTTCAGTACACTCTGGTTCAAACGTGTTTGGTTCAATATCGCCATGTACTGTAAAGACAAGCTGAGAAACTCATAATCCTCAGCCTGAGAAACCATTGAATTGCATAATTTTTCTCAGTTCCAAGGTGTTACGCTGCTATATTATTGTGCTGGGGGATATGAGGAATGCACTTTCTAACTTTTCTCAGTCTCCTCCTGTTTAACATTTTAGGAGGAGATGAGGTCCTGGTCCACACCTGCGGAGTACCTGGTTTGGGGGGCCCATTGCTGTCCCTGTCCTTGTCCACCTGGTCATACTTTTGACCTAGTCTAGAATCAAATAGACTCTGGATTTAGCCCAGAGAAATGTATTTATTATTCTAATTGGACTCTTAATATCTCACCCGGCACAGCCAGAAGAGGACTGGTCACCCCTCTGAGCCTAGGTCCTCTCTAGGTTTCTTCCTAAAATTTGGCTTTCTTAGGGAGTTTTTCCTAGCCACTGAAATTCAACACTACTGTTGTTTGCTCCTTGGGGTTTTAAGGCCGGGTGTCTCTGTAAAGCACTTTGTGACAACTGCTGTTGTAAAAAGGGCTTTATAAATACATTTGATTGAGTTATCTTGCTAACTAGCTAGCTAGCTTTCTTCCCAGGGAAAAAAAAATGTTAGTTTAAAAACCAAAAAAGATGGCTCTGCACTGACCCTGAAATCTGTAAGATGTCGAATGGTGCTGTCAAACACGGTCAACCACGGTAAATGTAGAGTTTTGGGGAAATTAATCCATTCATATTCATGTCTCGCTGGCCCTTCAGTGAACCGCATGGTTTCATTTGGAGCTTGGTTTGGCTCGTGAAGCCTCTTCCCTCACTCCTTCTGGCCAATTATGTGTGAAACAAATCTCGCTGACCTAGAAGTCTCTCAAACCTGACACAAACCAACTAAGGGTGCCCCAGGGTGAAATGCCCCTTTAATTTATTGTAAGTTGACAGAAATACTTCCTCAGACCATTCTGAAAACTGCAAACTAGGCTTTCCTGGCGGATGCACAAATCACAGGTGTATCATTCGAATCTTTCTTACTATTTTATGTGCAATAAAGGGAAATTACGAGAATATGTGTTGTAGTTTTGTTAAGACTGCAAAAAAGTATTTCTGTTGAGGTTACTTAATCACTCACAAGCTCTCAGAACCTTCAATGTGTTTGTTACTTTATTAATCATTGTAATGTTGCGAGTGAATAAAGCGAAAACACGGTAAATAGTAGCAAGCAAGTTCATGCATAGAAGCAATTCAATGTGCTTTACAAAGAAAATGAAAAACATAAAAATGCAATAGAATAAAAATAGAAAAACACAGACAGAAAAAGACAGATCGACAATGGCCAATCTTTACAAGAGAAAGATATTCACCTTAGAATTATTTATAAAGCTTTATTTGATTCGTTGGCCTAAAATAATATTCTGTCCCCTGTAAATGATATAAACTTAAAGATGCAAATCACAACCACGTCTACAAAGGACCACCCAATCTCCGTCGGGCCGGTGGTCATGTTTAAATAAACATGTCCGGGCTTGTTGGGGGGGTAGCAGATAACAAACTCCCAAGCTTCAGTAACTACACCTAACATGCACACCCTAACATGCACACAGACATCTTTCCCTATTCTATTTCCTCCCTTGAGGGATCGTGGGCACAGTTACAGTTTAAACAACCTGACATTTCATGCCCCGAGTGTCTTTAATCTTCGTGCGATCTCCTTTCGCTTTGTCTCATCTTTAAGTCTCATGGATAAAATAAATCCACTCTGACACGACAGACCAAACGGCGCCGCATTCCCCACCGTACAGTTGCTTATTTTCCACCATAGCTCTATCGCCTCAAATGACACCCTGTTTCCCTGTGGGCACTGGTCAAAAGGAGTGCGCTATATGGGGGAATAGAGTGCCATTTGGGAGACGGAACGGACGGAGATGCATGTAGGCCTTCAGGTGGAGACAGAACGCTCTGAGGGGGTCTCTCACATTAGCATCATCCCCGGTGTGCCAGAGCAACAGTCTGCCTGTTCTGCGGACACGGAGAGATGAGTCTTTCCCATCCCTCCATTCTCTTGTTTGTTTTATATTTATATTTAGAGCCTGCCTCGTGACATTGTCTTGCGTTTCTGCTTCATTAGGCGCGTTTCATTTGCGAAAAAATAAGGAGTCTCTTTTGTTCTGCTTGTGAGCCGGCATGTTGCTGTTAGTCATTACCGTTGAGGACACTGGAGTGGTTGCCGTTACAGAGTGGGTATTTTCTTGGAGCCGCTTTGGAATAAATCACGGTGCTGTGACGAAATTGCCCCCCATTGGTTCTTTTCCTAGCCCCTTTAAAGGTCAGGGGGACCTGCAAGTTGCAAAGGTCAAGTACACTATTCTGGCACACAGACCTTGTGATAAAACCATGGTAAAATATCAGCCCAATTGTTGTTTATCTCCGTATGGGCTGCATGGTAGCAGCTGTGGTAAAGATTCATGGAAACAATAATAATTGTAGCTAAACATCACAGGAAGCTGTGCGCATCCCAATGACAGCCAATTGCAAATGCATCCAAGGTGTTCCCGGCATTAGAGGTTCTCATGTCCATTTTTTCTTTCAATTTTTTTTTTCAAGCTTCCAAATGGGCACATTAATCTCTTGTCTAAACGAAAAACCTCCCTCAAATGTAACTCACACTGTTTTCTGATAATTTAGCTGGTAAAAAAGGTTATTATGTAGCGGATGGTTCATAGTTGAACTCTAAATGGTAATTGGTTCTATCTTAGTAATTAAACGGACTCTCCTATTCAGAGGACCGTAGAGTAGTGAGTGCCTATTTCCATGCTTTCATATCACATAAGACTGTGTACCACAGGCATGGAATAATAAATAAAGTTTTACTGTCATTTATATTGGCAACCAGTTCATAATAGCCATAAGGCGTATTTGTGTTACATGCTAAATACATACAGATGACCAATTAAAGGAAAGACCTGAATTAATTAGTTGAGCAAAAAAATTAAGAGACCACTGTACGTTTTTCTTTCCTTTCCAAAAAAGTAGAAATGGAAGGTTTTGAGTGAGGAACAGAAGGGTTAACATTAAGAGACCACTGCAAATTGAATGCTTCTGTTCCTCACTCAAAACTTTCCTTTTCAACTATTTTGGAAAGGAAAGAAAAAGGTGCAGTGGTCTCTTAAGTTATTTCTGGAGCTGTATGCTTCCATGCAGGTATATTGCATGATACAATTAAACAATTAACATCCTATCATGCTCTGTGGCATGTATTAAAAAGCTGAGCATTCCCAGTTGAACTCAATTTGGGCTCAAGATGGCAAGAGGAAAGGATCTGAGGAACTTTGAAATAATTTTTCATTATTGGTTGGCTTCCAGCATGACAATGGGTCACTGAATACTTTGATGACTATGAAAATGACGTGAATCATATGCTATGGCATCACCAGATCTCCACCCAGTGGATCACCTGTGGGAGACTTTGGGACAACATGTTAGACAGCGACATCATCAAAACACCAAATGAGGAAGAATGGGGTGGCGTCCCTCCAGTGGAGTTCCAGAAGCTCGTACAATCTATGCCAAGGCACATTGAAGCCGTTCTGTCATCTCGTGGTGGCCCAACACCTTGCTGAGGTACTTTATGTTTTTACATTTTTTTTTTTTGTCATCTGTATGTTTTGGTGCAATTTCCCTTTTAATGTGCACTGAACCATTACTTTAGCATTTAGCAAGAGTGTAATGTGCCGGTCTATCAATGTTTTTGGTAATGCTACAGCACATTCTATGACAATGTTTGAGAAAATATCGAATAATAGATGGTAATTAAATACTTTCTCATTATAAACCTGTGCCAGGCATCCTACCTTGCAGTTTTGAGAAGGTTTTGGAAAAAAATAAAAGTATTTTTGTCACAACCCACACAGTGTTATTATTAGCAATGCGTTACAGAAATGGACACCAACACTCAGACAGACAGGGGCAGTATTTCAATACATGGGTTGCCAGATAATTCCAGAAAATTTGGTTTGTTGAAAATATGAGGGGAAATCATGGGTCACATGATGTCAACATGGTACCAGAATAGTTTGCGGCTCAGTGC
The DNA here is from genome assembly GCF_011004845.1 of Esox lucius. Lineage (NCBI taxonomy): Eukaryota > Metazoa > Chordata > Actinopteri > Esociformes > Esocidae > Esox > Esox lucius. Next base: position 40,347,369 of record NC_047588.1, read on the forward strand.
TTGCCATGTCTGATACATGAACTGATTTGTTCATGTATGTTTGCTATGGAAGGTCAACATTGCATATCCTGTTAGTATTGTATTTCAAGCCACTGAAACGTTGCCAATGAGCGACTAGCAGTAGTACGGTTGACAGCTATAGCTAACGATTTCCCTGCTCTGTTCCCTACGAAGTACACAAGTTATGAACGTGGCAAAAGCCACATACTACCTAGGGAATAGTGTGCCATTTGGTGCACATATATTGGTATTGAAATTGCATAGTTTTCACATACAGAACTAAATGATTTAAGGCAAGGTTGCCAGAGTCCTGCAATGTGAAGAATCCCCACTTGTCTTCAGTGAAATGTTTAATGGGACGTTGGATGTTTGGCAATAAACACAAACCACCTTCTCAGTCACTCATCCTGAAATACTTAAAGAATTACACTGGATCAATCCTCATTTGAGTCGTCTTCTCTTCAAGGATGTGTAATTACAACAGAAATGCATGTGTCATGGGGATGGCACAATCAAACCCCGACACACGACCCCACACACGGCCCCGACCCCAACACAGGGCCTCGACACACGCCCCCGACACATGGCCCCGACCCTGACACACGGCCCCGCCCCCGACACACCACCCCTGACACATGGCCTCGACCCTGACACACGGCCCCGCACCTGACACATGGCCCCGACCCTGACACACGGCCCCGCCCCCAACACACGCCCCTGACACATGGCCCCGACCCTGACACTCGGCCCCGACACACGCCCCCAACACACGCCCCCGACACATGGCCCCGACCCCGACACACAGCCCCGACACACGGCCCCGACACAAGAATGGTGTGAGTCTTTGTGTCAGCCTTTGTTTCAGTCTTTGTGCGAATCTTTGTGTGAGTCTTTGTGTGAGTCTTTGTTTCAGTTTTTGTGTCAGTCTTTGTGTCAGTCTTTGTGTCAGTCTTTGTTTCAGTTTTTGTGTCAGGCTTTGTTTCAGCCTTTGTTTCAGTCTTTGGTCTTTGTGTGAGTCTTTGTGTGAGTTTTTGTGTCAGTCTTTGTTTCAGTCTTTGTGTGAGTCTTTGTGTGAGTTTTTGCGTGAGTTTTTGCGTGTGTCTTTGCGTGAGTCTTTGTGTCAGTCTTTGTGTCAGTCTGTGAGCGAGTTCCTGGTTGAATTAAGCGTTGTCCATGTGATAAGAATGCTAAGGGAATTGAAATCAAAATCTTTCACTCTCTCTCTCTCTTTGTTTTTCCAACCAATATAAATCCATTGCTTTAAAGGAACCGGCTGCTCTGCAAATAGCCTGACGACTTAGAGTCCAAATTGTTGTGATGTGCTCCTTCTCTATCAACTGCGTTTGCCTCACTCAACAAGTTTACTATATTTAACATATTTTCCCACTCTCTCTGTCTTTCTGAGGTCCTTTGGAGCCTTCTGAAATAGCCTAACTTTAGTAAGTGTGATATTCTAAATTCATACGAGGCATAGTGGGCCAAGCTTGCCATGCACCAGGCCTCTATTGCTGAGGAACGGCTGTTCCAAAATGTGTCTTGTGCGTGATCCTGTTCATTCAGGGGAAACATTTGAGAGTGTCTGAGATAGCTTGCTGTTCCGCAGGGCTACCATAGAGCACTTGAATTCAGCTCCATTTGAGACACCTTCGTGCTTGTGAGGACCGGGAACCATGACACCTAGATCTTCTGTATGGCTGGTCACAACCGGTGTCAACTGAACATGGAAACAATATCAACAATAACATAAATATCCTTTAGTTTAAAGAATAACAGACTTCGTCTTCCAGTTGTGCCAAGTGCAATACAGAATGTGCGTACCTGACATTTTGCATTCATAGCATGTAAACCCAGTTCAATACTTGATCACAAGTACACATTCGGACACACAGTTAAGGACTGATTGCAGGACGTTGATGGGAATTTCCACTTGAATATTGTAATTGTCCCCAACAATGGCCAGACCTCGTCGGTTCCTGAAATCCATTCTGTAGAGATGGTGCATAAAGGAACTCCTAATGATCATATCTGAGGCCCGCTGAATTTCGAGTCAAGACAACTTAGCTATTTTCTCCTGAGCCTGACAATTCTAGTAGAAAATTAGTAGGCTACAATTCATTGCTCTCTGCACTGTGACAATTTATCTGCCATGCCTTCAAGGCTTATTATTTAATATTTAAAATATGATTCTCTTTGACGGGCTGTGGCTCCTGGTGGAAGTGCAAAATCGGGGATATGACAAGGTTATACATTCCGTGCGTGTGTCCAAATGGCGCTCTACCCTCAATGTAGTGCCCTACCTTTGACCAGGGCCGTAGGGAACAATGGTTCCATTGGGGACGCAGCCCTTGTCAGATAAAGTTAAGTGTTAGCAGTGTGGTCAGTGGAGATAGCAGCAATATGTTTGTCCCATGAACACTGTCCCTCCCGGGGCTGCAGATTGACTTGACACTAACAAAGGGGCACATTCTCCCTCCTTGTCATTTTCATTTCATTTCATTTACACCCGGATAATACACCAACACGAACATCAAAAGCCAAAAGCATCCCACATCCAATGGGCTTATTTTAAAATATATATTTTAGAAGAACATTTTAGAGATTACAGTTGACAGAAGTCACTTGAATTCTTCCCTGAATCCTCACAGCCTCCGAACCTTAAAGGTATGATGGGTATTTTGGGTTTCGGAATGATAAAAGGAATGGCAGTTCCCCTCTGATGCTATCTACTGTCATTCCAAGTAAACAAGCATGCAAAAAAAAAAAAGAAGAAATAACAACGTCTGGGAAGTGACTATGAAGGACATGCACGAATACACACTTCTGAAGAGTTTCAAAGGGGAAAGCAATGTGGACATTTTATGAGATCAAATCGAATCGATGCGGTTACAGTCCTTTCGTAATCATAGGTTTATTTTTTCAAGCGTTGGGTAAACAAGTTAATGAACGTGGTTATGAAATCTTTTTTGTCTTTACAGTTGTAGTTAAATGGATTTACTGAAATGTCAACACAAAAATTATCTCTCCTCTCAGCCTTACTTAGCAAGACTGATTTTGCGGCTTGGCTTGAGGCTGAATAAAGGAAAAAACATAATTTGTTGAAGTGAAAATGTAAAGTGGCTTTTATATAACTCGGCCAAATTAAGTTAGACACAGACGATCATCTTTTACAGAGTGAATTCGGATTGATTCGTTAAAAGGGATTCAATTTGTCATAATTAGCAGGTCAGTGTGGTGGTCTCCATTTTGATGCAACACACCGAACTGTGAGTCGTGAAAAACGGTAATCAAAACGACCTCTATGGAAATGCCGGGCAATTTACGAGTAGACATGCTTGCACGCACAAACATAAACCCACACCCGTTACACACATGTAGATACACGCACAAACAGAAACCCACACCCGTTACACACATGTAGATACACGCACAAACAGAAACCCACACCCGTTACACACATGTAGATACACACACAAACAGAAACCCACACCCGTTACACACATGTAGATACACGCACAAACAGAAACCCACACCCGTTACACACATGTAGATACACGCACAAACAGAAACCCACACCCGTTACACACATGTAGATACACACACAAACAGAAACCCACACCCGTTACACACATGTAGATACACGCACAAACAGAAACCCACACCCGTTACACACATGTAGATACACGCACAAACAGAAACCCACACCCGTTACACACATGTAGATACACGCACAAACAGAAACCCACACCCGTTACACACATGTAGATACACACACAAACAGAAACCCACACCCGTTACACACATGTAGATACACGCACAAACAGAAACCCACACCCGTTACACACATGTAGATACACGCACAAACAGAAACCCACACCCGTTACACACATGTAGATACACACACAAACAGAAACCCACACCCGTTACACACATGTAGATACACGCACAAACAGAAACCCACACCCGTTACACACATGTAGATACACGCACAAACAGAAACCCACACCCGTTACACACATGTAGATACACGCACAAACAGAAACCCACACCCGTTACACACATGTAGATACACGCACAAACAGAAACCCACACCCGTTACACACATGTAGATACACGCACAAACAGAAACCCACACCCGTTACACACATGTAGATACACGCACAAACAGAAACCCACACCCGTTACACACATGTAGATACACGCACAAACAGAAACCCACACCCGTTACACACATGTAGATACACGGGCAGACAGAAACTCTCTGAATCCTGCATATGTATTCACATGCCATTGCTTTATTCCCTGTCTGTACAGAGACAGCTGTGGAAGACTTTGACAAAGCATCCTACTCTACAAAGGGAAGTCAAACACTTGGGATGGGAGAACTGGATTCAAGCCCACATCCAAAGTGAAACGACAAGAAACACACTCGCCTGTGTGTCTGTGATGGGGCCTGACAATCGGTAAATAATAATCAGCAAATCCTTTTACTTTCAGACTGGGTTGTCCTATTAAGATTGTCTTTGAAGAGATTTAGTTCCAGGTCCTTTCGGTGAGATTGCTCCCTTTGGGGCGACAGGACAGAGAAGAGTTTTGACTGAGCAGAGTGGAGGCCGAGAGGGACTGTTCTGGGCTGTAGACAAGGACAAGGTTTGGGTGGTGGATATAGTGTGGAGGAGTGGGGTGACATGGGAAACACTGGGAAGGTTCTGGAGCTTTCTGGAGCTTTCTGGAGCTTGGTTTCGATGGTACGAGCACAGAACCCAGCTAACACAGAGATGCAATAGACCGAGTGGGATATGACCAAGTGCCTGAATTTGGGCCTGCCCTGCTTTCTCTGTAAAGAGGTGTTGTATTGCTTGAACAGGCACAAGCTGGGCACCCCTTGGACGTTTCCTAAAAACAAAAGGGTGTTGCCAGGGTCAGGTGAACATTTATTTAGCCAGGGGTTGATTTACAGGATTTTCTTTGATTGCCTGAGCATTTGTGTCCATGCAGAATTCACATTTTAGAAAACAATTAACACGCAAGAACAAATGAACAAATAATAAACACAGTTGGCAAGAATGAGGCGTTTCATTAGCAAAATGCACTAAGGCACTCAAAATAATAAATACCGGTGCCAGTCAGAACGTTTGGATACACCTTTGACTTCAAGGAGCTGCCATTCATGCTGCTCCTTCACGCCACACTCCCCCGGCAATGTGGGACACCACCGAGGAGGAGGACAGCCAGGGGAGGAAGACAGCCTCCCAAACCTCCACCAGGCAGCCACTCAGATGATGGTGCAGCCACCCCTGTAGAGTGGCAGACCTTTCAGTTCTCATTTCCCCTTCTCTGTTTTTCAAGAAACCACTAAATGCCTGCAATAATGTCAGTTTCCTGTGTCTGTGCCCGTTACACAATGTAGCCAATATGCTTTGCTGACTATGAATTGTCATCTTTGAAATAAAACATCTCACAATAAATGGTATAAATATTCGCTAGATACCATCAATATTTTGGTGTTTAAAACATATTAATTACATTCTGACTTTTTATATAGCAGTAGAAATGAGCTATTTGCTACGAATAACTGACTTTCAAATGAAGCATCTCAATTGTACCATAGATGTTTTGATAGCTTGAGACTATAAATGTTTTGGCCTTGTTGTTCTGACATGGTATATAGCAGTAATTAGCTAACTACGAATAACTTTGAAATGAAGAATATCTCAACTGTACTATAAATATTTAACTAGCTAGAAAGTGGCATCTTTACCAAAGATATGAGGATGTTTTTTATTTTTTTAAATAATTGTATTTATTTTGAAGTGACCCAGCCTAGTCTCAAGCTTAGCCTAAAAAAAGTATTCATAGTTAATATGTCTCTTTCAAATAATAAAGAGATTAGTATTTTTCCTTAAACACTAAGGACTATAAGCAGTCCTTAGTAGCAAATTCCACAGCCATTTTATGCATTAGCAGAGGAGAACTGCATGCATTTAGTAGTTGTAGACTGTTGAATTGCTTTCATCAACTTGGATTTGTACCTTGAAATTACTGTTAAACTGTGTTATTATTTTTTAATTCTGTTTATTTTGCGGGCACATTACAATTCAGGCCACCCGCTTGTTTGTAAGCAAATTACATGATTATATGAAAATATATATTGATTCCATTCAACATGACACTACAATTAACGCATTTCAATAAGACAGCCTCTTTCTCCTTTGTGGGCGGGATCAAAGCTGTTGCCAGGGAGACAACATGAGAATGTTTGAACCTGTCTTCCTTTATTGCCGCCAACGGCAGAGCGGGGAAGTATAAGTGTGTCTCTAGACTGAACGGCGAAAACACGGTGCATCATGCCAATAGGATTAACCCACTTGGTGGAAAGTGCAACATGGCTCATATGGTGGGGATTGAAACAGTATAATGTTTTTTTAATAACAGTCACTGGGACCATTGTTTGAGTTGGGGGACCCCTCCCCCTAATCCACTATTTTGGAGAGCAACATTGAAAGCATGCCCCAGTTGAGTGTTAGTCACAAACGTAGCATTTTTCAGAGGCATATATCAACCGTCCTTCATAATTGATGGGCTAAAACATCTAGCACGCTGCTAAATTATTGAAACCTATTCTTAATATACTGAACTGCTTCAGTTTTTCAGTTTAAATATTTCATTGCCCAAATTAGATTTTCTTGGTATTATTTTGCCAGGTTTCGAGTAATTTAGGTTTTCACTCTCAAACTCTGATTTCGAATCACTGTGACCGAAAAAAACAAACAGCTACCTTTGTGAATTAACCCGCCCCCCCCCCAAAAAAAGAAAAAGATATTGATAATAATAATTAAATCTATGTTATGGTTTTGTTTTAGCATTTTTGGAGAATGAGAAGGGTGTCATCCGTACGATAGTAAACACCTTTTGTATGTGTACATTCAAAAGTAATATTTTAAATGATGACACCTTGAAAGTCTGATGTCGTTTCTGACAGGCCTAAAGTACTGGGATCACTGATTGTCTAAAACACATGTTGCTTGTACATAACAGGCTAAAGTTGCATAACCATTTGGGTCAGTAATCAATCTGCATGGAGGACTGCCCATGGGGAAATGCCCATTCTTACCTTCACCATTGGTCATTCTGTCAACTCTGGTCATTCTGACACTACAGGGGGCAGCTCCCGCTCAATCCAATCAAAGGTCTGGTCCAAACCCGGTGCCATCGGGAGCCCAGGTTTTCAAAACATTATCCCTCTTGAAGGCAGAACAGTAGAATCCTGGACCTCCACTCTACCTCTACTTTTATCCATTAGATTGAGAAAGATCAGACTCGCCAGAAGCATTTGTTTTATTGGTTTGTGGTGTTGATTTTGTAAAGCCTCTTTTTTTCAGGTCTCAGTCTGGGTAATATCTGCTTTCTTAGTCCTAGTCCTATTCATGGGTGTTCATCTGGGTTAAACCACCTTGGCTACATCATCTGGGTTATATCATCTGTGTTACTTTAGCTAGTCTACATCATCTGGGTTACTTTACATAATCTGGGTTACACCAGCTAGTCTACATCATCTGGGTTATACCATCTGGGTTACACCAGCTAGGCAACATCATCTGGGTTACACCAGCTAGGCTACATCATCTGGGTTACATCATCAGGGTTGCATCATCTGAGTTACACCAGCTAAATTCTCTCCCAATCTGTGGTAGAATGCTCAATCACTTCAGTGCCCATATCCCCTGTCGTTACAATTGGGAAACCATGGCAATTAAAAGGTGCTGTTAATCAATCAATCCCTTTTTTACATCAGCAGTGTTCACAAAGGGCTTTCACAGATAAGATGCTTAATAAGCTCTGTACCAACAAGGTATTGCATTATCACAACAGATGTAGCCTAATCATCAAAGAAAACATGTAAGAATATATTTGGCGTCACATCCCTGACATTCCTTGAGTAAATGTGAACATTTCACATGTAAAAAAATCCTTCTTCCCAAACTATAAGAAGTCTAAACATAGAACCAAGAGATCATGTCAGTCATGTAGACGTGCGCCATTTGTGGCCACATTTCCAGTCACAACCCGTCTCCGCGGCTTTGTCAGTCAGCATTGGAGCACTGCAACCATTTTCAGCAACAACGCCACAGCAAGGATTCCATGACAATTCTATAAGACTCTCTAAAAGGCAGACATTGAAATTGCACGGTCTTCATGAGCAGTGTGCGGTTTCTTAAAGATGACTCATTTGCACATTGGTTTGAAAAAAAACACACACAGTTGGAATGGCATTCATAAGAGGTATCATGTTGCAATTGCCATGCCAGCACTGAAATACGTTGTGTCACAAGATTTGAACTCCTGATAAAAGAACACCATGCTGCACTGTCAAGAGACACTCAAAACGATTGTGAAGTAATATGATGTATTTCATTATGTTTATGATGGCATATATTATGGGAGTACTGCGTAACTACTTCAAAGTCTTTATGAGTACTGTGGACACAATGCACTACAAAGTACAGTAAGGGGGAAAACATAATAAGTGGGTCCATTTTAACCCACTTAGCCATTGCCCTGGGTCACACAAGGCAGGGGGGTGGCTGTTTCAAAGCGCTGAAAATAAAGAATGATTAACTAAGGCGAATTGAAAACACAGACCTTACTTATATGCCAGCAGAAAGGGGAAGAGGTGGGTGAGCGGGCGGGTAGAGGGGCCTCCTCGGTGGGTTGTGGGGCTCTGTGGACCTTTGTGGTCACTGCCTGTAAAAGACAAAGGGGAAAAAACCAGGGCACTCTACAAGCCACCGTTAACTTCCCCTCTTCTCCTTTGATGCTGCACGGACCAACCGTTGTCAGCTGCAGGTGCAAGGAGGTGGGGATGCCCCTCCCAGATTCCTCTAGAGGTTTCTGCATGCACACTCCCGGCCACGCTCCCATTCTCTCACGGCGCTCGCTCTCCATGGTTCTGAGGTTCCCCAGTCTATGCGCCACCCCCCTCCACCCCCCCCCCACCACACACAGTAATAAAAAGTATTGAAGAGGAATGTAGAAATAATAACGAGTACTGAGAAATACTGAGGATTAATTTAGAAGTCATAAGGATTACTGTTGAAGAACTAATGAGTAACAAGTTCTGAATAGTACGGATGTTTAGAGGAGCAGAAATACTGAAGGGTACTGAGGTATATTGAAGAGAACTGAGGAGTACTGAAGATTTTTGAGGTGTACTGAAGAGATCTGAGATGTACTGAAAAGTACAGAGAACTGAAGAGTACTGAGGAGTACTGAAGAGAACCAAGGAATACCAAAGAGTAACAAGGGGTACCAAAGAGTACCAAGTAGTAATGGAGAGTAAAGAGGAGTGCAGAAGAGTACTGAGGTGCCCTGAAGACTACTGAGGTGTTCTGATCTCCAAATATAAAATAGAGATTTTTTAACAATGTTCAGATTTGAGGAAGTAAACTTGTATTCATTGACAGAACATTGTGAAAAATTATATTCAAAACACAACATTCAAATGTTAGGAAAAACTTTGCATTTACATTATCGACTGAACAAGTATGCCTTCATCGATGACATAGTAATAATTCATCAGAGTGATTTGTTTTTCTCCCTCTGAGGAGAAATAATTTGTGTTTCAGGGGTCAGTGAGCATTTATTGACAAAACAGGGCAAGAATGCATTTATCTATGGCAGTATTCTATTCAAGTTATATATTTTTTCCTTCTCTGTAGAGAAATACATTCTGTTTCATGGGTCAATGACATTAAAGAGATGTCCAAACACAGAGTAAAAATTGTCAAAACAAGGAAAGATTTTATTTCAGTTTACTTTATCGGAGTTACATTCTCTGAGGAGATACCCTTGCTGAGTGGTATCATGAAAAGATGCAAATTACAATACTCACGTGACTGAACTTTTTTATTTTATTGACAGAATGTGTACGCCTTCATCTTTGGTCTCACACTTTATATAAATAATATTTCTCTCACTCCCTCTCTCTAAGGATGGATATGTTTTGTTTTCTTGTTTTGACAGAATATGTTCTCCTTCACTTTTGGTCTCACTGCGTGAATACACTTTCTGACTCTCTCTCTCCCTGTTTTGTTTTCATGGGTTGGTGAAAACACGAGAAGCGGTGCTGTGGAGGTGAGGCAGGATTATTGGCGTAGGTTTGTGGCAGTGTAGGTGGGTCACTGGGACAAACAGTGAGGAAGCCTTTCACAAGGCCTCTCCCCACAGCCTCCAGAGCGTGGAGCAGCCAGCCTGAACCAGACTCAAGGGGAGACAGGGTCTGCATTCACAATGGCAGTGCAGACGATCAGACTCTCATTCTCCCAAACACACAAAGGTGTATTTGAATTTTGGCATTGAGAGGTATTTGTTTGGTCACAGCAGTGAAACTTGTGAAAAGGTGTAAAAAAAAATTATATTAGAACTAAATAATGAATGGTTACTTTCTCAGCTGCAATGTCAGGAAAACAATGAGTTCTCAGTTGGGAACAAGCACAAACCGTTATGTTGGACATTATGTTTCACTCCAGCTGGTATTTCCTGTTGAGTGTTACTCTCCACACACACGCACACACACACACACACACACACACAGTCCCTCCCAATTCCCCTCTTATTAATCAAATCCATGATGCTCTGGTACCTGTTCCTTATCACAGGCCTATCGCAGCTGGCCAATCACAGCAGGCCAATCACGGCAGGCCAATCTGCCAATTGCATCATTCATCATTCACTTTGTTAGCCCATTATTATTCATAGTCCCTCATGAAAAGCTCAACATAATTGGATGCTGATATTCCGCTTGTCACTCAGTCAGACTCCAGAGAGTAGATGTGGCCTGACAGTTCATGGTGAGCACAAGCAGTCTGTTAATTCAACATGACCTGGGTTTACATGCCAGGGTTTAGTATCGATGTTGTGTTGTTTCTACTGCAGCATGTACACATGTCCATAGTCAAATGATAGATGACAGTTAAGAGAGGACCGGTAGATCTTCAAATGTTCCTGTCTCAGATGGAAAAGGAGAACAGGACGACAAAGAGCATCGAGCACTAAACCTCCCTCCCACTTCTTAGCATTCAGGGCACATCCATTGAATCTGCGGCTAAAGATTAAAAGCGCAGGGTCTGCATTGGATTTAACAATGGGGGGGTCTATGGGGCTGAGGTTGGATAAGGGGTGGAATGACACCATGCCGGGCTCCTCGTCGAACGGTGAACGTGTCTCAAAGGGCCCCCTATTCCCTGTTTAGTACACTACTTTTGACCAGGGCTCTGCTGGAGCCCATAGGGAATAAGGGTTGTGGGCTCCATTTTAGGTGCACAATGTGTGTGTCCGGCATGCAGACCCTGCCCCCCTATCAATATTTCCCTAAATCAATCACCTTAATGAAGAATAGAATTGAATCAAAAGCACTAATACCACTAATGGTTACTTTTTTCCCTCAGTTAGAGGCCAGTCGAGCTGCTGCCCTGAGTGGAAAAAAACAACCTTTCCTGCAAATGGTTTTTTAATCAATGACTAGTGGAATATGTGTGGGCCGATGAGAGAACCAACTGTCCTCGTGATCTGTGTTTTATTCTTCGTTACGTGTTCTACTGTTCAGTGTTGTGTTCTGTGAGCTATATTCTGTGATCTGTGTTTTATTCTTCGTTACGTGTTCTACTGTTCAGTGTTCTGTTCTGTGAGCTATATTCTGTAATCTGTGTTTTATTCTTCGTTACGTGTTCTACTGTTCAGTGTTCTGTTCTGTGAGCTATATTCTGTAATCTGTGTTTTATTCTTCGTTACGTGTTCTACTGTTCAGTGTTCTGTTCTGTGAGCTATATTCTGTGATCTGTGTTTTATTCTTCGTTACGTGTTCTACTGTTCAGTGTTCTGTTCTGTGAGCTATATTCTGTGATCTGTGTTTTATTCTTCGTTACGTGTTCTACTGTTCAGTGTTCGGTTATGTGAGCTATATTCTGTGATCTGTGTTATATTCTTCATTACATGTTCTACTGTTCAGTGTTCGGTTATGTGAGCTATATTCTGTGATCTGTGTTATATTCTTCATTACGTGTTCTACTGTTCAGTGTTGTGTTCTGTGAGCTATATTCTGTGATCTGTGTTATATTCTTCGTTACGTGTTCTACTGCTCAGTGTTCTGTTCTGTGAGCTATATTCTGTGATCTGTGTTTTATTCTTCATTACGTGTTCTACTGTTCAGTGTTCTGTTCTGTGAGCTATATTCTGTGTTCTGTCGTTTTTGGTTCTGTGAATAATCTTTCAGCATTCCAGAAAATGCCTCAAGAAGACTTGCTGTGGTCTGTTTTTCGCTCTCTTAATTTTCACTCTGTTCAATGTAACTTAATGCCCCCTTCCTTTGAGATTATATGCAAGGCAGAAAACCTGAAAATCCTTTCACACTCCTTTCACACGCTACCACAGGCAAAGGGCTAATGGACTTGGACTATATTATTTGCTTGAGAGAACTTGGTAGATAGGCTTCAAAAAGTGGAGTTAAGAACAAGTTTTAAGGTAGCGGCCACAGAATCATCAGCATTTCGTTTACATTCGAAAAACACGAATGATCCTTCCCTGTCCTTGACCAAGTGACTCAGTGGGGTGATGTTTTGTCTCTCATCGTACTCTGATTTATAACGGTTGAGTTCAGGGATGTGCAAATGTGATTGGGGAGAGGGTCACAGAACATCTCGGGGGAAGCAGGGACTCTACACACGCTCTACACACGGTCTGCACACCCTCAGCTACTCATCCCTGTGGAGGGAGAGAAGATGTGACTACTTTATCGTCATCATATTACTTTGTAAAACCCCAACCGTGTGAGGTAGAGGAAAGCCGGTGACTTTCACTCGCTTCGTGAGATCAGATTTCACCTCATGATTCTCCCCCCCGAATTTGTCTTCTTGTACACTTGCATTTGGAACCAAACCTTTCGGGCCACCGACAGTACTGTAGTTAAGCTGAGCCTCTTCTGAGCTCTTTGACAAGTCATGTCCATTCATTTTTTAAATGATGACACTTTGTGACAGATGCCATTGTGTTCCGAGCTTTGCAGTAAAGGTCTTCCTACGTCCACCATGTCATTTGTCAGTGCTGCGCTAACCAGTGTTATTTTTCTCTTCTTCTTAAGGTACCAAACAGTTGGCTTTCTGTTTCTGTTTTTCTGTTTTCAGACACCAGCAGCAAACTCCAAATGCAAATGCAAAGCTTAGAATCGAGACTACACTGTTCTCTGCATGCACTAATAATGTAAACAAACACATAAACAGCTACCAAATAACAGACGCCATTCGATGCAAATTGTCAGAACGCTTTTGGAAACCTTAAATGGGGGGAGGACTGTTTACAACATGTGGGGTATATTCTGAATGGTATTGGTCAGTATTCAAAGCCCTGACCAATTCTGCGTGACACTGACACAGGAAAAAAATTATGGTGTTCTATGCTGAAGAATACAAAATATGTTCCTATTAAAGTATACATACCCTACAAATTAATATATGCTTGAGCCACCTTCACCTGCAATGACAGCCTTAAGGCTTTGTGGTAAGGACTGAACGTACCATCTTTCATTTTGGCCCATTATTCCCTTGCAGATTTTGTTTTCAAATATTTCTCAGTGTGACTGAGATCAGGACTTTGACTGGGCCACTGTAGGACATTCCCATTTCTCTCTGAGCCACCCCAATTTTCTTGGCGTTGTGCTTGGGATCATAGTCCTGCTAAATGCAAAATTTCCTTCCAAGATTTAGTTTTGTAGTAAACGGAAGCAGTATTTCTCTCCATCCATTCTTCTTACATTTTGACAAGATGCACCCAGCTGACTAAAAGGAAAGCAGTTTTAGCCAGCAGGAATAGAAGGAAAGGAAGAAGAGTGGGATTCCCCACCCATCCCAACCCTGCCCCACTCAGACCCACCCACCCACACCCTGCCCTAACCAGACCCACCCACCCACACCCTGCCCTAACCAGACCCACCCTGCCCCACCCTCCTCCAACCAGACCCACCCCTCCCCACCAACCCCCACCCTCCTCCAACCAGACCCACCCTGCCCCACCCACCCCCACCCTCCTCCAACCAGACCCACCCTGCCCCACCCACCCCCACCCTCCTCCAACCAGACCCACCCTGCCCCACCAACCCCCACCCTGCCCCAACCAGACCCACCCCGCCCCACCCACCCCCACCCTCCTCCAACCAGACCCACCCCACCCACCCCCACTCTGCCCCAACCAGACCCACCCTGCCCCACCCACCCACCCCCACCCTCCTCCAACCAGACCCACCCCTCCCCACCCACCCCCACCCTGCCCCAACCAGACCCACCCTGCCCCACCCACCCCCACCCTCCTCCAACCTGAACCCACCCACCCTCTGGTCAATTGAGTGCACTTTATAGGGGCCCTTGTTTTCAACTCCAGAAGTTGAAGCCAGTTCTCCAGTTTTTGTTTCCATTCTTTCCCTCTGCATGGAATGAATTAGATGGAGTACTCCAGGTGGGTGAAATTCATCAAGCGGAACAGGGAACCAGCAGGCTCCGGACGTGGTAAGGAAAGAGTTGAACACCCCCATCCCGGACACTGTGATTAGACATAACATCAAGACATCAGGCACGAACGGAGCTTAATTAGAGTGGGAATAATGTCCCCCGCCGAGCCTTTTACCATGTCATGTCAACTTGAATTTCCATTTTCATTAAATCTCTTTTGCTAGCGTCTCTCTAAAACCCTGCATAGTATTGAGATACCTTTGCCCTAAAATGGCACCCCGAGGCTTCGGTTTAAAGTTTTGGAAGGGTGCTCTGAAGATTTTGATACATCAAATGTAGCTTTGCTTTCATGTTATAATGCAAAATTGAAAAGTGTGTGGTTTGGGAGGAATATGTCAAACCGGCGCCCAAACCCCTCACTGAGATGAGGCACACTATATACAGCTCCCAAAAAAATTAACAGACCAATGCACATTTTTCTTTCCTTTCCAAAAAAGTCGAAAAGGAAGGTTTTGAGTGAGGAACAGAAGGGTTAAAATTAAGAAACCACTGCAAATTAAACACTTCTGTTCCTCACTCAAAACCTTCCTTTTCAACATTTTTGGAAAGGAAAGAAAAAGGTGCAGTGGTCACTTAATTTCATCCAGACCTGTATATTGTTATTATTATTATAAAAAAAGAATGTAAACAGAATTAGTAGGGTGTACATGTTTTTATCTTTTTCAAAACTAATATAAAGAGAAATGTTAGAAGAGGGTGGTGATCAAAGAAAAGATCCTCAACAACTATTCAAATGTAGTTTAAAACAACTTTGAATATATTTATTTGTTGCCATTGACAAAGTCATGGTCCTCCATCTACAGGTGTACTGTACTCCCCAAAACAAATAAGTGCTCAACATGGCTTTAGTAACGGCTTTTCAAAGCACACAAAGGATATACAGCTAAATGCTCTCTCTTATACTCTTATAAATTGAAGTGTCCCAATACCTATGCCGACGTAAAATGAGGGGGTGGGTGGAATGCTGTTACTCTTAGATTGTAAAACATATACGCGTACAGTGACACAAACGTACAGTGACATGTTGTGCTCTTGCCTTATATTTATCTTTTAATCGTGTTTTCATATGCCTTGAGTGTACAGCAAAAACGGTGATCTTGACTTTACTGTCCCGATACTTATGGAGGGCACTGTACCTTTTGATAGGAACATCACTGAAAGTCTTACAATGGCTGTTTAACAAACGTATGAACATGACGTGTAGCTTGGTCGCTATTACATGGAGGCTTTGCAAAATGAAACAAAACATGACTATGTAATTTTTTTTAGCTCTTGTTAATCCTTCAATACACGTTTTGACAATTATGTGTGAAACAAATCTCACTTCATAGAAATCTCTGACACTTGATAGAAAATACCCTAAGGTTCTTCTAGGGTGAAATGCCACTTTAAATTGTCTACTGCACATGTCGCCGTGAAGCCTATCACTTGTGTTATGTAGCAGTAATTCAGTAAAAGTTTGTCATTATTTTTAGCACAAGTGTTAGAGTATTGTATCGCATACCTTTGCTGAGTTATGGTCTGCAATTAAATATTTGCTAAATTAATAGGCCTCATCTCTAGTCAAATATATATATTTTTTTTTTCAGTTCAAATATGTTACTTTCATCCATGCAACTCTGCAAAGCAAAGCATGTCCATTTCCAAGAGGATTTCCGTGGAAGAAAAGATGTTCCGGTAGCGGTATCGCCACACACTGTGTGGGAACGGGGTTGGCCCGCTACAAGACACACCCCTGTATTTAGTTTTTATCTGGGTGAGTCAACACTATCCTGCCTATTGCTTCCAACTCTCATCCCTCTGTGGGATATGGTCAATGAGCAGGTCCTTTTGGCTCAGCCTGAACCCAGAAAGAATGGACTTGGACTGGGTTGTTTTCTGTTCCTGTACTGACTCTGAAATTGCCTTTCTTTATCAGAGTGGTTTAAAGTCCAGACTCAGTGAAGTCATCTAAAGTATTGAGGTTCCAGGTGAGAGGCACTGCCTCTACGGAATGGATCTGAGTTGGACTGGATGGGAGCAGAGGATTATTTATCCATGTCACAGTAATTCCACGGGACGTCACAGATGAGTCTAATCGAATTAAGTGGAACGTACTTTAAGATCATGCTTGAGTGTCCAAAGTAGGACTTTGGGAAAGGAATCAAAGCGGTAAAAATGACCACCCTGATGTTAGAGTGGACTTGAAATGAGTAGTAGCCTCCTGTTTGACACTGTATATGTTAGAGGAATCTAGATTCAGATGTCCATGAAATCGGAAAGTCTGGGGAGAACATTAATAGGATGAGTTTTCAAGATGTTACCTTCTCTAAATGTTAGTCTTCTCAATAGGAAAATGTTCAACAAAAATAATCATCATAATATTCCAGAATACAGAGGTGGCCTTGAGGATGGTCATTTAGCCAAGCAGATGACCTCAGACCCCTACACACTCTCATTCAATCACATGTGTGTCCCCTATGTTTTACCCTTTTATGACACACACAAACATACAGCACTCTGTGGGGCCCCATGTTGGGAACCATATGTTATTCTTCTCCCTTTATGCAGTTTCAATCAGTACTACCATGCATTGTGTCAAAATGTATTTCATTACTTCTCCTGGCAATAATATCACACTAATGAGACAGCAACTATTCTGTATTTGTCATGTAGTTTGAGTATTGGGAAATGGGGACAATTAGCAAAATGAGACATCATCCAATCTTGCGTGTGTCTCATTTTCCCAATACTAATCTTAGTCTAAATGTTAGTTCACTGTATGTCTCTCACAAGGACAACTAGTTTTTGTGTGTCGAATGACTGAGATTCATGAACACATCTCGATTTTCATACAGAGAAATTGCAGCCCTTTGATCTGTGCTATACCCGTGCTAAGAAGCAAAATCAAACTATCTGAAGAGTAACGTGATACGAAATGTCAGACTGTAAGCAATATGTAAAGAAACAACTCAGTGCTTCATTGGCAACTTGTGATTCATTTTCCCTCCCCATAACAGTCACCCTTTCTCTATGACAAGCCACCCTCCCGCACCCCCTGCTCCTTCTCAACCTCCCTTTTCTCCATCATCCTCCCACTCACCATAGTCTTCCTCCATCTCCCCCTCCTTCAGACCTGTTGGGGCTTTTCTCCGTCGTGTAATGAGACACACTGTAGAGTGTTATTGGCTGCTCCTGCGCACTCCAGGTGGCGTGCAGCACAAATGACAGCTCACGTCACCGACATAATACCTGCTGGGCTGACACCGCCAGAGTGTCCTGGAGTCTGTCGGATGGGTGCAGAGGGCAATATGGGTTGTGTGTGTGTGTGTGTGTGTGTGTGTCATTGTGACTAAGAATGCATCTGGACCTGACAGGAATTACCATACATCGACTTTAGCCGACCCCTGAATGTGTCTCTGGGGAAAAAGGAACCTTTCGTTACAAGCCAAACACAGTTATGGAGGTATGAAGGAACATTGTAGAACTATGCTTTTCTGTGATGCTCTGGTGACAAATCATGTTTGGTCTGGAAAATAAAAAAGATTTGGATGTAAGTGGCAGAAATCAGTTGTGCTGCAATATCATGATGATATTTATACAATTGGGTGTATGTATAAAATCACTGTCAAAGGTTTTAGAACACCTCCATTTTCCCAGTTTTTATTGAAATTCACAATGTAATATTAATGAAATTAAAGCATAGAACCAGTAAATAATTGGAGACAGAATTAATCATGGAATTGTTTCGTTTAACAAAATTGAATCTACATTTTTGACTCATCAACGTAGCCACCTTTTGCAGACATAACAGCTGAACATAGGCATTCTTTCTACCAAGGAAATCCAGTATTGCTCAGAAATCTTCTTCCCAACACCATTCCAGACGTTCCCACAAATGTGTTGCAGTAGAAGGATGCTTTGCTTTCATCCTTCTGCCCAGGTAATCCCAAACCAGCTCAATGGGGTTTAAGTCAGAAGACTGTGCTGGTTATTCTACGATTTGAAGCCCACTATCTTGTTCTTTACTTCTAAGGTAGTTCTAACTGGGTGGTATGTTTTGGGTCATTTTCTTCCTGTAGGATGAACCCCTGAACAACTAGGTGTCCACCAAAGGTTTCTGCATAGCGCTATAAAATGCTGTGGTAACCATTTTGGTTTAAGTTGCTGACTCTGTATCCAGCAAAAGAGCCCCAGACCATCATGCTTCCTCCTCCATGTTTGACAGTTGGTGTCATACACTGAGTAACCATCTTTTCACTTACTCAATGGCATACGAACATCCTGCAAAGTAATTGTTTCATAAGACCTTCCAATATTCAGTAGGCAGCTTCAGTAGGCAGCGTTCATTGACCAAGAAGGCGTATTGTTCGTATTTCGCTATCATAGCAATGGCTTTTTTACTGCTACTCAACCTGTCAAACTTTCGAAGTATTCTCTTCATACTTAAAACTGAGATTTGATTACTTAATCCAGCCTTGAGCTGTGCTTGAAGCTGTTGTCCCGTGAGCTGCCTATCACACAAGTTGTTGATTCTCAGAAACATGTCTTGTGATTCTGTTGAGGTTTTGGTTCTGCCAGTATTCTCTGTATTCCGAGTGCCTTTTGATTGTGTTGGAAACTATACTAAATACACCTTGAAATTCTTAGCAATTTCTCTGCAAATGAAAGACCTAGAGGTTCTTTGCAATTTCTTCCAATGAAAGACCTAGACTTTGAAGTGTTATAATTGTCTGTCTGTCTTCCTTTGTTAATTGCATATTTTTTCACCATTATGATAGCAATATATTACTTCCTACAGTACAGTACTGTCCGAATAATGATTATTAGGGTTTAGTAGCACAGTCTGTTCCAACACTGCTTTTATACAGACAGAGGTATGTAATCAACAAAGGTTTGAACAGCTGTAGGAATTGTCATTCACGAATAAAAGAAAAATAAACATTGTTGTGCCATAAAATTAAATAGCTTACAGCAGTGTAAATGTACATTATTGTAAATTATTTTTCAGTTTTTGGCAAACAAAAAAAAAGAAAAATTACCCTGTAGTTTACCACTTACCTTTATACATTTTCAGGCAATTCACCGGACTTCAACTGTTGAAATGTCAATAAAAACTGGAATGGGGGTGTTCAAATTTTTTTGACCGGGGGTGTTTATATGTACTGTATGAAAACACACACAAACAAACATACACACACACACAGACTCTTTTGTAAGGACTGGAGAGGTCGAGTCCTTAGGTTTGGTGATTATTAATTATAAGAGAGGGAGATGAAATGAATGAGAGTTTATCCCTGCTTAACGTCTCCTGTCTTAGCAAATGAATTTCTGCATATCAGATAACTTTATCTTCACTCCACAGCTGTTAGCTGAGATTCAAAGTGTCGAAGGGATTCATTTAGAATGCTTATTGTAATTATAGAGCATTCTGGAATCTGGGGTTTTTCTTGCTTTAATTTCAAGGAATCAAACACAGCAATCAACTAATTTTGCATTGTCTTTTTTGCACATTGCTTTAATTATTATTTAATTTATTGAAATACAAAACTATTCAGTAGAAATTGAATACTATTGATTCTTGAAATATTGAATGTAAAATGTGCATTGTTTTTTAATCAACACTGTCAGGTCATCAATGAAGCTTTTACAAACAGGCATATTACTTATAGCATAGTATATACAGTATTGCATTGTCCCAAGAGGTTCCATAAATTTGCATTCATTCTACATAGAAAAGCTGAATGGATTTGTGTCATAATTATTCTATTATCTGTGAAAAGATCTTTACCATTGTTATGCTGTTAGTCCCAAACTTTGCTGTAAATTTCTAATTAGAAGTTGCTATTATAATTTGAGTTTCTGTCAACATATCGGAATGTTTACCAACAATTTAAGGAGTTATTGTGTTTTATGTGTGTGCCTACTAATGACTGTTTAATCAAAAGTTTTGTTTTTCGACGTGTAGAGAGTATTTAGCGATAATGTGGTATTGCAGGCAAAAAGATGGATAGGCTTTTGATTCAATAAGCGACTGCAATTACTGTGGCCCAGTGCTAAGTATTTGTTTTATATTAAAGCCTGCAACTGGTGAGCCCAAATTAACTGGGTCGTCAGATTGAAGTGCTGTGCTGTAGATTACTTTTTCTGATTTGTTATGCTTTTACATCATTAAATGTTGCAGGAAATTATTTTGTTAAGACATCAGCTATAATGCTTCCATGAGATTTAAACTGTACTTCACATTGTGAAGTACTGTAGCTGAGGCAAATGTGCAGATGCAGTCCTGGAAGTTTTATTTTGAAAGAAGTTCAAATTAAAACATCTATATTGTAGTAAACAATATTAAAAATCTGCTAATTCAGTAAAATGTATTCCTTTGATGGTGTCTTATTTGCAGTTTGCAGTATATCAGATAATTTAGATAACAACTTATCCTATAGCATATGTCTGATAATATAGACAGGGTGGGCTTTACCCATTACCATAATATATCACATCATACAGACAGGGAGGCCTTTACCCTATACCATAATATATCACATCATACAGACAGGGAGGCCTTTACCCTATACCATAATATATCACATCATACAGACAGGGAGGCCTTTACCCTATACCATAATATATCACATCAAACAGACAGGGAGGCCTTTATCCTATACCATAATATATCACATCATACAGACAGGGAGGTATTTATCCTATACCTTAATATATCAGATCATACAGACAGGGAGGCCTTTATCCTATACCTTAATATATCAGATCATACAGATAGGGAGGACTTTATCCTATACCATAATATATCACATCATACAGACAGGGAGGCCTTTATCCTATACCTTAATATATCACATCATACAGACAGGGAGGCCTTTATCCTATACCTTAATATATCAGATCACACAGACTTGGAGAGCTTTGTCCTATTCCATAACATGTCTGATAAAATAGACATGGAGGGCTTTATCCAATACCATAGTATATAAATAAATGTGTTTATAGACAGAGATGGCCTAATCTGAGTCCACAATACATGGCACAAACCTGCCGGTTTTAGTGCCTAGTCAGACCAGTGGGGAATTCAGCAATAATTGCGGCGAGATTAGTGGTAGAATGGTTGATACAACGAGAGAAAAACTGCTGATGCGCAACCACAGTTCCACATCGCACCTGGTGGGTTCATTCATTCTCCCTGGCAGTAATAAGTTGACAATCCTACATGTCATTTACATTTGTGTTAAATCTGTTCTGGGTTCTGCGGCATCCAGGGCCCTTGGGAGACTGTTACAGTGTCCCATATTCCTGGATCCCATGCTGGCTCATGACCTCCTTTACATACGTATCTCCTGCTTTATTTCCCCATCTAGCTGTGTAGCGTGACGTTGCAGAATTATGCCTGGGTGTTCTGGACGCCTTAATCAGATCCGTTTACCGCAATATTTTGTTCTTTGTCTTTGTACCGTAGGCTGCTGCGGGTCTGTTGCTCGTGTATTTCTTTTCACCAGGCCTTGTCTGTGGTCCCAGTCCAATAGCCGAGGTCTTCTCATGCCCACTGAGACCGGGTCAACCGTTGTGTTCTGCATGAGGATCTGTGACGGCGTTGATCGCTCCCCGGCTCCATCAGACACCCGGAACCATCTCTGGGGTGTGGCTCATCACTGGCGTGCGCACATTTGTTTGTGCTTTGCTGGGAAGCCGACACTGACATTTAACTCGTGAAACGTGTTAATACGTGTTACGGACATCATTATTATGAATGATAATAATGATTTACAGAGTGATCGAGACGATGATGGTGATTAATGACATTAGTGCTTAATGGACAAGACAGCAGTCCTTCCATAATGAAATTATAAAGGGAAGGCCACTGAAAGTAATGGACGCGCGGCATATCTACTGACAGTGTCCCTGACTGCTATTTGCTCCCACTGGACCTCACAAATACAGCACGGCAATTCACGACAATTCATTTGAAGGGCTGTGTTAATAAAAAACATAAAACACAACGGCAGGTTTCTACTGTCATTGAGGCTTTTCATTGGAATCCAATGCTAAGACCACATGCCAGATCCAGTGTAGCTTCATCGGACCAGACTCTAACCGATCACCGTTATCAGAACGCTTTGTAGCCATCCCGACTGGGAATTGAACCCACAACACCGGCGTAGCAAGCCCCATGCTCTCTAGCTACTGAGCCAAACAGGAGAAGACAAACGTATCTACTCAATTATGCTCAAAATAGGAGACCGATATGAGAAGTTTGTGTTCCAAATGCCATCTTCCTCCCTGCCGCAGTCCACCGCATTTGTTCCAGTGCAGATGGGGCTCCTGTCGAAAGCAGCTCACGACAGAGTCAAGGGACTAGAACGCCATTGAGGACGCAAGCTCAGAATAGTTAAGGCCCACCCACGTACTGGCACACAGCCTCCAAATGTCCAATCCAGAAGTAAACCGAAAAACAAACTGTAGTGTCTCCTTTTCACATCCTGTTCATCTAAACTCTAGTGAAACTTTGTTAAGCATTATATTTACATACAGTAGGCGTGACTTTAATTTCCTTGGACATATGTTCCTCCCCTGACAATGTCTTTGTGAGGGAAACACCTACAGAGACACCTACATGCTGTTCAGCTACCTGCTGTTCGGGACTGGAATGCATGACTGCTAATGAATAACACGTTGGCTCCACCAACCCAGTAAGACCTGAAAATAACTGGCCTTGATTACTATTTAACTACCACGGTCCCTGTACCTGCCATGACTAATTATATCACCATGTAGATACCGAACAATATGGTTGTTGAGGAAGAACGTGCAATTACTCATTCGTTTGGTTAGGAGCTCTTTCCGCATAAGTAGCTACAGATGTTATTACACTGTTAAGTACCGTGTTGTGATATTATTTACGCTGGGCGGCTCAGTCTGTTAACCAGGTGATAACGCAGCATTGAAACCATCTGGATGCTTTTCATGGATTTGGTCCTGCTAACTCAAGTATACCCTGTATAACTACAATGTAATAACTTCATATTGTAGGTCTTTTTAAACAGAAAATAACACTGACACACCTTGTAGATAATGGTCTGTCTTACCATGTTACAGTGTAGTTAGAGTTGTAATAACTCATATAACTACCATGTTACAGTGTAGTTAGAATAGTAATAACTCCTATAACTACCATATTACCGTGTAGTTAGAGTAGTAATAACTCCTTTAGCTACCACGTTACAGAGTAGTTAGAGTAGTAGTAACACCTTTGACTACCATGTTACAGTTTATTTAGAATAGTAATACTTCCTTTACCTACCATGTTACAGTGTAGTTAGAACAGATACCTTTTAACCATTATGTTACAGGGTAGTTATAATTGTAATAACTCATTTAACTACCATGTTACAGTGTAGTTAAAGCAGTAATAACATATTTGACTACCACATTTGTGTAGTTACAATAGTAATAACTCCTCTAACTACCATCTCACAGCATAGTTAGAACAGTGATACCATCCTTAACCACCATGTTACAGTATAGTTATAATAGTAATAACTCCTACATTATTAAGTAATTACACTTACTTTATTTTTAGGTCCCTCACTGTGTCACATTGTGTGTGTGTGTATTTCTCTGTGAGTGTGAGAGAGTGTGTATTGTACTTCTGGATGTTTGTGGAGATAGTGGAGGACTAGGCATCAGTGTTTGGCCCAGGGCTCCAGGGGAGAAGGGACTCATTACCAAGCATGGAGGAGACAGGCACTCTACCACAGTGAGATGGCTGAAGACGCTATGTGTGTGTGCACGTTCGTGTGTGCGTGTGTGTACAGTGCTAGTCACAGAGAGGGAGCATTGGGACGGTGTGTGTGGCCGTAGCTTGCAGCAGCCTGGGGTTATTAATTGAAAGAGATTAAGCTGCTCTTGCCTTCACCATGACAACACCATCAATAAGGGCCCTTGTATATGTCCCTGGACTGATGTTCCCATTGTCTCTCCCCTCCCCTGCCCCCCCCCCGTTATATCTCTTCCCCTCTTTCGCTTTCTCTTCACCTCTCTCTCTTGTTCTTCCCTGTCCTCATCCGCTCTCTGACTTTCTTTCTAACCTTCTGTCTCTCTTGTGTCTCTCCCTCTTCCTCTGACACACACACACACACACACACACAGTTTCAATTGTCTCAAACCGCTCCTCGATTCCACTCCACTGAGAGGAGAGGTCACAGCGGAACTAGGGCCGTGTCTATACCGGCACCCATCTTAGTACACTACCTTGGACCTGGACTTGGTTCAAGGTAGTTTACTTCTGAGGGACTGTGGTACCATTTGGAACACGGTCCTGGCTGTTTTGGGGGGCTTGAAACTGAAAGGAGGAGATGAATATAGTTCAAGGTTAACCGCAGCGCTTCGAATCAACCCACCGCTAAGTCAGAAAAACAAATGATAGAAACACTTCAAACCCACTGAGACCAGATTGCTCTGTGAAGATCCAGGTAGAAGCCTTCACAAGCGGTCCTCGCTTCCATTGGGGGAGGTAGGATCATGAATAAACATCATCCCGGGAGAATTTTAACTATCTGAGGCTTCACCATCCATCACTCCGCCTCTCTAGAGCTTCAACCTCTCCTAAGAGCCATCACTCAGACTACTGGATCTCGGAGCCATTATGTATTCTCACAACTTATTCCCAAACAACAGACAGCTATCACACCAGCATCACAGAGTGTCGAATGGCAAAGCGCCGTGATAAGCAAGCTGTTTTCCTGAACACGCTCCAGAAAGCTGATGTGAACCGAACAAAGTGTGCAGTGGCACAGGGTGTTTTCAGTCAAGACAGGTTTCCAGAGAAGCCGCAAAAGGGTGGACAGATACGTTTATCCATTCACTGTGACTGTGGCCATGTTAGCGCTCTCCCTCTCCCAGTTCATTCTTACTCAGCCGCCTTATTGCCCCAGAGAACGTCATCTCACTTGGCTTTGTGGGTTTAATCCCAAGTCAGGAAATGTTGCCTGAGCTGGGGTTGTAATCTGTTTTCATTTGTGCTTCATTAATTACTGCCATATTCCATGTCATTTTGTCCCCACTCTCTTGTCTCTGTGAAGAGCCTTATTTTATTGTAATACTTCAAAGTTTCCTTTGCGTTTGTCTTATTTTTTTTGTTAAAAAACCAACAACAGGACGGCAAAAATATCTTTATATATTTTTTCCGGTCTATCGGAGATACTGTATTTTTTTTTTATGGCACCCTTTTTACTTGAATTAATTATTTGACTGTCTTGGAAATGTTCACATGACTCTATACAATCCTATGTCTCCACCTTTTCCCCTTCAATCCTTTCACCCTGCCTCCCTCCCACTTTCACCCTGCCTCCCTCCCACTTTCACCCTGCCTCCCTCCCACTTTCACCCTGCCTCCCTCCCACTTTCCCCCTGCCTCCCTCCCACTTTCACCCTGCCTCCCTCCCACTTTCACCCTGCCTCCCTCCCACTTTCCCCCTGCCTCCCTTCCACTTTCACCCTGCCTCCCTCCCACTTTCACCCTGCCTCCCTCCCCCTTTCACCCTGCCCCCCCCCTTTTCACCCTGCCTCCCTCTCACTTTCATCCTGCCTCCCTCCCACTTTCACCCCTCCTCCCTCCCATTTTCACCCTGCCCCCCCCCCCTTTTCACCCCTACTTCCCTTTTTTTTCACTTTCTATCCAGTAACCCCTCCCCTTCCCTCCCATGTCTCCCTTTTCCATCTCTATGCCTTCCTCTTTGCCCCCTGTATCGCTCCTCCTCCATCTATATCTCCCCCTTGCCCTCCATCTCTCCCCTCTGTCCGTTCTCCTTCTGCCCCTCTATCCCTCGGACACTCTCTCATTTCATCTGTTACTTGGTACAGCTCATGCATTACATCCACCACATCATGGATGCTGTGAAACAGAAAATTGGATTGATTATTTCCACCATCTGTTTGTGGCTGAATGACAAACAGTATTGACAAAGATTAATGGTGTTTTTTTCCCCCTGTCAGATAATGACCGTCTCATTTCCGTTTTGGGATTGTATCGTAAGTTCATCAGTGCTGTCAAAAATCACATCTGCTAAATGAATCGTTCCCACCGAATTACGTTAGTAGGCAATAACGTGATGCGTGTTTCTAATTTAGTTTGAAACCAATAGTAGCTTCTGCCTAGGCCAGGGGTTCCTAATTAATGTTACTCTGATCAGCCTTTGGAAGCTAACCTTGATATGCCAAAACCCTGATATTTCCGGTTTTACATTTACAGATGGCGTGCCCAACATCACTCTGAGATTGTAAATCCAGTGAAAAAAAACCAGCATCCTATAAATGCCAGCACAAATAATTAGAGCTGCATTCCTTCCTCCCCTAGAAACGACCAGTCCAGCGGACCGACATTTGCTACATTAAACAATTTTCATTTGCAATGGCTTTCAGCGTGTCCATCTTAATTAACGAAGCTCAAGTGCAATGACACTGATCCGATTTATCCCAGTAGAGCCGATGCACCGCTCGGACGCAAAATATCACCGTCAGCAACCTGCTGTACGCGGCACCGGATTCCCCGACTACGCCAGGGCCGCGGCTAAAAGTAGTGTGCTACCAGGGGAACAGGGTGGCCTTTGGGACACAGGCCATACTTCCTGGAACCCCACCGTCTACACAAGCCTACATTCATCCATCAGCATCACAGGGCCCCTATAAAACCTCACCCATGGGACCATTATATATCAATACGCTGCGTTATGCCATTAGGGGGACGGGGGAAGGGTTTCTGGGAGGCGGTTATTCAGAATGGCTTTAGTTGTATGCACCTCTGGGTGACAGTGCCCTGATGAACGACTCTAATGTAAAAAAAAAAAAAAAAAAAAAAAAAGAATGCCTTGGGGGAGATTCTCACTCAGTCTGCTCTGGTTCAGACCGCTATAATGGTCACGCAAAAAACCACCAGCGGTCTTATGGATCGGTCCTGTTTGGGGGGTTATAGGCCCCAAGCAGGACCATAACAAACACACAAGAAGCCATATTGCTATTATAAACCCGACTACAATGCCGTGTTCATGCCCTAACTTTCACCCAATCAGGATTCAGTTGTCGAAGCACTCGGTTTCCAATGTACAGCGTGGGACGCCGGCGAACCGAGTGATTGGTTCATCTGGGCCGGTGAGGTGTCAAAGACCCGCTGGTTTACAACGGTAATTATTAAGTTGTTTACCACTTCAACAGTAGGCTCTCACCACCTGGGCGATTTAGCCCAGAGGTCACGGCCACCATCCGTTAGCAGAACGACTCGGTCAACTCCCTGTCCGGAGCAGGACTGGCTGAGGGTACACTCTGTGTATGTCCTTGTTGGTGTTAGTTTGTCTTTTGTGGTCGCATTTGGTCGAAGTTATACTTTTTTTAAATTAATTTTTATTTATTTTTTTGGTGGCGGGGGGGTTGTTGTGTTGGAAGTAGTTCAACTTTTGGGTGTTATCTTGGCGGTTGTTTGTCTTCGGGTGTTCATTTAGAAGGGGGGGTGTTGTTGTGTTGGAAGCATTTCATCTTTGGGTGTTGTCTTGGTGGTTGTTTGTCTTCGGGTGTTCATTTAGAAGGGGGGGTGTTGTTGTGTTGGAAGCATTTCATCTTTGGGTGTTGTCTTGGTGGTTGTTTGTCTTTGGGTGTTCATTTAGAAGGGGGGGTTGTTGTGTTGGAAGAGGTTCATCTTTGGGTGTTGTCTTGGCGGTTGTTTGTCTTTGGGTGTTCATTTAGAAGGAGGTGGGGGTTGTTGTGTTGGAAGCATTTAATCTTTGGGTGTTGTCTTGGCGGTTGTTTGTCTTTGTGAGTTAATTTAGAAGGAGGAGGGGGTTGTTGTGTTGAAGCAGTTCATCTTTGGGAGTTGTCTTGCTGGTTGTTTGTCTTTGGGTGTTAGAAGTGCAGAATTCGAGAGTTAGAGGGCGTCTGGTGTTTCCAAAGAGCTGTTATCAGGGGAGGGCCCAGGGTTCAGAGCGCTCTCTACCTCCCCCTTTTCTCTCTCTTTCTTTTCTTACTCCAGCTCCCTCCTCTTTTACCCCCTCTCTTTCTCTCTCCACATCTCTCCCTTTCTTCTCATTTCCAATTCATGCGAGGGGTAGAGGTGGGAGGGTTGGGGGGGGAGTGTGGAGGGGAGGTGGGGGTGGAGGGGGGGAGACATATGGTGTGCCCAGCGTGTGCTGAAATATTAAAAAGCAGTGTCAGTGCAGAGGCCGCGGTCCCACCAGGTGGGAGGGAGACCGGACATGAGAGAGAGTGAGAGAGAGAGAGATAGATAGATATGAGAGAGAGAGACTGGGACGGGACAGAGGAGAAGGTAGGTGAGAGACAAAAAGAGAGGAGAGCAGAAGAAAGAAAGAGATGTAGAGAGAGGAAAAAGAGGGCAAAAGAGGAGAAAGGTGGAATAAGAGAGAGAGAGTGAAAAGGAAGAAAAAGGGGTAAAGACCACTCTGAACGCTGAGAAACAAGGCTGAGAAAAAATATATACAGTGGATATAAAAAGTTTACACACCCCTGTTAAAATGCAAGTTTCCTGTGATGTAAATGAATGAGACAAATCATGTCAGAAATGTTTCCACTTTTAATGTGACCTATAATGTGAAAAATTCAATTGAAAAACAAACTGAAATCTTCAAGGGGAAAAATGAAAAATAAAAACCTTACAATAACCTGGTTGCATAAGTGTGCACACACTCTTATAACTGGGGATGTGTTCAGAATTAACCAATCACATTCAAACTTACGTTAAATAAAAGTAATTACACACCTGCCATAATTTAAAGTGACTCTGATTAATCACAAATAAAGTTCTAGTAGGATTTTCCTGACATTTTCTTAGTTGCATCTCAGAGCAAAACCATGGTCCGCAGAGAGCTTCCAAAGCGTCAGGGGGATGTCATTGTTGAAATACATCAGTCAGGAGAAGGGTATACAATTATTTCCAAAGTATTAGATGTACCATGGAACACAGTGAAGACAGTCATCATCAAGTGGAGAAAATATGGCACAACACAGACATTACCAAGAACTGGACGTCCCTCCAAAATTGATGAAAAGATGAGAAGAAAACTGGTCAGGGAGGCTTGCAAGAGCCCTACAGCAACATTAACGGAACTGCAGGAATTTCTGGCAAGTATTGGCTATGTGCCACATGTGACAACAATCTCCCGTATTCTTCATAAGAATGGGCTATGGAGTAGGGTGGCAAGACAGAAGCCAATTCTTACATAGAAAAACATACAAGCCTGGCTGAAGTTTGCAAAAACAAACAAAAGCACATGGGAAAATGTGTTATGGTCTGATTAAACCAAGGTGGAACTTTATGGCCATAATTCCAAAAGGGATGTTTGGCGCAAAAACAACACTGCACATCACCCAAAGAACACCATACCCACAGTGAAGCATGGTAGTGGCAGCATCATGCGTTGGGGCTGTTTTTCTTCAGCTGGAACTGGGGCCTTGGTCAGGGTGGAGGAAATTATGAACAGTTCCAAATTCCAGGCAATTTTGGTACAAAACATTCAGGCGTCTGTTAAAAAGCTGAAGATGAAGAGGAAGTTCACCTTTCAGCACGACAACGACCTAAAGCACAAATCCAGAAGAAGATTAACATTTTGGAATGGCCCAGCCAGAGCCCAGACCTGAATCCAATTGAACATCTGTGGGGTGATCTGAAGGGGGCTGTGCACAGGAGATGTCCTCGCAATCTGGAGTGATTTGGAGTGCTTTTGCAAAGAAGAGTGAGCAAATATTGCCACGTCAAGATGTGCCGTGCTAATAGACTCCTACCCAAAAAGACTGAGTGCTGTAATAAAATCAAAAGGTGCTTCAACAAAGTATTAGTTTAAGGGTGTGCACACTTATGCAACCATGTTATTGGGATTTTTTTTATTGATTTTTTTCCCTCAAAGATTGCAGTTTGTTTTTCAATTGAATTGTTCACATTATAGGTCACATTAAAGTTGGAAAAAGGTGATTTATCTTTGTCTCATTCTTTTACATCACAGGAACCTGGCATTTTAACAGGGGTGTGTAGACTTTTTTTATCCACTGTAGCATATTAACTTGAGATCTAATTTGGTAAAATCAAAAGAAGTGAAGATGGATAAATGCAAATAATAAATCCACCTACACTTAAAAATGTGCTTAAAGCAGCCTGGCAGCATTACTTTGTATTTACAGACAACTTTGGCATTTCTGACAAAGCCCCCTTAGTTTTACCTTAGCACAGGACCCTGAAATCCATTCCCCTTTAAACCACACTCCTTTTTATGTATGTGACATAGTAAACCATATTCAGGGACCTATTTTGGCTGCTTGTACAACAAGGGGCCAAGAATCCTGTAGTTAATGTTAAATCATATGTAACTCAAATATAAGTCCTGTAACTTACATTATCTTGACAATTTCTGTACTTTATTTGGAATTATTACACTCAAATGTTTGTTAGCTGTACAGGTTGTTAGCTGGTTGAGACAGGACAGGTGGTCTGGTCTGTCTGGTCTGGTCTGTGGCTCAGTGTATTGACTGTACAGGCTGTTATCTGGTTGAGACAGGATGTGTGGTCTGGTCTGTCTGGTCTGGTCTGTGGCTCTGTGTATTAACTTTACAGGCAGTTAGCAGGTTGAGACAGGACGGGTGGTCTGGTCTGTGGCTCAGTGTATTTACAGTACAGGCTGTTTGCTGGTTGAGACAGGACGGGTGTTCTGGTCTGTGGCTCAATGTATTAACTGTACAGGCTGTTAGCTGGTTGAGACAGGATGTGTGGTCTGGTCTGGTCTGTGACTCAGTGTATTTACAGTACATGCTGTTAGCTGGTTGAGACAGGATGTGTGGTCTTGTCTGTCTGGTCTGGTCTGTGGCTCAGTGTATTTACAGTCAACCGGTCTACTATGGGCCCTTAACGGAGGACTCAGAGACACTCAGCACAGCAGAACGCAGGAGCACAGTAACTGTTTCAAGTTCCAGGACAAGGGAAAACATAATTTTTTTCTGATTTATTGGATGAAATTGCCTGCCTTTTTTCCCAAACCCCAGTTGATATTGTTATCGTACAGTTTCACAAAACATCACCAAATTGGAGACAGCTATTTTAGCATGTACAGTACACTATAGAATATTAATGTAGTGTTTTCAAGCATGCCGTTTGTAACAGGATTATTCATAAATCAGAAATTCTATTTCAAATAAAAGCGAAGGGAAGGGGAGAAGATGATGACTGTGTTTTTCTTTGGCAAAAATGTTGCACTCTCCATTTCCATCTCAATGAGCATTCTCCACGGGGTACAGACAGACTTCGGGATTAGGAGACTACCGTATTGAATTGCATTTAATTATTTATGACAATTTCACTTTATCTCGGGTAAAGTGACACATGAGCCAGTCTGTCCCATTCATCACACCGCCATGGCCTTTTAAATGAAATAATGTGTTGGATACAATATGTTGCAACTGGTTCATCGTGACATTTGGGTCACATGAAAACGCTCCTCGGCAGGTTCTTAATGTCCCCTGACGCAAATCTGAAGTCGGTGGATCAGAAGTGACTCTGAGCCTTTTCCTTTGATTTGGTTTGAAAAAGGGCGAAACAGAGTGAGGGAATGTTGACCTCAGAATCTCATAAATATTTTCTTGCCAAAATTCCGGCGTAAGAACACAACCAAGAAGGTCTACCTTCTGTTCCTCAAGTTAACGATTTACAACTCCTCCCTTCGCCAATCACTAGCCGTCTACTCAGCAAATCTTGTTCCAGTTTATATTTGCATTCCTGTCAGTCTGCCCAGCGAAGCTCTTCTCATCTTAACCTTGCTGCTGAAACAACTTGACTTCTGGTGTTCACTACAGTTGGTATAGGATCAATGAATATAGGATCAATTGGTATAGGATCAATTGCTGCGTTAGGCTCCTTATTGTTTTCTCACGGACCAGCAGGCTGCTTTCCCACCATGTTTGGGATCAAGCCTCATCATTCACTGGTTCTCCTCGAGAAGCCTTGCAAGTCATAGCTCCAGTTATCGTTTGCCAGTCAGCCCATCAGCTTCACCATGACAATGCTGTAATTTCCAAGTCTCGAATGAAGAGTGTAGTTCCCTTTGACTTTGTCACTCCAGTGCCATAATGAAGGAACACGTCTGCGTCAAGCGTATCAATACAATCACCACTGATGAGGCCGTACAGGTGTGTAGCAGTGTATTATAAAATACAATCACCACTGATGAGGCCGTACAGGTGTGTAGCAGTGTGTTATAAAATACAGTCACCCCTGATGAGGCCGTACAGGTGTGTAGCAGTGTGTTAAAAAATACAATCACCCCTGATGAGGCCATACAGGTGTGTAGCAGTGTATTATAAAATACAATCACCCCTGATGAGGCCGTACAGGTGTGTAGCAGTGTGTTATAAAATACCCAGCTAAACGTGTATTAATGGATGTGTCGCACTTCATGTTTCCACGTTCGACAAATGGCATGTATGGTTTTAACATAGTTTTTCTTTGCCTTCCTAGGCGAACCATGCTATCTGCTATTCTCTGCAATGTAACAGTCCACCCTGGGTTACTTTCCCCCAGGTGTTGTTGTTTGTAGGTTGTAGCAAGGTTCAGTTGCACGGCCCTTTTCTGTCTGGAACCTGAGCATGGTGCTTTTGTCTGCATCAGTGTGGTTGTGTTCCCTTGCCCTGGCTTTCGCGGTTTTGGGTCGTTTTGGTTTGTGCATTCCTATCTGCGGCTGTTCCCAGGTTCTCCTGCTGGTGTGTTATTCTTCTGCTGCATTTATAGTCCATAATGGGCTCCTCAGCCAGGCTCCATCCACTGCCCATGGTCCATCTTTGCTATGGCACTTAAAATTGAGCCCACTTGCATTCATGTCAATTGATCCACCTTGAGATATTTCTACTACTTCATTGGAGTCAACCTATGGACCTGTAAATTCAGTTGGACATGATTTGGAAGGGCGAAACCACGGGCAATCTAAATAAAACAAAACAGTAATCCCACCAATTTCAGGCCAAGAGCTGTTGAAAGATGCTTATAGAAATCTCTAATAACCCCAGGCAGTGGCATCTGACCGGGGGGATAGGTGTACTAAGTAAATAGGGCCCTAATGTGTAGAGAGGCCCTCAAAAAACGTTTAATTTTTAATAAAGAGGGGAGGGGCCCTCAGAGACCACCTATTTACAGGGCCCAGAATTTTGTGCTACACCCCTGGCCCCAGGGCAACATCAAGTAATCTAAAGGCCTTCCTTGCAACAATCAGTGTTTAAGTGCATGAGTCAAATGTCAGGAAAAGACTGCACAGCTCAAAACACTACTCATGTATTCCAGACAACACCTGGTAAATAAAAAAATTACTTGAACAACATTCTCTGGGTAAAAGGTGGAGTTGTTTGGCTGAAATGCTGGACTCCATGTTTGGGGAAAATGAATCACTGCCCTTGAACAGACTTCATACCAAGCGTAAATCATAGAGGTGGTGGCATTATGGTTTGGGGCTGCTTCGCTGCCTCCGGGCCTGGCCAACTTGCCATCAGTGAGTCATCCATAGATTTCATATTGTACCAGATTTTCTCTTGAGGATGGTGTCTGGTCTTCCGTCAAAAATTTTAAGCTGAACCAAACATGAATCCTAAAATTGGACAGTTATCCTAAACACAAACAAAGCTTCCACAGACAAGCTCAAAAAGAAGAAATTGGGTGTTATTCAAAGGCAGAATCAAAGCCCACATCTCAATAATATTGAAATACTGTGGGGGTTTTGACTCAGGCAGTGCAAACAAGAAAGCCCTCGAATATGACAGTTGAAGCAATACAATAAAGAAGAGTGGACAAAATGGCCTCCTAGTTGATGTAAAAGACTGATGGCAAAATTAAGTAATGTCGACCAAAGCGGGCAACACTGGCTATTGAAACTTGAGTCAACTTACTTCCACACAATGAAAATGTTTGTATGTAGATTTTTGAAGATAAATGATTACCACGCATAATTTGTTGATAAGCTACATTTGGTTACTTTACCTATCAATGTTGTTAAAGTGGAGATTGTCTATCCTTATATGTCCCAATAAATTAAAAAAGACAAAGACAACTTTCCAGTTTTTTTTCCACGTGACTCTATCTGTCTGTCCTGATAACCCCCTATTTCCTGCTACCATTCTGACATGAGCTGGAAACTAATCCTCTGCATTATGGGGATTTTGTTATCTGTGACTCAAAGAGACCTGTGTGTGTGTGTGTGTGTGTCTGTCTGTGTGTGTGTGTGTCTGTGTGTGTGGTTCATAGTTGACGATAGTTCACTGAGAACACAGCATGGTTGTGTGCAGGTGCCTGCTGTTTTTCTCCTGTATCGGTGTAGATAACACATAGACACACACACACGAGTTGAGGAGACGTGCATACAACACACACACACACACGAGTTGAGGAGACGTGCGTACAACACACACACACGGCACACAGGGGCTTGACAGCAGGAAGGACAGTGTGTGTGTGACAACTTGATAGAGGATGTGTAAGACATTAAAGCCTGTTAATATTTTAACATTGTGTAACTGATCTCATTCTCATTGACATGTATAAAGGGGCTTTCATTGTTTATTTAATTTGATCTTTTCAGGTTTTATGGATTTCTAAAAAGGACAGAAAGGAGTAGGGCACAATTGCATGTCTTCTTGTGTGCTGACACTTTGAAAGTTGTTTAAAAAAATAAATAAATTGTTTATAAAAAATGAATAGAATCCCAGTTAATCTTTAGATGCAGGTTTGTCCATCTGTTTAGCCAGGTGAGACAACCATTCTTAGGCAGACTTACTGTATGGGGAAAAACATCAATATGAAAACATTAGTAAATAATTTCATACTTTATTCAAATTGCTCACACAGTACCCATATTTTATAGGATCTGAGGGGAGGTTTAATTTCACATAAGCTCATGCTCATACATTAAATTCAGTGAGTATATATCAAGAATGCATAATGTAATGTCATGTAATTTAATGGAAGTACTAACGGACTAAATGCCCTTTTAAGAACCATTATTTTAACAAATAAGTTTGACTGAGCAATGACCTGAGAGACATTACCGCAAACCGCCTTACTCTGGGACAGAACAGATTTGTTTCACCTTGCCTTTTGGCTCAGGGATTCAATCTAACCACCTTCCGGTTACCAGTCAAATGCTCTCAACCACTAGGCCTCTCTTCAGTCTCGGCCTGGTAGGTCAATCCCAGCAAGCAAAACCAGTTCAATGAAAAATGTTCAAACATAAATATGTTTTTCCCAATGTCTTTTCATTTTCTCGTGCTTATCGGGATGACAAACAGGTGGGTTAGTATTTTTGCATTTTGGAGCATCTTCCGCTGACAGTAAATAGCCTCCAGTACGTTGTTGGTTCTACCTCTGATTTTCAACGGCTTGTCTTATGTTCCTCTTTTCGTGTTTCGCGTTGCAGGTGAGAAATTGCTTTGGTAGAATCAATATAACAACAAGTCACAAATGTGAGCATTGAAGACCACAAGGAACCCAGAGGTAGGCTAAATTATGGAAATACATTCAATTATTCCCCTCTCACAGCTGCGCAAATGTATTTTTCATCAATGTAATACACCACCAATGACACTCCGCTACATTGATATGCCAATCGGGTCTCTGCATCTGAGAAGACAATGTGGCTTTGAAGCCTCTCATACATTATAGCCTATACACCCGAAATAGAGAGAATGAAAAGCAAAGGGCAGTGGAACAAAATGAATTGGTGGTTGATCTCCACAATAAAAATGTGCCTTAGGTTCCAAAAGAATTCATACTCCACGGCAGAAATCGTGGTTCTCAGTCTCGCAGGCGTGGAGAAAGAAAGAAATGATTGTTTCTTTGCGGCAGAAATAATGATCATGTCTGAGCTGACAGAAGAGTTTCCCCTCCGTGTTAAATAACCTGCCCGGGGGGGGGATTGATTTACTCCATACAACACTGCATGTTGCCGCTCAGAAATAAATCCTAAAGTTTCACCTAAAAGGGTTGACTTTGTAAAACGCCACACCGCTTCTTTTGAAGCATTACAAGCAAGTTTAGTCTGACATGGCCGGTTGGATCAATAGGGTGTCCTCTCTGCCTCTCTGCCTCTCTGCCTCTCCAGGGGAACAAATACCCATTGGCTGCCTCGGCTGCCTCATTCAAGTGGGGAATCAGGCCAGTCAGTGTTACGGACGGATTTGCATACCTTAGACAGCAAGTTTTTTCAAACGGGAGTGGAGGGGGGACGTTGCTAGCTAGACGTCTTCCCAGGTCAGTCACCAGGTGTCCCACGTTCGTCCTTGGCCAGGGATATCGATTGATCCTCTGTGCCAAAACACGTAACATCATCTCTGTCCATTGGTGGCGTGTTGTTTTACAACACGTTACTGCGCAGATGTGTACCGGTTTCTGTGCTTCATGTCTATCTGCATTCTTCTGGGCAAACGTTTCATTGGTGTTCAGTTCCTGCCATCAGCGATGCACGTGAAGAATTCAAGTTGAGTTGACGTGAGACGAACGTCCCCTCATTGCCTGGGAGTGTCCCAAATGTCACACTGTTTCGAAGTGCACTACCATTGACCACAGCCAAGGGTGCAGACAAAGGCCCCGTTTCCCCCCTCCAGTCCAGTGGACCTGGGCGGAGTGGCTGCCGAGCGGCGAAGGGATTTAGACATCTGTGTGGTGAGGAAGATTGGCTTTGGCATTGGGTTAATTCTGCTGCTCAGCCATGCTGCTGGACAGAGACAGCGGGTGAGAGGGAGAGGGAGAGGGAGAGAGAGAGAGAGAGAGAGTGGGAGAGAGAGAAAATTGTGAGAAATGGATAGAAGAAGAGAAAATAGAGTGATAAAGGAATATAGAGAGAAGAGCAGCTGCTTTCCACGCTCCTGTCACTGTAAATGATGTTCTCGTCACGTTCGCCAGGAAGCTTCCCCCTTTTGCCAGTAACATATTTTCAATTCATGTGTGCGCAGGGCCCGTGTGTGTGCCAACTGCTGCATTCCTCCTCTCCACGTGGACTCGGTCCAGTCAAACACAGGCCCTTTCTGTGCTATAGGTACAACATGTAAATAGAGCCACTCAACGCTGAGCCACCAGGATCACAGAGACACCGGAGCCCCGGCCGGAGCTTTAATTATGCTCTCAGAGACATCGACGCCGGAGGGACAGGACGGATGGAGGTGGCTGGAGATAGGTCTCACTGATGTCCATTTCAGCGTATCGCAAATGTACAGCTCGGCCACAGAGAGAGTCAACAATCCAGTGTTCAGTTTTTAAACAGAGCATCGACCGGTGGCGGCTGGTGACTTGAAAAAGTGAGCAGTGAGCATACAGTAGAGGAACGTATCGGAAAAGCTTGTTTCAAAGATTTTAACCTAAAACATTAATAGAAAGTATTTTTTGTCTACAGTTTGCTGCTAAGTGGATCGGGCCAGGGAAATTTCCTTTGTTAAAAGGTTATGTGACACAGGACCACGGAAGGAGAGACTACTGGAAGTCTTCAGGTACTTGACAGGAAGAGCCCGACACTTATGGTCTGGTCACAATGCTGCCATGCTAAACAGAATCTGTGGACAGAAATCTGTTTGATCAACCAAGACTAAACTTTTCTCCTCCAAAGGGATGTTGTTAAATCGATAAGACTATTTAAGTGTGATGTATTGGCAGGAGTATACGTTTTGTCATTAAACTGTTCATTTTGCATGAGTCAGAACAAAGGCGTTTCAGGAGGAAAATGTCAGACAAGGAGGAGTGGCTGGGCTGTGTCTGATCCTTCCCTCTGTCTGTCTCTCTCCCCCTCTTACTGTCTCTCTGCTTGTCTGTCTGTCTCTCTCTGACTGTCTCTCTGCTTGTCTGTCTGTCTCTCTCTGACTGTTTCTCTCCATGTCTGTCTCTCTCTCTGACTTTTTCTCTCTGTCTGTCTCTTTCACTGTGCCACCCACTCTATATAATTGCAGAACAATTTGTAAATCAGCGGATCAGAGCTTCTGAAGATGCGCAATCATCATGTGCTCGATTGATTTGACAAGCTTTTAGCAAATAAGGAAGGGCATAAACAAAGGATCATGGCCTCCTAACACGCTAACCCCCACACAACGAAGGACGGAAGGCATCCTGAAAACCTCTTGATTGGGACAGACCCCCCCTCGACTAAATCCAGGTGCAACTACAATACCAAATTTCCTCACAACAACATTTCCTGTGTTTAGAAAACTCAGTAAAAGAACTGAGAAACTGGAAATAGACTTGCTGAAAGTATAACATAATCTGAAATAGTTTCAAGTGATTCTTTGCTACTAGAATATAATAAAAATAAACATAAGATAGCGATATCTTGTGAGATCTAGCAAAAATTATTCTCAGTGCATTCACATGTTATAAGGAAAACACTTGTAACTAATAAACATTATGTCAGTATGTTTAGGTCAAATTAATTATTATGTCAGTGTGTTTAGGTAAAATTAAATATCATGCCAGTGTGTTTAGGTCAAACTACATATTATGCCAGTGTGTTTAGGTCAAACTAAATATTATGTCATTGTGTTTAGGTCTAACTAAACATTATGTCAGTGTGTTTAAGTCAAATTAAATATTATGTCAGTGTGTTTAGGTCTAACTCAACATTATGTCAGTGTGTTTAGGTCAAACTAAGTATTATGCCAGTGTGTTTTGGTCTAACTTAACATTATGTCAGTGTGTTTAAGTCTAACTTAACATTATTTCAGTCTATTTATGTCTAACTAAACATTATGTCAGTGTGTTTAGGTCAAACTAAACATTATGTTAGTGTGTTTAGGTCTAACTCAACATTATTATGTCAGTGTGTTTAGGTCTAACTAAACATTATGTCAGTGTGTTTAGGTCTAACTCAACATTATTTTGTCAGTGTGTTTAGGTCTAACTCAACATTATGTCAGTGTGTTTAGGTCTAACTCAACATTATTTTGTCAGTGTGTTTAGGTCTAACTCAACATTATGTCAGTGTGTTTAGGTCTAACTTAACATTATGGCAGTTTGTTTATAACAAAAAATTATCTTAGTATTTGTTTATTTCTAGCAAAAATAATATCTCATTGCTTTTGCGTCTTGCAAAACCTTGTCTCCTATTTTCTCCCCTAACTTAGTGAACAGGATTATAAACCGAAACTTAAGCCTACATTTAATCTTGAAATTCTAACATAATCTGGTGAGTATAGACAACTGGCCTGCTGGGTATAACCCTAGTTTGCAAGCTAACAGGGTCCGAACATATAGAATCAGTCGCTGCTAAGATGGGAGGGGACTCCCTTTGGTTTTGGGAGTTGTTGTGATTTCTTTACTTCTCAGTCAACCAAACAAGTTTTAAAAAAAACATCATTCCTGGCCGCTGGCCGACTGCCCAGTTCAGTGGGGTGGCAATAAAAGACACGTATGAAAGTCTGACTTCAGAGTGGATGAGAGACATCCCTGTTGGTCATTCCACTGGGTGCAGATGTGCTGAGCGTGCTGAGTGTCCTGTTCTGGCAATTGAGAGACTCTTCGGACACCGATTGGTACTATGAAGGGCTTAACAACCAGGGACAAAAAGGACCTTGCGGCTCGACTGCGAATGTGAAGAAACACACAGACTACTATGCTTTTTGATGGTGTTTTTGCATTATACAAATCTAGAAGCTAATTGGGAAGCTAATAAATACTAAACACAGAATAAGAGCTATATGGTTCTGGTGAAAAACTGCGTCTTACTGTCCAGCTAACGTGGAGTGACTAAAATCTGGGACTTTTCTCTCTGGTCTGACCCAAATCGCCCTGTTCCCTGTTCTGTTCTGATCAACCTGATGGCTAATACAAAGTGACCACACTCCCACCTCAGAGATAGCTGAAGGGCTTTGAGTGGAACCAGCTGAGACAAAACATAATCTAAAAAAACAATTTCCACCACCATGACCGCTAGCAAACATCACGTACAGCAAGGGTGTCAACTAAGTTTTGCTTAGCAGAGTCATACATGGTTTAAGAAAATATTGTGCTGGACCTAACTGAGTTTACCCTTGTAAATTACTCTGATTGCAAGTCTGTAAAGGTGGATATTTTGCTTTGGTTTTGGAATATTGCTTTTTCGCCACCTGCTCTTACTTGTTTTGGAATCAACAGCATCCTAATTACCAGTGAAATATCAAGACTTAATCAAAATTCTGATGGTGGTATCCAAATTAAACTCTGAACCAATTGCAATTCCATACAGCAAGGAATTCTGGGATATAATTAACTATAATTGCACGCTGCCACAGCAACAGATCTGCTGCACAAAAAGTATCTTTTTGTTTCTTAATTCCATTTTACAGACAACATGATTTATTTTCTCCAGAAGGTGGCATTTACTCAGGCTTGACTCATTTCATAGAACAATCAGAGTAAAAAATGAACAATACAATAATGAATTGAGCTGCTGTGGGATAATACTTTACTGAGCATTAATTAAGTGATTTTAAATGAATATGACAATTGGGGAGACTTATTAAGACATATTCACATATGTCACTATCACAAGGCAGATCTTGTCAGCGACACTAACATGAAAAGTGAACTGACATTTAGATTTTCCCCAGAGGAGCAGATGTGCTTTACATGCTGGTTATCTGAATAGCTTGATGAAAGATTTGCCCTAAAAAAGGTAATATGTTTATAGTATTTACACCACACATCTAGAAGAGAACTGGCCATTGGACCAGAAAATACATTTCAGCTGGGTACCTGTATAAGCCTGTTGAACAACAGCTGAGGTAGCAATGGGCTTCATTAAAAAGAAAAAATTCATTGATTGACTTCACTGAGGCTTGTGTTGCTGTGATGAGAATTATGTTGATAATTAAGAATTAATACTAATGAAAATTGTCCCGTTATTTTTCTCCAGGGTTTTTCCCCTCTCCTTCATCACTCAAAGTCATTTGAAAGCAATTGAAGAGGGGACATGAGAAGGGTAAAGGTCCCCCAACCGTAGTGTCATCACCTTTATAAACATGCCATTTCATTATAGATCCCCCAGATTTAACAAATGATAACGTTTTTTTTCCCTTAGTTCCAACCTTTCTACTGAGTTTTTCTGGGCCTCTGCGATTCTTGAAACGTGGAGTTGGGTACACGTAAAAGCACTTTGTGATGTAAAAATGTATGTATGCTTGATTGATTGATGGAGAGCAAGTACCTCTTAATATTTCCCTGTAATTAGTTCTTTGGATAGATTCAGTCGTGGAGAGAGACAAGCAGAGATGGGAGAGGAAGCAAGACTGGCTTCCTGAGTTTTCAGTGGAAATCAATTAGCCAAATAGGAACCCCCTTGAGTGGTCCGGAGCTGACCTTTTTTCAATGGTAAACACCTCAAGTCCACTATCTTCAAATGGTGTTCACCATCTTGAGTTTATATTGACACCAAATGGATGGCAAAGGTAACTTAGTAAATGAATTCAATTAAGGGCAATTCCGGGCTAACAAAATTAACCTCTCACTTAAAAACCTGTTTCAAACTAAAAGCTTTCCCTACAAATACCTCAGGGCCCGGGATGTGGTCGTGGAGATGTTCACGGCACCCCTCCAAGTTGGTGAGGATGTGGTCGTGGAGATGTTCACGACACCATTCCTAGTTGGTGGGGAGGTGGTCGTGGAGATGTTCACGGCACCACTCAGGGTTGGTGGGGATGTGGTCGTGGAGATGTTCACGGCACCATTCC
Source organism: Esox lucius (assembly GCF_011004845.1). Lineage (NCBI taxonomy): Eukaryota > Metazoa > Chordata > Actinopteri > Esociformes > Esocidae > Esox > Esox lucius. The sequence continues at coordinate 40,389,617 of NC_047588.1, forward strand.
TAGTTGGTGGGGATGTGGTCGTGGAGATGTTCACGACACCACTCAGGGTTGGTGGGGATGTGGTCGTGGAGATGTTCACGGCACCACTCAGGGTTGGTGGGGATGTGGTCGTGGAGATGTTCACGGCACCACTCAGGGTTGGTGGGGATGTGGTCGTGGAGATGTTCACGACACCACTCAGGGTTGGTGGGGATGTGGTCGTGGAGATGTTCACGGCACCACTCAGGGTTGGTGGGGATGTGGTCGTGGAGATGTTCACAGCACCACTCAGGGTTGGTGAGGAGGTGGTCGTGGAGATGTTCACGGCACCACTCAGGGTTGGTGGGGATGTGGTCGTGGAGATGTTCATGGCACCACTCAGGGTTGGTGGGGATGTGGTCGTGGAGATGTTCACGGCACCACTCCGAGTTGGTGGGGATGTGGTCATGGAGATGTTCACGGCACCACTCAGGGTTGGTGGGGATGTGGTCGTGGAGATGTTCACGGCACCACTCCGAGTTGGTGGGGATGTGGTCGTGGAGATGTTCACGGCACCACTCAGGGTTGGTGGGGATGTGGTCGTGGAGATGTTCACGGCACCACTCAGGGTTGGTGGGGATGTGGTCGTGGAGATGTTCACGGCACCACTCAGGGTTGGTGGGGAGGTGGTCGTGGAGATGTTCACGGCACCACTCAGGGTTGGTGGGGATGTGGTTGTGGAGATGTTCACGGCACCACTCAGGGTTGGTGGGGATGTGGTCATGGAGATGTTCACGGCACCACTCAGGGTTGGTGGGGAGGTGGTCGGACAGGGTTGCTTCGCCTCACCGCACTCTGGGAGCTTTTTCGTGGCTGGTTGGGCACCTGCAAGCTCAATCACCACTGTTCACCAGTGATTGCTTGTTCCTCAGAGAGCACCTATGCCGGCGAGCTGTTCCTGGTTGAGCGAGCATTGTGATTGGACGGCATGGATCTGCTTCGAAGGACAAGTCGCCACGACGGGGCAATACTGTATGTTTTAAGCAGACTTCAGGAAAATGGGCGGACGCATGCATCAATAAAAACCTCATATTTCAAATGACACGTCTTCATGCAGGAGACCTCATATTAATCAATTTTATTTCCCACTGATTTTAGGCCTCCATGTACACAGCGGACCCCAAGGGTTGTAATATACACTCTATTCCACTGTACTACATTATTCAGCGTTCTGCTGGGCTGTCCTCTCCTCTACTATTCTGTGCTGTCCAAACTTGTACAACATATATACATCTATGAAATCCAGGCTAGGGGAAGTGACCAGATTTCAACTTCTCCTCAGGGTTCATGGAAGTCCAGTGTCATTCAGTGCTCAGTGGGCTGGGATGCCGGTTACAGCAAATTCAAAGAAGGTAGGCAAGGGGTGTCATTTTAAGTGTCAGGAAAAGCCAGGAGATGTGACATTAATTGGAAAGAGTGTGAAGTGAGAGAGAGGCAGGCAAGGGAGTGATGGAGAGAGTGGGAGGGAGAGAGTGGGAGGTATGGAGAGAGTGGGAGGGATGGAGGCGGAAAGAGAAAGGCACTGAGCTAAGTAGAGATGGAGATAGAGAGAGAGGGTTTGTCCTGTTTTACTTTAACTGCCAGATGACAGAGAAAACAGTGAAGAGCTGAGTACAACAGTAAGCCCAAAAACAGGAAACAGTGGCAGGTGACCCAATCTGTGGTTTGTGACTACGGTGATTTTATATTGCAGTGAATTAATTTGCATTGATTCCATTAAAGGTACAATTCCACAATTTGGTAGATGAATCACGTAATAACACGATAAATATTTGTTAAGACTGGTGGATATATGCCTGTACTGACATGTCAGTGTACTTTATTAAGTTGCCCAAAACATCAATTCAAATTTAAAATCACGTTTGCTCAACATCTCACTTGCATGTTCATTCTACAAAGGAACTATTTGGGTATCTCAACAAAAAAGCTGTGGTAGTACAAACTAAACAGTTGTACGGTGAGGCCACTCACACAATTCTCAATATGTAGATATTACAGTTTAAAATGGATGTGTTCTGCATGTTTAAAGCTTCAAACACCTGAAAGAAGACAAACAAACAACACACACACATACACACACAATACATTTTCATGAACTTGTAATGCAAAATGTTTGAAAACCACTTTCACAGCCAATCCGTGCCGGGACATTGATTGTAGACTAAGACATACTTTGAAAATCACAGAAACATGCATTTATGGATGAACAGCGAACATGACACATCCCTGATATCCAGAAAATGTCTACAGGCTTTCAACAACAAAAACCTCAGCTGAGGTTATCTGCTGGACAGCATATTTTCGGTATTTGCATGTTCTTTCATGTTGGCGCTAAATAATAACTTCCAGTCGCAGTTGCCCCTCTTCCCGCTGCGTCGACCATCTTTTCCAAGGTGAAATTCAGAACATTGGTGTTTATCCCCAAAACATGACACTCCGAACCCTTCAGATCAGAGATGCTTTAATGGTTTCGGTCTGAATATGTGAGTGTGACACTAAGAGTATGTTTTTTTCCCTTTTAGTCTCGGTGAAGACAGTCAGACTTGTTCTGCAGTCTAGCCGTGTCTAATGTAAAAATGGAATCATTCAACGACTGTGGCCTTTCAAAGTCAATAATTGGGGTGAAAGAGAGTCGTTTTCGGTTTTACCCAGTCAGTTTGCAAGAGGTTCCAAGCCTGTTCTATGGATTCTATTTCTGTGTCCATCTGTGATGAAGGATGTTCCTATAGAGAACAACAGGTTGCTTTTAGACTGAGATAGAACAGTGAGCTGCACAGCTCAGATAAGATGTGATTTAGGCACCTAACAATGGTGACCCAGCAGAAGGAAAAGCTTTGTTGTGATGAGGAAGCCTAAACCCTGTGTTATCTTACTGGATTGTGTTTCTCCCTCTCACTATTTTTCCGTCAATTTCTACTCTTTTCTTCGGAGCGTCGCTCCCCGCCTCCAGAAAGTGGATAATTCACAATTTAAACGGGCAACTCTCACTGTAGCAACGTCCACTGTTTCAGTGTAACACAACCAAGTTGCGTATGTCACGGAAATGTACCCCTGGAAGGAATTAATACAATGAGTTCCGTTTTTTTGTCCCCTGGAACAGACACTGCATCTTCCTGGGGATTTGTGTGCCATCCGTCAGCCTGTGTTTACACTGTTTGTGCGGCAGCACGTTAATAAAACTGCTCTACTATTTTTCCCCCTCAGTTCTGAGCCCTGAGAGCCCGTTGGCCGGTTCAGTAACTGTACACTGGCTGTAGCTGGCGGAGAACCAGGAAACTGTTCCTGTTCTTGCCCGGTCCCGAGGAGATCTGGCAGGCCCTGCAGCCCGCGGGGCGAGTCCCAAAAAAACACTCCCGAGTGTAGGGCACTGACTCTGGTCGGAGCCCAGCGAGGGCGCAGGGGGCCATTTTGGGACCCGCCGCCCGTTGCACAGTTAGCTTTCCCCTGCCCTCATCAATCTCTCTCGCCCAGCAGATGCTGAATGGGATTACGTCTCTGTGGCAGTCAGGGGAAGGAACGAGGGATGGCTGTTGAAATATGGCCGCAGCCGTGCCATAGATTAACAGTTACTGCTGAATATGGATGTAGTTCAGCCTGGGTTACCTGGGCTATTAGAGGTAATGGTCTGGCTACAGCTGGGCCTACACTGTTCTTTAGTATTCTAACCTTTTCGCGGCTCATGCCCGGCGGGCTGCATCGGAATGTGTTGCAGGTTTAACTGTTTCAGCTTTACAAGCACTTGCATTTTTGTGTATATTATTATAGATGGCCTAAGGTGCCCAGTCCACCTATTCACCATGGATGGACCAACCAGTGTGCCTTCAAATGCAAAGGGAGCTGTGGAGGAACCACAGGGGCACAATTACCCCATGGCTCAACATTTTAATCATTATCTTAGCTGTCAGTCAAACTCCCCGAAAGCACAACCAAAATGGGCGATGCTTAAGGACAGGGATGAAACAGGAAACGTTTAGCCGTTCAAAGGTGTAAGCCAGAAACTGACATAAAAATCATGAAAGTCCTATTAAATTTGTTAAGACCTATTTTTTGTGTATAACTTTTCTTGCCATGAAATAACCTAACTTGTCCATCTGTAAATTCAGGAAATTGTTTTGGTAACTAACATGACAAAGCAGTTGGGTGGGTAACCCAACGTTCAGGAATGAATCCTGACTTGTTCAGTCAGTTGTTTTTTAACACTTCAGCAAAGTAGAAGATCCTTAAGGAAGCCGATCAGAGACATGTACAGGGGCTGATCATAAAATTAGAATATCATCAAAAAGTTGATACATTTCAGTAATTCCATTCAAAAAGTGAAACTTGTATATTATATTCATTTATTACACACAGACTGATATATTTCAAATGTATATTTCTTTTAATTGTGATGATTATAATACATACAACTAATGAAAATCCCAAATTCAGTATCTCTGAAAATTTGAATATTACTTAAGACCAATACAAATATTTATTTTTTTAAATGTTGCCCAACTGAAAAGTATGAACATGAAAAGTATGAGCATGTACAGCACTCAATACTTAGTTGGGGCTTCTTTTGCCTGAGTTACTGCAGCAATGCGGCGTGGCATGGAGTCGATCAGTCTGTGACACTGCTCAGGTGTTATGAGAGCCCAGGTTGCTCTGATAGTGGCCTTCAGCTCTTCTGCATTGTTGGGTCTGGCATATTGCATCTTCCTCTTCACAATACCCCATAGATTTTCTATAGCGTTAAGGTCAGGTGAGTTTGCTGGCCAATTAAAAACAGGGATACCATGGTCCTTAAACCAGGTACTGGTAGCTGTGTCTTGTTCAAGAGTGGCTTGACACAAGGAATGCGACAGCTGAAACCCATGTCTTGCACATGTCTGTGCGTGGTGGTTCTTGAAGCACTGACTCCAGCTGCAGTCCACTCTTTGTGAATTTCCCCCACATTTTTGAATGGGTTTTGTTTCACAATCCTCTCCAGGGTGTGGTTATCCCTATTGCTTGTACACTTTTTTCTACCACATCTTTTCCTTCCCTTCGCCTCTCTATTAATGTGCTTGGACACAGAGATCTGTGAACATCCAGCCTCTTTAGCAATGACCTTTTGTGTCTTGCCCTCCTTGTGCAAGGTGTCAATGGTCGTCTTTTGGACAGCTGTCAAGTCAGCAGTCTTCCCCATGATTGTGTAGCCTACAGAACTAGACTGAGAGACCATTTAAAGGCCTTTGCAGGTGTTTTTGGTTAATTAGCTGATTAGAGTGTGGCACCAGATGTAGGTCCCCCTTTCGCCGCCAAAACAGTCCTGAGCTTTCGAGGCACATACTCCACCAAACCTCTGATGGTGTACTGTGGTATCTGGCACCAAGGCGTTATAGCAGATCCTTTAAGTCCTGTAAGTTGCGAGGTTGGGCCTCCATGGATTGGACCTGTTTGTCCAGCACATCTCACAGATGCTTGATTGGATTGAGATCTGGGGAATTTGGAATTTGCACTGTGTGTTCTGAGACCTTTAGTACCATCAGTACCAGCATTGACTTTTTCAGCAATATGAGCTACAGTAGCTCATCTGTTAGATCGGACCACACAGGGCAGCCTTCGCTCCCCACGTGCATCAATGAGACTTTGCCGCTCATGACCCTGTCGCCGGTTCACCGCTTTTCCTTTCTTGGACCACTTTTGATAGGTACTGACCACTGCAGACCGGGAACACCCCACCAGGGCTGCAGTTTTGGAGATGTTTTGACCCCGTCGTCTAGCCATCACAATTTGGCCCTCAGATCCTTACACTTGTCCATTTTTCCTGTTTCTAACACATCAACTTTGAAGACAGAATGTTCACTTGCTGCCTAATATATCCCACCCATTGACAGGTGCCATGATAACGAGATTATCAGTGTTATTCACTGTCTGTTTATGCCAACTGCAACTAGTGTTGATGAAGATTTACCTAAGAGTAGCCATATAAACTCGTGTTGATGTAGGTTTACCTATGAGCAGCTGTTTAAACTAGTCTTGATGTAGGTTTACCTAAGAGTAGCTGTTTAAACTAGTATTGATTTATGTTTAGCTAAGAGTAGTCGTTTAAACTAGTCTTCATGTAGGTTTACCTAAGAGTAGCTGTTTAAACTAGTATTGATGTAGGTTAATCTAAGAGTAGCTGTTTAAACTAGTCATGATGCAGGTTTAACTAAGAGTAGCTGTTTAAACTAGTCTTGAGGTAGGTTTACCTAAAAGTAGCTGTTTAAACTAGTCTTGATGTAGGTTTATGTAGGAGTAGCCAGTTTTGGTTAAGCTGAGCCTTTCATTGCTCTCCAGGATAATGGGTTCATTAGTGGGATGTGGCCATGTAAACAGTGTTATTGCAGCCCTATCCATTCCCCTAATTGCCAAAGTCTTCATTTGGCCATTTTATCTGTCCCAGCTGTAATTTTCAGAATGTTAATGGACGTTATTATACTGTTATGATAATGGACATCCATCCTTCTCACACACAAACACAGAGTTGCGTCCAACAAAGCGGTGCTCTATTCCCTTCGTGGTCCTCTGCAGGTTGGGAACAGTGTGCAACCCAGGAAACAGGATGCAGTTTGGAACGTAGATGGAGTGTAATGTCTTAACGTTCTCTTAATCCATCCAACCGAACGCGCCTACCAACAAGGAGGAGACAAATGACAAGTCTCTGAGCAAGTCATCCTCTGCAGGTCTCGGTAATGACAGAGATTGTGGAGGTCTGTTACAGGTCAAGTCAGAACATCCGACAACCTAATCATGTGTGGTTGCCTCTGTCCTTTTTTTAAATTTTTTATTGCTGAATCATTTCCTACATGAGAGACCAGCCACTGCATTCATTAAGATACGGCATTTAACCAAGTAATGCAGTGAGCAGCGATGAATGGACATTGTGTCCATGGACAATGTTCTCTACAGGCCAGGCTTTTCTGCTTTGTACACCCAATCATAAATATGCAGCAACAGGAAAGTGAGTTGTTGTTAATGGACCTTTGTCTTCCACAGAAGAAAATTCATGCAGGAATCCCTCAATTAAAACTAAATTGCTCACACATCCTGTGTTTAACGTAAAATTATGGGGTATGGGTGTAAAGAAATGTTAATGTTCTCAAATTCATGGAGATTGCTATGAAAGCAAGGCCTGACCATCAATGAAATCTAAGTATCCCTCTGAACCAGGTTCCGAAGTAAAACAAGCTGGTCTGGTTTCTGGCAGTTGAGCCAAGTTCAAGGGGCATTTACCATTTACATTCTCCAAGAATCATAGGGTGTAGTACATCACTCATTTATAGGTCAAAATGTACCCGGCGAGTCAGGACACCGGCTTTAAGCCTGATATTTCACAGAGGGCCGTGGTGCCTGAGAGGAAATGCACCTGCTACAATAGGTGGATCAAATGAAGATACGACGCCTCAGCGAACATCTTCCCAAACCGTGTGAGAGGAGAAGGGGGCACCGTGTCTAACCTGATTATCATGTGAGCTCAGTAATCAGGTGGCCCGCAGAGTGCCGTGCCCTGGTAATGAGCTTACACTCTTAGAAGTAAAGGTGCCTTACAGAATCTCTTTGAAGAAGTAAGAAAACGACGAACCCCTACCAGAGAGATACATGCATTATCTCCTCCAGCCTCTGTCTGGCAGACAAGGGAATAAATCCCAAGGACCGTGCGGTGCGAGCTTGCTCCGATTCACTGGCCCTGGACTTAGACCACAGGCTGTCAGTCAAACTTTTTCCAACTGAGGCTTGGTTAATGTAGTTTGTCTACAACAGCCCTTAATACACCCTCCAAATAGGGACCTCCGGGGAACGTTTATGTACATTACCATGACATCTGTCTATAACAGCCCTTAATCCTCCAGGAGGTTTTATATACGTGACTGTAATATCTGTCTATAGTGGCCCTGTAATATAGCCTTCAGATAGGGACCTCTGGGGATCGTTTCCCCCCCTGTAATATCTGTCACGGCGGAGGGAGGGGCCGGAGCGGAGATGGGTTGTGATAGATAACCCTGTCAGCGCTGAGGGATTACGACGTCAGACTTGAAAGTGGTCCGGCCAAGCGTTTCATCATGGCCAATCATCTGAGCTTTTTATGGCATTGCGGCGGTAAAGACGGGAATGTCTCCGTAGTTCCCCACCCTCCTTGGCCGCGAACCAAATGGCGCACTCATTCAGGACACATTGACTCACTGCAGCCTTGGCCAGTATATCTAGTGTTTTATTTTGAAGGGACAGATTTGAGTAGTTTATTCAGGTGTTGTATCTAATGTTCTCAAAACAGTAAACGCACTTCCTCAAATTCACACACTGACCAAACCCCAGATTGCTCACGCAAAAATTAAAAATTCTCAGAATCATATTATCAGAGGTGTAACTTAAACTTTGCCCTCAAAGGTCATAGAAAAGCCTCAAATAGTCTGACACTAGTGAATCCCAATGCACACAGGTGAGAGGAAGTGAAAACATTGTTATAAAGAGGTATTAATGAACCAATAACCGTTACACGTTCCAGGATTCCCCTATGAATTGCACATTTTGCATGATATTTTAAACTGTATATGAGGTCTTGAGAGAACACTGAAGAGAATACCATCATGGTTCATTTCGTGGGGGGGTGTGCACTGAAATCCATTAACACTTGAAATGGTGTTCATAACAACAGCAGGGAAAACTGGTGTGTTTTTTTTAACAGGTATAGGGTTTCAATCATACAGACAAAAGTTACACTTCCTCAGCCTCAGACAATCCTATAGTCTTGAACTCTTCTTCTTGATTGGATTTCTCTAAACATGTTTTTGAACAACGTTAACAGTGGCCAGTTCTTGGCCCTTAGAAAATGTGAAAAATGTATGGTCTACAGCCATCGACTGGTATCTCTCAATTCGGCAGAAATAGTAAAAGTGTATTTTAGAGAAAAGTAATACTCAAGTTCATGTAAATGTCCGGTTCTGTCCTGTGTGTGCTAATACATACAGATTCAGAGTACATAAAACAGAGTCGTCAGCACAGTGGTCAGTACACGGCTCATTTTTGGCTGTGCTCTTAATCCAGCTTCTCAGTCCCCGGCAGTGCCTTCAACATGACGATATGGTGACAAATATGCTTTACAACAAGACACATGTTTGCAGAAAACTGGTTCATAGAACCAGTTTTAGCTATTTAGAACCAGTTTTAGTGTTTGTGAAAAACGGTATCACTCGGAAATGTATAAGAACCCTGGTATTGGCATTAATAAAAGTTGTTTTTGTTAGTTTTACGTCTGTGCAAGTAAATTAAATTATACATTTTATTCTCAAAACCACACAAAATATTCCCCAGAAAATTATTAAAAGGGGTTCTGGATGCAAGATGTCTTGCTATCAGAGACCACAGGAGAGGAATTTTCTTCATAGGGTTTCTCTGTGAGCAACACATTGTCGATTTCTGACGAATATGTCTTATGGCCCGAAAACAGGCTCTTTTCAGCAAACAGAGAAACAATTCGAAGAAGTCATTGATCAGACCGCCTCATCTTAACTCCTTTGTGCCGAACGTTACTGTTATCATTCTGACAAGGTCAACCAAGCTCCATTCGGCCGAGGTTATTTTTCTCACGCTGTGGGTCGCCGTAGTTCATTCTGTGACGGTCTTTAATCAGGTCAGCGGAGGTCGTCTTGTCGTGTCTGACGTGGAGCCGTTGCTGCGGCGCTGACTTCCTGAGACTGTAAGGTGACCCTGGTGACGGTGATGGACGGAAAACCCCGGGAAGGGTAGTGTTGGCCTGCTGCTAAAGCCGACTACTCCTGCTGAGAAGATGTGTGGACTGCATCATGTTGTGTGCTGCTTGGGGAATTTGGGACACACAGGAAAGAAAATATTCCTGCATTTAACCGGCTGAATGCTAAAAACAGACGCGCACTGAGGGATATTTACTGTAGAAATGTAGAGATCTGCAACTGTAAATGTGCATCCATAGAATGTGTATCCTTTTAAAATACAGTCATGTGAACAAGTACATACACTCCCGGTTGTGGACGTGGTTGAAATTCATCTCAGATACCATCTCCAGTCCTTACTTAGACAACTTTCCAGAGGGTGTACTCACTTTTTGACATGCCTGTATTGTGACTCTGTTTCACTGTATTGTTTTTTGGCAAATTGCTATTTTTGATAATGGCCTTGCTACTTTTACTCTCTTTCTGCTCTGGGCGTTTCTGTGAGTGACTCTAGCTGTCAATTATTGTCCTCATGAAAAAAACATTGCTCAGTAATAGTTTTAATTTACATCACAATCAGGAAGACATGGGCTTAATTAACCTCTACTAAGCACTTCTTAAGAGTACTTAAGAGTCCACACGGAATAGTCTACTTAAATTTGTGCCCGCTAACGTACAACTCGTCCTCCAAAAGTCATCTCTGGGAGAGCAGGTGGAGAACCGCCACCACAGCCCTTTCACAGCCAGAAGGGAAACCCCGTGTGTATGTTGTGCCCGTTTTATTTATTTATTTGTCATTTTGACAGTCACCATTGTTTAGGGTTGCTGGAGTGTATTTGTCCAAGCAGAATTAGCTTTTTCATTTTACACTGAAAACACAAATGGCTGAAATGATGAAGGTTGTTTGCTAATTGCACACTCATAAAACCTTAAATCTATGACACAAAATCAGCTACTTGCTTGAGAATGTATAAATTATTATCTTACGAGAAGATATTTTCATCAATCACTAATATACCACAGCATCTTTCAGTTTATAATATATGTCTGCACCATTTGTTCATATTATAAATATAGTATGTACCATTAAAGGCTAAAATAAAGCAGTGTCAAAGATCTTACACAAAACCTGCTCCTTGATTGGATGTAAAACCCTTGAGCAATTATAGATAACATTTGTTGTTTTCATCATGAAATTGTTATTTAATCCCAACCAGTTTTTTTTTTTATCTGACAAAACAGGTTTATAGTTACCAATTCCATATTTTGGTTTAGAGGAAATCATGTGTGTAGTAGATTTTTTTTTAAAGTAAGTGAACCCTAAGTTGCATTGGTTAAATCAAGTAAAAAAGTAGATTCGGGGATGGGGGAGGGGTTGGTTTAACCAATTAAAGAAGAGATCCTCAGATGAAACAGTTGTGTGGAGATCGTGTCTGTCTTTCTCAGTAGGTTATGATGGGGACAACTGGACCACAATGTCTAAGTAAACGAGAAAAACAGTTTGTGTTGTCTGACAATCTAAAAGGGTGAATCAGACAGGCAATTTAATTGTAATGTATAACTGGACTCTTTCCTTGGATAGGAGACCATGAGTGCGTTGACACAGATCCTTCGGACACTTCCCTTGAAGTAAAAATGCTAAAGAGCCAAGTCAAAATGTAAACTAAACGGAAACCTAACAGAAAACAAAACCCTTGTTGTTGCATTCTCAAGGACAACTTGGCATAACTTAATTCAGAAAGAAAGCCCTGTACCCTGGACAACAGACAACAATGTTCCCCACGGGAGAACAATGAGCCGGTGTGGAGGCGTCAAGGACAAAGACGATTTCTGGTTCTAGTCCACCCATGGGGATAAATATGATGAATAATAACACTTTGTAAACTTCACTATGGCATGTTTGAATAATCCACAAATGCATTGTAAGGAATCTTTTCAATAGAACGCAAAGTCTGTGGACTGAGGTGGCATCAACTCCACCTGAAGGTAACAGATCTAATAGCATTTCATGTTCAAACAACATTCAAATCAGAGTAGGTTAATACCCAAACAAACTCCTTGTATGTCCTAAAAGGACTCAAGGTGTGCATGACTGATGAGTGATATAGTGGGGCATGAGTGATGAGTGATTTAGTGGGGCATGAGTGATGAGTGATTTAATGGGGCATGAGTGATGAGAGATTTAGTGGGGCATGACTGATGAGTGATTTAATGGGGCATGAGTGATGAGTGATTTAGTGGGGCATGAGTGATGAGTGATTTAGTGGGGCATGACTGATGAGTGATTTAATGGGGCATGAGTGATGAGTGATTTAGTGGGGCATGAGTGATGAGTGATTTAATGGGGCATGAGTGATGAGTGATTTAGTGGGGCATGAGTGATGAGTGATTTAATGGGGCATGAGTGATGAGTGATTTAGTGGGGCATGACTGATGAGTGATTTAATGGGGCATGAGTGATGAGTGATTTAGTGGGGCATGAGTGATGAGTGATTTGGTGGGACATGTGAGATGAGTGACTTGATGAGAGAGTGAGAGTGTTTGTGTTTACGTGCATGTGTGTATGATCCTGGGATTATTTGTTCTCTAAAGGTCTTTAAATGTATGGAAAACAAATGTGTGCATGTCTGTTTTTTTCTTAAGAACATTACTGTGTTTCATGACAAACTGGTGATGAAACACTGGCTAATGTGCTAGGATTTCCTGTGAATGTACTGATGACAGGAACTCACAGACACATGGCAGGACAGCGATGAGGTTTTGAGCTGAGAGGGAGTTAAACAAGCGTTGGGATGGCCAAGAGACTGGAGAGGTGTTCTGGCCGGGATGTGGGGTTTGAGCGTAGCCTGGAGGTTGGGAGGTGCAGTTCCCCTCGTTGCTCCTTAATTAAGCCCCATGATCTAATAGACCAGTGCAATGCAATGCTGTCCCTGGAGAGGTACCGGAGGTTTTCTGTCCAACCCTAATTCAGCACACTGGGTTCGAAAAATGAGGCGCTTGAAAGGTTTAATCAGGTGAGTCATCGTTTGGTTTGGATATAAATCTCCAGGACAGTAGATCTCCAGGAACTGGGTTGGGTAGCCCTGTTCTAGGCGATGTAGTGTTCTGGAGACATTTTGCGATCAGAAATATCAGTAACAACAAGTTACAACTTGAAATAGTAATAATTAAATAACTGGCGATAAAGCAACTTGTTATAGATGTCATACAGTAATTCAGCTTTTCTCCAAACCCAGTATATTTCCCCGGTGAACAGAACCATTGTCGTGGGGACGGGACACCTCTGGTAGTGAGGTTGGATTTAATGGATCAAGGATGCAGTGGTGTACCAATCATTTGCTTCGTTGTGCTAGTTACCTTCCGTTTGACTCAAATAAAAGACAAGAGGTTTTATTCCTAGTGCTTATTAACTGTTCGTTTCTGAGTGACATTTTCTCAACCAAGGTGAATGCAGCAGGCGAGGAAGACTTGAGTCAATACTAGTATTCCAGAGCTTTTAGAAATCACGAAAGTAAAGTAAATTAATAAGATAAACGTTGTTAAGTTAATGCAGTATGATAAAGTTTGACTGGGCTAGAATCAGACCTTCTGCTTTCTAGGTAAAACTTGATTATATGTTATATAATTTCACTTCTTGAAGGATTTAATGTGGGTAGCCATTTCAAAGAGTCGCTGAATTACTGGAGGAAAAAACTGTTCCTTTGTTGGTAGGTATGTAAATCAAAAAGTTGTCTAACATCACTCCTGTTGCATATTTACTGAATATTCATGGGATTAAATTCTTCCTGCAACTTCCCCAGGCAACCGTTGTGTCCATTCTGATGTCTGTGACCCTGGACGTTAGATTTCATGCTAATTTGATCTCACTTCCATCTGTGCTGGTGAATACCAAACAGTGCTGCTCCTGCTCTTTAAAAAACAGCTCTAATTCCTTGTGCAGCCCTGTTAATACCATATTTATTTATATATATATATAATTTTTTTAATTGCTCTCTTGTAGTCATGAAGGTTGCCAACCCCTAATGTAGAAGAACATAGGGGAGAGTTAGCTCTGACTGAGTGGAGAGCCGTTGTCACACGGAGAGAGCAGTCTTGAAAACGGAATTGTTGGGGTCAAGAAGTTCATTCTGAGACAGTTAACGAGAGAGTTAGTCAGGGACAGCACACTGAAAGGTTTTTGGAAAGAGAGAAGCACTGCCAATCTGTAGTCAGAGGGGTCAAGTGTTTCTTGAGGCGAGTGGCCAGCCAACTTTAGCTTAGCCAGTGGTATGGGAAAGATGATGAAGTAAGGAATGGGAGTTCTTCTGAGATAGATTGATCAATAGATCGATTGATAGACAGATAGATAGATTCATCTCAATAGTTAAAATCTTGTATACTAGTTGTTCTGTTTGGATAGTTGTGTTTGTTGGGAGTGCTATGGGGCGAAAACATGGCCACGCAACAGAACAGAAACAGGTAGGTTAGAAATTCCCAGGCAGATTTTAGGTCCCAGTTCGACCCTGTTCTTCCCAGTTCCAGTATGCTGGTAAAACATATTGTAAGTACATCCGTAGGAACCAAACAGGAAATGTGTGTCGGTGTTTCTTGGCGGGAAAACGGTTGTCGTGGGGAGGGAGTGATTGCCGTCTGGACACGACACAGGGATTACAAGGAGCTGTGTGTGTGTGTCTGTGTCTGTATTACACAAAGCCGGTGTGAGGGGGAGGAGTTTCAACAGGAAATGACATGCGTATTCCCCAGCCTGTCTCAATGGGATTGAAGATGAAGTAGAGACGCGGAGGAAAAACATGGGCTGTGGCTGTCAAATGTCCTTGTGTACTGCAACATCTTGCTTCTCTCTCAGAGATCATTGCAGGGAAATGTCCTGGGTCCCTACTCCAGACCATCCAGTCCAATAAGCTTTGAGATGAAAGGCACTCAATTGTGTGAGTGTGTAGGATCGTAAAACCTTAATTGCGTGTGTGGGACTGTGTGTGTGATTGTGTGTGACTGTGTGTGTGTGTGCATGTGTGTGCTGTGTGTGTGTGTGTGGTCATGAGAAAGCTGTTTAAGAGTGCCAGGGGTCACATCCATCCATCCAGACACTGTCACAGGTCACAGATCATGCCAGAGCTGTTTCAAAGATAACATTCAATACACACTTCCCACTAAAACCAGTAAGGTATACATTCTACTACTGGGTGGTCTTCCCGGGCGGTCTTCCTGGGTGGTCGTCCCGGGTGGTGGTTGGGTGGTCGTCCATGGTGGTCGTTGGGTGGTCGTCCCGGGTGGTCGTCGGGTGGTTGTCCCGGGTGGTCATTGGGTGGTCGTCCCGGGTGGTCGTTGGGTGGTCATCGGGTGGTCGTCCTGGGTGGTTGTCGGGTGGTCGTTGGGTGGTCGTCGGGTGGTCATCGGGTGGTTGTCCCGGGTGGTCCTTGGGTGGTTGTCCTTGGTGGTTGTCGGGAGGTCGTCGGGTGGTCATCCTGAGTGGTCGTTGGGTGGTCGTCGAGTGGTCATCCCGGGTGGTCGTTGGGTGATCGTCGAGGGGTCGTTCCGGATGGTCGTTGGGTGGTTGTCCCGGGTGGTCGTTGGGTGGTTGTCGGGTGGTCATCCCGGGTGGTCGTTGGGTGGTCGTTGGGTGGTCATCCCGGGTGGTGGTTGTGTGGTTGTCCCGGGTGGTCGTCGGATGGTCGTCCCGGGTGGTCGTTGCGTGGTCGTCCCGGGGGGTCGTCGGGTGGTCGTTCCGGGTGGTCGTCCTTGGTGGTGGTCGGGTGGTCGTACCGGGTGGTCGTTGGGTGATCGTCGAGTAGTCATCCCGGGTGGTCGTTGGGTGGTCGTCGGGTGGTCGTCGAGTGGTCGTCCCGGATGGTCATTGGGTGGTTGTCCCGTGTGGTCGTTGGGTGGTCGTCGGGGTGGTCGTCCTGGGTGGTTGTTGGGTGGTCGTCGGGTGGTAGTCCCAGGTGGTCGTCGGTTGGTCATCCCGGGTGGTTGTCCCGGGTGGTCGTTGGGTGGTCGTCGGGTGGTCGTCGAGTGGTCGTCCCGGATGGTCATTGGGTGATTGTCCCGTGTGGTCGTTGGGTGGTCGTCGGGGTGGTCGTCCTGTGTGGTTGTTGGGTGGTCGTAGGGTGGTAGTCCCAGGTGGTCGTCGGTTGGTCATCCCGGGTGGTTGTCCCGGGTTGTCGTTGGGTGGTCGTCCTTGGTGGTTGTCGGGTGGTCGTCCCGGGTGGTCATTGGGTGGTCGTCGAGTGGTCATCCCTGGTGGTCGTTGGGTGGTTGTCGGGTGGTTGTCCTGGGTGGTCGTCGGGTGGTCGTCGGTTGGTCTTCCCGGGTGGTCGTCCTGGGTGGACGCCGGGTGGTCGTCCTGGGTGGTCGTCGGGTGGTCTTCCCCGGTGGTCGTCCTGGGTGGTCGCCCCGGGTGGTGGTCTCTGAGACGTATGCATTCACTGTCATTCGCTCCGGGTTAAAGCATTCAGTGATTCCAATGTTAATATCTAAATATAGGAGTTGTAACTAGAGCAACTGCCCTTCTGTGATTTGCATGGATTATTGTTCTTCTAGATGTTTTGGTGTCGGCCAGACCCAGTGGATATATCTCCACGACACTTTCAGCTATTCTGTCATTTCTGTTTTTGATGTATTGATTTCAGATTGATCTCTCCTCTTTTACTATTTCGGTCATGTTGTGTGATGATTAACTTCTTCTCTAAAGTCTGGTGGTTCAATACCGGCCCTGTCAATATGAAACTAAATTGAACAGGACACAGCCGGCAGAAAATGTTCAGATGCACAGAGTGTATCCACGTTACAGAGAGAGAAACGGGCGAGAGAAAGAGATAGATAGATGGAGAGATAGACTGGAGAGAGAAATTGTGTTGAAGACGGGTGGAGGAGAGAGGAGGAGTGATGGAGTTTAGACAGATGGTGGGAGTTTCAGGGAGAAAGAGGGATATAGAGAGGTAAGAAAGAAAGACAGATATAGAACGAGGAAAGAGAGAAAAGCAAGGAGAGCCAGAGAGAAACAGAGATGGGGACAGAAACATGGAAAGAGTGGTTGAAGAAGGAGAGACTGAGAGCACTAGGGAAAAAGTCTGAGCAAACCCAGATATTATTAGTCCATCTACATCCCTGTCTCCCTCTCTGTTCCTGTCTCCATCTACATCCCTGTCTCCCTCTCTGTTCCTGTCTCCATCTACATCGCTGTCTCCATCTACATCCCTGTCTCCCTCTCTGTTCCTGTCTCCCTTTACATCCCTGTCTTCCTCTCTGTCCCTGTCTCCCTCTACATCCCTGTCTCCCTCTTTGTCCCTGTCTCCCTCTCTGTTCATGTCTCCCTCTCTGTCCCTGTCTCCCTCTACATCCCTGTCTCCCTCTTTGTCCCTGTCTCCCTCTACATCTCTGTCTCCCTCTTTGTCCCTGTCTCCCTCTACATCCCTGTCTCCCTCTTTGTCCCTGTCTCCCTCTACATCCCTCTCTCCCTCTCTGTTCCTGTCTCCCGTACATTCCTGTCTCTCTGCCACCTTCAGTGGAATGCTGCAGTATTTGCTATGCAGCCTCTCGACTAACAGGCTTTTCCTTCACAGATCCAAGGCGCTTTGGAACCCTGCCTGTCAGGAGACATCACACATCACCCAGGGTTTCCCAAATTAATCAGCTGCTGAGAGATTATTGGCCAAAAAAACGTCTTCTTCCCGTCACCTCGTGAAATCCCTCGCTCCCTCCAGCAACAACACCAGCAGTGCCGCCAAAATCACTGACAGAAAAAGGCAGCTACATTAGTGGTTATTACACCTCTGCTCAGGGACCCACATGTTTCACCCGCTTGTTGTTGCTCTAAATTAGCTCATTTGATCAGCCCATTCGAGGGCTTGATGATAAGTCACACAGACTTCATATTCAACCCTGGACCTCAAAGCCAGTTTCATTGCATTGAGTTTTAAGAGGCAATAGGCCGGAGATCATCGATGTGGACTTTTTTAGGCATGTGACCTTTTTAGGCATGTGACCTTTTTAGGTTTATGATGTCTCAAACTGTCTGTAGGTCTAGAAATCAGGCCTATAAGAGAAATATCACTTTGAATCAAATAGACCTCCAGTGCCTGTCTTCCCAAAAAGACATTTGTGAAAATGAATATACAAATATCTGCACAGATATTCTTCTGTGCACCACCGCTGTTCCCCATTCGGCTCAACTGACAACAGTTAAGCAAAGTGAAATCAATTGGCTATTGTTCTAATTAAACAATTTGGTTCAAGTATGTATTGTTTTGATTCAAATTACCCATCCAGTGATATGTGTCATTATACCACATGAAAGAATTTTGGCCAACAGACGATGAATGAAAGTGGATCTGAAGATGTACAACAGTCCCAGAGAAAGCACTGCCCTCTATTGGTTTGTGGTAGAGATTCAGCCTCTCAGATATTCTTGTCACAGTTAGGGGGAAACAGAAACACAGGCCTAATAGCAATGAATAATTGTTGCGGCCCAAAAAGGTGGCGCAGTGGTTTGACACGCTCTTTTGTAAGACAGAGCGGACCACCAGAGTCTAGGTTTGAGCTTCGACTGTGTCGCTTGATGACAAGTGACTGAAAACCTCATGGGGGGGCTTCAAAAGTCTTCTACACTTCTGATTCCCTGGGGAGTTGTTGTGATGAAACTGGTCGACCGTCAATACAACAGGATACGACAATGCTGGGGAAAGCGAGACAAAAACCTGGGGAAATCAGATTTGTTTCTACTGACTGCCCCGTTTTACTTTTGATTGAGCCCATTTTTATAGGAATTCTGTTGCTTTCTAAGCCTGTGCCTGCTTCCAAAATGGCAACCTATGTCCTAGGCAGGGCACTATTTTTGGGCCAGTGCCAGAGAAAGGAGCACCATACAGACAAGGTGGTGCTATTTAGGAATCAACCAATGGATTTTTTAAGACGTTCCCTTCCATGTACCACTACCAAGATAGGAGCAATCTCTGACAGACAGACACCCCCCCCACCCCCCACCCCCGCCACCCAAAGTCCGTGCCTGAGTGTGTCTCACTAATGCTTTAATCTGTCCTTCAGCAACAAACAGAAGTCGGAGTCAGAATCCCAAATAGAACCTTATTGATGACTTTCTTTGTTGTGACTGTTTTGGTTTTTTTAGCTTCTCAGTGGTTCTGGCTGTTTGTGGTCAGATGTACAATACAAGAGATAAGTTGATAAATTACATTTTGCCTCAACACATGCTTCCTAAATACAACCCTGTTTCCAAAACAGTTGGGACACTTAAAATGTTGATAAAAACAGAATGCAATGATGTGCAAATCATTTAAATAGAAAACAGCACAAATCATTTAAATAATTTCAATAGAAAATAGTACAAAGACAACATACCAAATGTTGAAACTGAGATATTTTATTGTTTCTTGAAAGGTATATGCCCACTTGTCACCAACACATTTCAAGTTGGGACAGAGGCAACAAAAGACTGGAAAAGTATAATGCCAAAAAGCTAAAGTTGGTGATATATCACACAACTTAGTAGGTCAATTGGCAACAGGTCAGTAACATGATTGGGTATTAAAAGATCATTCCAGAGAGGATGGGTCTGTCAGAAGTGAGGATGTGGAGGGGTTCATCACTCTGTGGAAGGCTACACAGCCAAATTGTGTAACTATTTAAGAATAACGTTTCTCAATGAAAAATTGCAAAGAGTTTGGGGATCTCACCGTCTATGGTACAAAATATCATTAAAAGATTCAGAGAATCTGGAGAATTCTCTGTAAGTAAGGGACAAGGCCGAAAACCAATATTGGATGGCCGTAATCTTCGGGCCCTCAGGCAGCACTGCATTAAAAACAGGCATGATTCTGTAGTGGAAATCACTGCATGGGCTCTTGAATACATCTGAAAACCATTCTCTGTGAACACAGTACATCGCTGCATCCACAAATACAAGTTAAAACTCTACCAAGAAGAAACCAGTTATAAACAAGATCTTCTCTGGGCCCAAGCTCATTTTAGATGGACTAAGGCGAAGTGGAAAACTGTCTGACGAAAATTGGTCTGAGGGCCCATCCGGCCTCTTCACATTAGTTCACATGGCATGGGTGGCTTGCACATCTCTGAAGGCACCTGTGAGGTTCTGTTTTGTTCCATTTCATTTTTGCCGTTGTCTCTGAATATGGCCCGTTCTGTTTTTGTTTCGTCCTTCGTTCTTGAATGTAGCTTCTGTCGTTATTGTTTTCACCTGTGTCTTGTTATATACCTATTTAGCCTGCCCAGTTCTGTTCAGCCCTTGTTGAGTCATTGAGAGTGTTTTATGTGTCCCAGCCTGCCTGCCTTATGATCCTGCTGTTTGGTTGGTTTTTCGGTTTTGTTGTTTGCTCGCCTGCCCTAGTGTTTTCATTAAACCAGCGTTGTCCGTCAACTCTGTGCCTGGCATTCTGTGTTTCCTAATCGTGAAGGCACCATTAATGCTGAACAATATACAACGGTTTTGGAGCAACATATGCTACCATCCAGATGATTTTTCAGCCATGTTTATATCAGCAAGACAATGCCAAACCACATTCTGCAATTATTACAACAGCATGGCTCCGTAGTAAAATAATCCGGATGCTAAACTGGCCAGCCTGCAGTCCAGACTTGTCATTCATTGAAAACATTTGGCGCATTATGAAATGAAAAATATGACAAAGGAGACCCTGAACGGTTGAGCAGCAGAAATCCTATTTCAAGCAAGAATGTGAATACATTTCACTTTCAAAACTACAGCAACTGGTCTCAGTTCCAAAACACTTACAGAGAGGAACGCTAACGCTTACAAAGAAGAAGAGATGCAACACAGTAATAAACACATCCCTGTCCCAACTTTTTTGAAACGTGTTGCTGGCATCAAATTCAAAATGGGCATGTATTTTTCCAAAAA
Organism: Esox lucius; assembly: GCF_011004845.1. Lineage (NCBI taxonomy): Eukaryota > Metazoa > Chordata > Actinopteri > Esociformes > Esocidae > Esox > Esox lucius. The sequence goes on from NC_047588.1 coordinate 40,410,218, forward strand.
CAATAACATTTCTTAGTTTCAACATTTGATATGTTGTCTTTGTACTATTTTCAATTAAATGTGGGGATTAATGATTTGCGCATGATTGCATTCTGTTTTTATTTGCATATTTCTCAGCGTCCCAACTTTTTTGGGAATGGGGTTGAACTGTCAACAGGCACACATCCAGTCATTAATTATTAAAAGTTATAACTGTATTCTGACTGAACAGTTTCCAGGAAGTTTCCACCATGCTGTCTGTGAATGTGTTTCAGTAAGCCTTCAGGTGTTATCCCTGTGAGTCAACAGACGCCGGAACATTACAATGGATTTTCATTCTATTGTAGAAAAGTTCAAGAATGCTTTAAGGGGTTAACACTGTATGTTGACTGTATACTGAGTGTCACTGGACCCCCCTGTCTCAGCCCTAAGGTTTCACGCTGCTATATTAATGTGCCGGGGGGAGAGGGTCAGTTCAACTTCTCCACTGTAATACCTTGTAAACCTAAGGAATGAACTCTCTAAATGTTCTTTTCTACTGCTCCGTTCAAATTTAGGAGGGCATGAGGTCTTGGCCCACACCTTGCAGATCAAGACGATACCTCATGATACCAGTCAGTCAGAATTCCAGTCAGTCAGATAACATTCCCCACCTCCTCCCTGTCCTTGTCCATCTGGTCATGCTTCTGACCTGGCTTAGGATTTATAGACTCTGCACACAACCCAAATGCATTTACTAATTATTACTATTTATAACTTGCACTCTCAAAATGTTCACTTCGCACAGCCAGAAAAGGACTGGTTACCTCACTGAGCCTGGTTCCTCTCTCTGTTTTTTCCTAAATTTCTTTCCTAGACACTGTGCTTCAACATTGTTGTTGCTAGCTCTTTGTTGTTTCAGGCTGGGTGTTTTGTAAAAGCACTTTGTGACTGCTGATGTAAAAGAAAAAAACTTTATCTTATGTATTACAACAATAATAAAAAATATGTATACTAACATTAAATAAATAATAAAAAATATAAACCCAATTTGAAATATAAAATGTAAAATACGCATATGTTCAGGAAAGCAATCACAGAGAACAATATAAAGATAATTTATCAAACATTTACATTTCCTTATGGGCACTAGACCATCAAGCTTAAGGCTACTTTTCAAAATGGTTTGCATACTAGCCAAAAGCAGTTCTTCCTGACTCTGAGTAAGCCTGCGGGATCGCAAGGGCTCCTGAGAGTGCCTTTGATGACTGCATGTTTCCAGTTTATTTATGAGGTAAGATAATGAGGAGATTTCTGCAGTACAGCTTTGTACTAAACAAACATTAACCAATGTCTGGCCCTTCTGTAAGTTAGGGAGTTTCAGCCCACTGAAGTGTATTAGGTTACTGATTGTATATGGTTGTATAATACCAACACTGATGCTTGCATATATACCAAATCACCACAGACAGAAAAGTGGCCTGTACAATTTATTGTCTGTCCTGAGACAGACAATACATTTTTTATAAAATAGATGATCATCTAACAAAATCCCAAGGTATCTACAGGAAGAACATTGCCAAAACCCTTAAATTTAGTAACATTGAGATTATCCAATCGTAGAGTTTTGGAACCTGAGGATATAATATAATTTTGTTTAACTCTCATTTACCACCATCCAAAAGTCTCAAAGTGAATTTGGTCGTTGTTGAAAATCAGACTGCAAGAGATGAGTACATTGTCATCAGCCAATAATTTAAAAGGTTCAACATCATCTGTAATAAAAAGCCTGGGATCTATTGCCCATACAAATCTGAAATAAATGACACATGTTTATGTCCAAGCCCAGTGAGGTCTGTTTTTGGCAAAGCTTTGGTAATATCATTCCCAGGCAGTGTGAAGGCAGTAATAGTGCTGTGCCCAGGTCTAAAACAAGGTTGATATTTGTTCAATATGCATTTGCCAGATAAAACACAATGCAACTGTTTATTTACCAATGACTCAAGCATTTTTGCAAGGCACGACAGCTGAGAGATCCATCAAACATTTTCAAGGATGCTAATAAACCCACCTTGATGTAGTGGTTCTGTAGCACATGGGTGGTTTACCAAGTCTTACCAACGACCTCAGAAAGGAATGTTAGATAAAAATGTATGTACAGTGGGGAGAACAAGTATTTGATACACTGCCGATTTTGCAGGTTTTCCTACTTACAAAGCATGTAGAGATCTGTAATTTTTATCATAGGTACACTTCAACTCTGAGAGACTGAATCTAAAACAAAAATCCACAAAATCACATTGTATGATTTTCAAATAATGAATTTGCATTTTATCAATAGTATTTGATCACCTACCAACCAGTACGAATTCCGGCTCTCACAGACCTGTTAGTTTGTCTTTTTTCCACTCATTACCTGTATTAACTGCACATGTTTGAACTCGTTACCTGTATAAAAGACACCTGTCCACACACTCAATCAAACAGACTCCAACCTCTCAAAAATGGCCAAGACCAGAGAGCTATGTATGGATATCAGGGATAAAATTGTAGACCTGCACAAGGCCGGGATGGGCTACAGGACAATAGGCAAGCAGCTTGGTGAGAAGGCAACAACTGTTGGCGCAAATATTAGAAAATGGAAGAAGTTCAAGTTGACGGATGTTTTTCTACAAAGGGGACAGGATGACTGCACCGTATTGAGGGGAGGATGGATGGGGCCATGTATCGCGAGATCTTGGCCAACAACCTCCTTCCCTCAGTAAGAGCATTGAAGATGGGTCGTGGCTAGGTCTTCCAGCATGACAACGACCCGAAACACACAGCCAGGGCAACCAAGGAGTGGCTCCGTAAGAAGCATCTCAAAGTCCTGGAGTGGCCTAGCCAGTCTCCAGACCTGAACCCAATAGAAAATCTTTGGAGGGAGCTGAAAGTCCGTATTGCCCAGCAACAGCCCCGAAACCTGAAGGATGTGGAGAAGGTCTGTATGGAGGAGTGGGACAAAATCCCTGCTGCAGTGTGTGCAAACCTGGTCAAGAACTATAGGAAACGTATGATCTCTGTAATTGCAAACAAATGTTTCTGTACCAAATATTAAGTTCTACTTTTCTGATGTGTCAAATACTTATGTCATGCAATAAAATGCTAAATCATTACTTAAAAATCATACAATGTGATTTTCTGGATTTTTGTTTTAGATTCCGCCATTCACAGTTGAAGAGTACCAATGATAAAAAATACAGACTTCTACATGCTTAGTAAGTGGGAAAACCTGCATTTCCCAGTTTGATTGCAGATAGAGCATCATGGACTTTCTTTTCTGTTAACAGACTCAGGGAAAACCTTGACTTAACATCAGTTTTTCGTCTTAAATACGTGATTAGCATTTGTTTTCTCTTTCCTTAGTGGTGGACATTAACTTTTTCTGAAAGAGGTTGCCAGCTGCAATGAACTGTCGATTAAAGGCATCATCAATAGCATATTTTTCTGTAGTATTTCACTTATCCAGAACTATCTGCTTTCGCAGAGTGGTGTACGGGACCAAAGATGTATAAACCAAAAAAGTCCCTCAATGGTGAGGAAAATGGAATTGGAGCTGATTAAACAGGGTCTTACTAAACAGGTTCTATAATGCTATAAGGGTTTACCTTTGTATTGTGAGTGAACATATTCTAGAATGTTATAAGGGGTTACCACTGTGTTGTGAGTAAACAAGATTGATAATGCTGTAATGGGCTGCCATTGTATTGTGAGTGAACAGGTTCTAGAATTTTATAAGGGGTTACCACTGTGTTTTGAGTAAACAAGTTCTAGAATGCTGTAACAGGCTGCCATTCTATTGTGAGTGAACAGGTTCTAGAATGGTATAAGAGGTTGCCACAGTATTGGGAGTAAACTGGTTCTATAATGCTGTAAGGGGTTAACACTGTACTGTGAATGAACAGGTTCTAAACTTGATAAGGTGTAACCAGTGTATTTTAAGTAATCAGGTTTTAAACACTATAGGGGTTATTACAATTTTTTTTAGTAAACAGGTTCTTGACTTTATAAGGGGTTACTACAGGATTATAAGTAAACAGGTTCTTAACTCTATAAGGGGTAATTACTGTATTATGAGTAAACAGGTTCTTAACTCTATTAGGGGTAATTACTGTATTATGAGTAAACGGGTTCTTAACTCTTTAAGGGGTTATTACTTTGTTATGTAAACAGGTTCTCAACTCTATAAGGGGTAATTACTGTATTATGAATACACAGGTTCTTAATTCTATAAGGGGGAATTACTGTATCATAAGTAAATAGGTTCTAAACTCTAAGGGGTTATTACTGTATTATAAGTAAACAGGTTCTATAAGGGGTTGTCATTGGCTGGTTGCATTGTGTGCCTTGGCCAGGAACTAGGAGCGACAGTCCATGTAATTCCTGCATGAATATGTATGGAGCCCCTTTTGATTGACACATCATTTTCTTTACAGGTCTATTGGGTTGTTTCAGAAGGCCTGAGTTGACAAAAATGGATACAGCCTTTGGTTTTCAATTAACACACATTGTGTTCAACAAGCAGAACAGGCAGACAGGGGGATGAAGAGAAGATGAGAAACGAAGGGATTGAAAACTAGGAAGCGCACAGTGATAGGTGTGTATTGAACCATAATTAGACAGAATATGCTGAGCTTCTCTTTCGCAAATTAGACTCTTATAGAGCCTCAATATGCCATGTCCTTGACACTATCTCACTCCATTTCTCTCACTCTCCCCCACTCTTTCTGTTTCTTTCTGTCTCTCTCTCTCTCTCTCTCTCTCTCTGTCTCTCTATCTCTCTCTCTTCAGGTTGAGTACCCTGGTCGAATTTCAAGTATACGCTTTTGAAGCCAAATTCTTTGCTGTATTATTGGCTGTAACTGAAGGAAAAATACACAGGCACATGGCTGTGCACACACACACACACACGCACACAGGCACACACATGCACACACACACAGGAAAAAAAGGCCCTCAGTGTCGACATTATGGAATGAACATGTTTCACACACAGTTGGCCCCCCGACGATGAGATATTTCAAGCGGCGGGACACATAATCCGGATACAGAAATCCTGCAATGACATCAAACGAGCCTTCGGCCGAGAATGGTGCCGATACAGGACTGGGTCTGAATCCTTCCAGACAGGGCTTGTAAACTATCACAGACCACACAAGGGAGGACTACCTTACAACGTTCGGCCCGAAAATAAATGGACGAGGTTTCAAGCCTGTACCCACGACTGGATTACAGGCTTGAAACCTGGATTAGAATTTCCTCTCAATTTGGATTATATTTACAGTACTGTCTTTTCCTGGTTCCTCAGACAAACACAAGCACTGGGTTTCAGCAACTACACACACACAGTCAATCATAACAGGGCAGAACTCAAAACTTCTACAGGCATAGTGCATCTCCAGATGTTTGTGTCTCGTTCAGCATGAAAAAGTCTCTTATATTTAGCACGAAAAGCCTTTTTATATCAGTTATTTCGCTGACACCCTTATCCACAGTGATTCATAGCATTAAGCGCATACATTTCCAACAAGGTACCCCGTGGGAATCGAACCCACAATCTCTGGCGTTGAAAATGCCATGCCCTACCAAAGGAGTTACATAGGACCCCCACTCCTCCGGTGCCTGAGTTTGAAGACCTGACCAAATACCCTGCAACACCCATGTGAGCCAGAAGCAGCAGCTTAAACTACCACACATAAGAAGCACACCGAGCCTGGTGACAGGACAGTATCACCAGGGAAGTGATGTTCATGTAGCTTATAGGCTTGATAGTCTGTAGCCCCAGATAGTCTTTTGTAGAATGACCATGTGAGAAGTTGAGCAAACACGTTGTTCAAATTAGACTGCACGTTTTGGCTACCTGGACTGAAAGTTTAGTGATCCAAATAAAAGCTAGGAAACTAAAAAAAATGTTTGTTGAAATGTTTAGAATGCAATCATGTTGTTGACAGTTGTTATTCATTATTCACATAGTCTGTCTTACGACTGCATTGTTGGAGCGCATTTCACTGTTATTCTACATTTGTGGTGTAAGAAGCTTCTGGCAAAATGTTATTTAAAACACAAGTTGCACGTTTACACCAAAAGAAATCAAAGCCACACATAAAACACACCTTCTAACCTGTCTTCTCATCATTATTGGAAGGGGAATGTATGTATGTATGAAAATGTAATGTATGAAAAGTCAATAATAAGCTCAGTTCTTATTACCATACCATCCTGCCAGGGTATACATTGTGTTGTCTGCTTTATTAGTCTGGCCATTTTAATGTCCATAGTAAGCCGTGAACAAAAAGACTACAGAACAGTAAGGCTGTAGAAAAGTGAGACATGTAGAATTGTAAGACTGTAAAACAGCAAGACTACAGAAAAGTAAGGCTATAGAACAGTAATACTATAGAGCAGTGAGGCTATAGAACAGTAATACTATAGAACATTTTGGCCTTTTGAACAGTATGACCATGATGACTATTGAACTGAAAGGCTATAGAACAGAAAGCCTATAGAATGTTAAGGCCTCTTGAGGAGTGTGAATTATGTACAGTGATACCATAGAACATTGGGACTACATAACAGTAAGGCCAGTACAACCGGAATCAAAAGAACAGGAATGCATATACAGTAGTTAGACCATGGAACATAGTATCAACAGTCACACACTTTTCACAATGGTGTACTTCTTTTCAGCAGGCCCTGTAAGGCTGTAGAGCGCCATGTGGGACCAAGACTAATCTTGCGCAATCTACTGTAACTTTCTCGCAGAGTTTACATATTTTATAGGCCCACCAACCCATGACGACGTCAACACCGTCGATATCGACGCTAGCGATGTCAATTTCTTTTACATTCCAAGAGTAGCCAATCGTTCTGGGATCCCCTTAAGTTCTCTTGTGTTTTTTGTTTTGTTTTTGGTGGCCCTCTGGTAATTTCCCCTGTGGATTCCACATCAAACCACAGATAGTTAAAGGGCTGATTAATCAATGAAATAGATCAGTTGATTAGTACATTCATTAACATGAATCAAATCGAAAGGCCAAGTCAGCCTAAGGAGACAGTGAAATGTTAGGCAGTGCTTACCCTGTGATAATCTGTCAAAACGGAAAGAAGAGAAGATGCTATATTTCATTTTGATTCATTACATATATATCGTATAGTACTATGTTATCAAATGTTTTGTACTGGATTTCATATGCATGCCTATTGCATTAAACTTGGATGGATAAACAATGCTTATTTGGCTGTGTCTGCATATTGTGAAGCCATCATCCCCCAGGTGTCAGGTTATGTACAAAGCTAGCTAGCATTAACAATAAACAAACAACTGAATACATAAGCACTGATTAAATATAATCCATTAATCCAGACTAGAAGGAAAGACGAATTAATACAACTTGAGCCAAATTAATATTCTTTGGCATGTCCCTGTTGAATGAAAATGACAAGAACTGTTTTCTTAAAGACGTTTGTAAAACATGACTTTCTCCATCTTTGTTAGTGTTTTGTATTTTATTAGGATCCTAATTAGTCCTGCCAGGCAGCTGATAGTATTGCTGTGGTCCAGCCAGAGAAATATGTGTACAGTGTAGCACAGAACTGCCAGAAACAAAGTAATAAAATATATAACAGGTAACAATGACACCGGCGTGTCTCTTCCCAGTTCCCCACGTACTGTGGGGTTTTCTGGCATATTTTTCATTAATCTGGCATTTATTCCTAGCCGTACTGACCCGGGGTTGCAAAGAGGTCCGCGTGGGCATGGTTCTGTTTAGTACCGTCCGCTTCCCGGCTTCTATCATGGACTCGGGGACTGTGAGGAGACCTGTGATTGCATCCCCTGCGTGGTGTTGACGTGTGTCCGAGCCGCGTGCCAGCCGTACGGACAGGCAGCTCGCAGCGCATTTACCACCTGCACAAAGGGCCGAGGGATGCAGTCAATCTCTGGATGGTCATTCATAGAATTCCCGCATCCACTTGGGGCGCATTTAAATTCTATATTCTCTGTTCTGGGCCAACTGCCGTTTGCTTACATTCTTTATTGTTGTGACTGACCACAAAACCGGACAGTGGACCACACAACCGGACAGACAAAAGAATGCCATGTAGAAGCTGTGGAATAAATCACGGGCTCAGGTGTAGGGTGTGAGGGTAGGGACGCATCCCCACCAATAATTCGGATGAGTCTCGACGAATTTCAGGATCACTTTCAATGTTTCCCGCTAAGACAAGAGACGTCTAGCTTTACATTGTTGGCTAGCGAGTCTACAAAAACAGTTGATAGAGATTCTCATAGAAAATGTAGGAATAATTTACAAATGAAGTAGTCACATACTTCATGCCTAAACAGCAAGCATCAAATGATTGTTAATCAGGCAAAGTGCCAGGCGGCCAAAGCAAGGACTAGGAGGAGGAGCAGGGTCACAGGTGAGGTCCCATAATAGTTTTAGCTAATGATTATAGAGAGAGTGTCATGGTCTAACAGGCAATCAGTGTTGATAGTGTGTAGAAGTTAGCACAACAATTTGGTTTATTATAGGCTACTGCATGATTCAAAAGTAAGAATCCTCCTGTAACTGCACTGTGAATGAACCTAAATGAGCGTTTTTTTTTTTTTAAACCTCTGCCCTATCCAAAGTGAGCATGAATCTGCTCATCTTTTTAAGGACAGGACAGGGGTACTAAAAGGGTAGCCTCCCCACCAAGATCCAAACCAAACCTACACCCTTGCAAACATTCAGATTTTTTCAAGTCCAAGTATTTAACATTTCAAGTTGGCCAAAACAAATGAAGTGTGAGCACAATTGCTAGACAGTTGGAACAAAATAGTCTAAGGAATTCAAAAGCTTTTTCCTAACAGCTTCTTCTTTTTCTTTTCTTTTTTACATTGTTAATCTTTCTTTTGTAATACAGGTTTCTCTTTCTTGTTTAGCTAAGTGATCTCAGTATAAAGTACCTTCACCAATCTTCTGATGAGATATAAACTGAGATATAAATCCTTTTTGCCAGGCCTCTTTGTTGTTGAAGTTTTTAAATTCCACATAGGTCAAAAGGAATGTAACAGTTCTAACAGTTGGTCCCTTCAAAGGAGGATGCTTGATGAAGCAATTTTCAGAGATAATTCAATTACTGCATTAGAGTGACTGTTGTTTACTGACGAGTAAATGTTTCCTAAGCATTACAGAATATCCTGTATGATTGCATATTCAGCATTTGCAACCTTGGTTCTTGATAATACCGCGTCAATTTTGTGATTACACTGCGTTTAGAATAGTCTTATGTAAGATTAGTGAACACGTGTTTAAAAAAAACATGGATGATTTTGTTCCCGGACAGTTCTGACACCAGGAAAAGCCTGCCGACAGTTCCCTCGATGCTCTCTGGCCGATGCTGACCAACATACGTTGACCATGGGGCTTCGCAATCACTTGAAGTCGGTCCAGGTACATGGGTTACCTCCAGTGGTGTCAGTTCAGTGATCTGTTTCGGGAATGGATTCGGTTAGCTCTGGTGAAAAGTATTGCACTCTGAAGGCGAATAAGGTACAGTTAGTGGCATAAACAACTGACACAATTTTCTTTACGAGTGCAAAAGTGAGCAGTAAGATCTTTGTAGTTTCACGCTTAGAATGTGATGCAGAAACAAACACTCATTAAAAATGGACATGGCAGTGCCTGTGCTAATTAGAGATATGTGGCTTCCTTCCTGTCGTTCTTTGACATGTGGGTTCCATGTCAGGACTGTGTTTCTTCTCTTTCTCTCCCCGGCTCCAAAATCAACAACATTTGGAGTTTTGCATAAATAATATCTCTGCATTTTAGTGTCCCAAATGGAACCCTCTACCATGCACAGTCCCCTTCTTAATGGGAAGTATGCAGGGCACTAAATACTGCATAGGTTTTAATTTGAGATGCAGACCTATTTAATTCATTACACTAAGCTTCGGGACGGCTGGAGACCCTGCTCTCTCACGCTTCCTCTCAACCTGCCTCTTTCTACTTCGCTTTCCCTTTCTCTCCTACCTGTTCTCTTCTTACTCCCTCTCTCTCGCTGTGTCCCTCTCTACTCTCACTCTTTCTCTCGCTCTGCACTTTCTTCCACTCAACCAAGCTATTTCTCTAGCTTTGTGTGCTCACTCTCCAACAACATGCTTTCTTCATCTACTCCTCTCGCTCTCTCCCAACTCCCCCTCTCTCACTGCTCCTCTGTCTCTCCCAACTCCCTTTCTCTCACAGCTCCTCTGTCTCTCCCAACTCCCCCTCTCTAACTGCTCCTCTGTCTCTCTCCCAACTCCCCCTCTCTAACTGCTCCTCTGTCTCTCCCAACTCCCCCCTCTCTCACTGCTCCTCTGTCTCTCCCAACTCCCCCTCTCTCACAGCTCCTCTGTCTCTCCCAACTCCCCCTCTCTCACTGCTCCTCTGTCTCTCCCAACTCCCCCTCTCTCACTGCTCCTCTGTCTCTCTCCCAACTCCCCCTCTCTCACAGCTCCTCTGTCTCTCCCAACTCCCCCTCTCTCACAGCTCCTCTGTCTCTCCCAACTCCCCCTCTCTCACAGCTCCTCTGTCTCTCCCAACTCCCCCTCTCTCACTGCTCCTCTGTCTCTCTCGACACCCTCTCTTTCTCTCCATCTCTCCATCATGCGTTTCCCCTCCCTCTTACTCCCTTTTCGCTCCCTCTTTCTCCCTTTTCGCTCCCTCTCAGCAGCACAGTGCTATTTTTAACCTCAGTGAACACCTTTGGCAGCAAATGCTCCATTTGTAAAGAATCATTAAGCAGAAAGCTCACGTGTGTAGGTGTGGCTGGGATCTGTCTCATTGCATTGGCATGTAGATCTACTTTGAAATCGTATGAGATTGTTCTCCCATGGATGCAATATAAATACACTGTATTATGTCCTAAAGACTGTTAGTTCACAAAATGTATACACGGCAGAAGACTTTGGAAATGGGTAGAAATTCCATGATTGTGTTCCTAATATTTCCCAGCCCACATCTTGGAGTGCCACACCAAAGCTGAGTGTTGGTCTGTAAAAATCCCTTCTAGGTAGCAATACACATCCAGACAATTAAATCTCATATGGCATTCTATTCTGTTATAGTTTTTTATTTATTTTTATTTATCAGAGCCCTAGTCAAACCTTGAGCACTTTACAGGAAATGAGCCCTAGTAAAAACTAGAGCACTTTACAGGAAATGAGCCCTAGTCAAAACTAGAGCACTTTACAGGAAATGAGCCCTAGTCAAAACTAGAGCACTTTACAGGAAATGAGCGCTAGTCAAAACTGGAGCACTTTGCAGGAAGTGAGCCCTAGTAAAAACTGGAGCACTTTACAGGAAATGAGTCCTAGTCAAAACTGGAGCACTTTGCAGGAAGTGAGCCCTAGTAAAAACTGGAGCACTTTACAGGAAATGAGTCCTAGTCAAAACTGGAGCACTTTGCAGGAAGTGAGCCCTAGTCAAAACTGGAACACTTTACAGGAAATGAGCCCTAGTCAAAACTGGAGCACTTTACAGGAAATGAGCCCTAGTCAAAACTAGAGCACTTTACAGGAAATGAGCCCTAGTCAAAACTGGAGCACTTTACAGGAAGTGAGCCCTAGTCAAAACTGGAGCACTTTACAGGAAATGAGCCCTAGTCAAAACTGGAGCACTTTGCAGGAAGTGAGCTCTCATTTGGGCTGCAGACACTGCTTTAACGTATGTCTGCACCTTGGTTACAAAACCACAGGAATGAAATCAACACCAAGCAGCTATTTAAATATTTATATGCATTTGTCTCAGACATGTCTTTAGTTGGCCAAGTGCCAGTGAAACGCACAGAATATTTTATATACGTTTCCTCATCTCAGCAGAGCAGGTGTTGTGGTGGCAACTGAGCAGTATCTGCTTCCAAAATGGCATTATATTCCCAGAATGCACTGGCCTTGCATATAAAAAATATTTTGGTCAAGTGAATTTCTGTGAATTCTGTGACAATATGAAACTACAAATGTGATTTAGGTGTTTACTATATATTTATGAGAGCGTTCAGGATTTTGACAAAACTGCCACTTATTTACTTTCCCATGGTCAGATGAACTAGTACAGTTTGAAGTCAACTGCAAGCAAATGTTCTCACAATTTTTTAAGTGAAATGCCTGAAAGTCTTTTGGTAACTGCACACATTCCTGTAGACTTTAAGTACACTGATGCTTATTTAACATTTTCTGAAACATCTTTCATAATTGTCACAGGGAATTATTTTTGTACTGTTTGTCAAGTATCCGTTTTTTTCTTTCTTGAAACTCATTGGATCCGACAGAAAGAGGTTCATCCTCTGACCCCAAGGGTCATGTGGCACTCTTCATGTGGCAAGTCTGGTTCCTCTCTAGGTTCCTCTCTCTTTCTTCCCAGTTTTGGACCCAACTAAGGAGTTTTTCCTAGCCACTGTGCATTAACTCTTGTTGCCTGCTCTTTGAGGTTTTAGGCTGGGTATCTGTAAAAGCATTTTGTGAAAACTGCTGATATCAAAAGTGCTTTATAAAATCCATTTGATTGATTGATTGATTGAGAGGACTGTGACTGGTCTAAATAAAGTTGGTCAAATTTGGGAGCTAAAGCAACTGACAGATAAATTCTGCATTACCAACCAGTTTGGAATTTTTTTAAGTTTAGGCATTTTCTGGATGTGAAGTCAGCAGAAGAATTACATTTAAACAGAGTGAAAAGAGACGCAATGTTTGGTAGGCAAGGTCCACTGAAGGAAAAACAGGGAATCCAGTGTGTGTGAATTCCTGAACTAAAAAGCAACCGATCTTAAGGAAAAATAGGGAAAAGATTTGAAGATGAAAAAACAATAAATCCAATTGTAAAGTGTATGGAAACATTTTTAAATATGTAGATAGACTGAAACACAAATAGTTGAACAAATTGGAGTCTATCTAAAAACTGGAGGGGAAAAACTGACAACCAGCTACAAAATGTTAGAGATGCACGTTGGATGATGATGGCCTTGCACATCAAGGATAAATGTCTGAAATTGGAGGCATATTGGAAAATAACATTCTCTGTAAGGCTCTGAAAAGCAATAGAAAAATACAGTAGACTTGCATTAATGCAGCTTTTATTCTGAATGAACCTCCCATTTTGTTGCTTAGGAAACTAAGTCTTATAGTTAAAAGGGCCCTTTAAGGCAAAGTGGAGTGAAAATGGAAAACAATCTGGTTTTAGAAAGTGATTGAAAACGGGGGGAGGAACATACAGAATATGGAAATTAAAATGTGTAATATGTTTTAAATATTATGCAATGAATACCAATAATGTCTATTTCATACGAGTCATTATCAGTAACATTCAGCCTGCCTCTTGCCTCCAGGGCAGGAAGTTTTCAGGAGATGGAAAGGCTCATCATGTTTTCCCATTGGTGGGAACAAACAGTTGTGACTTTTCAGAGGCTAATCTGTGTGATTTTCTTGGTCTTGCCGTTGTCAAGTCCTCAGGCTGTTGCTGCTTTCAATAAAAGTTGGATAATTCAAGTCAAAACGTTTCCTGAAATATCAAGGATGAGTCACAAGGTTCCTTCAGACAGTAATATTATTTGAAGCTGCACTTTGTAAGACTTTGTAAGATTTCTAATTATAGAGGTATTTGGGAAAAATGCTATTTATTATAGTGCATAAATGGTTTGTTATTTTAGCCGTATACCATTCAGTAGACTCTGTGTCACCCTGATGATTTTGTGTCGTATGTTTTGGTCATAGTTGTAGGACCTTTACCCGACCTTGATGGGGAATTTTGTCACCTCCATTCACCTAGTCTTTCTTCTTCCTGCTAAGCAAAATTCAGGCGGAAAAGTTAGCCATAAAATAAATGCAAGTGTCCATCACCGCCAGGGTCTAGCATGGTCTAGCAGTTCTGCTCCAAAGAAAAAACAGTTTTTACCCGTCCCAACGGAATTGGGCTATACCTCGAGAGAAAACTAAAATAAATATAGGCATCAATTTCAAAGGATGGAGGAATACACAGATGGATTTGGACTTGAAAAGTGGCTTTGAGTGGGCCATTTTTCTCATCAAAATGTAATCAAGATACTAAGGACTGTAGCAAGCTAAATAATAATAATCAGCAAGCTACCAGTGTAACTAAAGAAGCCACTTTGAACTTTAACAAAAGTTGGTCAGGGACTAATGACTTTGTCATTTAAATTACATTGTAGGGGCTACATTTGGCAACTATTTACTGGAACGCAGTGTTGCCATGTTCATTTAATCAGAAAGAATAGCCAGCAGAATCTGTAAAAATTTACTAATGACACCAAATTAAGTGATAAATGCTAACAACGTTAGCTAGCTAGTAACTTTAGCTTACTCAAATCTGGTAGATTGGCCTCAGTCTTAGTCTTAATGACTGAGCTAATAATAATTAGCCTTTTTTAGTGATGGTGTAATTTTTTCAAGGCTCTTGTTGCTATTTTTCTGCTTTCATTTGTTTCTACAATTCCTCTTTTAGCCAACTGTGGGCTGGATTTACCAATGGCACGTTTAGCAATTATGGAATATAAAATATTCAATAATGACCCTTTATAATCAATTTATTTGTCTTTTATATATTGGGTATTTCACTGCAGTCCTTCCACTCATGATAATTCAGGAGTGACTTTTTTCTTTTGTCAATATATGACATACACTACAATCAAATACTGTATATGAATTAATATACTTGTAAGTAGTTGGGAAAAGTGAAGCAGTAAGAAATAATGATTAAAGAGGTAGAAGTATTCATTACCAAATTCATAAAAGGCTGAGCCTGAGATCATTTAAGTACAGAATTTAATAGATTGTGGAGCAATCCTGCTGTAGGTATGTCCAGTAAGATGCTTTTAAAATAGGTCGCAAAACATATTCCCGCCTGGGATTTGAACAAAAAATGTTGTGTTTTGAGGCACACTTATATTTCTGCTGAAAAAGAAAATCTGTACCTCTGTTCATTACATATTGTACATCTTTGCACAGAAGAATCCTAAATAGATTGACTTGAGTAATGTTTAATTACTGCTCAGTAATTACAGTTTTACTTTATAGTTGTCTAATATTACTCTATTTGAGCGTTACTGCTGAATCACTATGATACTTGGAATAGTTTATCTGGAGTGTAGTTACTTAGTTAATCAGTAATGACCTGTTAATCACTAATGACCTGGGAGCAATTAGGGCAATTTGTGATTTATGGTAACTGCTTTGGTCAAGGACAAAACCACAGATGACCTTTCACCTCAGGATTCAATCTAGCAAACATCCTGCTACTAGTGTGTTACTCTGACCCACAAGCTGTTCATATACAGTATGTGAAATATAACCCCTATAATATGAAGAAACATACCTTACGTGTTCATGTACAGTATGTGAAATATAACCCCTATAATATGAAGAAACGTACATTATGTGTTCATGTACAGTATGTGAAATATAACCCCTATAATATGAAGAAACGTACATTATGTGTTCATGTACAGTATGTGAAATATAACCCCTATAATATGAAGAAACGTACATTATGTGTTCATGTACAGTATGTGAAATATAACCCCTATAATATGAAGAAACGTACATTATGTGTTCATGTACAGTATGTGAAATTGAAATCCCAAATCCCCAAACTAAAAGATCTTGTCACTTTTTCCATAACCAAGCGTGTTTTCCTTCTGTAAGGGTATTTTCTGTGAAGTGACCTGTGTGCTTACAGTGTACTACCTGGTGAACGGGGGTTTGATTTTGGCCACAGCCCCGGTCTGATAGGTGGCGGGTTAAGTGCTCCATATTGAGCTTGATGGGTTTGAAGTATCTGAGAACAGTGAACAGGCAGGACAGTTTGGCCGGGGTGGCGTCGGGACACGGCGGGCCGAGAGGATTGGAGCTGACAACTCATCTGAAGAATCGCCTCGGGGGAAATCGCAGAAGTGCCACTAGTGGTCACTGTGATAAATCGGGCCTTAAACCGACGCATCTGACATCCGCCCTGTCAGGCAGCCCCTGTCAGGGCCGATTTGAACAGAGATTAGAGAACCTGATTGCGGTGCAGGGAGCTTCAAACTTTAATTAGGGGGACGACACTGAGACACAGGCCGCAGAAACGGCCCCAACCCCTCTGTCTGCACACTAATGGGACTCCAGCAATCCTTCTATGTGCACCTTAATGTGACTGAGGCAGTCGTGCTGATCACTTGGCAACTGCTTGAAAAGAATACAATGTAAATGTATTGTCCCTTGGCTAGAGGAGAGATGTGTATCTGCCCCCCCCCCCCCACCACCACCACCACCACAGCTCACACACAGCCTGAGGGTTGCCATGGCTTCAGCAGCGTTTTGATGATGGGGGGAGGTGAAGCGCCTTCCATCTGTTGTCTCTACTTTTTGACGGTACCATTACTATTAATTGCAATGGTTGTGATGTATGTTATTGATAATATATTTTCTAGTTTGAGGGACTGTACCTAACTGTTTTAGTAGTACTAGTGGTAGCAGTAGTAGAATTAGTAGTAATAGCAGTGATAGTAGTAGTTGTGGTAGTAGTGGTAATAGTAGTAGTAGTAGTAGTAGTAGTAGTAGTGGTGAGAGTAGTACAGTAGTAGTAGTGGTGGTAGTAGTAGTGGTGGTAGTAGTGTAATGGTAGTAGTGGTAGTGGTAGTAGTAGTAGTGGTAGTTGTATTGGTAGTGTTAGTAATAGTAGTAGTGGTAATGGTAGTAGTGGTGGTAGTAGTAGTAGTAGTGACAGTAGTAGTAGTATTGGTAGTGTTAGTAATAGTAGTAGTGGTAATGGTAGTAGTGGTGGTAGTAGTAGTAGTAGTAGTAGTGACAGTAGTAGTAGTAATGGTAGTAGTATTGGTAGTGTTAGTAATAGTAGTAGTGGCAATGGTAGTAGTGTTGGTAGTAGTAATAGTAGTAGTGACAGCAGTAGGTGTTGTAGTAGTGCTAGTAGTATTGGTAGTGTTAATAATAGTAGTAGTGGTAATGGTAGTAGTGGTGGTAGTAGTAGTAGTAGTGACACTAGTAGTAGTGGTAGTAGTATTGGTAGTGTAAATAATAGTAGTAGTGGTAATGGTAGTAGTGGTGGTAGTAGTAGTAGTAGTGTTAGTGTTAATAATAGTTGTAGTAGTAGTAGTATTGGTAGTGTTAGTAATAGTGGTAGTGGTAATGGTAGTAGTGGTGGTAGTAGTAGTAGTAGTGTTAGTGTTAATAATAGTTGTAGTAGTAGTAGTATTGGTAGTGTTAGTAATAGTGGTAGTGGTAATGGTAGTAGTGGTGGTAGTAGTAGTAGGTTACTGAAGACCAGTCCAGCAGTCCTGAAGACCCAGTAGAAAAACAACTCCTTTCCCGAACCCGACCCTCCTCACACACACACACAGACAGACACACACACACACACACACACACAGACAGACACACACACATACACACACATTGTGTCGGACACTAATGACATACAAAATAATTTTAACAATACAGTCTGAAGCATATTTAATGTCCTAAATGTACATTCTTTCCTTTCTAGTTTGATGCAGCTCATAAATTTTCTGTGTCTAAGATGTAAATAGGTTATGCTACATTTACTCTGTCTTCGTGTTGTCTGGGAGTTCCACCTAAAATATACAGCTCGGGCCAAGATTCCTGTGCGTGGAAGTTAGGAGATTAGAAATATCTTCTGGCTTGTCAGATATTTTGGGGTAGCTATGTCCAGAAGGGCGTTTTGGCCTTTGCTGTGGTCAACGAGCCTCTGGCTGTTATCAACACAATGGTGAAGTTGTTTCTGGCTTCCTGCATGTTCTGTCCACCTGGTGGCAGGGAAGGACTCTAACAGCACGTGCTATTTGTTTTGCTGCTTCTATGATAGTGTCGTACTTATGCTCGGCAGAATTTCTTCAGCTCAGCGTTTATATCAACAGTATCTCTAGAAATGACAGTACTTTCACACAAGGAGCATCTCGGGCCCTTTTTCCTCTGGCCCTCAGATCAGTCAGATGATGCACACCGTCGTTGGGCTCCAGCAAGACGGGATTCCTTACAGGATTCCCAATCCATCCACCCGGGTGCTACGGCAGTACCCCGACCCTCCCTGTCCATCCAGGTGCTCCGGCAGTACCCCCACCCTCCCTGTCCATCCAGGTGCTCCGGCAGTACCCCGACCCTCCCTGTCCATCCAGGTGCTCCGGCAGTACCCCCCGCCCTCCCTGTCCATCCAGATGCTCCGGCAGTACCCCCACCCTCCCTGTCAACCCGGGTGCCCGGGCAGTACCACCCTTCGGTGGTCTTTTCAATACTTTGGCTTACTTTAGGGTATTTTAGGGGTCATTCTGAGTGATTGGTATGACCTGTTCTTATTCAGATCCTTCTTGAAGTTAGAAGAAATCTGTACTTGAATGTTTCTCCAAAAGTCAAATTTAGTAATCTGGAGAAATATATGTTCCTTTTTGTTTTTAAATAGAATTGAACAATGATTAACAACAAGACCACACTTTTCTGTCTTTACTGAGATTAAATTAAGAAGTAAGTCAAGCCTACAATTTATGGGTTGACTTTTGCTTGTATTTTCTATGTGATGATATATTACATCTTTGTTTCCATAACTGGTAGTTTGCTGCTGTGTTCAAGCTATTGTTGCCACATACTGTTAAGTTGGCTAATACACATGACATCCTAATAGATCATTTTTGAAGCACCAACAAACACAAACAAATCTGTGTGACACTAAATTGTTAGATAATTGTCGAGGATACACTAGTACAGTGTTGTTTGAAGTATGATTCCTGACCCACACGTGGATCATGGGAAATTTAAATGGGGTCTCCAACAGCCCAGGCTCCCGGGAAGGCAAGGCTAGACATTACCCCTCCAGACAGAATTCATTCCAGGCCGATTGGTTTTCCCATAAACAGCTTTGCTGTTAAACTAGTCCCCGTGTTATTGCACAACACATGTGGGCAGATGTTTGTTGGAAGATTGCTGGTCCTTAAATGTTATGAGACTAGCCAGTAGCTATCACATGCAGAAACAGCCAGTAGCTATCTCATGCAGAAACAAAGATACAATTCTTACAAAAGGAAAATCGACAGGCTTGTAGTTTCAGTGATACCATGGTTTAAGTATACTAACATCTACTTCAACAATCCCTGTTATTATATATGAAGATAGTAATGCATTTTCTTGTGGGGTATTTATTTACATTATATAGCAAGGTGCTTTCGATAAATTTGAAAAAAATGTAAATTTTTTAAACCTCATATTTCATATGCATGGATCATCTATTAGAATAATTCTACATAAGAATAAACTATTGGTAAAAGCTTTAATCAATATTGTGGGGCAGGTGGGGTCAGGGCAGGTGGGGTCAGGGCAGGTGGGGTCAGGGCAGGTGGGGTCAGGGCAGGTGGGGTTGGCTTGGCACAACACCCCGGGTCCTCCAGAGATTTTGAAACAATTTTCAAATACATGGGTGTGTAAATACATGGGTGTGTAAATACATGGGTGTGTAAACACATGGGTGTGTAAATACATGGGTGTGTAAACACATGGGTGTGTAAATACATGGGTGTGTAAATACATGGGTGTGTAAACACATGGGTGTGTAAACACATGGGTGTGTAAATACATGGGTGTGTAAATACATGGGTGTGTAAACACATGGGTGTGTAAATACATGGGTGTGTAAATACATAGGTGTGTATATACATGGGTGTGTAAATACATGGGTGTGGCTAATAACCAAGTTTACATTTTTACAACTGTTTCCAAACCTTTTCACAGATGAGCGCTTGACGACGTAGAGGTCACAGAAACTCACATTTTATTAGTCACATATTTTATTCTTCAAGAAATTCATTTTGGTAGCGCCCTATGACAGATGTTTAATATTAATGTAGAATGTACCTATGAGTCATAATTAACCTTTCGTAAAAAGCCCTGCCAATCTTAGATAATATTGGTACACCTGTCAAGCTGCGCAACTGTAAACAGCCAAGCACGGAGGGGAAAAGTAGCATATTACCAGTCAGTGTAACAGATTTTCTTTGGACTAATACCTCCACGATATCCTCCAGATCGAGACATTGCAATATGCAGTGGAAGGCTGTATTAACAATCTTTGGATAAACAAGGAAGAGGACACAATAATTGAAACACGCATACAATTCTCAATTAAAGAATGAGAAACCCTATGAACTCAAATGCTACCAGCACAGCCTTGTGGACCAGTCATGCTCTTGCACTGCCAGGTACGTTCTGTTTATATTGCTATTATTTAATAAATATATTTATCAGTCAACATCATCCTATCAAGCAGAAAGTCACCTATTAAAGAGTGCCTACAGTGCCTAAAGAGTGCCTACAAGCTAATATTAGAGGTACAGTGGATATAAAGTCTACACACCCCTGTTAAAATGGCAGGTTTTTGTGATGTAAAAGAATGAGACAAAGATAAATCATGTCAGAACTTTTTCCACTTTTAATGTAACCTATAATGTGAACAATTCAATTGAAAAACAAACTGAAATCTTTGAGGGGGGAAAATGAAAAATACAAACCTGACAATAACCTGGTTGCATAAGTGTGCACACTCTCTTATAACTGGGGATGTGGCTGTGTTCAGAATTAACCAATCACATTCAAACTTAAATTGAAGTCATTACACACCTGCCATCAATTAAAGTGACTCTGACTAATCACAAATAAAGTTCAGCGGTTCTAATAGGATTTTCCTGACATTCTCTTAGTTGCATCTCAGAGCAAAAGCCATGGTCCGCAGAGTGCTTCAAAAACATCAGAGGGATCTCATTGTTGAAAGACATAAGTCAGGAGAAGGGTAAAACATAATTTCCAAAGCATTACATATACCATGGAACACAGTAAAGACAGTCATCATCAAGTGGAGAAAATATGGCACAACAGAGACATTACCAAGAACTGGAAATCCCTCCAAAACTGATGAAAAGACGAGAAGAAAACTGGTCAGGGAGGCTTCCAAGAGCCCTACAGCAACATTAAAGGAACTGCAGGAATTTCTGGCAAGTACTGGCTATGTGCTACATGGGACAACAACCTCCCGTATTTTGGGGTAGGGTGGCAAGACGGAAGCCTTTTCTTGAAAAGAAAAACATCCAAGCCTGGCTGAAGTTTGCAAAAACAAACATCAAGTCCCCAAAAGTATGTGGGAAAATGTTTTATGGTCTGATGAAACCAAAGTTGAACTTTTTGGCCCTAATTCCAAAAGGTATGTTTGACGCAAAAACAACACTGCACATCACCCAAAGAACACCATACCCACAGTGAAGCATGGTGGTGGCAGCATCATGCTTTTGGGCTGTTTTTCTTCAGCTGGAACTGGGGCCTTAGTCAGGGTGGAGGGAATTAAGAACAGTTCCAAATACCAGGCAGTTTTGGGACAAAACCTTCAGGCGTCCGTTAGACAGCTGAAGATGAAGTTCACCTTTCAGTATAACAACAACCCAAAGCACAAATCTAAATCCACAAAAGCATTGGTTCACCAGAAGAAGATTAATTTTTTGGAATGGCCCAGCCAGACCCCAGACCTGAATCCAATTGAACATCTGTGGGGTGATCTGAGGGCAATGTTCTGCTGGGATACCCTAGGTCCAGACATTCATGTGCACGTAAATTTGACCTACCTACACATTGTTGCCGACCAGGTAAACCATTTCATGGCAATGATATTCCCTGAAGTAATGGCCTCTTTCAGCCGGATAACGCGCATTGCCACACTGCAACCATTCGAGAATGGTTTGAGGAACCTGATGAGCTCAATCCAATTGAGCATCAGTGGGATTCGCTGGACCAACGAGTCTGATCCATGTCAGCTTCTCCTCGCAACTTACACAATTTGAAGGATGTGCTGATATTGTCTTGGTGCCAGATAACACAAGACACCGTCAGGGGTCCTGTAGAGTCCATGCCTCGGAGGGTTGGCACTGTTTTGGAGTCACGCGGAGAACCAACATCATATTAGGCAGGTGGTCATAATGTTTTGGCTCATCTGTGTACTTATTTTAAGTCGAATTTCTCATATGGGATACAAAATATATAGGTCATTGAACAAAATGTCTACTTCCCAGTTCATCACATCAATGCAAAAACAATGATCACATCAAGCTAGAGAAATGTGATTTCCTCTTCTAGCTTCCAGGTAATTAAATGTTGAACAGCCAACCCAACATAGGTATTTCAGGTCTTTCAGGTGTTTCTCTCAGGCATGCAAAAACATAGTGACTATATTGAAGCCTATTTACATCATACCTATGAGCTGTTACAGTCAAAAGAATGTACTGTATGAGCTGCTACAAAGTCAAAAGAAAACACTTTGGCTGTAGACCATTATATAAGCTTCAGGTTGCATCATTCAAATGAGTTTAAATGACACTAGATGTGGGCCGGGGTAGAGCAACCTGGTCTCAGAAGGATTACACAGACTATTTTACATACATTTTAGCCAGTCGATTTCATAAGATTTATTACGTTCAGTAAAATAAAGTTAGAGTTGGAATGAAGAAACAAAAACAGAAAACCATGTTTTCTACCCGCGACCTTCCGCATCCCAGACAGGTGCGCTACCCACGGATCTAGTGAGGAACCTGCAACTACTGAAGGCAAGTGGTGGTGTCACAACATAAATATGTTTGAAGAAATTTTCTTTGTAATCCTAACCCAAACCATAACCCTAACCTTAACCCCAGTGCTGTGATACCTAACCTTAACCCAAACCCTAACCTGAACCCCCGAGCTGTGAGACCTAACCCTAACCAAACCTTAAGCTAACCTTTTTTGTTTCCAAACCGTAGCCCAAACCTTAACACTAACCTTAACCCCAGTGCTGTGATATCTAACTTTAACAATAAAATGCTTTGATATGTTGTAATAGCGTTCGTAAGATATGTTACGTTTGAATAATTTTGTTATGTATCAAACATTTTGGTGGCACATTGTAATGTAACCTAACCATAACAACACATATCATACGAAATCAGGTGCCATGGATTTTCGTAATATAGTCTACGTAGTGTCCTGAGACCAGGTTGGGTAGGAGGACACCACATGTCTGTGGTGCTGTGGTGTGGTGGACCACAATTATCAAAAGGGTTTTGTCTGACTCACCGTTTGTTGACTGTTAGAGGTGAAGTATATCTACTAAGGAATCACGGCACATCTGCCATTATAATGTCTTTGATAAATGGTGTTCTTACTATGATTAATTCATCTGGAATGAGTTTGTCCATCCTGATGATTTATCAACCAAACTAGCAGATGTTCAACTGCAGAAGTGTAAACACAAATTAAGTGGAATAGCACATGCTCACTGTATGTAAAACGAGGTTGAATATATTACATTCTAGTTTGCATCTCAGGTACAGATGGAAAACACAGGGCCAAGAGAGACGGAATATCGGTGGTCTTGCCAGTGTATTTGTTTAGTGTATAGCCTGCAAATAGTTTTGATGATTATCATTGTCTTTACTGTTTATCATTGCACAATTTAAGTAAAAATAGTGTTTTCATTGTTTTCATATATCTCTTCTTTCCTATAGTAAACAGAATAGTTTCGGAACACTGACATCCACAATATATACACTCCCACTCACCTGACCTCAGCTAGGGGATTTCGGTTACATTCTGAGACATTTCAAAACAGTCAATAAAAAAAATAAAAAATACAATTAGGTTTTGGTAAATCATGTGATGTTCTTAAAAATACTCAAATACTTTCCCGGATTAATAAAAACAAATGTAAATTTAACTTTTGTTGTATCTTTATTGCCGTATATTAGTCAGTTAATATGGTATTAGCACAGCATAAGTGCTATAATTTACTTTTTTACCTCAAGCAACACAAACAAGCAGTTCAGCATTTCACTGGTCAAAACAATTTATTTACATTTCTGTGTTGTAAGCTATCCACTATATCCAGAATTGAAAGGGATTTCATAGTTATTTTCAACCATCAAATGCCGCAATTGTTTTGCAATGTAATGCAGCGTTTTCAGTATTTTTTGACCCACCTTTAAGTCCCACTAAGTTAGTTTGAGTAGTGATATGTTATAAATATTGTTATCCTGCCAGAGTGGCCATGACCAAAATGTAGGAGTTGTTTGTCACCTTCATCCTGAATTCAGTTTGTCTGCCTGGGTTGGAAGACAAAACTATGTGACGGCCCAAAGCGTCTTAACTGGGGCAACCATTTCACTATTGGGCGCATTGAATTTAAGAAACACCCGATCTGAATAGATCATATGTGTAAACATCCGATCAACTGTTTACCTAATTCATGCGTTGACATAAACTGAACATCATTTAGACTTCACAACATTATGAGATATCCAATGAAAAGCTTGCGTGTAAACTGGAGTGGAGATACTTGGCTGGGGACCGGCGGGCATGGACGGGAGGCTTCGGCCGGACATCGCCTCCTCCACCGTCTCCTTGTCCCAATGCTCCAGGAGCTTCTCAACAAGCCCCCACTGGTCTGGCGGCAGGGGCTCCACTTCCCCTCCCTCACGCAGCGCCCATAGTCTTCTGGGCTAATCGCTGGTGGATCTTTGGGTCACGGTGCTGAGTCAGCACACAAGGCGCAGAGCTGTAGAACGGAAACATTTCATTATTCGTCAAAATAAGAAACGGGAAAGGCGAGGTCGCGGCCGTAAACTGACGGGCACACAGGCACACTCATGGGTGGTGGGAAGGAACTGGAATAGACGGCCGTGAAGAAGATATTGGGATTATTCCCTGCAGGATCCCAGTGATGGTGACCCTCATCTGACCGGTCAGACGTGGAGAGGAGAAAGGGCTGCAACTCTCTTTCATGGACTCCATGTGCCTACGCAGGTAAGACACTGTGGCCCAGCTGGAACCCACCGTCAGACAGAGGAACTTGAGCAAGAAGATCATTCTGACAGAAAGACATCCGAGCGCTATGTTACTCAGGTCATCTAAGGTAGAAAAACTGACATTCACTGAGTCGTAATTGCTGTCATTACGGTTTTTCCAAGGCACATTGTTGATATCAACCATTAGTAAAATCTCAACAACACCATCAAACAAAGAGAAGACCATGTCAACAATCAGAGCCCAGTAGATGATGACTTTGATGTTTCTTTTCACCCAGATGAAGACAACTTGCTGGGCTGGGACGATCTGGGTGCAGTAAAAGAAGTTCAGCCAAATAGAGCATGAAATGCTGGTGGATAAAGTGTGTCATTATTAGATCAGCAGACATGCAGAGCTCAGGAAATCCAGTGTAAAGTAAATAACAAAACCAGAGAGAGACCAGATAAATAGTGGCCGAGCAAACCAAGGATCCCAGCAGGAACTTCTGACGCTGTTTCAGTCCCTCACTGCCATGGGGTGGACAAACCAAGCAGAAGGCAAAAAACAAGTTGGCCATTATGTTGAGAACAGCCAAAGACCCGCTGAGTAGGAAAAAATGAATATGTATATGTATATACCTATATGAAGGCATAGGTCCTGTTGAGCCAGAGATATACATTTACAGGGATAGCTTATTTTAACTTCCAGGTAATTAAATGCTGCACCGCCAACCTTAGCTAAATATTTCAGGTGTTTCTCTCAGGTTCTAGAAAAAAAAAACGTGAATATAGTCAAACCTATATACACATACAGGAACACATGCACATACATGAGCTGTTACAAACTGAAAAGAGAACACTCCAGCTTACGTAGAACCTAAAATAAGCTTCATTTTGCATCATTCAAATAATCCTATATGACACTAAAGGAGGGCCTGATCACGTCTGTTGTGGTTGGACCGTAACCACAATTATTAAAAGGCTTTTGGATGACCTTTCCGTTGACACTGGATAATAATGGCATGGGGAATATAATAATTATCAATTGACCTGGAGTAAGTCATTCACTCTAATGATCTTCATCACCAAAATTGACAGATGCTACATGCAGCACTTAAGTATAATATGGAAAACACAAAATAGGCACGGTGGCACATTCCTAGTATATGGAAAACAAGGTTGACTGTGTCACTTACTTGTTTGCATCTCAGCCACAGATGGAAAACACAATGGAAGAGCCGAGCATTCGCATGTCATGTCCAAACTCATGCAAAACGTGTATGCAGGAATATGTAGAGGATTTCTCAACATATATTTACATATGTGCCCTAAATATGTTCATGAAATATAGAACTTGCGCTTCTCACAATATTATAATAGGATGCATGTCATGTATTTTAACATTGACTATTGTGATTAAATAATGATAGTTTATCACAATAAAAGAGGCCTGTTCTGAGTGGAACCTGTCTTGTTAAACCAATGTATGGCCTTGGCTACCGTGCTGCTGCTCAGTTTCAGGGTCTTGACAATCTTCTTATGGCCTGGCTTCCTTTTAATGTGAGCAACAATTCTTTTTTTCAGATCCTCATTGAGTTCTTTGCCATGTTGAACTTCCAGTGACCAGCATGAGGGAGTGTGAGAGCGATGACACTAAATTTAACATACCTGCTCCTTTTTCACACCTGAGACCTTGTAACACAAACGAGTCACATGACACCGAGGAGGGAAAATGGCTAATCGGGCCCAATTTGGACATTTTCACTTGGGGCTGTACTCACTTTTGTTGCCAGTGGTTTAGACATTAATGGCTGTGTGTTGTGTTATTTTGAGGGGACGTCAAATTTACACTGTTAATCAAGCTGTACACTCATTACTTTACATTGCAGCAAAGTGTTTTTTTCTTCAGTGTCACATGAAAAGGTTTACTCAAGTAATTATATTGAATACATTGTAAATGCAAGTAAAGGAATAAATTGTTAGTCAGTCATCTTAATTTGATAAGGGCCTTTCACAGTATCATACAACTGCCATTGTGTCACAATATAATGATACATGTTTAGTGAGATAACATAGGAAAGGATTTGAAGCCATTCCTTCCTACAGAATCTCTTAAGATCCTTGAAGGTCCTTGTCCCTCACTTGTGGACCATCCTCTTCCACTAACAGGTATTCAATTGGATTTTGGTCAGAGGTCTGTGATGGCCAAAGCAATAGCTTGATCCGGTGGTCAGGGAACCATTTTCATGTGAATATATCCTTTGTATTGTTGTTTTGCCGGATTATCCTAAGAAAACCTCTGATACAACCATACTTCCCAGTGATTATTAAATTATTTTCTTCATGACCATGGCTCTTTTATGCCAAAACCACCTCTGGTGTTTGTTGCCGGAAAGCTCATCGGAACATAGAACCAGGTTCCAATCAAAATTCCAATGAAACTTTGTGTCCAATGAGGTTAATCAAACTCTGGGTGCTTACGTTTGTGGTTTGTTGACAGCAGAGGCTTTCTTCTGGGAACCCTTCCAAATAACTTGCTGGAATGGAATCTGATCGGAGATTTGGAGATTTTGTGAGTTAACCAACTTCTACAATTCAAATATCCTTGGAGGCTTTTTTTGCCACTTGAACGATCCTTCTCACATTCCGTTGAGGCAAAATCAATATGGATTATCTTCCAGACAGGTACAACACAGTTTCAGTTTATTTTGTATTTCTTAATTATTGCCCTAGTAGTGGAAGGAAGAAACACTCAATAGGCTGAGTTGCAATATGTTCTCTATCCCATTGTAGGATGTTAGCCTTTACCTCTACTCCTTTATAAATGCCTGCCAGATTTTTCAAAGGGAAATTCTAATTGCTTTGCATTAGAGAAAACTAACATCAGGCATGCTAGAAATAGATCCATACATCTTCACATTTAAGATTGGTAAAAGATGATTAACAGATGATTAAAACGAATAAGAAAAACAAGATTTTCAGCCGTATTTAAAAGTGGTCAGTGTTGGAGCAAGTCTAAGATTTTCTGTCGGTTTGATCCAACTCCGCGCAGCAAAATGACAAATGCTGCCTCACCAACCTTGGTCCTTATTCTGGGACCGGTTAACAGACCAGACCCTGATGACCTAAGGAGTCTAGAGGGTTCAAACCAAGGGAGTAGGTCTGAACCAGTCAATGATTTATAGACAAGTAGCAATATCTTAATATAAATTCCATGAGATACAAGGAGCCAGTACAAACAAATAGTGCATAACGACTCATGTACCAATAGTTTTGTTCTCCGTACCATAAATTAGGTAATTTACCTGATTACTTAGATTCCTTTTTGCAAGGGTGTAAACCAGTTTCTCAAACCAGATTTCCTGTTTGTGTGCAGTGCTGTTCATTTGACCTGTAGTCCTTTACTTATGCTAGGGAAGTGTTTGCAAAATAACATGCTTCAAGGCATCATCACAGCTAAGCCAAACTGGCCCATTGATTTTATTCGTACTGTATATTAGTTATGCTTTCTCAATGGGAGTTCAACACCGACTAACTGTAAAGAAGACACTTCCCTATACCCAGACAATGTCCACAGACTTTCACCAACACAAAATTCAGATGAGGTTATCTTTTGGATGGGCCAACAGAAAGAAGTTTAATTTTAACTAATTCTATTATACTATATGCCAAAACACTATGAATCTATTCTTATTTGGTGTACATTCTCTACTGGTCTGTTTGGTTGTACATAGGCTGCATCAACATCACAATAAGGATAATGTTCTGTTTGCAGGCATCGTCTGGCCTTGTTCTAGTCTCAGCGGCTGCCTCACATGTATGTTGTACCCCAACCCTCTGACTCACATGTATGTTATACCCTAACCCTCTGACTCACATGTGTTATACCCTAACCCTAACCCTCTGACTCACATGTGTTATACCCTAACCCTAACCCTCTGACTCACATGTGTGCTATACCCTAACCCTCTGACTCACATGTGTTATACCCTAACCCTAACCCTCTGACTCACATGTGTTATACCCTAACCCTAACCCTCTGACTCACATGTGTGCTATACCCTAACCCTCTGACTCACATGTGTGCTATACCCTAACCCTCTGACTCACATGTGTGTTATACCCTAACTCTCTGACTCACATGTGTGTTATACCCTAACCCTCTGACTCACATGTGTGTTGTACCCTAACCCTCTGACTCACATGTGTGTTATACCCTAACCCTCTGACTCACATGTGTGTTATACCCTAACCCTCTGACTCACATGTGTTATACCCTAACCCTCTGACTCACATGTGTTATACCCTAACCCTAACCCTCTGACTACCCCAACCCTAACCCATTGACTCACATGTGTGTTGTACCCCAACCCTCTGACTCACATGTATGTTGTACCCTAACCCTCTGACTCACATGTATGTTATACCCCAACCCTCTGACTCACATGTATGTTGCCCCCTACACCTCTGACTCACATGTATGTTGCCCCCTAACCCTCTGACTCACATGTATGTTATACCCCAACCCTCTGACTCACATGTATGTTATACCCCAACCCTCTGACTCACATGTATGTTATACCCACATGTATGTTATATACTGTTATCTTAACGAGTTTGTCCATGAAATTAATGAGACAGTCATCAGATCAAATGCACATGCGCCTCTCCCAACATAAGTGAGACATTGCACCCGATAACGGTTGTTCAGGCGAGAAAATTTCTGTTGACTCAATTTGAATCTGTTAGTTCACTCAGCATATCGGCTCTTCAGGCAAACAATATGTTGACTGGATTTAAATATGCCACTGGCACTAGCATGATGTAATAGGTTTCTTTCATTAAAGCCAGACAAAAAATGTATTTTGGTACCATGAACATTTAAGTTAATCTGACCAAACAGAAATATATTTCTCCACAAACCAAGCCAAGAATTTAGATGTTGTCTTGTTTTCTCACTGTACCTAAGATGGAGCACTGTGTGATGTAACATTACATCTTCTTTTCCTTACACGGTAACAGGTGAGTTATTTAAGTTATTGATGCCAGACAGTGTTACGTTAGCTAATACACATGTCACCTTAATAGATATAGTCTGAAGTACCAACACAAAACAAAATGTATTTAATAATTGTTGTCATTGTGCAGGATACGCTAGTAGATTTGGATCTGATGCCTCACTGGTGTCCGCTGTCGAAGACGGCAAACAAACACGTTTTAAAAAGGAGAATTAAGCAAGTTCATCACTCCACATTTACACTGTTTCCTTTTGAATTTGTTAAAGCTTGTTTAGTGGATGTGTGTAAAATGTGCAACCCTGCTTCCAAAAGAGTTGGGACGCTGGGTAAAATGCAAATACAAACAGAATGCAATGATATGTAAATCATCTATCCCTATATTTAACTGAAAATGGTACAAAGATAACATATCAAATTGTATTGTTTTTGGAAAGATACATGCACATTTTTTATTTCATGCCAGCCACCTGTTTATCACTGTGTTGCTTCATGTCTGCTTTTAACAATACTCAGCAAGTGTTTGGGAACTGAGGAGACCAGAGGCTGTAGTTTTAAAAGTGAAATGTATTCCCATTCTTGCTTGATATAGGATTTCAGCTGCTCAACAGTTCGGGGTCTCCTTTGTCGTATTTTTTCATTTCATAATGCGTCAAATGTTTTCAATGGGTGACAGGTCTGGACTGCAGGCAGGCCAGTTTAGCACCCAGATTATTTTACTACGGAGCCATGCTGTTGTAATACATGCAGAATGTGGTTTGGAGTTGTCTTACTGAAATAAGCCAGGCCTTCCCGGAAAAAGATGTTGTCTGGATGGCAGCAAATGTTGCTCCAAAACCTGTATATATTGCTGTGCATTAATTGTGCCTTCACAGATGTGCAAGTCACCCATGCCGTGAGCACTAATGCACCCTCATACCGTCACAGATGTTGGCTTTTGAAATGTGCACAGATAACATCTGGGATGGTTAGTTCAGGGGATGCGGTGTCCATGATTCCCAAACATAATTTCAAATATTGATCCATCAGACCACAGGACAGTTTTGCA
Organism: Esox lucius; assembly: GCF_011004845.1. Taxonomy (NCBI): domain Eukaryota; kingdom Metazoa; phylum Chordata; class Actinopteri; order Esociformes; family Esocidae; genus Esox; species Esox lucius. Next base: position 40,441,109 of record NC_047588.1, read on the forward strand.
GTTCGCCTCTATCCATCTTAAATGCCACTTTGCTTCCAAGATGAAATTGTGAATAACAACAACAAATTCAACATAATAACAATGATATTCATAGTAATCATCTTTAGCCATGTTTATACTATTTGCCATATTTGCATAATTTTCCAATAACTTTTACAGTAAGTATTAGGATACATTTTATTTGAATATACAAGCAGTTGAACATGGAAATTATTTTATATGGAAACAAGTACAACAAAATATATCACAATTACTAGATTCAGACCTAATTTCACATAAAATAAGTCCATGTTGAACTCTGGTAAATCTTGCAAGAACATTCCACGTTTCATCCTAAAGTCTGTGTTTCTGTGGAATAGAACATTTGTATTTTTTCATCTTTCATCTACTGTAGATAACATTAAAGACAACACGGCCCGTTGGGCTTTGAGCCAAATACCAGCTGCCCTCCGTCTGAACACTGACTGACCAACACCCAGGTTTACTGTGGTGCCAAACATGAAGAGAGATGCAACTGTGAAGAAGATATTCTGATTACTGTCAAAGTTGTCATAACTAAAAGGTGAAAGTAGCCAACGAAAAAAATCTGTGATTAACCACAAACTAAAAAATAAGGATAGAATTCCCTGCAGGATCCCAGTGATGGTGACCCTCATCTGACCAGTCAGACGTGGAGAAGAGAAAGGGCTGCCACTCTCTTTCATGGACTCCATGTGTCTACGCAGGTAAGACACTGTGGCCCAGCTAGAACCCACCGTCAGACAGAGGAACTTGAACAAGGAGATCATTCTTACATAAAGACAGTCCATATATAAGTAGTACAGTAAAAACAGTGCATTTGACGAATCTTCAACTATTGAGGAGTTAGTGATGTCAGTACTGTTAGATCCAGGGGGGTTGCTGAATTCAGCTTGTAGTAAAATCCCCACAATAACATTTAACAGAAAGAAGACCATGTCAACAATCAGAGCCCAGTAGATAATGACTTTAATGTTCCTTTTCACCCAGATGAAGACAACTTGCTGGGCTGGGACGATCTGGGTGTAGTAAAAGAAGTTCAGCCAAACAGAGCTGGACATGCAGGTCAATAAGAAACATGTTGTTATCTCAGAAAAGTCAAAGCAGAGCTCTGTTTGTTCAGTGATCAGAAATCGGCAAAAATATATAACCGCATTAACGCTGACCAGGTAAATGGTGGTGGAACATATCAAGAATCCCAGGAGAAACTTCATGGGCTGTTTGAGCCGCTCCCAGCCACGGGCCGGACAAAACATGCAGAAATAAAAAAACAAGTTGGCCAGAAAAGTTAAAACTGCCAAAGGCCCGTTAAATAGGAAAAAGGCTAAGTCGCCCATTTCTGTAGGGGTTTCTGACATTTTCACCGAACCAGAAAAATATACAAGCCGCAAAATCTTCTGTTTTAACTTGTAGGTGCTCAAATGCTGAATGCCACACCAAAGCTGGGTATTTCAGCTGTCTCTCCCAGGCTCACAAAAACAAAGTAAATATACTCATACCTATTTACATAATTGAACCAGAAGTGTATGAATTTGTTACATCATTCAAATGAGTTTATATGACACTAGATGGGGGCCGGGTAGAAGGGGGATCACATGTCTTCTGTGGTGTGGTGGACCATAACCATTATTTAAGGAACTCACCTTGTTCTGTAGTTGGATGTACCGTCTGTCTATTAGTGACGCTACACATGCTTTCATATTGATATTGAATATTAACACTTCAAAAACAATTGATTAGTCAGCCATCTTGACCGTCTATGTCAACAGAACTGGTTCTCCACTACCGAGGTTAAAGACAAAAGGAGGAGCAAACAGAAATGGAGATCTGGTGGAGCAGCGTATGTTTGAGTTATGGAAAACAAGGTTGAATATATCAACTCCGGTTTTGCATCTCAACGGCAGATGGAAAACAGGGTCAAGTCAAATGATAAATTGGATTTATTGTATCTGATTTGCACAGCTTTTTTCTGATTGTTTCACACTGCATGATTTTAATTTTTTTTTATATAGAGCTCTTGTTTCCCAAATCTGGTATTTGACTGCATCTTACCAAACAGATTCCTTTTACAGTTAAAATGTCTAGGGCGCCCAAATGCCTTGCATGTAACGCCATCATTGTGAGACCAGGGTTCAAATCTTGCTTTCGGATATGCACAGGGTTCCCTTGAAGAGCTGTGCAATGCCCAGCACCGTCCGGGTTTGGGGGGGTTAGTAATCGAGTAGGGTTGCCCTCGGATGGAATACCCTGATGAGCCAAAACATTCTGACCACTCATAGTTGAAGCGAATGAAGTTGATCATCCCCTAACAAGGACAAATGTTAAGGTCTGGGTAGACTAGACGCTAAGAAAACAATCAGTTCTAATAGTCAACGTGTTTGTTGCAGGGGAAATGGACTGGAGTAAAGACCTGTGCAACTTTGACAAGGGCCAAATTGTTATGGCCATATGACTGGGTCATAGCATCTCTGAAACTGCGGGGTTTGTGGGGTTCTCCCGGTCAGCAGTGGTGAGTACCTCCCGACAGTGATCTGAGGAGGAACAAACCACAAATTGGTGACAGGGTGTTGGGCGCCCAAGGCTCATCGATGTGTGAAGTCACAGACGTTTTAACGATGGTTATGGGAGGAATGCGTCAGCACACTGGAGCGTTGGAACTGGACCTTGGAGCAGTGGAACTGGACCTGGGAGTGTTGGAACTGGACCTTGGAGCAGTGGAACTGGACCTTGGAGCGTTGGAACTGGACCTTGGAGCGTTGGAACTGGACCTTGGAGAGTTGGAACTGGACCTTGGAGAGTTGGAACTGGACCTTGGAGCATTGGAACTGGACCTTGGAGAGTTGGAACTGGACCTTGGAGCAGTGGAAGAAGGTTGTCTGGTCCGATGAGTCACGTTTTCTTTTACATCACATGGATGGTCATGTACGGTTTTTACAATTGTGGGTTCAAATACAGACATAAAATGGCCAGAAACAAAAAAAAATCATCTAAAACAAAGCACACAAAAGAGCTCCCCAAGGTAAAATTTTGGGTCCTTTACTGATCACTATATAAATGATATGTGTAACTGTGAGAAACTTGTTGTAGTTCGCAGTATTGGTTCAGGAATAAATGTTTCTTTGAAAACACATACCTTTTGATTTCATTTTTAACAATTTTTATTTTATGCTGGAAAACCAATTCAGGTATATTTATAAATGTTGTGGTCCAAGGTCTCAGTTACTTCTTAAATTCAACAGGATACTAGAGAAATTATGATATCAGCATTCCTTAGATCAGAAATCAGCTGACTGGAAGATATTTCTTTAAACATATGTATGTATGTAAGGTGTATCTATTCAAAAAGTATAATATTATCTAATTTATATTTTTATTAGATGTTAATGACTTCTGTTCATGTATATATACATTTTTTTAAACAAAACTGAGTGGCCAACAGCACAGGCTTTAATGTGGAAAAGCACAAAGTGTGGGAGCGCACATCTGAGGTATGGAAAACAGGGTTGAATGTTTTACCTCCTAGTTTGCATCTTAGATACAGATGGAAAAAAGTATTTTATTTATCAAATGCACCGAATAACATTCTGAACAATGAAATTCTTGTGGCATGGCACACGACACAACAATGTAAACTAGCAGCAATTACAAAGAGGGTAGAATGGGTTATATGAACAATATGGGTAGAAATGTTGAATATTGTGAATATAAGTGTATCAATAGTACATGAAAATAATCTAATGTATATTGAATGTACATAGAAAGACATCAGAGCATTTAACATTTTCTGAACAATAAAATTCTTGTGACATGGCACACGACATAACAATGTAAACTAGCAGCAATTACAAAGAGTATAGAATGGTTTATTTGAACAATATGGGTAGAAATTTCGAATAGTATGAATATAATTGTATCAATGGTACATGAAAATAATCTAATGTACATTGAATGTACATAGAAAGACATCAGAGCATTTGAAATGTTCATGTAATCAATATGATCATAGATCAGTGTTGCTGGTTGAGAAGCTTTATAGCCTGCTTTGGTAGTGTTGTGTATAGTAGATGCCTTGCACAGAGGGTAGATGGCAGTCGATGACGCGCTCTGCAGACTTCACCACCCTCTGGAGGGCCTTGCAATCAGCAGCGGAGCAGCTGTCGTACCAGGCAGTAATGCAGGCTGAGAGGATGCTCTCAGTGGTGCACCTGTAGATGTTGGTGAGAGTTTCCGCAAATATGCCAGAGCTTGTGAGTCTCCTCAGGAAGTACAGTCACTTTTGGGCAGTTTTCACTGCCGAGACGGCTTGCCTGGACCAGGTGAGGTCATCTTTGATGAATACATGGAGGAACTTGAAGTCGGAGACTCTCTCCACTTCAGCTCTGTCGATGTGTATGGGGGCTTTTTTTTTTGCATCTCTGATGGCCTTCTGTAGGTCATATCTGGATCTCCTCAAAGCCTCCAGGTCCCCAGAGCTATAGGCAGAGGGCGGTCCTTTTGAGCTTAGCACGGACATTATCATTTACCCAGTGCTTTTGGTTGGGAAAAGACCGGGTCATGTTAAAGGAAAGTTGTTGTCTGACAACTGTATGTGCTAAAATGTATGGAATTGTTTGATCAGATTGTATTTATAAAGCCCTTTTTACATCAGCAGGTGTCAAAAAGTGCTTTTACAAAACACCCAGCCTTAAACCTCAAGGAGCAAGCAACAGTAGTGTTGAATTTCAGTGGCTTGGAAAAACTCCCTAAGAAGGCTGGAAATTAGGAAGAAACCTAGAGAGGAACCAGAAAAATAAAGAAAAATAAATTGCCCTATTTTGTCGAAAATAACTTTAACTTCAGCAAAACTTTTGACTGAAAAGCAGGAAACTACAGACTGTGGAACTTTGGTTACTGGTTTTGATACTGTATGTCAGTGTTCAATAGTACTAAATACATACATATATATATACTGTAAGTACAACAACTTTGCTCCAGATACCTTTCTGACTCTTTCTGATTCTTTGTATCCATGGACACAGACTTTTAAAGTGATCAAGAGACTTTTGCTGTAAATGCAAACATGTTGTCATGTGTGAGTCTCTGTCAGGACAGTATGGAAGTTTAGACATCTGTTGTAGTACATTGTTATTATTTATTAAGGGAATGTGTTCACAAATGACAAATGCCATCACACCACAATTTGTGAATAAACATCAGCAATCTATGTTATCTTCGCAGGTGGAACCAAGACCGGAATGCCTGTTTGATGATTGAATTACATTATGAAAAATAAAGGAAACATTCACTACAAGAGTTTAAGTGGTTCAAATCGTATATAACTGTGATTGCTTTGTTCTTCATTCATGTGACTTTAAAGACCTTATAGCCCGTTGGGCTTTGAGCCAAATACCAGCTGCCCTCCGTCTGAAAACTGACTGACCAACACCCAGGTTTACAGTGGTGCCAAACATGTAGAGAGACAAGACCGTGTAAAAGATATTATGATGATAATCAAAAGCTGTATTAGTTGGAAGGTTACTGAAAAAGAAATTAATGAAGAGCCACAGTGCAGAAAATAAGGATAGAATTCCCTGCAGGATCCCAGTGATGGTGACCCTCATCTGACTGGTCAGACGTGGAGAGGAGAAAGGGCTGCCACTCTCTTTCATGGACTCCATGTGCCTACGGAGGTAAGACACTGTGGCCCAGCTAGAACCCACAATCACACAGGCGCCAACGAAAACAACAATCAATCTCATATAAACACATGTGACCTGTAAGTGATATAGTTCATTTACCTCAGAAGTGCCATTAATTGAGGATTGTTTTTGAGAGACAATTATTCGTGAAAGATCAACAGCAGAAATAAAAAAATAGAACACACTGTCAGCCAGCAGGAATGAGTAGATGATGGTTTTGATGTTCCTTTTCACCCAGATGAAGACAACTTGCTGGGCTGGGACGATCTGGGTGAAGTAGAAGAAGTTCAGCCAAACAGAGCTCGAAGTGCTCATGTACAAACTGTAAACCATTATCTCATAAGCAGCATAGCAGAGGTCTAGAAATTCAGTCTGAAGGTACGTGTACAAACATTTTACTGCAACGACAGAGACCAGGGCCATGCATGTGAAGCCAACCAAGGATCCCAAGAGTAACTTCAAAGGTTGTTTGAGTCCCTCCATGCCAAACGATGGACAAACCAAGCAGAAGGCAAAAAATAAGTTTACCAATATGTTGAGAACAGCCAGAGGTCCATTAATTATGTCAAAGACCATGTCATCCATCTTCATTTAGTAGGGATTTCTCCCGTCTTAAATTCCAAGTGCTCAAATGTTGAGTAAGCCTCCTGAGTTGTCAAGTTTCTCTTTTAGGCACCATGTAAATGCTGCACAACTTATTTACATTGTATTTACAGGACGTCATGAGCTGTTACAATCTGAAAAGGAAACAATGTAAATGTAGAACGTTTAAATCTTTGTAATTTAGCAGACCCTTTAATCTAGATTTACTGTTAGTGAATGCTACTGCAGATTATTTTGTCCACCTCAAAGAATGTTCAATGCTAAAATGTTCTCAAGACCATGTCTTAAAACATTTTCCTATTCCTGGCTTCCCTTATCAACTCTGTCCACTGTAGACACTAGGATCCATTCTAGACACTGGTATCCGTTCTGTCATTCCTTTCGAAAATACATGAACATGCTGGTCTGATTAACTCTCCTGTTTTCTCTCTCAGAGTTAAAAAATTATAACTTCACAGAGATTATAAGTCAAAGAGTCTCTTTGCAGTGTCTAAGTGGACTCTTTCTCCTCCGTTCTCATCCTCCTATCTGGTGCCTTTGACACTGTGAACCATCAGATCCTGCTCTTCACCCTCCCAGGAATGGGCATCTCAGGCTTGGCGCTCTCTTCTAATGTTCCGACACCCAGGTGATGACACGTAGGTGACGACACGTAGGTGATGACACCCAGGTGATGACACGTAGGTGATGACACGTAGGCTCGGTCGTAGTCTCTGGTTGGTTGTTGACGTGCCATCGCAAGTTCACTTTAGACAAGAAAGAGCTGCTCTTCATCTGGGAGTATTATTGCCCGCTGCAATGCCTTCCACTTAGGTTAACAAGTCCACAGTGTGAATATAACCTTTGCTTAACCCCAGAACATCATGCTCTTCTCCACAAACATCAAAGAAGTGACTCACTCCTGCAGGTTTGTGCTCCACGTAATTCTTCGGATCAAAAATAACTTCACAGAGATAAGGCTCTTGATGGTTGAAGGACAGTGATAGTTTGGGGTGGTTAAAGAAGCTTGAAGGTTTGAAGTATGGTCGAAGGTGGTTTCAGATGATTGAAGAATCTTGACGTTTCCAGACAATAGAAGAAGAATGATGGTGGATTGGAGGTGGCTAGAGGTGCCACCTTCCATCCTGTCCTGACTATGGCCCTAGCCCAGTGCAGAGATGGCTATAGCCAGGATGTGACAGGATGGCTAGGGCCATGGGCTAGCACTGGGCTAGGGCCATAGTCAGGACAGGATGGGAGGTGGCACCTCTAGCCACCTCCGATCCTTTTGTGATATATTGCCAATATACAATATATGTTGTGCCTAAGAACAGCTCTTAGCCGTGGTTTACTGGCCACATACCACACTCCCTCAGGCACTTATTGCCTGAATATAACTGTCTGTTATTACCACCAGTTACTGTAGCAATGTCAAAAACCTGTCTGATCTGGATACAAATCTGAAAATACCTATTAAATGTGTTTTGTCCATAATTTTTTATTACAACAGTGAATTGTCTTTGTCCTCCAGTTTTTTGTAATATACCAGATGTGTTGGATTAGTAGTGAAATCAGAACTTCAAGCTGAGTATGTGGGAATTAATATGTTTGTATTTGCTAATGCTAATAGTGTTTTTGAGTGTATCAAACAGGATTTAACATAACCAGTATCCCAATTAACCCTGGAGTTTTTCTAGGCTGTATGCATTTAATTGCATTGCCAAATTCCTCCCCTGAACCAAATCCTTATTTCATATTTTACAGGTTGTTCTTTTCCAGGCTTCATCTACAAACTCAATCAAATACAGTGTGTACAATTAGCAAACAACCAACTTACATTATTGTCATTCGTGTGCATATAATGCCTGCCTGTCATTTGACTTTTGTGTGATCCTTTCCATACAGTGGTTAATTTTACACTATTATCAGAAGCACGTTCTTTCAGTTGACATTCAGTCATACCAGAGGAGAACAAAAAAATAACCAAAACACTAAAATGTGTTGGTAGCATTTTAAGGAGGTTATATCCGTTAAATAATATCTGACTTCCTATAGGTTTCGTATGGTAATGGCCTTTGATAAATTGTTAAAAACACAATTAGTTATCCATCTTAATCATAGTCATTAACTAAAATGACAGGTGCTCATCTGTAGAGGTTGAAATGTGGGAAAAAACACAAAGTAGGTGTGGTAGCACAAGCCTGAGGAATGGAAAACAAGGTTTCACATCCTGGTTTGCATCTCAGGGTCAAGCCAAAAGGTAAATGTATAAACCTTGACAATGCATTCATTTAACTGGTCTGGAAAGGGTTTTCTGATTTGTTTCTCACTCAACAATTCAAGTCAGAAAACATACCAAAGTTTCCTTTTATTGAGGAATAATTCTCAGTGATGTAGATCTTTTCGTTCCTTTATTAACCAGAATCAGAAAGGCTAACCCTGCTAATCACACAGAGGCCAGTAAAACACCTGAACAAACCTAAAACTGCAGACGTTAATCAAAGCACTATAACCTCAGGCTACTCTATAAAAAGCCAGGGAGGTTTAGTACTCTAGGGACAGCGACAGGAAGAATCAAAACATCAAAAGAGGAAACAAGAGGACAAGAAGATAAGAGGACAGTCATACTAGCTGATGACTGACACTGCAGAATAGAAACTGGAATTCTGTAAACTGAAAGGAGTTCAAATCGCAGTTTAAGGTAAAGTTAAATAATGAATACTGGTTGAAATAACATGCCAAATTATGATAAATTGTCCACATCATTGTGTAATAATAAGCCAATAATTTCTAAAATAATGAAAACATGAAACAATTTAATAATACATAATTTCATGTAAATGGATAATTTGAAGTTCACAAATTGTTTACACAGGTTTGTGTCTGCAACACTATTCAGGTAACACTTGAAATGTTCAGTGAACCAAAAAAGACTGTAAGATACTAGTTGAAACAACAAGTAGGTTTCACATTGAATGTAAGCTTTTTTTATTCGACTAATACAGCTTCTGATTGTAATCAGAATATCTTTTAACATTTTATTGGCTTATATACAGGTGCTGGTCATAAAATTAGAATATCATCAAAAAGTTGATTTATTTCGGTAATTCCATTCAGAAAGTGAAACTTGTATAATGTATACATTCATTCCACACAGACTGATATATTTCAAGTGTTTATTTCTATTAATTTTGATGATTAAAACTGACAACTAATGAAAACCCCAAATTCAGTATCTCAGAAAATTTGAATATTGTGAAAAGGTTCAATATTGAAGACACCTGGTGCCACACTCTAATCAGCTAATTAACTCAAAACACCTGCAAAGGCCTATAAATGGTTTATCAGTCTAATTCTGTAGGCTAAAACAATCATGGGGAAGACTGCTGACTTGACAGTTGCCCAAAAGACGATCATTGACACCTTGCACAAGGATGGCAAGACACAAAAGGTCATAGCTAAAGAGGCTGACTGTTCACAGAGCTCTGTGTCCAAGCACATTAATAGAGAGGCGAAGGGAAGAAAAAAGTGTACAAGCAATAGGGATAACCGCACCCTGAAGAGGATTGTGAAATAAAACCCATTCAAAAATGTGGGGGAGATTCACAAAGAGTGGACTACAGCTGGAGACAGTGCTTCAAGAACCACCACGCACAGACATATGCAAGACATGGGTTTCAGCTGTCGCATTCCTTGTGTCAAGCCACTCTTGAACAAGACACAGCGTCAGAAGCGTCTCGCCTGGGCTAAAGACAAAAAGGACTGGACTGCTGCTGAGTTATGTTCTCTGATGAAAGTACATTTTGCATTTCCTTTGGAAATAAAGGTCCCAGAATCTGGAGGAAGAGAGGAGAGGCACAGAATCCACGTTGCTTGAAGTCCAGTTTAAAGTTTCCACAGTCAGTGATGGTTTGGGGTGCCATGTCATCTCCTGGTGTTGGTCCACTGTGTTTTCTGAGGTCCAAGGTCAACGCAGCTGTCTACCAAGAAGTTTTAGAGCACTTCATGCTTCCTGCTGCTGACCAACTTTATGGAGATGCAGATTTCATTTTCCAACAGGACTTGGCACCTGCACACAGTGCCAAAGCTACCAGTACCTGGTTTAAGGACCATGGTATCCCTGTTCTTAATTGGCCAGCAAACTCGCCTGACCTTACCCCTATAGAAAATCTATGGGGTATTGTGAAGAGGAAGATGCAATACGCCAGACCCAACAATGCAGAAGAGCTGAAGGCCACTATCAGAGCAACCTGGGATCTCATAACACCTGAGCAGTGCCACAGACTGATCGACTCCATGCCACGCCGCATTGCTGCAGTAATTCAGGCAAAAGGAGCCCCAACTAAGTATTGAGTGCTGTACATGCTCATACTTTTCATGTTCATACTTTTCAGTTGGCCAACATTTCTAAAAATCCTTTTTTTGTATTGGTCTTAAGTAATATTCTAATTTTCTGAGATACTGAATTTGGGATTTTCATTAGTTATAATCATCACAATTAAAAGAAATAAACATTTGAAATATATAAGTCTGTGTGTA